>NC_071389.1:168966373-169589327 GCF_022682495.2 Desmodus rotundus | reverse complement strand
TTAATGTTATTAGATTTTGTAGTTAGCTGCACTTATGAGACCCATGGACAGGCTAGGAAAATAGACTAACACTTTTTTCAACTCTATTTTCTGTTTCATAGAAAAGAACAGTTACTTGAAAACCCAAGAGTTAATCAAATGGCAGTCTGTAATTATATCAGATGTATAATAAATTAATGACTATTATTTCAAATTTATATGGATTCATAGAACCTTGAAAGAAAGTGAAGTAAGATAATTCCATGACTGGCCTAATATATAATTTTGCAAAGTTTACTTTAGCATTTTAAAAAGTACATGGGTAAAATCATTCCTACATTCCTCAATTTGAACATTTAGTTGAGCTGGTCAGACATAATCTGTGTATAAGATGCTATGGTTGGCAGAAATCCAGAGGTATGGTGTTTTTTTTACTCTACTCCAGTATGAATGACTGCTTCTTAAAATGTGGTCCTTGAACTAACCACCAGCACCACCAGGACCTATCAGAAAGGCATATTCTCTCTCCTAGAAACATTGGAGGTGGGTTCCAGCAGTTTGTGTTTTAACGAGCATTCCCAGGTGATACACACCAGCATTTGAGAGACACTGCTTTATATAATATACAGGGAGATTATTAAAATATACATTTACTGGCTTTGAAACACTTTAAAAACCTCCTCAATATAAGGAGGTAACATTAAAAATTATGTAATATTTTTTCAATCTTTAAAAGTTTATGAGAACATACCATATACACTAATAATAATAAATAAAAGCATGCATATACATAATAAACTAAATGCTGCTGAGATTGAGTGAGCCAATAAGGATTAGAATCCATATTTTCTCCCTGTTATTCAGCCAGGTAGGAGCTTAATACTTACTATACAGCTATAAATATTCTAGGCACTCTCCCCCCATCAAACGTTGCACCTGCTAGCTGCTACCTTCCGTGTTAAACCACTGGCTTTTGTCATGACAGCCTGCAAACTTCCTTTGACAGCATCACAACTCCTGCAAAAGTTTTGAGGGGATGCTTGAAGAAATTAAAGGTGACTGTTTCACTTGACTGTGCAGAAAAAAGGAGGAGGTTATATATTCATAGATTTGCAACACAGATTTCTGAGCACAAGGAAAGTGTGTGTGTGTGTGTGTGTGTGTGTGTGTGTGTGTGGAGAGAAGGAGCAGTGGTGTCGATGAAGATGATGCAGATGTGGTGCTGATGGGGTGAAATGCCACCGGCTGTGTTTTAAGCACTAAGAACTATTGCACGAGCATACTAAAAAATGACTACTCAAGGCAGTTATCAAGAGATCCACTGGAACTCTTAATATTCTCCTCCATTCAAGGCAGCACAGATGTCTGAAAGCCAAAAAGTGCAAAGCCCCAAGGACATAATAGAGGTTGACAGTTCCAAAGTTGATAGAAATGTCATTCACGATTGCCCTTTCATTCGCTTTCATTGTGTGACCTGGCTAATGGTGTATTAATAAGAATCCCCATGCTTGATCCTTATACTGGTAACTATAAAAATAATTTTGACCCATTGCATGCTATTATTTCACAATTTGATTCTTTTAATAATTTATTACAGAGCCACTATACCAAATGCTTATTATTCACGAATACAAAAATCACAGTATTTCCCTATTTTAGTAATTATTTTTACTTGACTAGATAAAGATTTAAAAATCCAAACTGTAAAGTGGAAGTGGACTATTCATTTATGACATGCATTCCTCATTATAATGAATATGCAAAATAAACACTGAGAGTAAGGCTTTTTCTACTTTATTATTTGCAATATCTCATCTGGGAGAAATTTGAAAGCTTAGCATGATTAACTTTATTTTTACATATAAAACATACATTTAAAAATTAAGATAATCTAGATATAAACAAATATAAGAAATTTTAAGGTCAAGAAAGCATTGTAAAAGAGTATTTCTATCAAGTTCACCATCAAGCAGTGAGGAAAGCAATTTCCTTTAAATACTTGTTTAATTGTTAAATTATGTTGTCAGTTCAAACTTTTGAAAAGAGCATATATACTTATTTCATTTCTATAAAAAATGATAGTTAAAAAGACTCCTATGTGCCTGTTGAATAGCTCTAAACTTGCATATGATAAATATAAAACAAGCATGTAAGCTAAAGTAAATGTGTAAGTTAAGGTAAACAAGTTTTAACTAACAGAAGACTATTATTTACATTGGTAGAATTATAAATATTTGAAGTCATTTATTTAATTTCTAATACTATGAAGTAATTAATATCTCAAGAAGAATCTATGGTTCAGAAAGATTTTTAAAAAAAATTTTCATTTCTGTAAGTTTTTATCTTTAAAGATTTTATTTATTTATTTTTAGAGAGAGGAAGGGAGGGAGAAAGAGGGGAAGTGGAACATCAATGTGTGGTTGCCTCTTGAGCGCCTTCTGCTGGGGACATGGCCTGCAACCAGGTATGTGCCCTGACTGGGAATTGAACAGGCAATGCTTTGGTTCGCAGACCCATGCTCAATCCACTGAACTACACCAGCCAGGGCTCCAGAAAATTCTAATGAACTCAGGTTTTTGACTTCAACATACAATATTGTTCATTCACATGACAAATTTAAACTTAAATATAAAAAATATTGACGAATATAATTTCTGAAATTTAGGCTTAACCATATTATCACAAAATGGTCAATCACATAAAATAATAAAATGAAGTAATACACATGTTATTTTATATATTAGTTTAAAAGTTGAGGCACAAATCATTAACTTATTTAGATTTGTTTATGCCTCTCTCTTCCTTACACTGTATAGCATCAAAAATTTCCTTCCTTAATATTAAAGAATTAACTTAGACTATTTTTTGAGAAAAAATACCAAGGGTTTGTATACAATATGCCAGAAATATAACAATTTATACGATAATGTATAAGAGAATACTGTTTTGTACATCCAAATGCAAGCTTTAGGAAACTATTCATGTTATAGTTTCTCCTAATAAAGTATTTTCTAATCTTAGTTGTCTGGGATAGACAAAGCACACATGCACAACCCAAACAACTGTAACAGTTCAGGCATGTTCCATTTACTTACAGCTACTATAACTTGTCTGGAAGCAAACATTTCACTTATTATCAGCTCGTGGTCACAGTACTAAAATTATCATGGAGGTCCTAATGAAATTGTATCCCAGCCAATGAACCCCCATCCATATAAATAATAAATCAGATAAGGAGATAATTTGACACAAATATGTAGCCTTAGATGCACTGGAGAAATATCACTTGTCATCATGAATGCAGGATTATACCATTTAAACTTCCCAAACACTGTAAAATATAAAGTTAAAATATATTTCATTTAGAAAAACATTTAATGTAGATGATTTTCAAGTAATAAGTTTATTGTAGAGAAAAACATGTTACTCTAACATAACTGTATAATGTCCATAATTTTATAATGAACAAAGACCAAATACATTCTGATGTTTGATTACTTATAGAAATAAATGATAATTTAGAAAAGAAAAATCATTCTCCAGAACCCTGGAGGGTTCTTTTTCTTTCTTTCTACTCCTTAGCCTTCATTCATTTCTTTGCTAAGGAATTTTAATAGAGAGCTAGAAAATAAGGATATCACTATCCTAAAGAAGTCTATCCCTTCCTTCCTTCCTTCCTTCCTTCCTTCCTTCCTTCCTTCCTTCCTGCATTCTTGTTCTTCACAACATGAATGTGGAAATATACCCACATGTAGACCTTAGATCACAAGATGGACCACTAAGTATGTGCAAATGATTGTACTCTCCAGAAAAAAAATCTTATTTATTCATTCTCTTCATCTAATTGATGATCTAGTTTATGCCACATCACAATTGTCTCAAAATTCAACTTCCTTGAATATTTATCTAAAGTAGTTATTGTAAAATCGAACCCTTATTTGGTAGTTAACAAATTTATAGTACTCTAATGGTAATGGACAAGACAATATAAATTTATTCATCCATCCATTCATTATTTATTGAATACAATTTCAACTATTTATTAATGGCTGTAATATGTCAGGCGTTAGAAAAACACAAATGACCTGACATCTCTAGGCATGAGGCTCTGAGGCTTTTGTTTTGTGTGTTCAGTAATAAAGGAGCAAAGAAATGCATTTTTTAAAAAATTTGAGATCTAGTTGTACATGTATGTGGAATTGCATCTTATTAAACTGGATTCTTTGAGGATGCATTCAATATATTATTTCATTTAAAAATATGCTTTAATCTTTTAATAGTATACAATGATTGAATTATATATATTTATATATAAGTTTAAATATATATATATAATATATATATATAAATTTTCAGGCTACTTTCTCTGCACAATTTCAAAACTGCAATTGTCCTTTTATTCATCATAAACACTCAGGTGAAGGAAGTAGCAATACTGACATATGGACAAGAGTAAAGGCATTCATGAAACATGCTGCAAGATTAACCACGCTGTTGCTATTGTCCTCTCTGATGAAATCATTGTATTAAGCTAAGTAGGGAAGTCATATGACGGGCTGCACTGCCTCATGTGCACGAATGCCGCCCCTTTCTTCCCTCGCTTGTGGTCACATTCATCTTCTGCTTCCCTTACTGTTCACTGTGGGAGCCCTCTTTCACCTTTCCCACCCAAACAAGATATGCCCTTCTACAATCCAGCAGAGGTTTACTACAGAGAAAAACAAAACACAACAGACATATAATGAGGATCTCCAAAAAGTTTGCCATATGCCTCCCTGATCCTTCCTTCAAGCGGAACTTAGATGAGAAAAGTTTACATTTAAGTGCAAGAGTCAATTAAAGAAATATAATATAAAAATAGTTTTAACAATCATTCCTTTTTTAACCTCTGAAGAATTGGAAATCCTACTCATGTGGTCACCCCGTCTCCATACTTAATTAGTAGGTTCATCCGGCAGAGCAGAGTCCTGAAGGCTCTCTCATGAACACGTGCTTGCTTTGGGACTTGGCGATTGCAACATGCCTTACTACCCGCACAGACAGAGCTCCAGGAGTTCCTCAGTAGGTATGCTTTTGCCGTGTTAAAGCTATCATCACACTTGACTGCCGTTTAAATGCAAGACTCCAGTTAATTAGCCCAGGGTAATATGTTCTAGCTTCTCTTTTGGCTTCCTCATTTTGCCATTTTATACTTTTGCTTAATGTCCACCTACTTGTTTTAAAAGTAGATGCTGGTAGTGTAATTGGGGGATATTTGCTTCTATGTGGTAATTTATTATTGCATTTACATTTAAATTGTTGGCCCTTTTAATTTAAATCAATTCAAATAGTAGTCATCATTTAATTTGTTGTGTAAAATGCCCCCTGGGCCTTCTCCATTAATACTTTATGATAAAGTATTTCCTTGTTTTCTGACTTTGTTGATTTGATGCCTCAAAACTATAAATTATATCCACAAACACATACATAGATATTTAAAAACAAATACAGCAAAGAATAAAAAGCCTGGTTTCTGGACTATCATATATTTCACATTCACTTTTTAATTTAAAAATTGTTTTGACACACTTAAACTAAATACTGCTGTTCTCTCTGTACACAAAGTGCTTCTGTGACAGCCAGCCTCTGAGATGGGCCACAGTCATTTTTGCCTCTGGGTTTTTATGTCCACATGTGTTCTTCTGTAATGAATAGGGCTGATCTAGATAACCCAGCGGATACTGCAGAAGTGTAAGTTTGACTCCTGATGCTAGGTCATAAAAGACTCAAATTTCCACCTTCCTCTTTTTTGGATCACTTGGTTCTGGAACAAGGTTTCTCAACATTTTAGAAGGAATAATTCTTTGTTGTGAGTGATTGTCCTATGTATTGTAGGAAGTTTTACAATCTCTCTGCCATCTACCACTGGATGCTTGTTAGTACTCCTACCCAAGTCTCAGAAGCTCAATGTATTTCCACGCATTTTCAAATGTTTCCTGAGGGACATCACCCCCAGGAAGAAGCTAGCTGTCATGTCAGGAGGACACGCAAAACAGCTGATTGGAGATGCCTACCTGGAAGGAACTGAGGCCTTTTGCCAACAACCGATGCTAACTTGTTAGGCCTGTGAGAGTATGAGCGAGTCACTTTGGAAGTGGATATATCAGCACCAGTCAAGCTATGCCAAGCATAGATCAGTAAGAGTTGATGTTAATACTGCAGTCCTCACCTTATCCAAGGTTTTGCTTTCCTCCTCATCAGTTATCTGAAATCATTCACAGTCCAAAATATTAAATGGAAAATTCCAGAATTAAACAATTCAGAAGTTGTAAGTTGCATGCTATTTTGAGCATCATGATGAACTCTTGCACTGACCTACTCTTCCCGCCAGGGACATGAACCATTTCTTTGTCCAGCAACTCCACACTGTATATGCTACTCACCCATCAGTCACGTAGTACCCCTCTGGGTTACCAGATCAGCTGTCAGAGTACCACAGTGCTTATGTTCAAGTAATCCTTGTTTTACTTAATAGCGGCCCCAAAGCACAAGAGTAGTGGTGCTGGAAATTTGAGTATGTCCAAGAGAAGCTGTTAGTGTATGTATGTTTAGGGAGAAACATACTGCGTATAGGGTTGGTACTACCTGAATTTTGGGCACCCACTGGGAGGGGCTCTTGGAACGTAGCACCTGCAGATAAAGGGGGACTATCATAATCATACCAGTCAGTTCCTCTTATTTACTCCTAAATGCAAATCTCCAAAAGTTTTTAAAAATGCTCTAGAAAAATTAAAAAGTTGGTCATTCCATATAAAAGAATATAATGTTTTCTTGGCACCACCTGATCAGTCCTTAACTTCATAATTAACAAGCATTTGTCACTGTTATTTTCCTATTAGTTCCACTAAGATATATGAAAAAAAATGAAGAACTATGAAATTATCAAACGACAGAGTGGATTTACAAATAAAGACGGCAGGAGCTCTCAGAGCAATACAGTTTTACAAAATAGAAGCCACCCTGTCCACATTGTATCGCCACCTCACTGTTGGGGATGGCACCTCTGCCAGTTCCTGGATGCACAAAGTGAGCACACCCCTCTACCCGAATCCACAAAAGGAATTCCTATTGAAAGGACAGCAGGAAAATATAAACACCACCAATACAATGAGTAGAGACTCTCTGTCCCACTGGAGTGCGGTAAAGGACAGGTAAATACCACAAGGAAGCCTATTATTGAGAGGGAGGGTAACGCTCATAAAAACTTTAAATGAAAGAATGAGTTGATGTTGAAACAAACAAAATCAAATACTTTCAAAGACCTCAGAAGACTAAAAAAGTCCCTTGCAAAAAAAATATATGTTTTTTTTGAGGAATTGAAGTTTTTTTAGATCCTGGAGAACATTTGGCCTGGTTTAAGAAGACAGACCATCTTTAGATAGTTCACCTAGAAGAAAGGGGCAGAAGAAATAGAAGGTATCATCATACATAAGTCATTTAATACTAACTCTAAATATTAATAGAAGACCACATTTCCAATGTCCGCATACATGCATGTACAGGTTCTAATGGGTACAAATCTCTAGCAGTCTGGTGAACCAACTAGGACTAACTTCAATGATTAATGACAGTCATGAGAGTGAGCTAGTGTATTGGTGTACATTTGGGAGACTTGAGGAAGGGCCAAATTGTCCAAGGCATAGACCCTTGGGGAAGAAAGAATGTGTGTGTGTGCATTCATGTGTGTGTAATGGGTTTGAAGGTGAACTGGACACAAAGCAAGATGGTCAGGGAAGACTCAGGTAGCACCCTGTCATTACTGATTGTGACAGTCATATCACTGGATTTCATTGTACTGAATTAGCTTTTTTCCTGAATTGATGAAAAATATTCAGGCTTTAAATAGTTTAAGAAGACTACTCTTTAAAGGAATCTTTGCAGATGTTCTTGAGTACTCTCCCCCTTTACAGTGTGATTCTGTTGAGGGTAAGCATTACTATATTAATTGTTTTTATCACCCACATATGCCTTAAATAAAAATAATAAACATTAATTACTGAAGTTTAGTTATATGGAGAGTTAAGATAAATCAATGACTAACTCTTGATAAATTCCAAGTTTTTCTATTATCTTTCATAGGTGTTTTACAAATTCTTTACATCTACATACAGCACAAATGACACTTTGACTAGTGAATAACAAACTAGAAGCACATGCACAACCATAATGTATCCCTCCGCATTTAAGTCTCTTCAAATGAATTCCTCTCACCACTTGAATTTTATAGCTCTTTCCAGTCTTCAGAGCTTTGCTCTCTTTTCTTCTTGCTTTCCCCTTAGAGCTGAAGGTTTGACATCTCTGGGACTCACTGCTTTCTATGTGGAGATGTCAGTTAACAGAGCCATTGTCAGAACTTCTTAGTGACAGGCTTCCTATTAATTTAACCTGAAACTTGACTAGTCAGTACAAGCAAACTAAACGCCTTTCACTCCATTCATTGCAGACAGAGCCAAAGGGGCAGTCACTGAAGATAAAGGGTAAAAAGTCTGAAGATAACTAAAAATAAAATTAAATGCAAAACTCTGTCTTCTTCCTCCCACTTGCTTTCACCCAGACTGATTCTCACCCTTCAGATTAAGAGCAGTATTAGCGATGTTCATTTCTGAATATAGAATGAAAAGACTTGTTCCATATGCCCTTTTTTTCTCACGTGGTATTTTTATTCTTTAATTTCTTACAAAAGCATCTTTGAGGCATTATTTCCAACACTGGTAGTAATGAGAAGGAAAGAATTCATTTTCTGATTGGTGAAATAGTATAGAGACACTAAATCACAGTACAGTTTAAAGCTATTAAATTCCTAGAAAATATAATATTTAAAGAAATATCATTGCAATTAATCTGAAAGAACCTCACAAAGGAAGTTCTTTTGAAAACAATTGTATTTCATTTAATCTGGATTATTTAGACTGAATTCTTTGTAACAAATGTGACTGGCTCACTAGTCTAGGACTGGGATTTAGATTTTGGATCATAGATGTTTAAATGCAATTTTCAGAATTATTCATAAGGTTATAATTTCCTTATTCTGTGGCTCCTCACACCACTTTTCCTGGAGTCTGCAAACACAAAAGGTACCAAGCACATGAGATTTTGGAACATTAAACTCTATGAAATTTGCTATTTAGGATCAGATCATTTCATTTTTCCTTCCTCAAGATAGTTATCAAAAACAATTATATTTGGCTCTGGCTTGTGTGGCTCAGTGGACTGAGTGCTGGCCTGTGAACCAAAGGGTTGCTGGTTCAATTCCCAGTCAGGGCACATGCCTGAGTTGCGGGCCAGTTCCCCCATAGGGGGCACAAGAGAGGCAACCACACATTGATGTTTCTCTTCCTCTCTTTCTCCCTCCTTTCCCTTCTCTAAAAATAAATAATAAAATCTTTAAAAAAAGCAATTATTTCCCAATTATTTTTGACAAAAAGTGTTTTTTTCCCTTTCTCCTTCTGTCATAATTAACCTATTAGAGAGTGAATTAAGACAAAAAGGTATGGTATATGCCTAATTGAACACAGGAATTATGCAATTTTCTCATTAAGAGGGTTAGTTTCCAAACAAGAAATAAATGCTTATAGCCCTGTTCATTCTTAGTTACATAAATATTTAGGGGGAGTGTCAGTTAAATATTAGAAGATATATAAAAGTACATTTAGTAAGTTTAGTAACCTAAAAACTAATACATTTTAAAATTAATTTGTATATTTCTATATCTGTTCATTTCTAATGCTGATTTTCTAATACTATTCACTTTACTCCCTGAAATCAAAATTTTATTTTAAAAGTTACAAAGCTTTCTGATATATTTTCTCTTATTTTGGTCTCAGAGCAAGAGTATACGGCATAATCAATTTCACTTCACAGATAAGGAAGCGGAGATTACAGATACTCTGATTTGTCAACAGTCAAACTTATAGTAAGCCTGGGACTCCACTTGGGTGTATATGCTTAGGCAACTTTTCAGAGCCGCCTCTCTATCATCTAAATGCCAGCAGGGAAAAGTATTGTTAAGCAACAATTTCTTTGAAAAATCACACTAACCACTGTAATCTTGTCATTTCTTCTTAATTCTAAAGAAATTTTTATCTCCCATTATGATAGAGACTATACAGAGTTCCATCTGGGTAACATTAATCTGAACCCTCACAAAAGGTTTATAATTGCCCAATCATGAAAGATTTTAACAAAGTATCTACATGTACATTCCAAATGCATTTATAGATCTGAAGTATGTATCAAAAGAGTAAATATTTCAAGTAAATGCCATAAACATCTTCAACACTATAATCTGAATGGACCTCTTTTATTTCAACATGAAACACATGTCAATTTATATATATCCAGGTGCTGTCTAGTCATTTCTAGAGGAAGTAATATTGCAAGAAATGAAGGAGGGAATGGAAAAGACCTTTAGCCCACCGAGTGGCTTGACCAAAGGCTATGAATCCATCCCAGGTTCATTTCAAATGAGTTGTGTCAAAGGTTACCCACAGGCCATTTTTTAGTGATTTATAGCTGATGCCTGCAAATCTCCTTTTATTTTAATGATAACCTCAATAGAGTCATTAAGGCTCTCTTTGTCTTTACTGCAGTGACCAGGAGGGGACTGACATGTCTTTAAGTAAGTCTAAGGGGTGATGACTATTTACATAGAATGTCAGTTCGGACCAGTTTTTATGTTGTGCCCTGGAGACAAAATATTTTTTTCTCAACATATTGAGGATGTTTAGCTTGATTATATATTCTGCCTACCATTGTTATAATATTAAATTGAAAGTATAGGCCAAAGAAATTCAATAAAGATGAAAAGGCTTAGAATTGAGCATCAGGTAAGAGACTGATTTTAATTATAATCTCAAATTTATATTAAAGCTCTCATAGAATAATGATTCTTAAGTGTCTGTATTGAGTTAAGGATGTCATGAAGCATGAGGAATTGCAAGATTGACTTATCAGTTATTCATTCAAGAAACAGTCAATTAAAATAATTAATGTGTAGTGAAACTCAGCTGTAATGCTTCATAACTAATTTTTCCCAGCCCATAAAATTAAGAGAATAACACATTTCACAGTCTGGATGGCATAAATGATTTTATATAGTAACCGTTATGGTATTACCACATAGGAGTTTTGATCATACTTTTTAGACACAACTAAAGAGAAAGAATGAGTACATTTGCTTTACACTTGACCTTAGCTTGAATATTGCTTTGGGTCATTAGATTCCCAAATAAAATGAATCTACATCCTTGATTCTTGCATTAATAAATGTAATATATGTATATTTAAATATAATATATAATATAAAACAAATATGTGACTGTGTATACATAAGGTAATTTCTCTGCCATATTTGAGCTAGATTGTTCATTATAAATGAGAAGCAGTGAAACATAATCTTATAAAAATAAGAAGGGAAATCATAATTTTCCTCCTCAAATTTTATTTGAACTGCCAATTAAACAATATAACAAAACTATCCAGTATTAGTATAAGCCTGTGCCTTTCATTTCAGCATCCATTTAATTCTTCAGCATAGGTCTGGGAGGCCATTCGCTTGAACATGAGTTCATACTAAACAGACTCAGGAAGCTAATGTACAAACTGCAGTGCCAGTTAATTAATTCATACATGACTAGAATACTGCTGAGATTTTTTTTAAGGTAAACTTTTTCTAATTTCAAGATACTTAGAAAAGCAAATTTCGCAATCAGAATCAGGGCCAAGAGAAGTAACTAATGAGCGCTTCATTCAGATCATAGTAAGAACTGGGAAAGTTAAGCATGCACAGTTTACCTAAGGTACTCTCTCTCCAATGACCAGAATGCTCACATTTCCTATACCCAGTGAATCTCACCTAGACTGACAACAGGATGAACCAGGACAAGCCTTACTTTTAGTTTTCATAATCTTATTGTGCATATGGCCTTTCTACGTAGGACAATAGCATTGACTGTTTCATTATTCATAGGTAAAATTTTTGATGCTGCATTGAGATCATCCTCCAGTGATCCAAGCCATTGAGCTTTGATGCTTCCACTCTAGGGGTCCCCAAATCAGTCATATGTTTGAACCTGATATCTTGCTTGGTTTACTTCCACAGATGATTTGCTGATTTGTTTGTTTGTTTAGTGGTTTAACAGAACTACAGCAATGACTCTAGGTTAATTATTATGCTTGGTGCTAAGGATGAATAAGATATAATCATCCCTACCCTCATGTGACTCCATGTCATACTAGGGATAAAAAGTATAATCAAGTGTCATAGGGGTGCTGTGGTACTACTCAAGGAGTATCTGTGCGGTGGGGTCACATGATAAAATAGCCAATTCGGCATAAAGGTGGTAGTTGACATAGTTCTTAAATGTAGGCGCAAGAGACAAAGTGGAACAAAGAGGGCACCAGCAATTCAGAGAGGCAGACTGTGATGCCATTCGAGCACACATTGGTGTTAGGAAGGAGAGAAAGGCAGAAGTAATAAATTAGGCCAACGAGGTGGGTGAGGCTAGATCAGAGAATGTGTGGTAAGGTTACACTCCCTCCTTTAGACACTTCCATCTTTCTTTACATTTTTATTCTTCTCAGATTCTCTTCCAGAGTTCTAGAGATGCATTATAGTCAGCCTTATTTGTTTATAATTCAGACAAAATCCAATACTCAATTCTTTTATACCCTTGTGTCTTTGCACAGGCTGTTTCATTTTCTTTTAAAAACCTTCTAAGTGGCACATTTTCTGGAAGTCTCTCATTGCTGTATTTCTCCTCAGGTTGTGCTGGAAACTATTTTCTTTACCTCTGCATTATTCTTTGACTAGTACTTAGCCCATATTATTTTAATTCTTTGTCTGCATTCTTCAATACACTATACAGGATGTCGATTACTGTTCTTTTTTGTTCTACCACAGTATCAAGCACATTGTAGGTGTTCAATAAATATTGTTTGATATCTTCCAAAAGTGACTCTAGAAACCTCATTTATGACTAAAATAGTCATCAGGTGATTTTTTAAAATTATATAAACAAATTAAGAAATGTATAGGTTTGTTTCATGCAAAATGTAAAGTCTAATGCTTGGAACATGTCTTTTTCCAAAAGAAGACATTCTTTTCCTGGTAGAACATATCTCATTTAGGATAAATTATACTTTATTAACTGAGTTTAAGTGGATATTGTTTATTTTTTAAAAAAGGATTCGAGTATATTTTAAAAGAATATTTTAAAGCTTAAAAATATTTATTTTAGTCTTATTATATTCTCAATGTATATTTTATATGCCCAGAACTCTATAACATAATATAGTTACATCAAAGTCTCCAAAGTTCACTTGCAAAGAATTAAAAATATATGTTACTGAATTTTAAAAGAATCCATATATGAAGCCCTGGCTGGTGTAGCTCAGTGGACTGAACATGGGCTGCAAACCAAAGTGTCATCAGTTTGATTCCCAGTCAGGGCACATGCCTGGGTTGCGGGTCAGGTCCCCAGTAGGGGGCGCATGAGAGGCAACCACACATTGATATTTTTCTCCCTCTCTTTCTTCTTCCCTTCCGCTCTCTCTATAAATAAATAAATAAAATCTTAAAAAAATAAAAATAAAAGAATCCATGTATGGATACATTCTCTTAAATCATGCTTCATTAGTAAATGTAATTGCAGAAACATATAGTGAAAACTATATCACCCTGATACCTAAGATTTAACTACTTATTATTAAGATCAAGCAGTATAATATAAACATTTTGTCCAGTAAACATTTACTGAGCATATACTATGAGCCAGCCACTTAAAATTCAATGGATAAAGGTGTACCTACTATGATCAATCTTGTGGAATTGATCTTCCCTTCACTTAGTTTGTTGCAAGTCCATAAATTATAGTTCCAGATATAATAAATCAAAATTGTATCTTACTGTAACATTATGAATGCTAATATAAAAAGATAAGCAAACCCAAATCCAACGAGAATTACCCAGAGATTCTCTTAAAACTGGATCAGAATCATCATTTTAAAAATAAATGACAGCACTATTTACATGAAAACTGGCACTAAAAATTCTATCATTTGACCCAAAATTCTTGTCTTGCCCTCAATTTATATAGGGTTGACCTGAATATTGAGCTCCTGTTGACTTAAAATAAAACTTTGATCATCAAAAGAGTTGCATAGAGAACTACAAAAACCACAAATCTATACCTATTTAGGGACATTCCTATTGTTGTCTTAATACTTTTATACATACCTCACAACTGCATTTAGATCTTATGTTATTTTAAGTGCTGCTGGAAATCCTGGAAATAGCACAAAAGAAAAATTTTTGCAGGATTTCATCTTTTCTATTTTGGTCTAAATTTTTTCTCCTATTTGTGAAATATCCACACTGCCAAAAGTCCTCAAAATTGCACAGCAAACCATAACAGCTCAAATTATGTAATAAACTTGAAAAAAATAAGATTCCTTGGTTATTGAAGGACCCGATCTAAGTGAAAGTCTCATACAGAATCTCATTACTGGTAATGATTACTGAAAGTCTCATATAGAATCTCATTACTGGTAATTTAGTTCTTTGCAAGAACTAAAACAGAGCTTTAATACAAAAATATTTTGTCATTTTATGAAAAATGTAAGGGTCATAGTCTTTTCTGGTATTAGCAAACAATGTGAGAGAAAGTGAATTTTTATCTAGTTGAGTATATATTTGTTTCCTTCACATTACTTTGGTTATGTACATCTATGAAATGAAAATTCTGGTCTTTGTTTTCTCTCAATCAGAGATCTCATCTTTATCTGCTTGAAAATAAAGATATTAAAGGGTTTTTTTTGTACTCTTGGGTTCTGATAAAAGTCACCCAGTGGAATCAGCTAGTCCACCGTTAGAAGTACAAGTGCTAAAAGCTGTGGGATATTGCATTTGTAAGCCCTGCTGCTCACAGGGATGGGGGTTGTAATTCTAAGAAGCATCCAATTCTATTATCTACAAGGGTACCCAGAACGAGAAAAGGGTATATTCTTGCCCTGCGATGCTTAGGACACCTTAGGACTCAGGTTAAGGGAAATTGCTAGCCGTTTATGATATTTAGACATGTGCATTCATAGGTATGTAGCAAGTAGCACCTGCTACATAAGTTCTTCTCAATAGTCAATGTTCTGAACCATTAAGAATGTATTTTCAAATTTAACACTTATTAAAATTTCCATGACCAAAATTCTTATTTCAGTATAGAAAATATTCAAATATATTTTCACGTAAAAGAAGAGTTATAAAATTTTTCCTATTTCCAAAATATCTATTTGATATTTTCAGTGTTATTTTGTGTCTATGTTCTCAAAATTTAAGGTACACGAGATAAGAAATATGTGTTTGCAAATTCCTCTGCTCATATTCGGCAGACCCTAAACAGTAATTAGCAATCGATATGAATTATACCACTCACTGTGCATCAGTTGAAGGCATTTTTTTCACATTTAATACTAGTCAAGTTATACAATTTTTAACTGTTCTTTGTTTAAAAGAACCATAATTAAGAATATGTGTTCTTCAATTGGTTATTAGAAGTAATTAAAAACAATATGAATGATGATGGAAAACTTCATTATCTTATAACACTTTGGAAAGGTACTGTATTAAAATAGTCTCTGTTTCTCCATAAGTTAACCGTGCAATTAATACCACTTCCATATTGTATATGCTTGATAAAATGTAAAAATAAGTATAACTGAAAAAGTATCTCCCTTTATAGAACAATAAAATAGATATATGAGAATTTTGTATATAAACTCAAAATCAGTAAAATAAAAAGAATTTTAAGTGTATTATAAATGTACAATTTTAAATAAATCATATAATAAATTTTTTGGCCAAGAAAATACACTATTTATGAATTTTGTACAAAAACTTTATAAAGTTTTTTTTAAGTGGATAGCACCTATGACAAGGGGTGTGACTGATAAAACTTATAACTGGAAGAAGAAAGGGAGCGGAAGGAGGGAGGAAGAGGAAGAAGAGATGGAGGAAAGAAGGGGGGGCGCTGATTTTGAAAGAACGTTGTCCTTTCACAAATTCTCTATTTAGGAGATTGCAGGTTTAGCCCAATGATGAAAATGAAGCTATTTAAAACTTAAAAACTACTCCGCTGCAGTTCTTTTAAGATTGTAGCACATTTTTCACTGATAGCTACAAGTCTGCTGCACTTGGCAAAGGTGCTGAAATAATTCTGCCTTATAAATTTGGGTGTAAAAATTTAAAAATTAAAAAAAACAAATATCAAAAGCAAAAACTAGGTTAATTACAAATTAGGGTCTATTTTCTTATGTGGCTTTTTAACTTGCTCAAAAGACATTAAGTAAAATAAAAATTCCAAAACTCTTAAGAGCACTTATACACAGCAATTCTAATTTTTAAGGGGGCTATGTTTAAATCAACACTCATATGTTAGTGTTAGTACCAACATATCACTCTCAAACCTCAACCTTTAATTTGCTTCACACAGGTGATGATGAATACTATCAATTTCATGTGCTTTCTTACCTAATGGAAAATCCCTAATGAAGTGAATCTGAAAAGTCCCCAGGAACTACTCGAAGTTCAATCCGTACCCTTGGCACTCACTTGCCACCCGTACATATGATTGTCTCTTTCTGCCCGTGTCCCTCACCATGTTCCTCACTGTGAACTCTGTGCTCCATCGGGACAGAGAGCTGTCGACACTGTTCACCAGCATCCGCATGTCCAAGGACTCAGGTCACCACCTTATGGGCAATTAACAGATAGTTGTTGAATTAAATGGCCTTGTCTCTCCAATGGCAAGGTCCAAGACAAGCTATTAGGGCTCAAATATATCAGAGTGTTTCTAGGGAAGTATTGTATAGATGATTAAAATATTAATGGGTCCAAGGGATAAAAGAAAAAAAAATTGCTTCAAAGACATATTACCGTAAGAAAGGAAGACATTAAGTAGATAATTACAACAGCTTAGTAAGTGGTATGACAAATGGAAAATATATGTCTCTTTAAACATGAATACATTTAGAATATATTTCAAACTCCCAACTGTGAGAAAGTCCTACGTGATCGAGTCTTTTTCATTCCCAGCCTTACTTCATATCATTCCGCTCATGTTCACTGCATTCTAGCTTCCCCAGCCTATTTTCTGAACCTGGAGTCTGTCAACCTCACTGACAGCAGGGTCTTTGCAATTAATTGCTGTTTTTCCTATATTGGAAGACCTTTCCCTCAGCCCTTGGTAGGTACTTTCATTTTCACGATTCAGAGAGGGCTTCCTTTGTAACTCAAGAAGATCACCTCACTTGTCCCCGGGCACTCTGTATTTTACCATGTTTAATTTTCTTCATAGCACTTACAATATATGAAATCATCTATTTGGTTAATTACTCATAGTTTGTCTCCTACCCTTAACCTGCAAAATCTTAAGAGGGCAAACTGTTACGTTCTTTGTTGCAGTAGCTGTAATTCTACTGCCTTGAACTGAATTTGGCAGCGGTGAGGCATACATTAAGTTTGACGAATCAGCGAAGGATAGGCGTAAGCACAGGGGGCCACAGAACACTACAGAGGGGCAGTTCTTTGAAGAATGAGAAAAGAACAGAGCTAAGATATAGAAACCAATTCCATGTCCTTCTGTTTGAGTTTCTGAGTAAGCTACACCTGATTTCAGAATCACCTTTTAAAAAATGTTAATGAATACATTGCCTTTTTGCTTAATCCATTTGGGCTGGGTTTTCTATCACTTGCAACTGAAAGAGTACTAACGAATACAATTGCCATTCAACAGAACCCCGAGTTGGAATACTGGAAAGTTTATTATAGTTCCATCTAAATGTGAATAATGTGACATTAATAGCTACTCTTTAGAAAATAATGCCACCTCATGAAGTGCCTAGTAGGAGTCTAGGCAGAGGCAAAGTGACCTCGCGACTGGCCATCACGGGTTGGACTACAAGCTTTCTGGGTTTCCTTCTTCTTTCAACTTCCATAATTCTATAAACAAAATGTCTGATATATTTTGTTAAATAAATGAAACTTTGGAATATTTTGGGTTTTGAACTTACCTGTCTTCAAGTTAGAATGTTACATCTCTTTATTTTTGACTCTTACAACTATATCTGTTTAATTACTACGTTGTCTTCTATCTCCTGTCCACTCTTAAAAGCATTAGTCAAATGAGAGACCATTAACATTCCTCTTATTTATGAATATGAAAGAATTTTTAAGCAGAATATATTTAACTCAATACACAGAGAGAAATTTGAGGTGTCGAATAATCTTTCATGGCGTCACTTCTCAATCCTCTTTTCAAACACTTCTAACCCAGGGGAGGCCAAAGGGGAGAAAGGGGCCGGTAATCAGTAGCTCAGATGAGGCTCTGATCAATTACTTAGGATAGATAATAAAAGATTTTAATTGACTTGAAGAATGTTGTAGGAAGTCAAAAGGACAAATGATTCCATAAAAAGAAAGATAACAGATGTGTACTGTTGCTTTCTCCAACTCTGACAAGGCCAGAGAGTGAAAGAGACAAGAGATGTTAATGAGTTAATTGCTGGTGGAAACCAACAACCAGCAAAAGTCTGATAACATTTCTAAGTGTATGTGGAAACTTTGAATTAATTTCCAGGTGGCTATTTCTACATTGATCTAGAGAGAATAGCCAAAGAGACGACTACTGAGTTGGACATGATCTTTTCTGGACTGTTAACCACAACCAATCCAAAAGAGCAAACGCTTCTTCCTTACAGACTATGCTCCTATCCCAGAACTATCCCCACTCCACCTCCTCCCATCCCCTTTATCGATAGCCAGTGTAATCCTTTCAAAGTAACTAACATCTTTCCTCCCCAAAGTGTTTGTGTGGAAGAGCCCTGTCAATCCCAGGATGGGAAACACTGTGTCTTCTCCAACTAGCACTGCTGCTCGTGATTCAGACTGCATGCCCCAGCACCTGGTCCCTTTCTCAGCTCGCATATGGCTCAGTACATCCTTTCTTTGAGAAAAACTTCCGGGTGCGAGCATTTTTTTGTTCGGCACGTGTTGAGCTGTGATGTTCATCGAGGTTGTGCTGCAGACTGCAGTGCAGGAACATCCTTTCATATTGTCCTGTTGTTCTTTCATATACTATTTAGGTTTAACTGCCTGGTTTTAAAATTAAAATGCTTTAAATACACAGCTTTTAGGATGGTCAATCTGCTTCAGGTTGGACCAATTGGAGAGGGCGACATTCACTTAAAAAATGTGATTCTGTGGATATTCCTGTGTCTGCACCATGCTCAACACCTTGGTTTGCATTATGAAAGAGCTTTGACACGACTCATCAGAGCTAGCTGCTGCGTGCAAGACAGGCCCCTGTCAAAACAAAATGGTACACTGGGAAGCAGAGGCCAGGCCCGCTGAATTCAAAGGCCATTACCTGAATCCCTCTGTATATTTTGCCTTTTTTTAAATGCCAAGAACATAACTAGTCTACCTCTCTTTGGTTTTTTTTGTAATTCTTACTGTTTTTATGTCACACATGTGACCAAGCCCCTTCTTCCTGAGTCACAAGAATATATCACCAAATGACCTCCTTGGACGTTTAATACCACGGCACTCAGAAGTGCTCTGTTTATGTACCTGGCTTTTTGAGATTCCTGTCAACTGAATGTACCGATAGATGAAAAAAAGGAAGGAGGAAGCTCATCGCAGGGGTTCTGTTGATAACAGTTCATTTAACATATTTCAGTTTAGCCGCATGGGACTACAAAAAGAAAACTATTTCATTTAAAATGACAGAGCCACTATATTACAGCCACTGTAAATACGTCCCACCCAGAAAGTGATGATAATGATAATGGGCCACATTTACAGTTTAACTCTCCGCAAATGAATTCACCTCTTGCATAAGGCACATGCATATCACATCTCAAAGGCTCACAAAATAGGCACTTCACAGATACTGAAATAGGAGGGAGAGAAGAGTGTTCAACAGCTATTTCACAAAGCACAAAGCAGCTGTACATAGCAAGGTCTTAAGGAGATTCTAGCATTTAATTGATATGCCAGACAGTGTTTAAAGCATAAGAATAGAAACCGGTCACTTTGAATGTCGTTATAATTAGCTGAGACTAACATCTCTTTCTGTTCTGAAGTTGTAGGAGAAATGAAATCTACAAAAGAACAGGTCCAACAGTTTCAGGATGGATCAGTGATTTTATTGTATCTTACATATATAGATGGATGGCATCTACTTTTTCTTGATACTGTTTAAGTAGATTAGTTGCAGATACAACATTCAGAGACCAGTTCTAGCCCTGTGTAGTGAGTGAGTAGTAATTATTTGAGATCTTGACCTGGAAAGCTCTAAGACTAAGTCAAATAGTAGTATTCAAGGAAATTTAACAGAATGGAAATTACATCTTAGCAACTACTGTGACTCAAAATTTTTCATGGCCAGATAAAATGTGAAAAATACTAAATGAAGTCATAGTTATACTGAGCAGCGCTTTTTGAACTTTCCTTCACGGAAATACTCCTGTGGAGGCCTTGGCACTTCTCTATTTCAAACTTATAGAATCTCTTTGATGTCTTGTGCTTTATCTTGAAAGGGTGTTTTTTTCAAATAGTAAAAATAGTATTTTTATAGTAAGTGTTGGTGATGGTTGAACTTGGTTGTGGCTATACTGTATGCGTTCAGCCGGCTCTCCTCCCCCAGCATTATAGAACGGTTTCAAAGTTAGCAAAAAAGCTTTATTTCCCAAATCTCCTGTTAGAACTAATTTTCATTTAAGATGAATTATGATTATCCTCTGGTTTCTCGTACTCACACATAATGCTGAACGTCCTGGTGGGTATGTGCACCACGGTTTGTGACTCAGTATTAAACTACCAAATTCCCCGCTGCAGATCAGTGCGTACAGATATCCTGACTTGATAGCATGGAACTACTTGACTGGTACCATTACCACAAAAAATAGGCGCCCTAACAGGAGTCCCTGGCACTTCCAACATTACTAACTCAAGCACGTGGCTAGCAAATCAGAAAAGATGGTCATTACTGTGCCTGTGATTTAGGATCAGCTAACGGTATAGTTCCACTTCTGGCTTCTGAATTTGAAGCCATGTTTAAAGGATATTACCCCTCAAAAAATCTGATTATGTCTGGTAAGCTGGCCAGGACTGTTTCTGGCTTGTTGGAAAAATATATTTCTTCTTCTTGTCATAATTCCCAGGTGCTACTGCTGAGCAAATGGGAACATCACTGCTGGGAGTATTTGAAAACAACAACAAAAAATGGGTTGGGACGATCCATATGATCCTGTCATCGACAGAGACGTAACTGCGACCAGGGGGAGGACTAGGGTCACAGCAAGGTTAACAGAAAAGCACCCAGAAATTGTCTCTTGTCATCGGCTTTTCAAATGAACTCTTCTTGGTTACTGTAGGCAATACGTTTTCGTCAAATACTAAGAGATATTTAATAGTATTTATAAGTTGCTTTTATAATTTTCCCAATAGATGGGCATATATTTGGCTACTTTTGCCAAGGAAAAACACTTGCAATATGAAGTTCAGATTGTTAACACATTTATGACGTACGATGATTTCTTGATAACATGGAATTGTAAGCTTATACGTTGCCAACAATTGTGTGAGTCATGTGTAAAACTGAGTAAAAATAGTCTTCTCCTAAGAGGACTATTTTAAGGCTGATACTAATTCTCTTATTAAAAATATGACTATTCTTACAAAACAAACGTTATCAAGACATCAATTGCTATCACAAACCAAAGGCTATCTAGGTTAGTAAAAACCTGAAACACATAATGCAGAAATAATTTAGGTAAAGAAAGATGTGGTACAAAAGTGAAAATATACTGAATACACGGTGTCCATCCTGTGACAGAAAGCTGAGCTGTAACAAAAATTCAACATTTGTTAAGAAAAGTAAGCAGATTCAAAGCAGCAATAATTGAATTTGAAATATAAGAGCCAATACTGCTAAATAATACCTTAACTAATTTTACCCAATATGAAAAGTAAAATTATTTCTAAATTTTCCTTTAAACAGGATCTCTTGTGCACAAAAGTTGAAGATTTCATTTTTTCATTCAGTTTTTTTTAACCAATATTTAGTCATAAACACAGCTGTGAGGACATGAACTATTAGAATATCTCTGAAGAATTAAATATATTTCCTTTCATTGAACAATAAAAAATTGTCCTGGGGTAGAATTAAGAGGAGAAAAAATTGTCACTGCAAAAAGATGAGTACACATGAATTAAGATTTTATGTAACACCTGAGAAACTTTAAAAACCTGCTGATGATCTGAATTTTGAACCGTTGGCAAAATAGAGCATGAAAAAAAATATTTTCTTGGCCTATGCCTAATAAAATCAAAGCACCTTTTAAAAAAGTTAAACCAATTGACCCTATGTCAGCCATTAATGAAAACAGTTCACAAACTAAGTTCAAGGACATATGTATAACTCAACAAGCAACACTGTCCGTGTTCTCCAATGCGCATTTTGAAGAGACCGGATTCCTTTTCGAGTTTTCCCCTTCACCGAACCCATTTCCTATGTGCAGGTTTTAGAGGTTCACTGTGAGTTCTCTAAAGGCTTTTTTAAAATCATTGAATATTATAAATAATTATGTTCCGAAGCGGCAGTTCAAAGCTCAGTATAGCACTCAGACAACACCAAGCGCAGGTCAGGTGACCTTTCTCCCATTCTCTCTCTGGTGCTGAGGACAAAGTGATATGTCTGTCATACGCCATTACCATTAGAACAGAATCTTGTTCTTTTATTACAACTGCACTCCGCCAGATTTCTCAGCAGGAATGCTAAGTGAAATCAATGTCTTGGATTTCCAGGCTGAGCTTGGAGGTCACAGCCACTCTATCATTTCTCAGCATTATCCTTTCTCGTTCGCGCACACACTCCCCAAGCCTCCAACTGGCACACAGCAGATTGAAAACAGCATGCATCAGAGGACTCATGCTGTACAATTTTACAGTCTTTTGGAGCCCCCTCCCTTTGATTCCCCCCTTCTATTTTTTTGCAAATTGCAAATAAGTTTTGTTTGTGTCCTTCTCTACAGTCGTGAGTCAAAGGCAAAGGCACGCCTAGGAAAAAGGGCAGGCAAAAAACACCCAGAGAACATGATTTTTGACAGCTGCCAATAAGATCATTTTCCTTACATCAGCACCTAGATGTGGCTTGCAAGTCCATTGTCCCAAACAATAAATGTACTCTCGATGTCAACCTTGAATGTGGCTTATGCTGGGAATGTAGGCAGACAACAGAAAGCCCTTTAATAAAATACTTCTACAATATATAAGACACACAGGAAAATTCACTAATAAATCACACAGAAAATACTCCCAGGACCTTTATAGCTAATTGTATAAAAATATAAAGATAATAATAAATTATTATTATATAGAAGTAAAATATCTTGTGAACTGAAAATATTTATTATGCTATGTATAAATGTCAATTTCAGGCCTCTTTATTTACCGCTGGTTTTATTTATTTTGGGCCATTTTCTTCACTAAAATGACAATGTTAATATTCATTAGTCAGGCCATTTCTAACCCACCAAACTTTTAAAACACAAGCACATTTAGGGCATTTTCTTCTGGCAGTAATTGCTGCAGACAGTGTGCTAGAGGGCACTGAACAAAGAAAGGGTATCTTCCCACTGAATTGTGGTTGTTACTTGAAAAGAGGCACTTTATTTGTGGTTAAACTTTTTATGTTTTTTATAATAATTGCAGATGGAAGGATGTATAACATCCACAGTTATATTAAATTTTATATGATAGAAAATTTATGAGGGCTAATGTTCAAAATTAAGAGCTTTAAAGATAAAGTATAAATATATTTGTTAAATTTGTATGATCATAGCTATAAAAACAATGCATTTTCCTCTAGTACTAAATACATGTAGGTATAGGAAACCATAAAATGTGGTAGAATTTTAACATTACTTAAATAATCAGTCTCTATACTTAGTCTGTAAAGTTCTGTGAGTGTCTAGAACCACATGGTATATAAAGCAGCATCCTAATTTTGGCAAAACAAATATTCAGTCACTTTTATGTTTGCCTAAAACATAAAACATGGTTACCTAAAAAAAGTATCATAGTAGCAACTGTCAGTAAGTATCTGACTGGATGAATGAATGAATGAGTGGATGGATGCATAAATGGATAAGGCTAACATCCGAAGCTTCATGATTAAGTGATTTGGGGAGAAGACATTAATGATAACATTTTTATAAATGATAAATAATAAAACAAAATGTCATATACAAAATAATATTAAATGTAAACCGTAACTGAAAAATAAAAAAGAAAGGCCCTAATGGAAAGCATCATTATAAAGCATGATACAAAATAACATTACTACATTTAGAAAACATTAATAATGCCTCACATAGTTATTTGTGTGTGACAATGACTACTCTGCTACAGCTATTTATCTTACTCACAGTTAGCCTGTATATGCATTACGTTAGAACTGCTGGTCCAAGAGACACCAAAATATCAGTGCTTTAAAATTAAATTTTATTGACTGAATGTTATTAGCAAGTTTTAGAAGATGTATGTTTCAGACTGACAGCTGTCAGCGGGGAGGGGAGTAGGGGAACTGGGTGAAAGAGGTGAAGGGATTAAGCAGCATAAACTGATAGCTACAAATAGGCACAAAGGTGTGGGTTACAGCACAGGACGCAAATAGTCAACAGAGTTATGAGGATTGTGTGTGGGGGGGGCGGGGGGGTGTTGGAAGTATCGGGGGTGCCACTCTGAAAAGTACAGGATTTTCTGGATACTTTTTGTACATCCAAAGCTAATACAGGATAATATTGAATGTAAACTGTAACTGAAAAAAATATGTTCTGCTGTCATTATAAAGAAAAGCAGACCAGGCCTTAAGTATATACTAAGCACTCAACACGCAAGGTCCATTACAAAGCTGAACGAGATCTCAGAAGTGGCGTGTGTATATTTCCCAATGTCAGGAGTGTGTACAATAATTTGTACTATATATTTGCACATACTGCTGTTGAATCACCTTCTAAGGTCCTTTTCCAGGTTACGTTATACTTCCAAGTATATTTATCTCTTAACGGGACAGCGAAGGGCTTTGGAGTTTTGAGGAGATAGAGGTTGGAATGCACTTTCCAAACTGATCTCTTCTCTCTCCCCATTCACTCTCTGCTTAACTGCGAAAGGGATCTGTTAGAGTACAAGAGGTTAAAAAAATCTTGGAATTTTTCTCTCTTTCAACATTCTCTGTTTTTTTCCCTGTACATTTTTAAACTCTTGTGAATATTCTTAAACTGTTACACTTTAGACATTTCAGCATGGCTCTGATGAAATGAAGAACAGAAGCAATTTTCTAGGTAATTCAGCAAAAGACAAAACTGTTATTTTGAGGGTACATTAGTGTGTCAGGTTTCTACTTAACATTTTCTAACAGTCAGAAAATATTTGTGATTATTTTCTTGAGTATTCTCAGGGAAACTACTTTATGATTACTCTTTTAATTCACCCATAGAAAGTTTAATATAGTCATATATCATCTAATGAATAAGGTCTCCACAAACACACAAAAAAATCAAATACATTTTTCTGCATTCCTCTTCTAAGTCAAGAAACAACTGACTGACTTCGGGTCAAGATAGCGGCATAGGTAAACGTGGCCCACCTCCTCACACAACCACATCAAAATTACAACTAAAACAGGGAACGACCGTCACTCAGAACTCTCAGAAATCCAGTTGAATAGAAGTCTGAAGACTACAAAATTAAAGAACCCACATCTATACAGACTGGTAGGAAGGGCAGAGTTGTGGAATGGGTGGATCTCACATCCACATGTGGTGGATAAAAATTTGGGAGGGATATCTTGGGAGCGAGGAGTCCCAGCCCCAAACCATGGCCCCTAGCCCAGGGTTCCAGTGACAGGAAGTAAGTCCCCATAACTTCTGGCTGCAAAAACTAGTAGAGATGAGTCAGTGGTAGAAACTTCTGGAGTCCCAAACATTTCTTCTTTTTTATTTTATTTTCTTAAAATTTTATTTATTTAGTTTTAGAGAGATGGGAGGGGAAGGAAAAAGAGAGGGAGAGAAACATCAATGTGTTGTTGCCTCTTGTGCACCCCCCACTGGGGACCTGGCCTGCAACCCAGGCATGTGCACTGACTGGGAATCGAACCAGCAATTCTTTGGTTTGTAGGCTTGTGCTCAATCCACTGAGATATACCAGCCAGGGCCCAAGCAGTTCTTCTTAAAGAACCTACACAGACTTACTCAGACTCACTCACTCCCTCTGAGCTCCAGCACTAGGGTAGCAGCTGGAAAGGCATCAATGGCATACAGGGAGAAACTGAAGTGTCCAGCATCAAGGCGAGAGCAGGGGTACATCTTTCTCCCAGACAGAAAGGCGGGCAGAGGCCATTGTCCCTTTTCTGAACCCTCCCCCCAAAAAGCCACAGAGCTATAGAGCTGGCATGCTAGTGCCATATCTAAGACTCCAACAACCTGGCTAACACTGTTTGCCCTACCCTGGATATCCCCAAAGTCTTTATCCCATGCAGCCTATGTCAGGCCCACCCAAGCTGCTTTTCCATCTGAATGGCTGGTCTTGGTTCTTGCTTCACAACTTCTTAAATCCTCTCAAACAAGCAACAGCAAGCCTCAGTGAGTCCCTTGCTCCTATACCTCTTGAAAAGTGGCCCCAGGCACAGCATTAGCAGCATCCAGCCTAGATTTACAGTTTGGCTTCTCCTGGGAATAAGTAGCAAAGTAGCAGCCATCTCAGATTGCTTTATAGCTCAGGCAGGGTGGACCTGGGCAAAATACTGGTGGGGGCTGGCCTTGGCCTGTACCACCCAGGAAATCCTAGGGCCAACATACCTAGTGGAAAGCTACAGACCATGTTGGAGCACCACCACCCTGCCCTTCGCACAGCTGGTCCTCCATGGAGGGCAGAGGTTGGTGGTCAGTGATCACTGCCAATCCTTGTGGCTGACTGGCCTTGGTAAATCCCTTCCATTGATCTGCCAATAGCCACCAAGGCTCAAGTACAAGAGGGGGGAGGGTGTACTCATCCCACAGAAAGGGTACATCTCAAGTACCCAGCTTGGGTGGTAGGGGAGGCTGTGCCACTGACCCTACAGGACACCTACTACATTAGGCCAGGATACCAATACAGGGGGTCATAGCAGCTCTACCTAATACATAGGAAAAAACACAGAGAGGCTGCTAAAATGAGCAGACAATGAAACAGGGCCCAAATGAAAGAACAGATCAAAACTCCATAAAAAGAACTAAAAAAAATGGAGATAAGCAATCTATCAGATGCAAAGTTCAAAACACTGGTTATAAGGATGCTCAAGGAACTTAGTGAGGACCTAAACAGCATAAAAAAGATCCAGTCAGAAATGAAGGATACGCTAATTGAAGTAAAGAACATTTTACAGGGAAACAACAGTAGAGTGGATGAAGCTAAGAATCAAATCAATGATTTGAAATATAGGAAGCAAAAAGCAACCAATCAGAACAACAAGAAGAAAAAAGAATCCCCCAAACATGAGGATAGTTTAAGCAGCCTCTGGGACAATTTCAAGAGGTTCAACATTCTCATCATAGGGGTGTCAGAAGAAGAGAAAGAACAAGAAACTGGAAATCTAGTTGAAATAATGAAAGAAAACTTCCTTAATTTGGTGAAGGAAGTAGACATGCAAGTCCAGGAAGCACAGAGAGTCTCCAACAAGGTGGATGCAAAGGGACCCTCTCCAAGGCACATCATAATTAAAATGACAAAGGTTAAGGATAAAGAGAAAACCTTTAAAGCAACAAGAAAAAAAGAATTTAGTTACCTACAGGGGAATTCTCCTAAGACTGTCAGCTGATTTCTCAAAAGAAACTTTGTGAGCTAGAAGGGATTGGAAAGAAATATTCAAAGTCACGAAAGGCAGGGAACTACAGACAAGATTGCTCTATCCTGCAAAGCTGTCATTCAGAATCGAAGGGCAGATACAGAGCCTTCCAGACAAGAAAAAAACTAAAGGAATTAATCATCACCAAACCATTATTATATGAAATGTTAAAGGGAGTTATTTAAGAAAAAGAGAATCAAACTATGGAAAATAAAGTGGCAATAAATATTTATCTATCAACAAATTGAATCCAAAAACAAACTAAGCAAACAACAAGAACAGAGACAGAATCATGGATATGGAGAGCATTTTGATGGCTGCCAGATGGGAGGGGGTGTGGGGGAATGGGTGAAGAGGTGAGGGGATTAAGAAGTACAAATAGGTAGTTACAGAATAGCCATGGGGATGTAAAGTACAGTGAAGGAAATGGAATAGACAAAGAATTTATATGCATGACCCATGGACATGAACAATGGTGTGGGGATTGCCTGAGGGAATAGGGGGTGCGGGATGGAGGGGCAAAGTGGGAAAAACTGGGACAACTGTAATAGCACAATCAATAAAACATATTATTTTTTTTAAAAAGAAACACATTATTTAAAAGTCCCCTGATCTTTTTTCATGTTCTCTCAGAAAATGTTTCCTATTTAGCTTCTAAAACAAAACTAATTTTAAACAGCCTTACTTGTGACTCTATTATTATCTTCATATCTTTACAAGATAATCCCACGGGATGAGTGATCTATAGATCTAAAAATGTATCTATACTGGTAACACATTATAACAGTTACTGATATTTAAATTAAACATTTTCTGTATGCCTTAATGGTACTCATATTTTAAGTTCCATTTCAGGTGCCCTCCCTTTGGGAATCCCTTCCCAGGATGCCTCACTGAAGGTAATCTGTCTGTCCCAATAACACCCAGAGCACTTTATCTGTAACTCTTATAGGACTTTGTATCATAGAGGATGGATGTCTATATTTTATCACACTGTAAGCTACTTGGGTACAATACACCCAACCTTATACATCTTTGCATTACTCACATTTCTTACTTAAGCCATCAATGCATGTTTGTGGAATAAATGGATGACTACATGTATGTATATAAATTTATACACACACGTCACTGATCCTACTAGCCTCTTGTTCCCTTGAAGACCCACAGTTAACCCAGTTGCTGGCACATAATAAATATTCAATAAATATCACTGAATTAAAAATAAAACTCTAAATGTTAAGCCATGTAGCTTCTTGAAAAGGGTACCTTGCTTTTGGGTGGTGGGCTGTTTGTGCTCTTGTCTGTGTGAATGCTGGTAGGAGATACAGCAGCACCAAGGTTGCCTTGGGGTATGCCTGGGAGCTTTCCTCCTGGAGATACCTGCATTGCAGCTAGCTGGGCAGCATATAACTGCTACAGAAGAAAAAGAGAGAGAGAGAGGAAAGATAAAAAAGGCCATCAGTGATAACATTAATGCACCCCTCAGCAAGTGCCTTATCAGATGTGGTATTTTCCTGTGGGTACTTTTGCTCAGTGCCCTGGAATATTTTAAGAAAAAAAGCTGTCACCCAGACATCCATGACTTACTTCAGCGTCAGTATGTCCAGAGACTCCAAGCAAATAACACTCAGCCATAGTTACTCATTCCCAATGTCTCTGGAAAGCAGGTATATCATTCTTTGGTCCAGACCTCTTTTGGCTGTATTTTAAATTGTACTCATCGTGTTACAAACAATGCAGTTTCATATACAAAGTAACTTTTATGTTTATGCTTCAAGTTTTGTACCTTCTTTTTTTGACTTGCTGAAATGAGTATCTAACAATTTTTTTTTGTGATTGTTAGTTGTGTTAGACATTAAAAAAGCTATTAAGAGGGACTGGAAGGAGAGTATTGAAGAACATTATCTGGTCAGTCTACCTACACTGATAAAAACTGAGATATTTCCCAGAAGTCCACTTTATTTCATAATATATAAACACAGACAAACCTGAAATTATCATGAGAATTCAGGTTTTAAGGAATACTATCTAAACCAGAGATTGTCAATCTTTTTCATTCTATAAAGGGAGATAAATTCAAAGAAAGGAACAGGAGCGGGAGTGAGCTAGATGTTGCAAAGGGAACATAGGGTACTGCGGAGCCGGGAGCGGTGTAGAGGAGGTGGTAGAGGGGACGATGACCTAACTGAGTGCATCCTCTGGGAAGAATAAAATGGGACTGGATTTGTAGGCTTAGTTTGTCTTATAGAAAGGCTTGAAATACAGTCAAATGAGTTTAAACTTAGTATGTAGACAAGAGAAAGCCACCGAATGTTTGAGAGCAATATGTGGGTTGTTTTTGACTAAAGATAAAGCAAGATGATCAGTTATGAGGTTATCAAAATAACTAGTGATAATTTTAGTGATAACTTGAGTTGAAAAGTTACAGTTGTGACAGTGAAGAGGGAAAAATAATTCCAAGTCATATTAACTGCAGAAAAGAAAAAAGAAGGAGAACAGGGTGAACCGTGTAATTTCTACAGAGTCTTCATTTCATAGATGTGATGTGTTAAAGCATTCACCTGTCATACATTCACATTCATGTACACAGTCATTGGATTGTCTCTGTAAGGTAGCCAAAACAAATGCATGTGTATATATACATATAGTTTTCCTTTTCTGAAAAAGGAAGAAGTCACAGAGAGAAATTTTATTATAATTTTACACTGGGATAGTAAAAATGCTAGAACCCTTCAATCATGGGCTTCCCCTAAAATCTAGCTCACGCAGTACTTCTTCAAGTGCTGAGAGGATGGTGTACTGCGTCTACAGTATGAGCGGGAACTGTATTTGGCTTAGCCAAACCTCATCAGTGTTTCCTCCATGCCATGCGCACGTGCACCAGGGCACTGCTAGGCTGGCAGTGGGCCGACAGCTCGTTAGCCGGCATTCTAGGTGCTGAGCTGTCACGATCCAGTGCAGTCTGATGGGATGATAAAGAACAGATATTTTAACTTGAACTAGGTAGTACAAATGATAGTACTAATTAATATGTATAAATAAATCAATTGCTAATTTGGGGAAAATAGAACAATTGCATTTGGACAACATACCTGTCAACCAGTAAGATATAACTGTATCTTCTTATGAAGGTAACATTTTACTTGGATATTCTAAGCTAGTGTTTAGTACTTTTCAGTGCTAGGGGTGGAGAAATTTCATAAAACAGCCTATTTAAATTCTAAGGTACACCATTTTGTTGATTCCCGGAGATGGTAAATTTCTGCCATTTCTCCCTAACAAGTTATTTTCCCCAAATTGCTAAGAAAACAACTTTTCCCACTGGCTATTAGCCTAGTGCTTAATTGCCATCTGGAGAGTGTGGATTCAAAGCATTAGAAGTGATGAAAATATCTATCACTGTTTATTCCCTCAAACCATTTATGACTAGTAAACCCCTTGAAGGCAGGGATTATGTCTATTATTTAATGTGTTCTCAGAAAATCTTAGAAGCAAGAAAAAAGAAGAAATGAATAAAGGCAGAAATGAACTGCATAAAATAGTATCATTTATTTTTAACAAAACTACATTTCTAGGACATATTTAATATTTAATAATAATAGTGACTATATAGATTTTAAAATCTGGAAAGGAATTGACATTGTTTTACTATTTGAGGAATTAGAAGGCTTACTGGTGATGTTGATAAAACTCATCATTCATTCATTCATTTACTTAAAAGGACAAAGAAAATTAATTTCAAAATCATATCAGCATAAAAACAAAAGATAGTTTAATATACTCATCATACCCATACTCTTAATAGTCCATGAATAAATCAATTTGGAATTATGAACAGGAAAAAATGGTAAGATTATTATAAAAATATATTTTGAAAAGATGATAAAACCAAGACTTTAAGCATATAGATATTCTTAAACATTTTGGAAAAGACAAATGAGAAATGCCTTATTTCTGATAAATGGATATACATAATTACTGAATCTTAAATACTTATAACTTAGAGAGTAAAGTTATTTAGTAGACATAAACTCTTTTGGGGATCCTTTTTTATTGCTTAGGTCAAAGTTTACTTTTCTATTTGAACTGGAATCTAGTATTAGGTGTTCCTTTTGTGTGAAAAAAAAATTGACTACAGGCCCAGGGGACAGGACTGACGCTCCATTCTGACAATTACTCAGGAGTCAGTAGCATATGACAGTATTTGGTTTGATCCAACTGCCTTATCTTCCCCTGCTGCAGGCATGAGTTGAGAGACAGGGACATTCACATTTTAGTGAGAAAACAGTGCACAACAAGTCATGTCCACCAGTCTTTCCGTGTCCGCACCCTCCCTTTTCCTCACACCCCACATGTCTCTTTCCCATGTCGCCAACTTCACACTAGATAGGAGAGCTGGGTACAAAAAGCAATTAAAGAAAACAAAAAAGGACATTAAAAATATGAGTGAAAATGTTGTCTTTCCTAAATGCTATATGGTAAAACATACTGATTCTTTAGGAAAATTTGTGAACTTGTACATTGTCATTGTCAGAATGGAGAGTGCTGACAGACTGAAAAACCATTTAATATTGTTTTTGCGGAGTTAATTACAATTATTTGTATATGTAGAATCATTTTCTCCAAATGGTATCTCATACCCAATACCAATACCTAACAGAGAGAGAAGAAAGGTATATTGTAACTACAAACAAATTTTACATGCTTTTTTATCCTCACATGGGGACATTTCTTTTCATTGCTTTTTAGAGAGAGAAATGGAGAGAGAGAGAGAGAGAAGGACAGTGGGGGAGAGAGACATTTCTGTAAAGGAGAAATATTGATTGATGGCCTTCTTGAATGTGCCCGGACTGGGGATCGACCCCACAACCTGGGTATGTGCCCTGACTGGGAATTGCGGGGCATTTTGTTCTGTGGGACAACACTCCAACCAAGTGAGTCAGACCAGCCAGGGCAAATTTTACACACTTTTCATTTTTAATCCATGAGACCAATGAGGTTGTTTTAATTTAATAACTTAAACAGGTAAAAGCCCAGAAGTTCAAGTCCTTTATCACCTTTGGTGATCAAGAAAGCCCTTACTCAGAAATTAGTAGTGACTTCTAAACTCTTGAGTAAGCAAACACATAGAGACCTAAATTTTCAAAAATAACATTACAGCTAAGTAGAGCTAAAACCTCCCTGATTAATATCACCATGAAGTTCAAACACATTCATAGAAATGGCTGATGATTTTGTTTAAGTGCAAGGACTAAATCTGGCAATAAAAGTAATATGTATTCACTCTGTTAACCACTTGGATTAAAAATTTTAAAATGTGTGCATTGACTTTTATTACGATTTTGAAAATAGGTGCACATGCAATTCTAATTTTAGGATATAGGTTAGATGTGATGTGTAAGAAAAGCATTTGTGTTTTTAAGGGAAAGGACAAAAAATAACATTTGTGAGGAAAAACTTCAGAAAACAATTTCAAGGCTCTGTAAGTGTTATCTTTATAGCTTAATTTCAACTACTTAATGTAACTTAAATGTGGAGTTTAAAGAGAAACTAATGTACTGGGGAAAATCTTTCAAAACGTATCAGTATGTTTCAATGTGAATAAATTTGCTTTGCCCATTAGTTTTCACAATATTTCTTCAGAGCAAATTATCAAAGCAACTCCCTAACACTATTCTTTTTGATATTATTCTAGTATATTGTGGAAAAAAAAGAATAGGCCTTAAATTTACTGGATCCCAGGGCAAAGGTGCACATAGAAACTCACATGCCAAATTTATAAAGAATTACGTTTTACAAATCAAGTATGTTTCATTCTCTCATCTTGACAAACGCACCTTCAAAATACCTGTATGCAAACAAAAACCACAAGATGCCATTTCACAATAGGATGGCTATTATTAAAACAAACAAACAAAAAATGTAAGAAAAACACCAGACAATAACAAAAGTTGGCAAAGATGTGGAGAAGTTGGAACCCTTGTATATTGCCAGTGGGAATGTAAAATGTTGCAGCTGCTATGGAAAACGGTATGGCAATTCATCCAAAAAAATTAAACAGAACTATCATATGATCCAGCAATCCCACTTCTGGGTATATACCCAAAATAACAGAAAGCAGGGACAGGAACAGATATCTGTACACCCACACCCAGAACGGCATTCGTCACAATAGCCAAAAAGTGAAAGAAACGTCCATGCCCATCAACAGAATACTAGCACTTGTACCCATCAAGGAATGTACTAGCATGCCAAAGAGAGCTCAAAAAGTTGATGCCTTTTACTAATCACTAAGGTGACAGCTGGAAAAAAAATGAAGACTAGACAGAGCTGACAGCTAGGGAGGAGGAGAGGGTTAGAATTCTCTCCTAGCCTCCTGGGTGATTAGCCCACAGAAGTGAGGTGGAGGCTGGAGTAGTGAAGCATTTCTCTTGCTGCTTTGGAGGCTGTAACATAAACCATGGGACAAGGTGACTGGAGAAAGGTGCCTGGGGAATTTAGTAAGAGTTTTCACTTCTCCAGTGTAAAGTTCCACCTGGGGAGTTTATCCCGAGGGAGTGAAAGGAGTAGTGGTCTGGGTAAGCCAGGGACTATCCAGTCACTTGGAGGGGCAAGTTCAAGCAGGTATGCACAACAGTGGAGATTCAGGATCTTCTGGACACAATTCTTAAGGCAACTTGAGGATAAGAAATATAATAAACTGAAAAAAGTAAGTAAACTCAGATTTGTCCAAATGGAGGAAGCCATATCATGGGGCCTAATTTGAAAAATGAACAAGTTGGAGCTATCAGAATATAGGAGTTTCAAAAGCAGGTTATGCAAGAAAATGACCTGAGTAGACAAAACCTCCGAAAGGCTGATGATCAGCTGACATCCAGCAATGAGTTCGAGACCGTGGGGGAACAAGCCACAGGGGAAAAATAAAAGTTATCAACTTCAGAAAATGAGTGCTCTGCCTTTAGAGAAGACAGGGGAGCCACTTGGAAAACATGGCTGAGGAAATAAGGGACTCGCTGGTAGGGCTCCAAGGCAGAGACTAATACCGTCATGACCCACAACTCTGTGTGTGTGTGTATCACTCCTGGGTGATATTTCCTGGAAAAGCTGGAATGAAGTAAAATATTATGTCTGGCTGTAGTGCAGTTTTACCATTAAAAAGCTGTAGGGTGCCAAGTATGTACTGGGAATATCTGGGGGATCACTTTGTAAAGTATATGATTGTCTAACCACTAGGCTACACACCTGAAACTAATAAAAAATTATGTTGAATGTAAACTGTAATTTAAAAAAAAAGCTATTGTGAATACATGCACAAAAGCTATACTGTTACCTTTGTACAGCTACTATCATCAATTATTAATAATACACAGACCAACTTTACTATTTTATTTCAAATTCAGTCTCACTCACTATGAAACTTGGAATGCTGAGCTATCCGTTAGGAGCAGAGGGAGTGAAAATGGCCTCCTGCTAAAAATTAAAGAATACATTTGACCTTAAATCTTAAGACCTATTTCACAGGTATGGTGCTCTCATGGTGTTTCTGTTACATTACAGATACCAAAGTATATACATAAGGAACACCTCAAATGTCCTGTAATAAAAGGCTTTCTTTATTTTATTACATACCAATAAATCTTGAAAAGCTAGGAAAAAAAACATTTTGACTTTTATAATTGAAGCAGTTCCATAAAGAACCAGATCTATTTGTGAGAGTCATGCAAGAAAACACCAACTGATAGTTTATCTCTCGTTCTCTCCCTCCTCCCTGTTTTTCCATTCCACGAGCCCTCTCCATGTACTGCACAGTGATCCATTACAATATGTTCTAACATCTGCCTCCCCATATGATGTATGACCTATTCGATTGACCCTTTTTATGCCGCTCCAGACTTGCTGTTCAGGACTGTGGGAGGATGAACACTGCCTCTATTCCTGAGGTCACCAACCAGTAAATACATCTCCATTTGGCAAGGTAAGAAGGACACTCGCTGCAGAGCTCTTCAAATCTTTCCATATCAGTTACTATGCTCATATCTCTAATTAGTGTAATTTATGGGGGAATAAAACACACTGCTGAAATTCCTTTCAAAGTAACGATAAGAAAAGAAATGCTTGTTTCCTGGGTGGGGTTGGGGGGAGTTCTGTTGTTACTGAATACTCATCATTTAAAACAGGAAAGCTGAGTATAATGAGGAAGATTTTTAAAGCAAACACTTACTTTTGCCTAAATTTACAATTGTGAAATTATTGTTCAGTTTATCCCAATAGATGGGGGGGGGGCGGTAATAGTCTTCACAGCATTAGTAACAACATTTTTCTCAATATAAAAATAAATTGTTAGCTTATATTAGGTCAGACGACATATTATTTTGCATAGTATTAAAATCAGATTCACTTCCAGAATACATGACTATGGATTCTTGAAACGATAAGGCACATGTAAGGGAGAGAAAATAAGAGCCATGATTTTCTCAGTGATTCGGCAGGGCCAACCTAGAAGTCTGCTTACCATTTTAGGGATCGCCATAACAACTCTGTTCAGAGGAGAAAACGAAGGCTCGCAGTGGTTCCATAACTTCCCAAAGGTAATCAACTAGTCGTTTCAGACGCCTGAGTATCCCTGGTAGTTCTCCTTTCCAGTCTGTGCCATATAAACTTGCCCCATGGGTAGTCATGTTACTATGTTAAATGAGATTCCCTTACCCACTGGTCAGTGAAAATAGGGATGGTCCCTAACTAAATTCAGAGTCAATGATAACTCCCAAGGCCAGAGTTAGAGCTTTAAGAGTAAAGGAGTTCTTGAATCTGGTGACAGAGCTCTGCTCTCCCTGAAGAAAGCACATAGCCATTCAGGACTTTTTTCCTTCGTTTTTCTGTTTTACTGCTAGTACTAATAGACACCACATGTGATGGGTTAAAATTAAAACAACTTCTTCCAATGGATTTCCCCCTTATTTTTTTCACATTTTTCCCTGTAAACCTTTCAGATTAAGAAAAACTTGCATAGTAACATTAGTATTGATTATTTGAATACATAAATTAAGAAAAATTAATCTAAGTTTCAAGAGAAATATGGACACAGAATAAGAACAACAGCAGCAAAAAAATAACTGTAACAGCTAACATTGAAAGAGGGATGCTACTTTTGTGTCAGGTCTATGCCATACCTGACATGGTTTGAGCCTTCTGAACAACCTTAGAAAATAGATACTATTCTTATTTTGTGGAGGAGGACATTAAAGAACAGAGAGAGTAAAAATCATTTGTCCAAAGTAACATAGGTAAGAGGCACAGCTGAGGTTAGAATCCAAGTCTTTTTAGAGAGCCTATAACTTTTAACTTCTGTGCTTTGTGAACTTTTTTTTCTGGTTGTTTTAATACAGTAGTTGGGGCTGGGACTTTAGGTCAAAGAGTTGGACAAGCCTGGGGAGGGCAATTCTAACAATACTTCTGATAAAAACTATATTATTGCAGATTTAGGGCAGGAAGTGACAAGTATTCCAGAGGATGCTCTTCCCAGCATTTTCGTCCTCCTTCTTCCTGTTGGCTATTGTCAATTAAAAAAAAATATTTCGGTTTGGCTTTCTTCTCAATTCATGGTGTTGTAAGAACATGGAAGACAGAGCTCTAATGTGCCCAGGCAAACGAGGAAAGGCATCCCTATAAATACCATCCCTATAAATACCAAAAGTAAGGCACTGAGAAGGTAGGAGAAGGTACTAATGGAACACCCTCGTGGCAGCAGAGAACAGGACAAGCACAGGGTGTTGGAAGGAGGCCGGGGAGGTTCCATGGCAGGTGAGGGGGTGGGGGATGTCTGGAAAGGTAGATGGGAAGCTCTAACAGCTTACGAAGAGGAATGGCATAATTAGATCTGCGTTTCTACAAAATTAGTCTAGACATAATAAGAAGAATTGACTGAAAGGGTTTGGTTCACCTACAACCTGCCTTCAAGTGGAATAACATCTACCTAATCACTTTTTCTTACATGATTTAAAATTGATTCAAAATCAATTGCAGAATAAATCTAGATATAGAATTTTCAACATTCTGAGTCCCATTCTTATTTGAATATTTGTTCTTTCCTGTATAATTTACACTAAGAACTTAACCATATCTTTAAAAAATCTGTATTTGGATATAATGCATAGTCACTAAACTTGGTTTTTCTAGAGCATTTAAATGGAATAATACAGAGATATTAAAAAGGAGCCATTTGCACTACCCAAGTTGCACATTACTCTTAAATAAATTACAATAACAAAACACACTCTAGTAGCACCCTTCATTTACAATGTGTTTTGACTTTCATTAGCTGCTTTGAACACAACAGGCTTCTTTTTCAGTTGCACAGAACGCCCTTCTCATACATCACCCAAATCATCCGGAGATGTAATCAGCAACTGCAACTTCTGCTTTCCTGCCTTAAATGGACTGACTCACTTAAAATTTCTTTACGAGCACTTATTATGTGCCAAGCACTGTTATAGACACTTACAACCCATCAGTGAAAAGAGATCTCTTCCTTAATGAAAGGATTTTTGATGGTTTTTTTCACCAAGTGACTTGCAAGACTTTAACCTTCCATTCTATCTATCCAGTAGCTATCTACTGTCTCCATATGCACTATGTATTACTTATAATTATTGTGAGAGGGGTTTATATAACCATGTTTTAAACATCTGTCAATGAACGTTGTTCTTCAAAGAACTAAAGTCATTCTTAAAAGCGCATGATTGAGAGATACATGCTTCAACATGGATAAACCTTGAAAACACCATGCTAAGTAAAATAAGTCAGACACAAAAGGACAAATATTGTATGATTCCACTTACATGAGGTGCCTGGAATAGGCAAATTTATAGAGACAGAGAGTGGAACAGAAATTCTGAGGGAAGGGGGGATGGGGAATGGAGATATTATTTATGGGTACAGAATTTTCATTTGGAATGAATACAAAGTTCTGGAAACACTGTGAAGGGATTTTAAAGCTACTGAATTGTACATTTAATAATGTTTAAGACTGCTAAATGCTTAAAATGATTAAAATTATGAATTCATTGTTATGCATACTTTATCACAGTAAAAATGTATATGATCAAGAGGAAAATAGAAAAACATCAGAGATCAGGCTGAGAGCTCTTGGGGTTGGGGTTGGGGTTGGGGTGGCAGGATCAAGCAAAAACTAAAAAGAGCTCATGGACACGGACAACAGTGTGGGGACTGTGGCGGGGACGGTGTGGGTGGATGTGGAAGAGGGTATGGGGAGGATAAATGGTAATGGAAAAAATATAATACAAATAAACTTTTTTTCCAAAAAGAACAACCTCACTGTTTTTCAGTACCATATTAATCTTTATTTTTTTAAACAATTTTTCTCTTAATTTGCTCCCATGTGCTGGATCATTTTGTACATTAATTCAAGAGAACAGTTTTAAAGGGAGAAAGAAGTACTGTTATTTTAAGTTAAAAACAAGGTTGGAAATATTAGAGTCTTAAAAACAATTACTAAAAGTTACCCCGGGCTTTGGAAACACATATAAATAAAAGCAAAAGGCAAGAGTACCTGATTCTAAATCAACCAAATCAATCAATGTCCATTTCAAATTAAAGGTGGCTTTGAAACAGACACTACGAGATCATGTGGACCCTTCACTGAATTCGCAAAAGCAAGCATGTTCTGGTCCTACTGTAAAAGGTAGTTCTCTCTTCACTTCCCTTGCTACAGCAAAGCTGCTTCTTTTTCATATTCACATGACTGTTTATGAGCTCAATCCTGTTTCAACTGCCACTCTTTACATCAAGGAAAGATAGATGGGACACACCAACCCCAACCTAAATGACCTTTGGATGTGACAAGAGTTTTAGGTCAGCCTTGCTAAATGGAGGCCTTGGTGTATGGAGACATGCCTTGGGGTGAAATTTACAGTGAATTTATTATCTCCCAATGCCCTTTGGACTGCTTCCCACCATCAAACACCATGGCAGCACTTGGAACAGGAAGAAATACATTAACTGGAATCTGATCGTTTTAAAAGGTTACAGCTGCCCAAATATAATTTAATTTCATACTTGCCCTTTGAGGGTTTGGTGTATATTTTCATTTTATGACTGCAATGATAAAGCTCTTAAGATTCCAGGCAATAAAAAAAGAAAAGTATTTTAAGGGTTAGAAGTCTATTCAGTTCATACTCAATGAGTGAAGTGACAAATTAGCTTTAAAAAAAAATCTTAACATTTCTCTTTTTTTTATTTGGACCATCTCTTATTCCTCTTTTGACCCTACACTTCAACATTTGGTTGAAATCAGTATGTAAACACCAACTTCTGATCTTTGTCAGTTTGAAAATAAAAAGGATGATAAAAAAAAATGAAGATCAAGTCAATCTGATTTAAAGCGAAAATATATTAGTGGAGAGTACAGATATTCTCGGTAGCGTTTCCTCTCATATAATTGGGACAACTTACCCAATAAAGTATATCAACGCCAAATTGACTTACAACTGATCGTGTACTTTTCTAGTCTATCCCACTTCCACCAATGAACGAAAGGTTCACAAAGTCTTCTATAAATGCCACACCATGTCCTCATTGAATTAATTAGAACATTAGTAAAGATTGTTATTATTATTTTATATTTAGGAGACAAGAGATATTGTGTTACTAATGCCAAAGAAATAATCAGAAGTAAAAACCAGACCAAAAATTCACATAAAATCACCTACAGTTTATTTTAGCCATCATAACAAAACAAAAAGCCCAAAACTAACTTTTGCCCTTTCCCTTTAACTCAATATTTTACCAGCGACTCAACATATCTTTAAATATCAATCCAATAGAGTTTGAGGCAACACAATACTTTGGATTTACTGTGAGTAATAAGAAAAGCCACTTAGTGAAACTTTTAACCCATGCAGGTCAAATGTGACATTAAGTTGCGCGTGTGTGCCCACATACCTATTCATTCATCACTATTAACTTAGCTAACAAGTATTTCTTGAAAGATATTGAGCTAGTTCCAGTGAAGTTTATACTCTAAAAATTATTTTAGATTTTTGAGAGTACTCCTAACATATGAACAGCAAAATATACAAGTAAATAGCATTTTAAGTATTATAAAACTTAAATATATTGGATAATTATAAATATTAACTACATATTTTATTAGCAAGCTTTAATTTCATGTGGACATATCATTATTTTAAAAGTATTTTATACAGTTTTTAATCTGCATAACAACCCTATGGGGCAGGCATTAATATCCCCATTTATAGGTTGTGAAAATGTAGCCTCGCAAAGTTAAGGAGCTTTCCCAAGATAGCAAATCTAGTGTCTACTGAGACTCAAACGCTCTGGAGCAGGGAGTCCAACCCAAGGCCCACGGGCCGCATGTGGTCCAGGATGGCTGTGAATGTGGCCCAACACAAAATCGTAAACCTTTTTTTGCTCATCAGTTTTTGTTACTGTTTGTGTATTTAATGTGTGGCCCAAGACAACTCTTCTTGTTCCAGTGTGGCCCAGAGATGCCAAAAGGCTGGACAACCCTGCATGATAATGGGAGACAGTACCTACTCTTTACTCCTTCATTTACTTATTTCTCTTTCAGTCAACACACCCACAAAAAGAATCTTACTTCAACATCTGGGACTTAAATATTTTGGCCTTCCTTGCCAAAAAAAGTATCAGGAAAAGTGGAAGTTGATAACATTGTAGATTATGAATACTTTTTAAAACACTACAAAATTTAGACTTGATACTTCTATTTCTCTAACATGTCCACATGGATTTAAAGAATGAGTAGCAAGTGGTGTGGGTGTGCAGGAGAGCAGGTAGCTGGGGATCACCACCCACCATTTGAGATAATAGGAGTATAAAGTACTGAGAGAAGGCTATTCAATAAACTAAGTGAAAGCAATTCTTTCCATTTCAGTTGATGCTAAGAAACCAATTGTGCAGTACTTTCTTAGTATAAAAATAATGAACTGTACTTCCACCTCTATGTTTTTCCTTTCCAGGAGAACTCACACTTCTTTCAAGTACAGTTTGAGAGCATCCCAATTCTAACTGGATGGTGGATAGAAACAGGACTGATATGGTTTTATGGTCTAAAGGACTGCCTCTACCATTGATGTTTTCCTGGCATTATTTGATTGTATTAATAGAGAAGATAAATTATGGATGTTATCAATGCTGTTTAACCAAAAAACGTAGGGAGGGGGAGCCCGATATATTTTCCACTCTTTGCCATTTGGTACTCCCAATTCTAACTCTTGACTCATCTGCTCATATCTAGTTACTGGTATAAATGTTTAGCCAATAGCAAGTACTTCTGAAGGAGGTGGTTCCTCTATTTTCACAATTGTGGGAAAATTTAAAAAAAAAATAGGCAGAGGCCCAGAACTTTGATAAACAAGAGAGAGGAGAAAATAACTAAAGAAAAGAGGTATGGAAAAAACAGGTAGAGAAGGATTAACATAAATGGGTAGGTAAAAAAACCCCAAAGTTAAGAAATCAAAAGTTAAATGAAGAAAAAGAAGAAAAGGAAGATATAAAAGTGAAAAAGTGAGAGGGAAATATTTTCAAGAAATAAGAATAGAAAGGGAGAATTTTTTTTTTTTTGCAAAAGGTTCCTATTTTAAAATTTTTAGCAGCCTTCAGGTCCAAAAAGTTTATAGTTCCTAATCAGTTGGCTGTGTAGTTCAAAATTACAGAGCACTCAGATTACTGCTATAACGGTATTCCCACTTCAGAGCATTATTTATTTCCAGATAGCCCTTCCTCTTCTTGTTGTTACGTAGTTTGTTGGGTAATCTCGCACTTGTCTGACCAGCATCTTCTTTCTTATCCCATGGAGATGTAATGGGAATAATTAAACCTTTCTAATTGGATCTTCAGAGCTAGCTGGACTATTTTTGACTATTTTTAAATCTATAAAGCATTTCTTTTGAATGCCTCAGATCAGTAACTGCCTCATCACCCTTCTCCCTTGCTTTCCCTGACAGCACCTGAATATGAATAAATGTATTCACGAGTCAGACAAGTCCACTTGTAAGTTGTGAAGGCTCCTCCGGGCTACTTTTATTAGCGCATCTTTTGCTTCATATTTTTCCCCTTCTCCCATGATATATAAGTAAGGCAGCTATACTTACATGCATTTTTAAAACAAGGAAACCTGCGTACTGGCCAGGTTAAATGACTTGAAATCAGACACACGCCTTACTTCAGAGACAGGTTGAGACTAGAACCCTTATTTGTTAAACTGCATTTGTTGACCTGTCTGGGAGCTTAGAGGGATCTTGAGTGTTAGGCCAACCCCTTTGGCTACCTTTGTTATACTCTACTTACCCCTCTTGCTGGAAAACTCTCCTTAATATAAAAAACACTACAACTTTCCAATAACACATGGCTTGCCCTGCGAAGGGAAAAGGTTGCTCCTTTCATAAATATTCCTTAATGTCATAAAAGCAAAAATGTTCCAGTAACTTTTATGGAATGAAAGGAGATGGAGAAATTGTTTACTTTTAGGAATACTTGAAACACAGATTTTTGTGTGTGATCTTACATGTAGAACAAAGATTTTCATAATGAAAGGGTATTTTATTTTCATAAAGATTTTCTGCTTGCGTTAGATGTAGGGGTGTGGCTCCCATAGGTGTACAGCCCATACTTGAATTAGATGGATTTCTCCATTTGCCATACATCTTTGTACTACATGACATAATTGCTATACTCTAGAAAATTATTTGCTAAACTGAAATATGGAAGAATTTGTTAGGCTCATTTCTGATAGTGGGAAATCCCTGAATCCGGGAGAAAATGATGAGGGTGATGATAGCAGCTAACGATGTCTGAATACTTCTGCTAGACTAAGCATTTTGTATGTATTACCTCATCGAAACCTCAGATAGCTTTATCGTGTGGGAACAGTATTATCACATTTTACAGGGGAGGAAACTGAGAACAAGAGGTATTCAGTATCTTGACCCAAGACACACACACAAAAAGGTCTCTTATCATAAAGCTCAAGCTCATAACACATTATACTATACATAAAATACATACGTACATAAGTACTTATACTATACATAAGTACATTTAAATAGTACTTAGTTATAAGATTTATTTTAACATTTTAAAATGTTTAAAACTTGGGGAACATCCTTTCAAGGGATTAAAAGCTTGTCATCTAAATTTTCTGACTGGCTGCTATACCAGTATACCAGTATACTACTAAGTGGTTAGTTACAAGGCAAAGATATAACCTATGAAAATCATGTATTTTATGGTTTCATACCACATTTAATGCTAGCTTCTGTCTAAGGTGACACTAAAATAACCGAACCTAAAATTGCTCTGGAGGTAAGCCAGCTGCAAAATGAACCAAATCAAGATGAGGATAAACATGCAGAACATTTAAGGGCCTTTGCATTTTTTTTATTGCTTAGTTACATGTCTTGGATGATCTTCTATATGTTCACCGCCACATGTTTTAGCTATACTATTTCTAATAATTCAAAATTTCTTTAAAACGAAATAACTAAATTTAGGGGAAACTAGTCATATGAAAAATATTTAGGGCACACATTGGAAGTAGTAGGAGTTGTAGAGCATAGTACAGTCACATTTCAGGCGGGAACACCTTAAAGCACCCGCAACAGACAAAGGCTCTGCACTGTGAGTGACTCTACCTTATTCCCAAATGGAAGTCACTGCCGTTGGAACTATCACTATTCCTTTTTTCATTCGATGTTACAGAAGTCCTACAGTAATGGGGAAAGCAAGAGGATGCTGCGTGTTGGAGGCATTAACTATGTGAGTCCACTGCTCATCGCCTCAGACCATTGGGGAGCATACTTTGCCTCTGTTCCTCCATTCCTTCCCGTCTACTTTCTTTATCCAAGAAGATGGGTAAGAAAAAAAGAGTATGGCCTTACGAGAAAGGTCAGGATTAAAAAAATGGAATAATTAAGAGTTTGTTTCCCTCCTACCCTTTATTTTTATGCCCTCAGTTTGGCAAGCCAATACTGAGAAACTTCCACAGGAAACAGTAAATTTGAAATGTGCTGGGCTGGCTTAAGCTTTTTATCTGAAGGAATCGAACAGGGCTCTGTTTTCAACCCTCATAAAGACACTTGCCAACCAAACACAACTCAAAATTGTAATGTGGTTTTTCTCCTTGGTCTTTCTCTTAGAACCGTTCATTCATGACTGCGAAATCTTATCTGCATGATTATATAATGATCTTTGAATACTATCTTTCTTCTAAGAAGCAAATGAAATATCAGGAAGACTTGTGATGTAAACAATCTCACTTTGAACCTTCTATGAACAAATAGATATGAAACAGCACGCTCCTCTGTTGTTTTGTTTTCTGAATTCCTTGATCTTTCAATAGCTTTTCACAAAAGAATTAATTCACAGAGCACAATCACTGAACTCAGCAAAATGAAAGCAATTCAGAAGGTTGCCATTGTTACTAATATGCAAATCCTACCCATTATTTTGTTCATCCTTAATTTAATAGTCTGAATGCAAAAATAGCAATTTTTCTCCCTTCATTTTACCCAAAATAACTTAAAATTAATATATAAATATGTGCATTTATTTTTAAAGATATCATGTTTAAATAGGAGAAAGCTAGATTTAGTTTTCATTCACTAGGATTCCAGGCACATTTCTGTTAAAGTCTGATTTAGGTCACTACTTAGAGTCTAAATTGTCTCATCAATAAAACTAAGGAGTTAGAATTGAAGAAAGGTTTTTAAATTTTGTTTTAGCAGCAGAATCTTTAATTCAAACAATCTTAGCCAATAAGAATCAATGTAAAAAACAAATAAATGGATGGTACTGTTTGGGGTACTTAAAGGCCCTGAACTTCTTTAAATAGTTTGAAACAACTGTTTTTAACAGTCTCTGATGTCCTTTGCATTTCAGATATTCTTGTTAGAACAGGAAGCTGTAAGACTTTATTCTCATTCTATCCCATACTCATACTCAATACATTCTCTTTAATTTCAAGCTTCTCTATGACACCAAGAATTCTTAACTGACTCATCTGCATTCCTTATGATGCTTAGCTTAATAGCTTACGAAGAATATTTGCTGAGTAAATAAAACTCCAGGACACTATGGGGTTTATAGAAATGATCTGCTTCCACATTTAAGTTTGAAACCATAGGAACTACTTCTTTAAATTCCTTTAAAGAATTTACTTCTGTAATGCGAGTTTACAAATTTTCTCATATTTATATGACAAATAGCTTAGCTCTACACAATACAGTAGAGAGAATAAGGTCTATATTCCTTAGTGTATATTTTATTAACATATCTTAAACAAGAGTAAGATTTGAAGGGTTATACCAGAAAATCTTACATTGTCTATTTTAAAATATGTACATTACATGAAAAACATCTATGTGAACAACTTCTATGTGAATAACTTATTTTAAATTTTATAAAGTATTTATTTAGAATAAATTGCAGGCAGCTTATAGAGACGATTCATTTACATTATACCAATGGAAAAATAGGGCTCAACAGGAGGCATTATTTTTATGTTACAGATATAAATATTGAGATAAAGAGTGAACAACAGCAAAATATAGAACACTACATCCCAGATAACTAGATAGTCAGGGGTTTTGGGGTTTTTTTTTTGGATAAGTAAACTCATTATCTCCCATAGATTCCTGTGATGGGCTTTAAAATTATGCCACAGAGGGGAATAAAAGTATTTCCTCATAAATATGATGATATGCCTCTATTTTACTAACTTGCTTTAGATGTTGCCCTGAAAAGTAAATCCACAGAAAAAAGATCTACTAAGTTGCAGTCTGAAAGACTTCCTTTAAGCAATAAAAAACAGTTTTAATACCAGTTAGTAACAGTTATTAACTAACTAGTAATTCCAAGCATTTATTATTACCTAGCACGTAGTATTTGATAAATGGCAATTTACTCTTTTTTTGCTCTAAGCACTTTCTGTATATTATCTCATTTAAACCTCACACTATCAATTATATCCACATTTTACAGAGAAGCAAACTAAGGCATGGAGAGGTTAGGTAACTTGCCTTAAGTCAGAACTAGTAAATGGCAGAACTATCATCTAAAGCTAAACAATTAGGTTATAATGACTCTCACTAATAGTGAGCCTTAAAATATTGATCTAAAGATAATGCCTTAATAGAATGAAAACTTTTACTTTAGTGCTTACGTTATCTTCCCTCTAATTGTCCCCTGCTGAGAGACTAAATTTTTCTGTGTATAATCAATTAACTACAAAGAAGTCTGTTCTGTGTTCACCAGTTGCAGGTAATGCAATTTGCATGTTCCAGTTGCATGCTTTGAGATTTAGCCACGCAAATGATGGATACTATTCAACGGTTTTCTAGTACCTACAGACCCAGCACTTGTTTCTCTTGCCTTCATCTGGGCTCTCTAGGCTCAAGATTCTTATTGGTCCTGTTAAGGTGATAATTTTACTTATGTACAATTGTTCTACTAAGGTTGAATTCATCTTCATAAAACATTCCTTGAATAAATTAAAGGATACAGGTAATATAAACTAAATGGACAATTAAGTTAAAGAAAAATTTTAATATAAATACAATCTGTAAATCTGAAGAATATTAGTTACTCTCTCTTTTTACATGTAGCCAAGATTAAAATATTAAGTAGTTCTGTTTTTCCTGATAGAGTAAAAAACTGCATACTTTGAACAGTTCAATAAACTGGTATTGTTCCTAGTATTGCATCTACTGTTGGCCTTGAGCCTAGCAACGCTTTGATGTACGATAATTGGCCCAGAGACATTTTAGGGTAACTTAACCATGTTTTGATTAAGAGAAGACAGAATGCCATCGAGGAATTGGCATGGCCTTGTGACCAGAAATCCTGGCACTGACAAATACTCATATTACCTCAGTGTACAACATGATAGAACTTTAAATATAACTTTAGAATTTACCATTTCTTTGATTGGTCATTACAATAAAAATGTGTGCTGTGGAAGAGCACACGTGGACTGATGTTTCCATTAGCATGTATGGAGACACCATAAAGCAGCTGGAAACAAACAAATACAGAAATAGCATGAAAAAGACACCGCCTGTACTGTCTCCATTGTCCAAATGTCAAACAGCTCCCGGGAACCCTGTGGGTAGTAATAGCTGTGGATGTAGCTCTTACCAAGTCCTTCCTTAAAGGAGATTCTTGAACACGGCTGGGGTCTGACTCTACCCCATATGGGCTTAGAAAAGTCAGGGAAAATGTTGGCTGCATTTTTCCAGGCCTATTTGCATATGTTCTTTAGTATGCAGAATGTTTCTGTATATAATTTAATTGTTGTTGGGTTTTTTGCCTCTATTAATACACATGCAAATGACTCACACTTGCAGCTGTGCTGTATTAATCATATGTGCGCTTCTGTCTGTCTGCCCTGCAGGCTCAGGGTCGAAGGGAAAGGAAAAGAGGGAATTCATTCTTTTAACCTGCAAGAAAACTCACTCATGCAGACAGAAGTCCAACAGCAAACAGTACTCCAGGGTTGCCACTAAAATGAGGAGCAGTGGATCGTTTTTCACCCTGTATGGAAACAACTATGACCTAAATGTTAAGCTGAATAGTAGACTATGTAGGTAGGTAAAGATGAATACTTTACAAGTATTTCTCCTTGTAAGTAATGCCTTCAATGTGAAACTAAAAATTCTCATATCCAGACCTCTCCATATGGTTATTGGTTATTTTTTTCTTATTGATTTTCTGGGCGTTTCTCTCCGTAAGACGGAGAAAGCCATAATCAGCCACTTACAGAGCTCTGGGGATTAGGGAGCATTTGCCCCTGTCTTGTCATAATTATTGACCTCCTTCTGAGGTCAGAGACTGGCAGGAGGTTGATAACAAGATGAACTTGGTTTTTTCATCCACGTCCACCTTGACGTTACTTTCTTTTAGATAGAAGCTTAAGCCATGTCCACTGTGACTCCACGTACCTTTGATAACTATGAAGAAAGATTGATTTCAGTTGACATTGTGTACGATTCATTCTCCACCGTGATCACACGTCATCTCTCATTTCCTCTATCCCAGAAAATGCATATTATTGATGCTACTGGTCACTGAAACTGCACCCCATGTGATTTCATTTATGACAGCTTGTAATGTTGAATCTTTATTCAAACAATACTATTTTAGATTTAAAAATAATCCACCTAAAAGTATTAGACAATTTGACACTAACTTTAGTTGAGTTCTGATAATACACTACCATCGGACCAGCCAGTATTAGACAATTAATTCAATAAAATTCTTGAATGAATGTGACTTGCTTATTTTGAGTAAACTGTAATGATTCAAGAAAACTTTGTATCTTTTTCCCCATTGGTTTTCACTGTCGATCTTGGTTGGAGTCAACATTTGGGCTTCCTATAGATAAAAGAGGCAGCAACCATCTTTTGGTCAATACAAATTCAGTATTTATAAAGTGAGGAATGAGTGGATAAATATTTTTTTCTAATTCTGAATCTTAGAAACCTAGTTAAAAATTAGAAATAGTGTACTATACCACAACCATTACTAATAAAAAATTCATGATGCCCATCAAGTAACATGCAAATTAATAACAATAAAGATGAGAGATAAATGTTAGATGGGTTGTCGCCATTGTTTGCTTTTATTGATTAGAAGTAGATGATAGGCCTACCTCCTTCTGTACAGCCACAAAGATCTGTAAGTTTCAAAGTGTAACTTTAGTTTTCTAAAATAATTCTACTCAATGTTTAATATTACAATGAAGCTAGATTAGGGTTCTATATAAATTAATCCTTTTTCTTTTAAAAGGGACAATATCAAGAGCACAAATGTCCAAAGTATCTTTAGCTTTTGGAAGAAAGTTGAAAGATGAAGAGGGAACAAACAAGAAAAGGACGGGGAGTAAGAAAAAGAAGGTGAACGCAGTATAAGAGATCGGTAACTGGCTAGTTACAATTTTTATAAAACATCTTTCCATTATTTAGAAATAATTTACTTTAGTGTTGTATTGGCAAGGTGAGCCGTACTGAGTTGAAAGTAACTTCAGAGTTCATATTCTTAAATACGTTTATGCATTGTTTGTTATGTACTCTTAGACATTAACAAACAGTAAAGGAATAACCAATGTTGCAATGTTTGGTCTTTTTTTCATTAAATACGAGCTTAAAGGAATTATATAAACAAATGCTAAAACACATTCTTTATGCAGCAGCCCACGGTTATGATAATATAAAGGAAGCGAAAAGGAGAGAGATAGAGCTAGAGATTTCTCACATACAAAAGGAACTCCTAGCAGGGGCTGAAAAAGTGAAAGTTCCCTTGTCTTTAGATGAATATCACTTGTTCAATGAATTAATCATATATTGCTTTGTTGTTTTAATTAAAAATCGTTATGACCATTAGCTCACAAGGGTTTCTTCCATTTTATACATATGTACTCAGCACCAGCTATTTGCCAGGTATTCTTCTGAACACTTAAGATACATTAATGAAAAATATAGCATTTCCTGCTCTGGTGGAGCATAGAGAATATTTGGGACAAACAGACAATAAATAAGGAACACAAGTAAGTTATATGGTGTGTTTTAAGATTATTAGTGCTATAGAAAGAAGGCAGAAAGAGGGAAATAGAAAAGTATGGTCTTTCTGGGAGCGTTATTTTATGAGGTAAATAGGTTAGATAGGTTAGGCCTCAGAGAGACGACATTAGAGCAAATTCTCGAATGAGGTGAGAGGCAACGGGAAGAGCCTTTCAGGTGGAAGTACAGCTAATGCAAAACTCTAGGCAGGCACGTGCTTCAGCAAGTCGAAGGACAGCAAAGGGCCCAGTGGTAGCTGGAGCAGACTAAGAACGCTAGTATGGACTAAAACTGTTACATAAGTGGTTTTTTAAAATACTGTAGTGCCAAAAATGGTACTAACCATATAGTGTTTTCATAAATCTCCTTTATTTCACTAAATGCGAATAGTTTTTATTATAAATTTCAATGTATATTTTATTGAATAAAATTCAAACTATTACTTTTTTCTTCCATGAACCACTAGTGCTCTTGATATTTGTATTTCTGCTATTGCCTTTTTAAAGAATGAAAATAAATTTATATATGAAATTAATCGTTAATATTCAGCTTAATTCCAATATTATAAAGCAGAATAGCTATTTGAGCATAATAGACACATAATTTATTGAAAGTGTAATGTTAAGGTTCACTTTTCATGTATTCATTTAATATATATTTATTGAGTCCATAAATATTTCAAGATCTGGGGCCCTGGCTGTTGTGGCTCAGTGGATTGAATGCTGGCCCACGAACCAAAGGGTCGCTGGTTGGATTCCCAGTCAGGGCACATGCCTGGGTTGTGGGCCACATCCCCAGTAGGGGCATGTGAAAGGCAACCACACAATGCTGTTTCTCTCCCTCTCTTTCTTTCTCCCTTCCACTCTCTAAAAATAAATAAAATCTTTAAAAAAATATTTCAAGGCAAACGATAATGAGTCACTGACTTCATGGATTTTGCCATCTGGTAGAGGTGAGAATGTAGGATTTCGAACATGTTCTACAAGGCTGTGTGAGTGGGGAAATATCGTGTGCTCTGGGAACATGCACGAGCTGCATTAATCCAGACTTGGGGACACTGAAGTCTCCCCTGAAAAAATGATGTTCAAACTTGGAATATTAGGGATAAGTGGGAGTTGGCTTGGTAAAGATGTAGGTAAAGCTCCAGGAAGAAGAAACACCATATGTAAAGATCCAGAAAGGAAAGAGGGTTTGATAACACCAGGGTGTCATTTGAGGTCTTTATGTGGGTGTGGGAGGATGTGATAAGATTTTTTAAAATCAAAAGGATCATTCTGACTAATCTATAAGCAGTGAGTACATTGGAGGAGGCAAGATGAGGACAGAAAGACCAGTTTAGTGGCTATTGTAAATTAGCCAAGCAACTAAGGTAGCTCCACCCAGAAGAGTGACAGTTGCAGAAGATACAAATAAATGGATTCTTGATGTATTTAGTAGGTAGAATGAATGAATTGGTACAGAGGAAGAAAAGTTAAGCACGGCTCTCATGTTTCCAGGTTGAGTGGTAGATGGAATTAAGCTATTTGCAAAGACCAAAGAATGGGCAGGTTGCGGGGGGCAAGGAAAAGAACCAGTGAGTTTTATTTTATTCTCAATTTCTACCGTCTGTAAACATCTACATATTTCATCTGAATATCAAACAAGTAACCAATAAATAGTTGGCTATATGCATCTCAAGTTCAGGAAAGACTTAAGAGGCAGAAGAAACAAAGATATTTTATTACAAAAGAAATAAATACAAAGGCACTTTGGTAAAATGTTAATTTGTATGCTTTATGTACTTAATCTAAATCAGTCAATTTTTTCTATGAAAAATAAATACAAGTCAATGCTTAGATTATTTTAACTGCGCCTAAAAGTACACAGTAAGGTGATGTTTAAATGAAAAGTATTTTTATTACATGGTAAATATTTCATTATTCTATCTGTGAACAAGAAATAATATTTAATAAAAGGTGGTTTAATTTAAAACATGCCATTTCACTGTACTTTTCATCTAATTGTACTTATCTTTATTCTTTTTTAAAATAAAGATTCTGTTTATGGGTTTTCCTTAACATAATACTATCCAAGATGAACAATTATATGCATACAATTATTTAAAAGGAAAACACAAATGGTTTAAAAAAAGTCAACCGTAGGCAAGAATATATAGTGTCCCTTCTTAGATCTAGATATTTTTATTTTTAATTTTTTAAATATTTTATTTATTTTTAGAGAGAGGGGGAAGGAGGGAGAAAGAAGGGGAGAGAAACATCAATGTGTGGTTGCCTCTCACACATCCCCAATTGGGGACTTGGCCCACACCCCAGGCATGCGGCCTGACTGGAAATCCAACCAGTGACCCTTTGGTTTGCAGGCGGCACTCAATCCACTGAGCTATACCAGCTGGAGCAGATCTAGATACTTTTGAAAAAGAAGCTTGAATTGATATGTGTGTGTGTGTATCTTTACAAAGAGGTATGAAATAAAGCATGCAAAAACTGAAGTAGAGAGCTGTCATTTCAGTATTGTAATTCATAAAGAGCATTTGTATAAGTGCCAATTAATCAGCATTACTGTTACAATTTTATTAGCATATTACTGAGTTAGCAAATGTCCTAAGAGGAGCAATGCCTCCAAAGTATCAAATAATATCACTTGTATTGGGAGAAGCAAATATAATTGTTTAAAAAACTATGGATTTTGGATTCTGTGACTCAACGTTTTCTTCTTTGTCAAATGGAGACATGAACACACAACACAAAGTAGTATAATAAAAATGAAATGATATAATCCTTGTGAAAACCTTGCCAGAGAATCTGGCATAAGTATCTAGAGCGGAAACTTAAAAAAATTAATTATTTTTATTGATTGTACTATTATTACAATTGTCCCAATTTTGCCCCTTTGGTCCCCCTCCACTCAGCACCCCCTACGCTCTCCAGCAATCCCCCCTCCTTTGTTCATGTCCATGGGCCACACTTGTAAGTTCTTTGGCAACTCCATTTCTTACATAAACAAAAGAGAATCTTAGTAACTGAAAGGGACTTGAAAGGCATATTAAGGTGTGGGAAATGGAAATTTAACAGAGTATAATTAAAAGCAGAGTTTGGAGAAAATTAAAACTGGCTCATACATTATACTCCACTTATATGAAACTTCTTAGAAATAGTTTCCCAAGTTTAGTGTGAATGTTGGATCAGAGTTAAGACTTTTGACTAGACATTGTAGTTAGCTTTTCTCTGACCAATCTGGGTAGGTTTGTGAAGAAGAAAAGAATTTGGATCCTATTTTAAAGCAAGGGGAGGGGAAGTATTACAGGTCTCTTGTAACTCTGGGGAAAGCTGAAGTCAAGGTCAGGGATCTGTGAATTCAGTATCAGTAATATGAGAAGAAAGTGAATTGATGCAGGCAGCCCAGCAAAGGTAAGACTCAGTCCACTTCCAAGAAAAGCCAGCATAGCAGCTATGTCATAAGTTTTGGCTGCGTTTGCATTTGAATACCATTTTTTAATTATGAGCATAAAATGTGTGTGTGTGTTAACAGTAGCTAATAGCTTATCATGACAGAGTTTTAGATTATTAACCTTCTTGTTATACCACAGTGTTGATTTACTGAGATCTTAATTAAAACTTGTATATTAAAATCAGGGACAAAAACTGTAATAGCATAAGCAGTAAAATACAATAAAAAATCTTGTATTTTTTAATGGGTACAATGCAACTTATATAAAGGATCCTTATTCTGTTTATAGGTCAAGCATATTTGATGCCTTTTTTTCTTGTTTTCTGATAAAGAAAAACATTTTATACCTTTAAATTTTAAGGGAATCTGTTATTATATCATAAGAACAGAAATAAAACTTGTGTCAAATATTCTAATTCCTTGTAGGAAAGGAAGTTTGGATTGTTGGCTAAGGAAGCTATGTTCTGCAAGAATCCTGTAATGATGCTCTGTCTGGTGTAGCTCAGTGGATTGAGCATGGGCTGCAAACCAAAGGGTCACCTGTTCAATCCCCAGTCAGGGCACACGCCTGGGTTGTGGGCCATGTCCCTAGTGGGGACTACCTGAGAGGCAACCACACATTGATGTTTCTCTCCTTCTCTCTCTCCCTCCCTTCCCTTCTGTCTAAAAATAAATAAAATCTTTAAAAAAGAAAGAATCCTGCAATGAAACATAGGGAAAGCCCCCAGCTTGCCCTTGTCCCACTTCCCACTAACCCAAGGGTGAAAGGAAAAGATAACATCTAACTTGCTTTGAAAACAGACATTCTCAATCTCTAAAATTCTTATTTTTTCACATTCAAATCTATTGCTGGATATTCTTCCCTTTTTCTTTAATTCTACCACTCTATTTAGTTTTACCTGTAACAACCACTTTTCTGTAGTATAGAATTTCACAGGTGCCATTTCAAAGCATAAGAAATGTCCTGTTACTTTTATTGTCCCTATGGTTCCAACAATTCCCAAGGTATTTCCAGCTCAAAGACACAGAAACTCACACTGCAGGTTTTTGCAGAAACGGTAAAATAGGAATGGCTGTTATTAACCTCTGTGGAACACAGTATGAGCTTCTCCTGCAAGGTTCAGCTGGGTTTTCCAAACCCAAGGTCTTCTGACAATCTCCTTTGCTGAGCAGATGTATCTGTGTCTTGATGCTAACATAAAAAACTATAGCTTTCCTCATTGACGAAGATCATCCATCATGACAATGCACTCTCATGCATATGAATAAATTGTACTAAGCACAACTGCTTTATATCTGGCTTCACAGGCAAAGAAAAATATGAAACTTCTTGAAATGGGAGATTATAGTTGTGTAACTATATAGTCCACAATAAGAGAAACTAGGGAAGATTTTGGAGGATGCTGATTCAAAGATTTAAATAGTGAAAAATGCCTTTAATATAATTTTATTGATATTCTTTTCAACCCCAGATATAAAATTTCCGAGAATCACTTGGTTGTTTAGTAAAGTTATCACTGGCATTCTTGGATGTGTAAGAATACGTATTCTGCAAGGATAAAAAGGTCTTAATTGGGTTGTCTAGATAAAGCAGTGCTCATTTGGGTACCTGCCTGTTTGGTCTACTTACCCTTCCTTGCTTGCCCAACCTCGCAGTTGTTAGCAGGGAAATAAAGAGACCTACAGAGTGCTTCAGAAATACTGGCACCTTGAACAATTTCATAAGTAATTTGGTTAAGTTGCCTTGATCCGTAAGTACCTGTTTGAATACCTTTTGTAGGTTTTTTGTTCTATGAGTCTTAATGAGGAGCATTCTGTGACAAAATTATGGCACATGGTAATCCAAGCAAAACTATAGCTCTTTTTGTTAAATCATTCCAGGCAATTTAAAAAAAAATACAATAAGCTATCTTTAGTACAGAAAACAGGCTAAAAATTAAAAGAATCAACATCTCAACTTTTGGTTGAGGATCAGCACAAATAAATTCAAAAACAAAAAAGTGTGAGACAGCTATCAGTAGTTGGGTTTATTTTGCTTTAACAGGATAATAGCTGTTTTCAGTATTTACTTAACCTTTGTCTCCTCCGTATTGTTTCCCGACTTACCTGCAGTTGGAGTGGGCCTAAGCCTGGTGTTGCTGCGGCAGCAGCTGCCATGGTAGTTGGGATCAGCTGAACAGGGTAAGGGTCACCTAAGTAAGAGAATAATAGAGGCGTCAGCACCTTTTATCTACTCTCCACCTGCAAATTAAACTCATGCATTCATTCTTTCCAAAAGCCTTCTTTTGTGTGCCTTGCTGAGGCCTAATGAAAAGCTCTATTGTGCAGCCTTTTACTAACACTCTTTTCACAATTCTGGCTGAGAGAGGAATGTGAATAAAAGGCACAAGCAATTAAGGCGGAAACCTCATCCTTTTTTCATGATGTATTTAGAAAAATGGGAGGAAAAAGTGCACACTGATCAGAGGGCTGCACTTTATAACACACACACATACACACACCTGACAATCTTGAATTGGGCATACGACTCCTCGGCCAATTTAAAATGGTATTGTAATGGGAACGGAACAAACTTAATGCTGTTTTAACAACTAAACTCTAAAGATTTAAGCCAGTAGCATACTTTTCAAATGCTGTGATTCAAGTAACCATTTAAACAATGCCTTGTGGACAAATTCATAATAAAGAAAACATTTAATGCACTTTTTAAGTTCCATAAAATATTGGTGCTTTTATTATTCCGGAAACAAATGTTTATAAAAATATAAAGAAAATAGAAAAATAGATGTTTCTTCCCAAAGGATTTCTATTGGTGGAGATATCTAAAAAGTAAATCTTAACAATTTAAAATTAATCTTACCGTGTTAATATATATGACCTATAAATATGTAGACACACATATATACACATATACACATAAAAGATTATCATGTATATTTTTGGTGCAAAAAAAAGTTTTTTCCACTTAGTAAAGAGATGCAACAGACTTTTTGAATAGGGCCTAAGGATATGTACATTATTAGTATTTGAAACATGTCATAGCAAATAATTAAAAATAGTAACCATAGAAAGAATTATTTAGTATATAAAACATATTTTAAAAATCTAATTTGTGAAAAACTTATTAAATGTCAAATGTATAAAAGCATAACTAATAATAACTCAGTTAACATATTCATTCAAAAATATTTATTGAGTACCTGCTGTGTTGGTAAGCACTGCTCTTGATACTAGATATACCACTTTAAAGAAGACTAATATGCACAGGTGTATTTATTAGGAAGTTAAAAAAGCTTAGTCTTTGGGATTCTGGGGCGGGCTCCAAGCAATATTCATAGGGTCATATATTTTAATATTTTTCAGCTTCCCTAATATTTTTACTTTGCTGGAATTTCTTTTTATAAGTGAATATTCAAATTTCACTTACATATGTGTGTATATATTTTTCATATTTTTATTCTTAAAGAGGTCTCCCAAATTAGATGTTTCAGGCTTCAAAATACCAATATCTGAATCTACTGCTGAGCTGGCTTTCCCAGATTTTAGAGCTTAATGGAAGAAAATGATAAAGATACTTTAAAAGAAAAAGATAATACAAGTATAAAATATAATGACTGTTAAGATAAGGATGTATATAATACTACAGATTACACTGTGGATGCTCCAAACCCAGACTAAGAGGTCAAAGACCTCTAAGAAGAGGTGATGTTTAAGCTAAAACTTGAAGTAAGTGAAAGCTAGTCAGGCAAAGAAAGGAAGGAAGAGCATTCCAAGAACGGAAATAATTTTCATGACTCTAAGTAAGATGGGAAGGTTTTATCAGAGCCCAGACACTGAATTGCTGAAGTTCAGGGGAAGTAAAGATAAGTGGGGCCAGAGAGGGGAGCAGGGACCAGATTCTGTATGGTTTTATAAACAATTTTAAAGAATCTAAACTTCATCCTACAGAATAAAAGACACTATGAGCATGGACAAAAGAGAGGTTGGGTAAAATCCTTTGAGCTAGCAGCAGGAAGATGCAGAACTCTGTGTAATATGTAGCAATGGTCTGGACCAGGGTGATGATGTTGGGATGGAGAATGGCAAAGTCAAGTGGTATTTAAGAGGCAGAATTGACAAAACCTAACAATTGTTTATAGTGAGAGAAAGAAGAGAAAACTCAAAGGCGACTTGCCCGGGTTTTGACTCGAACAGCTGATTTTACAGTGGTACCATTTGTTGTTGGGTTTTCAGATGTGGATGTGAAGCAAGAGTGCCAGCAGGGCTGGTTAGAGGAAAAGGCAAGGGAGGGGAGGAGGGATAAAGAGTTCAGATTTGAATATTTAAGCTTGTCATTATTATATATCCAAGGAGAGGTGTTCATTAAGGCACTTGATAAACATTAAACATGTCAGCATTCTAGGGGAAAAATCCACATAGGAGACCTACATTTGAGAGTGGCCAGCATATATCTGGAATTTTCAGCTATATAAGCATTCATGAGGCCATTTTGGAGTTAATAAAAAAACAAAATCAGAGGTCCAAAGATTGATTAAATCATGGGATACACTACACTTAAAGTCAGGGATAGGTAGCTAGCAGAAAAACTGAGGAGAAATATAAATTTGGTGTTCCAGAACCCAAGTCAAGACAGATATTCAGAAAGAGTGATCAATTTTTTCAAAGGCTGAGTTTAGTAATGTGGAAGCCAATGGTAACTTCAAAAAGGGCGGTATCCGTGGAGTGGAGGGGGAGAAAACCTGACTGGAGTGAGTGAGATCAACAGAGGATGACCGAAGTTAAGAAAATGGAGGTAGAGAATATAGATCCTTGTTTACTGAAAGACAGTCATTGAAAAGCAGCACTTCGGAGTTTCTTAGAAATGCAGAATTTCAGACCCCACCCCAAATCCACTAAGGCAGGCTGCCTTTAGGATGGAACCTCCAAGGACTCCCACTTTCTGTAATGCCTCTTTGTGTGACTCCCTCCTCTTGAACAGAAGACAAAAGTGAGGAGATGCTACTTTTGAGATGAGGTTACACAAAGTCTCTGGCTCTTTCTTGCCTACCCTCTTGCATCCCTACCTTCTCTCTGTTGTGGAGCAAGCAGCTATGTTGTGAGTTGCCCTATAGAGAGACTCACGTAGCAAAGGACTGATGTTGCTGGACAATGGCAAGCAAAGACAGAGGCCTGCCAACAGCCAAAGGAGGGAGTTTGGTAGAATACCCCTCCCTAAGGAAGCCTAAAGATGTCTACAGTCCGTGCCAACACCTTGACTGCAGGTATGCGAAAGTTCCTGAGCCAGAAGGACCCAGAGTGGCTGTGTCCGAATAAATGTTCGTTGTTTTAAGCCACTAAGCTTTAAAATAATTTGTTAAAGCAGCAAGCACATACACTCTGAACTAGAATTTAAATTTTGATGAGAGCCCCAAATGGCGTCCAGTCCTTTGAGAAGTACTGAAACACACAATTGCACTGTGGCGTTTTGCAGTCGCTAGTGAGGGATGTATGCTCAAGGAAACTTTATTTAAAAGGTACATACTTGTTAAAATTGTAGCACGCTTATACACCAATGAGAAAGATCCAGTAAACGGGGGGGAAAAAAAAACAACGATGAGGGGGCACAGTTGATGTTACATGGTAAGAATTTACTTATTATTTGGTATTTTAAATCTTTAATGTAGAAAACACTTACCATATTTTATCAAGTAAAGGGAATTTTAAATGTTTCAATGGTGAATTTGTATTTATGGAAAACTAAAATAACAAATGTTATAGCATGACTATTAGAATTGGCAATTTAAATACTTAAAACAATGTAATTCACTTATATTCTTCATTTAATGAATATAATAAAATTAACTATAGCAAACGTACAGAAGCTTTGGTGTTTTACAATGATAATTCATTTTATTGAATTTACCTCCCTTGTTGTGAATTAATCAATTAATAAGCACTTATAACATCTATCATGTGACCAGGAATTTGCTTGGTGGTATGGGAGACAAAAACAAAAGCAAAACATAATGAAGCTTACTCTCTATAACACATCTATGTTTTCTAATTAAGTGATTATTTGAGTAGTACTGTCCATCAGTGAGCGTACAGGACTGAAGGGAAGCCTATTGTCCTCCGAGAACAAAGGCAAAAAGTAAGAGTGAGCTTGGCCTTTGAACGTTTGCAGGTGGAAGGGAGAAAGGATGTTTTAGGCAGGGTGAAATGTGTCAAAGTTTGACTATGACATGATGAAGGAATGGAGAGAAAACTAGATTAATTGAGAGGTGGTAATATAGAGGGAAAAGAGACTGACAGCAGGGAGTTGGAAAACTTTTCATACTTTTGACTGGAGGATATTTGGATATGAAAAGGCAATGACTATGAAATGAAGTTTTAACAAGTGTCATTAACGAAGTTGGGTAGTAGGAGGTCTTAAGCATGATACTGGAACCCAGGGACAAAAACGCTCACAAATTTGGATTGATAGCGAACACCTGCAGAGGTTGTGTTGCGCACTTGCAAATTACTAGCATCCAATTGTTAATGACAAATGGAGTATTATACATACATTTGGAGCTCATTTTAGTTAAAATATAGACTATTCCATAACATTAAAAGGCATATATTGGAATCTAATCTTCATTCTTTAATTTCATCAATATGTACTAATACAATGAATATAATTTTTCTTTTGGATATATATATCCACACAGTACCCTTGAACAACACAGGTTTAAACTGCATAGGTCCACTTATGTATGAATTTTTTTCTGTAAATACCCTATTGTTTTTGACCCATGGCTGGGAGTCAGCAGACACACCTGGCTGACTGTGTGCATTGATGATCTACACCATTTTATACAGTAAATTTGAGCATCTGCAGATTTTGGTATCCATGGCAGGTCCTGAAGCCCATCCTTTGTGGATGCCAAGGTAAAATGAGTTTTAGGGAAGTTGAAAGTAATATGCAACTTTTCAGTTGCAGGGGGGTCGGTGGCCCTAACCACTGTCAACTTGTGTGTGTATATATGTATTAATATACATGTCATATTGTACAAATTTATGTATGCATATATGAAACGGTAAGCATTTATATAAGCTAAATAATTATATGTGTATGTATATGTATATGTATATATGTATATGGGCTGGATTGTTTACCCCTCAAAATTATATGCTTAAGTCCTAACACTCAGTATCTCAGAATGTGGTTATATTTGGGGATAGAGTTTTTAAAACATAATTGAGGTAAAATGAGGCAGGATGTGTGGGTTCTAATCCAATATGACTGCTTTCTTTATAAGTAGGACACAAACAACCCAGGCAGAGGACAACCATGTGAAGACAAAGAGAAAGACCATTATCTTAAAACAAGGAAAGAGGCCTCAAAATGGAATCTACCCTGTTGACACCTTGATCTTGGACTTCCAGGCCCTAGAACTGTTAGAAAATAACTTTTGTGGTTTTTCAAAACCACACAGTTTGTGATACTTGTTATGGCAGCCCTAGCAAACTAACACAAAATGTTTGCCATCAAAAGCCACAAGTCAATATATTGGGTTGGGCAGAAAGTTGATTTAGTTTTTTCTGTAGGATGGCTCTAGTGGTGCTTCGTTGTCTTTAACTTCATTTGACACAATTTTGTTAGGTTGTATTGTGACAGCTGTCATATCAGTGTGCATTTAAAAAAAAACATCAAAATTGGTGAATTTTTTGCAACCATTTTAATTTTGAAGATGGAAGAAGATATACAACAGTTTCAGTGTATTATGTTTTATTATTTCAAGAAAGGTAAAAATGCAACTGAAAGTGAAAAAAAAGATGTGTGCAGTATATGGAGAAGGTGCTGTGACTGATCAAACATGTCAAAAGTGGTTTGTGAAGTTTCTTGGTACTATTGATAGTTTAGCCAAATAATTCTTTGCTGTGGGGCTGTCTTATGTACTGGACGATGTTTAGCAGCACCCCTGGCCTCTACCCACTAGAAGCCAATAGTGGGAGGTAGCCGACATACTCAAAATATCCAAATCAATAAAGTTATTGATGAAAATGAAAAATATATCTTTTATTTTATGGAAAAAACTCAACGGACTTTTTGGCCAACCCAGTATTTTATGTTTAAGTGAATTCAAGAAAACAAAAGATTGACAGTGGGAATTAGAAAATCTACTGTAGTTGTATCATGAATCTGTAACTGCATACAGTTCCCAAGACATAAATATATAATCATAGGCAAGGTATCGGATTTCCAAAGGGTTGTGTCTAAGGGGCCACAGATAGCATCCACCTCCACCGCACATACAAACATACAACAATGGAAGCATCTCTACCTTACAACCAATTTTTCAGTCCAAGAATATCCAGCTTCATTGAAATTTGCCTCAAGTTACTAAGTAAACACAAATACGACAACTATGAAAAAGGCCAACATATCTATTTAAGTCTTAATAAAATTCAAAATATATTACATGCATGTGTCAGTGTTCTAAAGTGGACAACAATAATCTACAAAACTTAAGAAAGAAGGTCAAGGGTAGTTTTTAATGGCAAAAGAAAAATTCAGAAATTGGTGGGGAAAATCTTTTATTGATGTAAATAATGTCATCTATTTGTGGCATCCCTCAATTAACCATACTAAAAAATATTACAACAGGTTTATTTTGTAAATACTGCATGAAGTACTTATTTTGTAAAAATTAGATAATGGAAAATTCTGACTTTTAAAGTTCAACCATGTGTAAGTTATTCAAATTGACTTTCAACTAGTTAAAAGTAATTTCTTTTACTCTTTCCTAGGTTTTAACCATTTGAACAGTTTTTCCCTAAGCCTTTCCAAAATTAATTTGCTTCTTACTTGAAAGCCAAGTATGGAAAATTCTAGCTCAAAACTAAAGGTTTTCAAAGTTGAAAATACACTGAGGCATATTAGTCAATTGTTTTCACAATACAAGCTACCTTACACTAGATACCTATTGATACAAATGATACAGCTAGTATTAAATAACTTGACCCCTTGGAAAGTATATTAATTGTATTAGTATTAAATTAATAAATGTTTAGATAATAATTACCTCCAGCAACACTATGAAGGATTCACTTCTATGCTACACAGCACAGAGTAAGAAAAACATTTTCCCACGAGTTTATTTAGGCTGAGGGGCATGGTGAAAAGCAATTATGTCCTTATCCTGGGTCAGAGACACACACACACACACACACACACACACACACACACACACACCCTTCGTCCACTGAGCTAATATAAAGGTTCTGGAAAGTTTCTGGAATTATTTTAACTAAAATAATGGGATTTGTTCCGTTATTAGTCTTACATGATTGGGTTTTTTGTTGTTGTTGTTGTTTAGTTTTATTTTGCTTTCTCAACAAATACCAGATTAACTTCTCTAGGTGCTGGGAAGTATAAAAATTAAACCTATACATGGACATGCACAAAATCCCTGCCGTAGGCCAATTTTGAATTAAGTGAGGGAGGTAAACATGCAAACCAATCCAATCCAATGATTCAAGGAGCAATGCAGAAGAGTGAAGAAGGTATTCTGGACACCTCAAAAAAATTACCCTGTAAAAGAGTATCGATGAAGTAAGTGAAGTGTCTCTTAAAAATGGCTACTTCAACATCAGATTATCTTCCAGGACTATTTTACTATCTACTTTCCACGTCTTTTAACTGCTGGAGAATCACACAGCAAACCCCCACTATTTAGTGCAATTAGGATGGCTCTTTTTTAGCCATCTTCTCAGCCTGGTACTTAAAATACCCTGCTCTTACCACTCCGACTTTCAGGTGGAGGGAGCTCTGCAAAAGTCTAAGAAAAAAGAAAGTTAAAAATGACACCACGGATGGAACTTTTGAAGGAAGTCACTGTCTTTCATCTCATGGGCCAATAGATGAATTAGTGGGTTCTTTCTGCTCGGAAGGAGCCTTTCTGCTCTTGGTAGGAAATGGTAATCTGTGCAGGTAAAAGCAGGTAGGACACATATCTTGTAGCAAATTGTGTTTTATTTGGAAGGCAATGTTAAGTCACTGAAAGATTTTAAGCAGGGAAGTGACATGCTCTTATTTCTATTTTAGAAAGATGAATTTTGTGCAAGGGCTAGAATTGACTGGAAGAAGGAGAGACGGAGACAAATAGATGTGTTAAAAAGTATTTTAGCAAATCTAGTGGGAAATAATAATGTCCTACCCTTATCATAAGGGAAAGAGAGGAGGTAACAGATTTGGGAGACAGACTTGATGATCAGTTTGATGGGGGGAAAAGAGATTCAAGGGGAGAAACAGGAGGGAAAAAACATAGTTTAGGCTATTTATGTAGAGAGGTATTACATTTTTTAACTTCATTTTTGAATGATTGACTATTCTCCCACTGATTTATACTGTGAGCAACTAATATTTGTTAACTTTTGGTGCTTTGTTAAAACATATTACCTATGTACATGTCAATATACACATATGCATCCATATAGACATGTATATAAACATCTCATCTAATCCTCACAACTCAGTAAGGTAGATATTACTATTTTGATTCTACAAGTTAGAAACAACAATATATTCAGGATTGCACAGTAAGTGATGTAGTCATTACTAATTTAGTAAGAAATCACTATAGATTATTTTAGAGCAATATTCAAAAATATAATTTAATTAAAAAATATATGTATTCAAAATAGATACAGTTATAGATATATTCATTCAATGTGCATTCACCAAATGTGTATCATATACTGTGTGGAGGACACAAATGAATAAAGACAGTCCTTGCCTTCATGATATTTTCAGTTATACAAATAAGACTTACAAATATGTAACATGAAATGAATAAAGCCATGTGATTAGAATCAAATGAATAAGAAAGGCAGTAATGACCAAAGCAGGAAAAATAATTATTGGAGCTGAAGTCATTGGGGAAAGTATCAGAGAAGAGGCTGGTCTCAAATTTTTAAAAAAGAAAAGAACTAGAAAAGATGAGACAGTCCAAGAGCTGCGATGACTGGCGCCCACAGACATATAAATATTTGCTGAATGAACGAATGGGTGACCCTAAACGTAAGGATCAGAAAAATGAGCAAAATGTCTTAATGAACTAGCCTGCAGTTGTACCTTTTTCACACAGTAGCTAAAAGTAGTTAGAAGGTTGATTGAAGTCCACTGAGTACTTCAAATATCAGTGTAAAAATCTATACATGTCACGTCTTTAAACACTATGCAGAATTACCTCTGACCCTAAAAAACAACAAAATATCTACATTCTATAACCCTTCTAAACACTTTCTCTAGTATTTATTAAGAAACAATTTATTTATATTCATTTTCTTATCAATTTGCTAGAAATTAGTTTTCCAACACTTTAGTCTCAATCCAAAAACTTTTCTTGGAAGTGCTTTATACATTTACTAATAACCTCCAAATTGCAACATTTCAATGGACACTGCTGTGCAGCTACTGATATTGCTAATGGTGCCCTACTTTTTAACTATTTGAGTTTTTTATAACATGCTCTTCTGATTCTCTTCGCACCTTGTTCATGGCTCATTCTTCAAATATTGGTAGTCCTTGGGATTTAATCTTTAGTGTTTCACTCTTCTCCCTCTCTTCACTTTACCTGAATGACCTTATCCAATCCTGTGGTCCAACTACCATATACAAACTAATGTACTCTAAACCAGGGTCTCCAAACTAGACCTCACCCACTGTTTTTGGACAATCACTCCCCGTCTTCCCCAGATGTCTCATAGGACACTTATTCTTCACATGTGCAAAAACTTAATTCACCATTTTTCTCACAAAACCTCCTTCTACCAATGCTATTTCTGTCTCTTTTGGTGACACCTGGTCACCTAGGCTACAAATACTGTCAAATCCTTGATTTCTCCCTCCCTTTGACCTGCCATGGCTAATTGATCACAAGGGTTTTTTTTTTTTTTTTTAGTAACTCCAAGGCTATTATTTCTTACTACTAGAAGAGCCTCCCAATTGGTCTCTATGGCTCCAGTCCACTGCTGAAGAAATTAATTCTTTATTCACCTTTCAATAGCACTCATTAAAAGCATACAATAAATATTCACTGGTTGTAATTAAAGTTTAATAAATATTTATCGACCTGATATACCACGTGTTAAGGACTGAAAATTGCAAAACTGAACCAGAGAAGTAAGTCTTGTCATGGATAGATGGATGGATGGATGGATGCATGGATGGGTGGATAGATGGATGGATGGATGGAAGAATGAACAGATGCCAGTATGATCTCGGCTCTGCCTTTTAGGCTTTCAATGTTTTTTCAGTACCTCCAGCATCCAAAGTCTACAAATATTTCCAAATTGTCTCTTCTTATGTTCTTAGACTACTTACTTCTCACTTATTGCCTTATAATACATTCTGAAAACCAAATTCTATATAGGTCCATGTACAACCTGTTTTAACCTTTGCTTTCTGGACTTTATCCAAGCAGGGTTTTTTTTTTTTAATTGCCTGAAATGTTGTTTCTGTATTCTTCCATCCCCAAAACAACTTCTTCAATTGCTTAGTTGCCTTTCATCCTCTGAGATTTGACTTAAGGCTCCCCACTCCAATAAATCATCCCTGACACCATCCACCACTCTTAGATTTAAACTCTTTGCCTTTCCTCTGTGTAGTGTTCAATGTTCAATGTTCTGCATTTTTCTATCATGTCACATCTATTTACATCCCATTCTTCCCAACTACACTATGAGCATCCTGAAGGCAGGGATTTTATCTTACTCATCTTTAAATCCCCAGTTCCTAGCATGGGAATTGTTACAATGCAGAATTCTGTTAAATACATAATACAAGCTGTTAAAGTGTTTGTTGACTAAATAAATTAAGGAATAATTTATTTATTTCAAAGTTAACAAATATCAAACACGAGAGACAACTCAGCCCATGTCAAAAGCTCAAGTTTTAGTAGAAGAAACAAATGGGTATAATAATAAGGAACAAATTACTTTTTTGTACAGGATTTATTTCGAACAATAATGGAGTTTTATATCAGCTACCAATGACAAAAATGTAGAATAGGAAATGAAAGGGGAAAGAAAAGCCTAGAGTTTTTGGGATATGAGAAAATAAGAACCTGGAAGAGGTAGTTAAAGTATTTTCTGTCAAATGCTTTCATACGTTGACTGCTTCTTTGATAATATTTCATAATTTTTCTCTGTTGTAAGATTTGATTTTTAAAGCATTTCATATCCCATTGGATATTAAAAATAAATAATGTGAACTTCCTAAATCTTAAAATGATCTGTGTTCGTGGACAAAAACCCACTGTCCTGATGGCGCTGCAGCACCTGAGTAGGGCCAAGGTGTCCGCTGGACTGAAAGATGTTCTATGTACAAGCAGACGATAAAAACAAAAGCTTCATCACCGTGATTGCTCCAGATCACTTTAGACTTCCTGAAATCCAAGCGAATTGAACTTTGCTTTCTTATAGCAATAAGTTCAGCTATACTTTTTCTTCATTTTAGGTATTTAAATCAATAATTCCTCTAAATCAACTGTGGAACCCAAGAAATTCAGAAAGATTGATATACTATGTACAATAACAGTGAAGGGGCTGCTAAGTGCATAAAATCTATAATACCTTTATAGATTTGCTAGAATAGTATATGACTTTACTATTTAAAATTTTTATGATGAATGTCAATATTTTTATAGTAAACTCATAAGATAAGTAATCAATATAAATATTTTACTTGATAAGGTAAAATGAAGAAATCATCTCTTGTTTGATTATACAACTATTTTAAAAGATGATATTTTTAGGTAATTGTTAATCCCTAACTGATTTGCCACAGGCTTACTTTTTTCAGTAACATACTTTTTAAAATAAAAATATATTTGTCTTTGTAATGTAGCATAGAAAGTAAAAACTTTATCCTACTTAATTTAATAGTTACCTAGTTGGCTAGTTTAGTAAGAGATTATAAACCCTTTAAGAAACATCTCTCCAAATGGGAAGATGTTTTTGCACATAAAAGATGAAAGCATTCTTTCCTCACCTCTTTTCCCATAATTTGAATGAATTGTGATACCAGTGAAAATTCCTGGATTAATTATCTAAGAAATTTGAATATCCCTGAAAAGGTGACAATGAATCAAAAAGTCTCCTTCTGGAATCAGCACTAGTATTAAGGCATCATTTATCCCATTCTATAATTCATTTTAAGCTGCTCAAAGAGAAACATTAGTTAAGGAACTGCTTCTCTCTCCAGATCTCTATTAGACTACTATGCCTAATTTTGTCTCTGTGTCTTCTGAGGAAATAAGTGATGCAGAGAAAAGCAAATAAGGTGACTCAAGTATTAGAAAGTAGGGATTTGGAAGAGGGGCATTTGTATGACCCATTTAACAGCAAATCAAATGCTATTTCTCTTTTATTTTCCACTTTTAGTATTAAGGTTTAGCAAGCATTTCATTATTTGACACTTTTTTTTGACATTTTTTGACATTTTATAACCTTTCTACTTTTCTATCAGGGCTTTTTGATATACTTCCTTCCTGCTGGAATGCAGCCAGAGTCTGTGATCTGCAATCTGAGATCAGGAAGCTTCCTACACCACGTGAAAATAAGCCTATGGGATATACACTTGAGCTTTCTAGGAGAATGGTGAATTTAAAGCTCCGGGAATTAACAAGCATTAAGAAATTTCCCTCCTCCCTAAAAAATGAAAAACAAATAATTCAAATGTCTTGAATGGTCAGAAATATACTGACCTAGAGTAAATTCCTGAAGTCCTTTCATCATGTCACATTCAAAATTTTCAAAACCCATTAATACATTTAATCAATAACACTGACACATTATACGTATACGATAATTTAACATCTTTAGAAATGCAAACCCTCATCCCATCTAATTCTCATAATCTCCTGTGAAATGAGTTGGGAGAACATTACTAATGTCTGCAGCTACCGTAAAGATTAAAAAGCTAAGGCACGAAGAGAAAAATGACTTGCCCAAGAACATAAAATAATATGAGATGGGATTGTGACTACAAAGTCTTCTAATACCTTGTTTAATGTTTTTTCTGAAAGAATTTATTAAGTCCAGACAATAGTTTCTATTATGTCTTCTCGGTGCTTATTTGTAGCTTAACTCAGAGGGGTCAATTTTGAAAGTTTTAAAGCCTGTATTAACCATCTCAGCCTTAGAATTTAGAGGCAATATCTTGGTTAAAAAAAGTGTTCAAAAAGGAATAAAATGAATAAAATTAAAATACCATAAACTGGGAATGGGACTGGTTACATAAAAATTAATTTGGGGCAAAAATAATGCACACAAAAATGTTTATTGTTACATTGTTTAAAACTCTCAGTACTGCAGACAAACCTAAGCATAGATCAGTGGGAAACAGAAATAAAATATGGAACATCCAGCTTAATAAAATATGATGCAGTATGAGTTAGGTCTGAAAGTATAAAAGATGAAAGGTGGCCATAACATAATTTTTACTTATAAGTAGAATATACTCTTTTCACCCTCATATACATTATATGTGGTAGTACATATCATTATATATAATGTATAGGTATCATAGGATACATATTATAATATACAGATATGCTAACATCCTATATCTATATTTAGATATAGATTTCTATATCTAAATATAAAAGATGTATATACATAATTATATATAAATCTTTACATATTTGTGTCTACATCTACTTCTGGAAAAATATGTATCAACTTGTCCACAGTAATTACCTCTAGGGAGTGGCGTTATAGGAGTATATGGGCATAGGCAGATAACTTTAGTTTCTGTTTTCAATACTTCTGCATTATTTGAGGTTTGTACAGTCAGCAGATGTTGTCTTTATTAGAAAACATGTGAAGGGTCATTATGAGCTGACTATATATAATAGGTTTAAGAAAAGTTTAAACATATTCTTTGAAAACAGAGCCAGAAGAAATTATTAGAGAAACCGCACTGCTTGCTTAGTATCTGTAGTTCTCCCTGCCTCTGCTCTTCCTGCAGACTGCAGCTGTAAGGCGGGGAAGGTAGCGGGAGAAGACACCTGACTGAAATGGAAGCCGTAATTTACGCACAGTGATAGTAAAGAGAGGACGATCCTGGGACCTGATATCATGGGGCTACTAAATGAGCAGTGAGTGCCTGAAATATCATGTGCGTGAAAAATATTCTTTTCCCATGTTTCACCTAGTATTATTGTGGCCTTTTACAGTAAGTAATCTTAACAGAGTATCTGATTTCACATGATATTCCAAGAGCATGACTTACTCAGTCTTTGTGGACAATACATTATCTATGGTAGAGTTAGAAGCAAAATGCTATCTTAGCCTGTTTTATTAAATATGGGGTTGGCCAAAAAGTCCAGTTTTTTCCATAAAATAAAACATATGTTTTTCATTTTCACCAACACCTTTGTTGATTTGGATATTCTGAGGATGTCAGCTATCCCCCGTGTGGTATAGCACTGACTGTTCTCAGTTAATGTCTCCATTTGATCGCTATCAGCTTCAACTGGTCTACTGGACTGTGGAGCATCATCCAGCGAGAAACCTCCAGCAGGAAACTTTGCAAACCACTTTTGATAAGTTCTGTCAGTCCCAGCACCTTCTCCACACACTGCACTGAAGTTTTTTGTGTGTGTTTCAGTTTTATTCTTACTTTTCTTGAAATAATAAAGGGTGATATGCCAAAAATGTTGTTTATTTTCTTCCATCTTCAATATTATAATGGCTACACAAAAATTCACCAATTTTGACTTTATTAAATGCACGTTGCAATGACATCTGTCACAATACAACCTAACAAAATAGTTTTGAATGAAGTTACAGACAATTAAATGATACTAGAACCATGTTAGAAAAAACAAACAAACAAAGTTTTAGGCCAACCCAATATTTTTTTCTGCTTCCCTACTTTTCCTATCAACCTTATAACTGAAGTTTGTCTTCTAATGGAACTTTCAACCATGAAAGAGCAAGTTTACTGGAGAATACAGTGTCCAGTTATCATTAATAGTTACACTTATTCTCATAAAATCATATAATGCTGCTCTGGGCTTATATTGCAGTTTGATGACCTTAGCATGAGTCTATTACTGAGATATTTTCTCATATTTTCTGTGGCAACAAAAATATGAAGTTAGAATTCCGAGGGTTAGGCTGCACTAAGGCAACTTCATACACTGATACCACATTTCTAGGCCTCTTGGCTGAGAGCTCATAGTGTCATTCATTAGCTAAGCACTCTTTTCATTTGACATTCTTACGTCATTAAGAATGAGAATCATGCCAAAAAGAAAATACTGAGCTAAAGGGGCTAATATTTAAATTGAACGGCATTCTTATGTTCCTAACTGTTAAAAATCAAATGATGTGGGTTAAAATATTAATATAGTTACAATCGAATACAATTTGAGGAATTCATCAAAAAAAGGTCTTTCACTTTTTGTTTGTTTGTGCGTGTATGTTTCTGTGGTGGTAGTGTGGGGGGTGGTGGAGGGCTAGATCAAACCGTGGTCACTAACACAGCTCAGTTACCACCTCACTGATATGCTTAAATTAGCTATGTGTCTGTTTATAAATAATAATGCACAACATAAGCTGTTATTTTTATACCATGTTATGATACTGTCACAATATAGAAATATACACACAATAAAGAAATATATATCTATCTCTTTTTTCTCAGTGATGAAACATGTAAAATTATTATAAACTAATTTAGCAAGAAACATATTTTATTGACTTATGAGAAGTGGAGGGTGGCTGTTATCATATAATTCTGGAATGTTACATACAACATTGTACTCAGTTCTTTTTCCTTTTTAATCATTTCCTATTCTTAAGCCATCAATCTAACTTCCTTCGGGTGGAGATTTAAATGATTGGCTATTCAGGTACCAAAGCTATTCTTTAAAAGTATAAATATTTTTACAGAGAACAGACTGATGGTTGCCAGAGGGGTGGAGGGTTGGGTGAGCAGTACGGGTTGGTAGTTACAGAATAGTCATGGGATGTAAAGTACAGCATAGGGAACATAGTTAATAATATTCTAATGACAATGTGTGGTACCATGTGGGTACTGGGGATATCGGGCGAAACACTATGCTGTACACTGGAAGCTAATACAAAGTAATACTGAATGTAAATAGCGATTGAAAAATAACAAAGAAATACAAAACAAAAAATAAAATAAAAATATGAATTATTTCCAACAAAGTCAAGTTCACCCAAAGTCTTTGATTTACAAGATATTTGGGAGAGGGGAAGGGAGGAAAGGAAGAGCTGGTCACAATAATTCTCACACACACAAACACAGCAGACTGAGATCTGATTACAACCTCTTCTCTCCACTTACATAGCATGCAATCCTGACAACACATTTCCTGTTTTGTCAGTTTGATAAAGGCGTACCACCTCAATGGCTTTTAGCTTGTAACTTGGTGATTGTTTCATCACTGACTGTCAATGACCTGTATGTCAGCTGACAAAGTGAAATCAGAAATTAGCATGCAGTCTCCTAAAATGCCAGACACGAGGACCCGTTGCACATGAGAGATATAATGGAAACCACATGGCACCCCATTAAACAATAAAACACGTGACACTAACTAAAAGCAGGAACACATCAGCAAATATGCCTGAGGAAGTTTATGGTATTTAACTCCTAAACATTAATTTTATTGTGGTGTATGAGGAACTAATTAACTGAGAGTTTCCTCTTTTATTGGAAGCGGAAATACTGTTCAGAAAACTCATGAAGAGTAAATACAACATATTTTAAGTTTATTAAGCTTGGCTCATCTACTCCTATTTATTTAAGTTAATCTCATAAGGCAATTTAATATTTCAATCAGTAACTCTATATGGCTATTTTATTTAGCACATTTCTAAAAAATTAATCAATGCATTAAAATGCAGAATAGGTATGTGAATACATTTCTAGTTTCACACTGCCAAAACAATGACTAAATACATTTTTTAAATCGTATGATCTTTTCCAACACAAACTCTGATAGACCAGTGGAAAACGACAATAGAAAAACATTTAAAACTCAGTGATTATAATGAAAATAGTTAAGGTTAAGGTTATATCTATATGAGATAAATGTTTCCATCAGCACTGTAATACTTTTCTCTAAACAATAATGTTTTCCTAGTCAGAGGAAGCTTTATTCAGTTGTGGCCAGAATGAATTTGATCCTAGATAGGATATAAAATGTGGTTAATTGATGGGTGGGGGTTTAGAATAGAATCTTCTTTTATTTATTTATTTTTTTGAAACAGGATCTGTGTTTTCCTGGCTTTATACTCAGTATTTATCATTTATATATAACTTAATAAGAGAAACAATGGTGGGCACTCTTTCATATGTAACCCTATCTAATCTCTAACAATTTAGTAGAATGAACTTCATTAACCCACTTTGTAGATGAGGGAGCTGAAGCTCAGTAATGTGTACAAGGCCAATCAAAGTAGCAGAAGGAGGCCAAACTTGACTCCAAGTCCACGCTCTCTCACCCAAGTACCTCTTTATTTGTAGTTGCCTATTTGAGATTAGGTTAACTAAACCAAGCAGACAAGACATTGGAATGTATGAAATCATATAGACCAAGGAATCAATTACTTATATATGTAATATTGTACACAGTGCTGTAAATGACAGATGCATTTTGTTATAACATGTATTCTGTTCTGTGGTTGAAATATGATAGGTGAACAACTTCCCAAAAAGGTTATAATAATTTAAAAAGTGAATATATACTAGGCTAGACCAGAAGTTCCTGAACTTTCTTGGATTGAGGCACCACCAGTGTGGCTCAATAGTTTCTCATGGCACCCCTAGGATGAAAGAAATGTCCAGCTATTCCATTTTATTAAGTAGTTTGGTCCGAACAACTAAGGTAGTTTATGTAGTGTCTCTGTATTTTCCTTGAAGTTTTAAAATATGATGAATGTCCCTGAGAATTAGCCACAGCACCCTGGAACCTTGGCACACACAGTTTGGAAACTATAACACCAGGCACACGCCCATCAAAGGGGAAAGGCTATATCTGTAGCTATGTGATTGACACATTCGATCGGTCAGTTTGTGCTAAATTATCAAGCTGACTCTTTTACACTGTTTTATGATATATATACATATATAGAAAATGGGTTATTTTATTAGACTTTGCCTTTCTGTAGATTTTTTATATCCACATAAAATGTCTTTATGTCAAAAAATTCTAAAGTATCTATTAGAATTGCATGACTAAAAATTATACACCCAAACAGGAATAGCACTTGACCTAAGAGTAGGATGGAGGAAGCTGTGTGATGGGGAAAGAGAACTCGAACTCGGTATTAAAGAAATGGGTATTGACCAAACTTAGGACTTTCAACCACCTTATCTAAAACCCATTCTGAAGTCTAAAATGTGAGGCTAAAACCAACATTCAAAAATATTTTGAATGTTGGTACATGTTTTTCTATGATAAGCAAATACAAAAGAGATGTCTTCCTAACAACAAAAATTGTTCTGCAGGTATCAAAGGAATGTATATTTTACTCCAAAAATATCTACCCAATGCAAGCTTTGCAGTTCACAAGTTGAAGTATTTGGTTAAGAGGTGAGACTTCCCACCAGAAGCAAATGGACTGTGTCTCTAGATTCTTCCATCACTCAAAGTGTCCTTCATTCATATGCCCATTTACTTCATAATTCAGAATTGGAACCTTTGTTATTTTTCAAATGTATTTCAGGACTACAATGATTGTTTTCTAATTAGAATGAGCTAGTACCCATAAATATAATTTAAAACTGTGATTTTTATACTGGTATTGTTTAATGATGTGCAGCTATATTCTGTAGGTGTCCGTCCACTGCACACCATATTTCTAATTCTGCCATTATATTTCTTAAAGGAAAAGTATCTTTATGTCCAACAAAAAGCTTCTTTTTTGAGAAAAGATGTTAGCTAATTATATGATAGTTAGGTCTCCTGACCTATAATTTTATTTTATAATTCCCTGTTGAGAACGTTTTAGCTTTTCAGTGAAGTCCCAGAGATTTTTATTTTATTTATTTTATTAGGACACATTGTCTACACAGGAAAATTTATTGATACTTTCTATGAAGTTTATGAAAAGCATTTGAGTTACTGATAACAAATGGTATATTTTTCATATTTACTTGAAACTCAAATCAAGATGGATGAGTCAGTCTCTGTCATCAACAACTATTAATATTACTCTAAATAACTGACAAACGGAGAAGTCACATATGGCTGACATCTATGAGAGGATAAAAACTAAGGCACATTGAAGACAGGAGATGTTAGGATTTGTCTCTCTCCCTCCCCCTATTCCTTCCCCACAACGTGATTAGGCAGGGAGGAGTTTGGAGTATTTACCACTTTCACCAGGCTCCCCAATCAAACTGACTCAGAGTGCCAGGGTGTCCACAAAGGGTGGCGCTTTCTTTTGCTACTGGCTTCTTAGTTTTACAGTTTGGTGCTGGTTTCAAGCTTGCCTGCAATTGTAGAGACTTTATTCTATTTTATTTCCAAGGTTATAAAAGAAGTGGCATTGTTTTATAACTTTAAGCACTGCAGGTACAAATATCAAATGGTTAACACACTAACAATTTTCAAAAGGAAAAACTTCTGCATGCCACACTATATTCACACTGAACAAATTTAGTATGCCAACTCTGTCAACTGGGAGTGAGGCTGAGGTGTTCTTGACCTTTTCCAAGCCTACAGTTATGCTATTGTTCATACTCAATGTGGTTTTCTCTTCAGCACAATATTTGCTAATGGGACTTATTTCTACAGTAGCTTAAAAAAGTTCTTTTTGGAAAACAGAACTAGTCTATATGTGTGTACTGCAGGTGCAGTCTGAGGCAACTGATAATTTTTAAAAGTGTCTTTTTTCTTCATCTAGTAACCAAGGTTACCAAAACCACATTGGAAACATATGTTTAATGTGAATAGTAATTCCTGAGGAAAATGGAACCAAAACAGCACAAAAATCTTTTATGATTAAAATCTCAAAATGTAGTATAGCAATAGAATTTTGAATTCCATTTTTAGAGTTTAAACTATTATTAGAATGTAAATATTTAAAATATATAGCCCTTAATTATTAAACATGTTGATGTTTGTGGATGTATTGATCTACAAATATAGAATGATGTGGCAAATAATATTAAATGAATAAATTAAGGAGCCAGAGTGAGAACACCATCTTAAAACACAGGAAAATGAAGTCAAAAGAAAGATGTGCAGACATATTGGGAAACCCACAAAGGGTACAGTACCATAAAAGTGTGAATTTTTATAGTGCCAAGTTGAGTTTAGTTTTTATCTGAACTTCATAGTTGCAATTATGCATCTCAAATGATTTTGCATATTTGAAAATATATATCCTATTTCTTCAATATTACATAGAGAAAGGTTTGAAGACTAGAAGTAAGTGGTAAATATGAAAATTCACAACATCATTTAACAAGAAACATAGATCTGATTTCTATTAATGTTGGATAGAGTTCTGCAAATGTAGTAAGTACTGAAGCATAGGAAGATGCTAATTTATTAACATATAAATGAATGAAGACCTACTGTTATTTATAAAATGATATTCTACATAAATATCTAAAATGATATTATTTCACTAATTGTTTTCAGTAAATTTGCTTTCCCTATATTCTTTCTAATCCTGATAATGTTTTAGAAGATATTTAGCTTATCAGTTTAGAGCCTTTTTGGAATTTATTACTATTTTTATTTAACACATTATAGCTAGCATTTTGGTTATATACATTTTAGAAAATGAAGTATTTGTTTTCTAAACTGACAATAGCTCTGAATGATGTGGTTCAGTTGGTTAGGTGTCTTCCTGGAAAGTGAAAGGTCAGCGGTTTGATTCCCAGTCAGGGCACTTGCCTACATTGTGGGTTAGGTCCTGGGATGGGACACTTATGGACACAGTGATGTTTTTCTCACACATTGATATTTCTGATGTTTCTCAGCCTTTCTTTCTCCCTCCCTTCCCCTCACTCTAAAAATAAATCAATAAAGTCTTTAAAAATATATAACAATGCATAGTTTCAGTTTTGGTAAAAAAGGCAGTCATCAAATTACAGACATCTAAAATTAATAAGCAATATTAACGGTTATGTTGGTAACGTATCACTTAGTACAAAATGCCCTTGTATTCTTTGTAATAAGTACTCATTCACTATTCATTCATTCACTTAACAGATAGTTTACTGGTATACTAGAATTTGAGATACAACAATAAATAAGACAGAATCAGCACCTGCTTTCATGGAGCATTCAATTGAAGTGAAGAGAAAAAATAGGATGGGCAAAAGCAGGTTTACAGTTGTGAGTATGCAAAACAGAGTTTATTCTTGTACTGAATATTATTTATTTATTTATTTACTTACTTATTTATTTATTATTGTATTAGTAATATAATACAATTGTAAACTTACTTTTTCAAATCTCTTTATTCAGGACCCAAAGGATCCAAAAGAAAGAGATCTAACTAGGTCAGCTGAGCTCTCTCAGGTCTGATTTGAAAGAGGTTCAGAATATCAAAGAGAATGGACACACTAATAATTCCAGCCCATAGTTAAGAAAGAGGTTTGGTCTAGGAACTAAAAGAAGACAAGGGCACTTGGGCTGCTTCCATATAAACAACTATGGGACATTTACACAATGGAAAAACAACTCGGCTGCAAAAATGAAGAAAATTTGACCCTTTGCAACAGTGTGGATGGACCTGGAGAACATTATGCTAAGTGAAATAGGATAGTCAGAGAAAGAGAAGTACTGTATGATTTCACTCACATGTGGAATCTAATGAACAAACTGAACTCACGAGCGAAACAGAGAAGGACTCATAGATGGGGAGCAGATGACAGCTTAGAGGGTGGAGGGATTGAACATAAAGGAAAAAGGACTCATGGACTGGACAACAGTGTGGTGATTGCTGGGGGGTGGAGGGGTATAAGGGGACTAGATGGTAATGGAAAAAGTAAAAGAAGACTAGAGAAAAAGAGGTTATAAACATAGGGTGAGACAGATAATGGAAGAACAACTAATTCACATCAGGAAACTGGGTTTCCTAATTAAAGGACTTTGGAAAGTTATTGAAAAGCATATTCCTATCTTATCTATGCAAAATAAATTTAGCCTGAATATTATATTCATATTTTAAGAATACACTGGAAATAGAAATTATGAAACTGAATTTTAAAAAGTAAATTTTGGCTTCAGAAGCATAGAAGTAATCTAAGCTCTTTTAAATACCAACATAAATCCTTTTCAATACCTTCTGTGTGTTTCCTCTTTAAAATAAAAATGCTATATGGGTGATCTCATTTCTTGGTGTGGCAGAAATGTTAAATTGCCTAATTTAACGCCATATCCTCCACCCACTCCCAGATGAAAAGTCAGGGATACTCACTACATCCAGCCTTATAGCTGAAGCCTGGAGGGAGGAGGAATCCTTGCTGGGCAGCGGCAGCCAGTGTCCGTTGATCAGGAGGGAATACGGGAATCATTAATGGCGGTAGTTGACCTTGAACCTGCTGAACATGATAAAGTGGATCAAAGAGAAGAAGTTTGGGTGCTCCATGCTTCCCACCCTCCTTACTTTATGATAAAAGAAAATCATCTATTCAATTCAATATACTGGCATACAAACTCGTTACAAGTCATGCTTTGGGATTATCTTAGGAAAATCAAAATATACTATAGTTGAAAGGTTTTATCAAGTTCACTGACTACCCTGGTGAATAATTTCCCTACATGATATCATTGAGAGTGATAAAGCATCACTATTTCACACAATAAGCCTTCTTCTCATTGCATGAAAGTTTTAAAAAGTTATCTCTTAGGTGGAACTAAAATCTCATGTAAATCTTACCTGTTAGGAATCATTCTACTTTCTAAAACAAAACAAACTAAAATAGTATCATTTTATATGTTAACAGCTCTTCATTACTTGAAGATAATGCTTCTGTTTACATATAATATTGAAATTTTATAATTATTGAATAAAATAGCTGGAAGAAAGCTTAGAGAATAAGATTTCCCCCTCCTTTTTTACAGAACTGGGGCCACAAAAGACAACTTACTTGGCCAGGCCATTGAATGGGATAGTCAAAGCTAGGTGTAGAATCCAGCCCCTTAAATCCTACCCTGTGCTGTACTATTGTCTTTGTCTGTCATTTGTCAAGCTTTAAACTCCTCAAATGACATAACCTCTGCTTTGGTTGCTCTCTTTGGACTACACCTTATTAGCTGGTATAACTCTCAAAACTTAGGGTTCTCACCAGAAAAAGAATAATACAGCACAATGGAATAACCATCTTCTTTGAACTGAACAAGACTTTCCAGAAGTATAACCTAATGTTGTCATTTCCGCAGCTATGTCACATTAGTGACTAATGCAGATAATGTCATTAACTAAAATACTCAGGATAATTTTTTCCAAATATTTAGCAAGACCTCCCTGGCAAACATGATTATTGGTTAGTGTTTGTCACCGAATCTGTGGATGGGAATTCAGGATCATACTGAAAATCACCTACCAACACTGTGTTTTCACTTACTACTCCTTCCACACATTGATTCAGTTACTTGGAAAATATTTGATAAACACCTACTATGTACAAGAAAATGAACTAGGCAGCAGGAATATAATAGTGAACAAGGAAACCAAGGTCTTATACCCACGGAGCTTACATTACAATGGGAGGAATAGTAAAACGTAAAACAGGTATACAAAAATAATTACAAATCCATTCATTTTCTAATCCTAACAGCAACTCTGAGATATCTTCCAGACTTGTTGTCCTTTCTCCCCTGTCTCCGAACATTCTTAGGGCACTTATGATTCTTAGAGTTCTCATCATTTCTCACTCTGAAAGTCCACCTTCAGTTTCTCCTTCATCTTTCACACTCAACCTCTGAGCTATTTCTGAGATTTTGATGGGTGAGTGTCCTTTTAGGGGTGGGAAGTGAGAGAGAGGGAGAGCATGGAAGGGAGAGAGGAAATGGGGGAGAGAGTGTGAGAGTGAGAGAGAGGGAGAGAGAGAAATAAGCACTGTAAGAATGAGGGATCTGCTTTCAGCAATGACTCCAAATTGGAAAGCATTTCTTTTAGCCAATAGGAGTTTAAACCTACCACTAGCATACCGTTTTAGTAAAACTAAAATGGAATGGCAACAACGTGGGGGGGCAGTATCTTAAGGTTAGAGCTGAAAGTTATACCACTACAACCAGCATTTTTTAATATCCTGGAGAAAAGATAAACCTTATGTAGAAATCAATGAAAATCAATTGGTTAAAGACTCAAAATATTAGAGATTATACAGTGAGCAAGTGTAGAGGAATAAGTGGCCTAAAACCAGAGGTAAACATTGGAGGGCAAAACTGTGTAGGGACTAGTTCAGTGCAAGCAGAGGGTGCTGGCTAGAATAGCGTGCAGAGAGACACCCAAGAAACCAGACACACTGGATAAGGGTTACACCAGCTACTGTATATCCTGTGTGTTTCATTGTTAGTAAGTTATATTTTATAGAGTACTTCTCTTCCTTTCTAAGACAACACTGGTTCTAAGAGGTGTTATAAATTTAATAGAATTTTGGAGGGTAGAAGAAACAAAATTAAACACATACTTGTATTATGAGAGCCATTCAAATTTCAGATACCTTAGGATTTGGGAAAAATAACAACTAGAATTGCAGAAACAACAGGTTTTAGGGTTAGTGTAGTAGTTCTCAAGCTTGAATGGATATTAGAATCACTGGACAAGCTCTGAAGACCTCCCAAGGCTCAGACTGCTTCCCAGACCAATTAAATCTGAATTAGGGGTGAGACCCAGCCATCAGCATTTTTAAAGCCCCCCTGATGATTCCAATGTGCATACAGACTTGAGAAGTACTGTCTCAAAGAATGTTTTCAGTCACTGTCAATGCACCTTTTTGTCTTCTTCATTTTTGCCTTGAGTTACAAAACACCTTCCCATATATCAGTAGTTGAAAGGGAGACTCTGCCTGACTTTTACAGGTTCTGGTGCCCACAGGATAAAATCAGACATTAAGCTATATTCCTCATAGAATTCCTTCAGAATGAATCTTGTATCTGTTTTTTACATGCTGTTCTTGAAAAAAAACCCAAAACCCTTCTGATGGTAGGCTCTTACCAAGCAATAATGACTAAATCCCCCCACCTGCAAGTTTCTTCACAGTTTGTCCCCGTCTCTTTCCAGACATTTCTGCTGTCCTCCTTCAGATATCCTGTACTCTTGCCTCATGGACCACGAGGAGTTCTCGCATACTCGGTGTTTTTCCACGCTTGAATGCTTTCAAGACTATTTTCTTCTGTTTTGAGTAATTTCTCTTTTCCTTTTCTTCTTGGCAAAATTCTACTTATTTTTCAAAGGGTTTTGAGACATACATAATGCCTCTGCCTGTGAAGCATTTCTTCTTACGGTGCGAATTTTCAGGCAGAAAGAAGTGTTACTTCTTTTAACCTCATAAAGCTAATGAAATACTTACTGTATTGAATAATAGTTACTTGTGAAAGATGAGTTTCCCTATGACTTATGAGCTTAATAAGGAAAGAAATTGTAACTTATTTGTTATTGTACCTTCAGAGCTCAGAACAATAGGTGGAACTATTCTATGTATTGATAATTCACAAATAAAGAAGAATGAACTATTAGTCCCATCTTTCTAAATGCAGTCACGGGTACCAACTGCAAATGTCCAAAAAAGTCATGTGGACAAAAAGTTATTTAATGACCATAAAGTAATTCAATTTCACCAAGAATAAAGTACCAATTGTTTTGTGTGTCTATTCTTAATCTATAGCAAAATGGTCTTATATATTATGATATACCCATGACTCTTGGAATTATGTGTGTGTGAAGAAATAAAAAGACTCCAGAAATATCAGAAATTTATTACATGCTTTTCTAATGAACAGACATATCTGCTTATTATGTTTAATAACATATGTTTAATTTATGTTTTACTTATTATAGCTTTGCAAAATGTTTTAGTAAAAGTACTCTATTCTTACTATTTTGTTTTCAAATACATCCTGGCTTTCTTGACATCTATTTTTCCACACTAATTTTAGGACACAAAATTTCTATTTGAATTCATCAACCTGATGGTTTGATGGCTAATAGGAGGTTATATTTTGCAATTAAATTAAATCTTCTTTTGCTTCATATCATTCTTATAGTTATTAGGTAACTTTATTTTTAAGATTTTAAAAAATATTTTTATTGCTATTGTAAAGGAAATTTTTTTGTTATTTTGTTTAACTGGTTGTTGTATGCACCTAAGCTTTTCTACTCTTGTATGACAGTTTTTTATCAGGTCACTCATTTATACTCTAATAATTTATACTATTTTTCAGCTAAAAATTTTAGTATTTTAAAGAATAAACTGTAAGGAATTTCAGAGTTTTCAAAAACATGTGTATCTTCCACTTTTGCCTTATTATAATTATTGAAGTTAATTTTGCTCTAGTAGTATAATTTGTTTCAATGTATAAATTTTCCAAGATCCACATACATAGAATAAAAGAGTTTTAAGGCTGAGAAAGATCCGAGAGGTTGCCTGGCACAACACAATCATTGTGACCATAGGAGGTAGGACTTAGTTTGGCCATACAAGTTGTTTATGGTTCCACATTGAGGTAACAGCAAAATTAACACTGAAACTACCTCTTCTAACTCTGACTTTAGCACTCCTTCACATGATGCAAAGTGTACAGGGGACAGGAGGGAAGCAGAAGGACCTCCAAGGGGCAGACAGGAACTAGAACAGAAAATGGGCCTAATTTCATAGTCCCAATGATGGGTTTTCTTTAGAATATCATAGAATAGATTATAAAGCATTGTACTAATATTGAGAATAAACTAAGAGGCAAAATAAATATAACCCCCAAATGTGTGGCTTCTGCACGTAAGCAACTAGAAATGCACTTCAAAATACAATTGATCCTCATTATCTGCAGATTTTGTATTTGCAGATTTGACTTCTCATGAAAATTTACTTGCACCCCACAAAATTTGCTTGTGCCAGTGCTTCTGCAGCCACAAACTTGAGCAAAGTAGAAAGAAAGCTTGGTGATTTCACCATTTAAAAGCATTTAGAATCAATAACGAAAAGAAGGTCTCTTTAAACAGAAACATGTAAAATAAGGTTATGTTATTGATTGGTTGATGGAAATGGTGTGACTAAAGGCTCTCGGAAACCTAACTCTCTGAATATCCCCCTCAGGACAATTGCTCAGTATTCACGAATCAGTGTTCATGGCAACTTTGCGGAACACAGTACAAATAATGAGCATCAACTATATTATCGCTACATATGAATTAATGTTCAGGTCACTGCTGCTGAAATTTAGGCACTTTTTGGGAGAAAAGGACACATTACATCAGCACAGTAAAATGTTTTCTGGATAAATTTTAAAACTAATTTAGTTATAAGGGTTAGTTATTCCTTTTTGCATATTTGCCAGTGTTGAATATTTCCAAATCCTATTCACTATTAACTTCATTTATGTCCTTTCACCTAATGAATGAAATTCCCTTTAAGCACCTAATTAAGTTTTAAAATGTGTGACATTTATAATTAAGTTTCTGTGAAATACTTTTGTCACAAAATTTTAGTCTTTTTATTAGGGGTCATGTTATTCACAAGTTAAAGACAACCTATTAAAATTTAAAATCCTATATTTTTAACTTTAAGATGAAATATCATGTTTTAACTCTTTTTATAATTCTACCATATAGATAGTGCATGTAGACTTGCCCTCTAAAATCTTAAGAATCCAAAACAAATGAAACACATCATCACACTATAAAAGAAAAAGCAAATTCTTATCAATTATTCAGTTAAATTTTTATATTTTATGTAAATATTCTATGGCAAAACACTTCAGTGGTTCCTTGAAAGCAATATATCAAATAGATATTTAAGATTATTAATTTACTTTCCAATTGCATGGGTCTGTTTTTTACTTTATTCTTTCAATTGACATTTTTACTAAGCAGAACATTCACTTTTTGGATAACTAGGGATACAAAGATGAATTCACAGAGAATATCTGCGCACAAGGACCTGACTCTGGTGGGGCAAATGTACAGTCACATTGCTGTTAATTCAACACAATAGAGTTGTATAGCACACTATGGAAGCACAGACAAGAGACTCCCAACAGAAGTCAAGGCAGGCCTCGTGGAGGTCGATACAGCAGGTGTAGGGACAGATCGTTAAGTAGGAGTTAGCCAGGCAAAGAGACAGGAATGTGAGGCAAGGATTCTGAGAGGGGGAGGCATGAGCAAAGGAACAGGGACAAGAAAAACTGTCATGTGAGGCGAACACCACCAACAGTCTAGAATTGCAAAAAATGTAAGAGGGAACCAGTGGTGTGAAAGTCTGCCTGAATCAGTGTGTGTGCTGGGGTGAGAGACTTAAGACTCACCCCCACCATAGGCCCTGGGGAACCACTGAGGGATTTAAAGTAGCTTAGGCAGAATGTTCTGATGAGTATCCAGAGAAGAGATTTGAGAGGCCAAGCATAGAGAAGAGGTAGGTTAATACAATTAATTAGGTGATAGATTATGAGGGCTTAATCAGTAATAGAAGGGTTATAAATGAGGAAAAAAGCCAAAAAATTATTTAGGGGAAATATGCAGAACATCAATGATAGGTAAGGTTATGTATGTGAGGGTATATGAGAAATCTCTGTAGATATGTGTAAATATGTACAGGGTGAACAAAATTAGGTTTACAGTTGTAATATAAATAAATGACAAAATAATAATATAAGAATAAACTGTGTTTCAAGTACTCACAACTATAAACCTACTTTAGCCCACCCTGGTATATATATAAATACACATACGCTGAAAACTTGGATGTGAAGAAAAGGACAGACTCAAAGATAACTCTTGGGTGTCAACTTCATGTAACTATTTATACAAGTATAAAAGAAAAAATGCATAGGGGGTAGTGATCGTTTTCATGGAAAGCTAATGAATATGGTTTTGGATGTGATGTGTTTTAAGTGCCTAAATAATATTCTATTGGATTTATGTTACAGGCAGATGGATATTCCAGTCTGAAATTAGGGAACAGATTTTTAGAGGCCATGGTATGGGGAGTCATTCACTGCTGACAGTGAACTAGTTAATCTAGAAAGAATCTGAATGATAAAGAGAAGAAATGGCTCATAAGATAAGAATAAAGAAAATCATGATTATAGTGTCACAAAAACCGATAGAATTTGAAGATTGAGATAGTGACTGATAGTGAGAAATATAGTGGAAAGAATACTGTAGATACAAAAAAAATCTTCTAGAATTGTTAATTAGAAGATTGTGACACTTCTAATAACATCGAGTCCATTAGAACAGAGGGCAGAAACCATACAGCAAAAGGTTGAGGACTGAATGACAAGCAGGAAAAAAGAGAAAGAAGACATATACTATTCTTCAGAGAAGGCTGGATGAGAAGTTAGGAAACATTAGAGAGCAGCCGCATGGGATACATGGGCTTTATTTAGGTTGCAGAGTTGTGAGCACATTAACTGGCTAAAAGGGACAAACAGAAATTGACATTTTTAAAAGTAGGGAAGAGAGAAACTAAGTGGCGAATGAACCAAAGTTTCAGAGTAGAGTGGAAAACAAGTGAGGAGAACAGATACTACTTTTGAATGGGAATGGCATTGCGTCCTCTGAGCCCTGAGGAGGAGAGGTATACAAGCGAAATAAACAGGTATGTTTTATACACAGTTAGGGAAATGCAGAGGCAAAGAAAATCAGGCCTGATGGAAGATACTTTCTCAAGATAGAGGTAAGCTCATATTGTCACTGTAAAAGAGTCCATTGGTGTGCCAGAGAGTCACCCCCATTGACCAAGATGGCAGCAAGGGGAGGTTCTTACACAGGACACGTGAAAGCCAGAAAAATAATTGAATAGAAAAAGTCATTTTCCCCCCTTTCAGTACCAGCTTGGGGCCAGGACCTGGGAAGGCAGGCACATGGGCCACAGCGGTCAAAATGGCTGGTGGTAGGGGGGTAGTCTAGCCTGGGGAAAGAAGGGGTTAGTGGGAAGATGGACTGACTGAAGCACTCGAAAGTTTGGAGAGTTGACTGCTCATTTTGAGAAAGCACCTGGTCTGTCCCACACCCAGTCTAATATAAACCCAGGGGAACAAAGAAGCTCTTGCTGGCTTGTGACCTACACTGGCACAGTGACCTCGCCTGTTCTCTCCATGGCCATGTGGCCCTAGCAGCCAAGTGGCCCATGGCCTCCAGAAGGGAGCCTCCCTCCCTCTCTCTCTTGCCCACTTGGTGATGCATTTAACCATGGGTGTGCGCATTCTCACCCAGGACCACACGGCTGTGTGGTGCTGGCAGCCGCATGGGCCATGGCTGTGTGGGCTCCACACACAGGCTCCAGGAGGAAGCCTGAAATGGACAGCAGCCAGGGACAAGCTAGCTACATGGACGGGGACTAAAACCACTTAGCAGCCACCTACGGGCTCCAAAGTGCTGTCCTTTAAAATGGAGCAAGAGCTTTGGATACTGGCTTTTGTCTTGGCCTTACATGGCCTTGCTTGGCCTTGCATGGACTTTTTCCATGGCAGAAAGTAGAGGTGGACTTGGAGATGGGAGTCCACCATTCTCCCAGGTTGCACAGCACCTGAATAAAACCTCTTTCCTTTTGCACCAGCATCTCCCTCATGAGTTTGGCTTTTGTGGTGACAGGCAGCTGAACCTCCATTTTTGTTCAGTTACAGTATCTTCAAAATAAGAGAGACTGGGAATGAGAAAGGGAGTTCAGCAAAGGTAAGGGTGTTCTATGGTCACTGTGAGAAATGAAAAATAAAGTAAACCATAGAAAATTACAAAGAGTGATAGAAAAGTCTAAGGCCTTAGAAATGACCACATGAATTCTGATGCTGTCAGTCTTCTCTTTTGTGTGAGTGTGCACTTTGTTTTTAGAGTGCCTGGCCCTGCAGATGAGGATCGGAGAAGGTCATTGCAGCATGCATGCTGGGGAAGAAACAGGGCTCGCGGGGGACACCAACAAGCAGAGGTTAGGAGGAAATCAAAGTTGCTTTTGAACAACAATTGGCTTTTTGCTTTATCCCACCAAGAGAGGCCTGGAAGGTGTTACTACCCAGGGGACAATATAACAACCAAAGAAGTAGAGAAACTCCCATGGTATCAAGGAGCACTTTGCATGAGAGCTCAACCAGTACATTATGGTAGAAGACTTTTTAAAAATACATACACAGATATCAAAATGAAAGGCAGCTCTATGATTTAAGTCAGTACAATTTCAAATAAAATGTAAAATCTGCAACTTTTCCAATGTTCAAGTGTTTATTCCGATGACTACCATAGTATTCAAGCACGTATCATCTTTAGGGGTCGGCTCACCTACAACCGAGATTCAGCCACCTTCGGTGGGGAACAGAGCAGCTGTTTAGAGGCACACAGTGACACTACACAGCAGTTCTGAGAAAATGAAGAATATAATATCCAAATGAGATTACAACAGGGGTTTAGGTTGGAGGATGTAATTACCCAAACTGGAGTCACCAGGATCACAAAGTTGACTTTCCACCATTTACAACAAGAGGCATGGGATCTTCAATGACCAGTAATAGTCTGTGATTTTCCATTTCAAAGAACAGAAAGTTGATTTGCCAGTTTATCCCACCCAATGCAGGTCTTTAGAAAAAAAACAGCTCTGCAAAAATTAAAAATAAAGGAGTCAATTTATTTCCCAATTAATCTACTAGGACGACTAAAGAAAATCTCATTGAGAGATAGATGCGGGAACATAAAAACACTGCTAAAATTGAAATCCCTACCTCTCACTTCCCAACAGTCACATTGGAATTGTATCACTTCTAATTTCATTTGATTGAAGACAAAGACGAAGTAGCCATATTCTTTTAGAACAAAAAGGAACAGCCATGTGGATTTTTTACATAGTACTCTTCTTCGGCAAAAAGCCACAGAACTTTTTTAAAAAATCGTTTCCAAGGATGAAAGTGACTTTGCCAAGCAAAGTGGCTTCAAAACAGGCCTCAAAAATACTAATAGAAAGACAGATGGTTCTACTAAGAGCTTGGCTGCCAAAATTAAAAAAAAAAAAAAGTAGGAAAAAAAAGAGTGATGCTATTGAAGCTGACTGCAAAGTTATCTGATGACTACAAATACTTTTGTCCCACTGCAAGTGCTAACTCTGCCTCCAGGGCTGATACAGCCAAAATACTAACTTCCCCACATTTGATCCCCCGGTATTCCCACCCCTCCTAAATAAAACCTGTCAGTGCCAAATCCCACAAAACAGCACAAGCACAAACTTACTGGATTCTGACTGACTCTCTGTGGAAGCAAAAATACTGCACCGAAGGACTCCTACTTAGGAAAAGACCCACAAGGAAAATTGCTTTTCTTTTCAAAACTGCCCATCACATTTCCTTTTTCTAATTCCTTTTCCTCCTCCTCCCAGTTACCCAAGGGCCCCTGGGCCCTCTGAGTTTACATGATACAAACTCAATTTGTATAAAAAAGGCAAGAAGCAGCACTAACATCAGAGGTGGAGATAGTTTGCAAGGACAGAGAAATAATCCAGTCAAGAGGCAGCGGCAATTTTCTGTTGGAACTACTCCTACAGTAATACCTACACTTGACTTCCTCCAGGGCAACTGTCATTTCCTTTTAACTAGATTGCTACTAGATACAATAGAAACCAAAATATTATATGGTCACTGACTCTTCCTTTCAATGGCTCATTTCACTACTGCACTTTTACTTTTGCATGATGTGTTTATTGTTGGCGTTGTTACTAGGATACAACCACTTTCAAATAATGTAGAATTAAGAGCTCTGTCATAAAAGCAGTGAAATTTCATTCTTAATACTATACAAGTTGACATACATATTCTTTCTTCCTAGCAGTATCCTGTACTTATTTTCATAACTTAAGCATTACATTCTTATTAAGTACCGTTTTAATATATATTAAACTCCTGTCAACAAAATGAAGACATTTATTATAAAGATAACACAGGCTTAAACGAAGTACATTTGCTGACTTCAAGAAAAACATTCTATTTTAAAAATTGATCATCATTAACTGGTGGGTGGCAAAAATACGATATTAAGAAAGCATTGGGGAACACTATGAAAAAAACAACATGGCTATTTTTTTGGCCAAGGGCAATTTTGAGCCAAAGGACAGAATTTAAAAACACAATGATTAAAATATCTCAAAGAATGCACTGTTTAGGATTGCTATCATCTATTTCTTAAAGGCACTGTTTTACCTAGCTTGATAGCTGTTAGTTGATGAAAACCAAAGTTTCTTTAAAAAGCAATGCTATTTGTTTCCTCAAATGTGTGTGACTACTTGTATTACTTATCATGGTTTTTCACAACAATAAGACTGGCTCATACAAGGATGCATGGTTCTCTGTTCCTAGGAACAAAATCAGGCTTTGTAAATAGTGGCACAATCTCATTTTATATCACACATTACTATGTCAATTGTCATTTACATGCAAATGAAAGACAACAAAAAATATAATGCTCAACATAAAATACAATGTATTTTTCAATTATATTTCTCAGGAGCCCATGATTAGAAATTTAATAAAATTCTCTATTGATTTGTGATTTCTGATGTTTTGATGAAGGGTTTATAATAGATTATTACTGATTTTTTCTCATGCATTATAAGTCTCGGTTCAACATTTTTTAAAGTTTTTAAAAATATTATACCTCAAAAAATCATCACTTTGTGGGGAGGGCTGAAATGAGAGTGACAGCTAATGGTTACAGGGTTTCTTTAAAAGATAAACTATGAAAACAATCCCATTTATTATTGCAACAACAACAACAGAGGGCACCTAGGAGTAAATTTAACCAAGGATTTAAAAGTTCCTGTACTTGGAAAACAATAGAACTTTGAAGAAAGAAATTGAGAAAGATACAAATAAGTGGAAGTATATACTGAGTTCATGGATTGGAAGAATTAACATTATTAAAATGTCCATACTACCCAAAACATCTATAGATTCGACATAATTTTTATTAAAATATCAATGGCACATTTCACAGATATAGAACAAATATGCCAGAAATTTACATGGAACCAAAAAAGAACTTGAATCACCTCAGCAAAATTGGAGGGATCACAATACCCGATAAAAAAAAATTATACTACTAGGCCATTGTAATTGAAAGAGCCTGGTACTGGCATAAGAACAGGCACATAGATCAATGGAACAGAACAGCGAGCCCAGAAATCAACCCACTTCTATATGGTCAATTGATATTTGACAAAGGGGTAAGAGCATGCAAAGAAGTAAAGGCAGTGTCTTCAATAATGGAAAGGGACATGCAAAAAGAATGAAACTAGACCACCATACACAATAATTAACTCAAAATGGATAAAAGACTTAAATGTAAGACTCAAAACCATAAAATTCCTAGAAGGATATACAAATGGCTAATATAGGCAGTAAAGTCTCAGATATCTCTCTTAGGGCAAGGGAAATGAAGGAAAAAATAAACAAATGGGTCTGCATCAAACTAACAAGTTTCCGTACAGCTAAAGAAACCATCACAAAATGAAAAGGCAACCTACCATGTGGGAGAACAATTTGCCAATGACACATCTGATAAGGGGTTAATTTCCAAAATATGTAAAGAACTTATACAACTCAACCACAGGATGGCAAACAATACTATTAAAAAATGGGCAAAGGACTGAAGAGACACTTCTCCAAAGAGGATATAGAAATGGCTAATAGAAATATTGAAAAATGTTCAATGTCTCTAACCATCAGAGAGATGCAAATTAAAACCACAGTGAGATATCACCTCATATCTACCAGATAGCTACCATCAGTAAAACAACAAACAACAAGTGCTGGCTAGGATGCTGAGAAAAGGGAGCCCTGGTGCACTGTTGGTGGGAATGCAGGCTGGTGCAGTCATGGGGGAAACATTATGGAGTTTCTGCAAAAAATTAAAATGGAAACTGCTTTTTGACCCAGCAGTCCCACTTCTGGTAATATACTCCAAGAATCCCAAAACACCAATTCAAAAGATTATATATGCATCCTGATGTTCACAGCAGTGTTATTTACAGTAGCCAAGACCTGGAAATAAGCCAAGTGCCCATCAGTAGATGAGTGGATTAAAAAGATGTGGTATATTTACACAATGAAATACGATGCAGCCATAAAAAAGAAGGAAATCTTACCTTTTTCAACAGCATGGATAGACCTGGAGATTATTATGCTATGTGAAATAAGACAGTCAGAGAAAGACAAATGGCATATGATCTCACTTATATGTAGAATGCAATGAACAAAATAAACCGATGAACAAAACAGAAACAGAGGCATGGACACATGGAACAGACTGACAGCTGTCAAGGTGATAGTTGGGGGAATGGATGAAAGAAGGTAAAGGGATTAGCCAAAGAACGTACATTCCTAACTCACGGACACAGACAATAATGTGGTGATGGCCAGAGGAAGGGGGTAAGGGGCGGGTGGAGGCGGGCAGAAGGGGGAGTGGAAATGGGGACACTGGTAATAGGGTCAACAGTAAAAATAAAGAAAAAAGCATAGAAAATAAGTTCAAATGTCACACATTGCCATTAAATACACTTCAACTATTGGCTCTCTCAGTTAACAATATATAAAACAATGTGCCTTAAAGGTATCAAAACACCTAAAGAACAGAGAACTTAATTTGTGGACACGACCTTGTATATGTTAAAAAAAACCCCAAAACCTCTTGACTAAAAGAATTAAAGTAAATAGTTGTACCCTTAAACTCTGAATATTATTCTCATTTTGTTTAAGAAAATAATCGTGATTACACTGCTTCCGTTTGTTTTGTCCAAAGTTTTCCCAGTGCTTAATTTCAGTTTTTAGCCAGCAGGAGCAAGAGTGGCGTGAATGACTAGTGTACGGGGATTTCTTTGCAGCACGCAGAGTGTACCAAGTCAGTAATGTTAGATAAATGGGAAGAAGCCCTTACGGCAATGTTCCTGCCAAAAAAAAAAAAAAAAAAAACCCTCCAAAAAACAGCATTCAAACACCTCCCCCAAAATGCAACCCGAGTAGGAATACGTGACTGTCCAGTCCCATTCCTTAGGGTGTGAAGAATCCATGCTCTTTGTGTAATAATGGGTGCTGCCTCACAGTCGCTGTTGGAACTTGGTCTTCAGATGTTTGTCTAACTCTATGATAGCTGAGGCCACTCTGACAGTAAGTCACTCACTCACTAGAACATTTGTCACTGAAAATAAGATGTGTGAAGTTACCAGAAAGGGCACTGTGGATGTTTCTTAAGTTGAAAATGTGAAATATTTTTGTAGTTGGACAATCCATTAAACACAGTGTCATTTATATGTTTTTAAAATCTTTATTCCAGAAAGATTAATACATAATACACCAATGTAAATACATTCAATAATAGGGAATTAGGCATTACTTGCAACAATCTATGTAAGTACAGTTAATTTTACTACTTGGCAAATTTACTTGATACTTTCTAGCAAAAAGCACTGTAACTTGCCTACACACGATGACATTATTTAAATAAAGATGAATTATGCAATACTGTAGGTATTTACTGCTTTCTTAATTTAAAACTTTTTTTGTTTAGTCACCAAAACTGTGATAATTCTTTTGTATGGATATTTTTAAAAAGATTTTATTTATTTTATTTTTAGAGAGAGGGGAAAGGGAGGAGAGAGGGAGAGAGAAACATCGATGTGTGGTTGCCTCTCATGTGCCTCGTACTGGGGACCTGGCCCACAACCCAGGCATGTGCCCTGACTGGTAATCAAACTGGAGACCCTTTGGTTCACAGGCTCATGCTCAATCCACTGAGCTACACCAGCCAGGTATATGGAAATTTTATTAGACAAAGAGAACAAGGATTATATAAATTCTTTCCATCTTTCTGCCCTTTCCCAAAAGAAGTTGGTAGATGGTTATGAATGTTAATACTATTCTCCCTAAGCCTCTCTCATGATACACTTTTTTCATATTGACTTTTGCACACTTCTATGTTCACTTGTCCAAACACACAAAACCCCTCCATCACCCCATTTATAAAAGTGGAAAATGAGTAATGCCTAAAATCAGAAAGCCAGCAAGTAAAAGAACTACAATTCAAATCTAGGCAGCCAAGCTACAAAGTAGGCTTTTAATCACTATGCTTTAGTCACTTGAATAAAAGATATAATACTTATAAATAAATATTAACCATATCAAAAAATTATAACTTGCTTAAAAATTTTAAAAATGACAAAAACTTGGAGTAAACATTTGAAAAATAACTATTTCAAGACCTAATTTTTAAAGTGTAATAAAAACTGTATTAAATATTAGGTTCCTAGAAATCCCTGCTACTACAGTACAAGTAGATCCCGGTACATAACAACCAACATATTTTTTGAGGCATATTCCAAGGAAGTTCGACATGGGAGAAAGGGAGGACCAGTGAACTGAAAGTGGGTGTGGCAGGTGAGGGTTATCTTGGTAAGACATGTAGGTAACAGCACCTGAAAAACAAGATGAAGCCTTGGGTCCCTCAAAAGCTAAATTCCAGACCCCTGTACAAACCCAGGACAATCAAAAGGGGGTATATCATTAGTAAAAGATTGCAATTAAGGTAAACATACTGGAATGTTTCTATAACAGCTTTGGTAAAAAAAAACAAAAACAAAACACTGATGATTATGATGAAGATAATGATGATTCTTTCACAAATATTTATGGAATGCCTACAATGTACCAAGCATTTTCCAAGGTACTTGGAAACAAGAGTAAAAAAATGAAATGAAAACAAACGTTAAAATCCCTGATATCATGGGGGTTTACATTCTCCTACTATAAAATACTAATGGTAATAATACACTTCCACTTTTCAACCACAGACCTTGCGTCACTGGGGTCTGCAATGCAAATCACACTTCGTATAGTCAGTGAAACGCCCAGCAACAAAATTAAAAATAAGTGATCTCTGGTTTGTATTGCTTTCTGTAATCTAGCCGAATAATTCAGTCCCGTCCCCAGCAGCACTAATTTAGATACTCTGATTTCCCACAGATGAAGTTCAGCCAAATGTAAACTCACAACAGAAATTAATAAACACATGCATAACCCAGCACGTGTAAAACAGAATCAAGAAGCATCCGACTTAGATACTAAAAGTCATGTGAGTATTGGATTATCTGATGAAGAATAAAAGAATATACTTAAAATGTTTACTAAAGTAAAAGGTAGAATAGCAATTAAGGATAAATAAAAAAAACTAACAAAGATATTCAGAAGGACTTTAAACATAATTGAATAGAATTTTGATAAATGAAAAGAACAGGAATGTAAAACTAATTGAAGGCTAGAGAGCAAATTAGACACAGATGATGAGAGAAGTCATTAACTGGAAAAGACCCTTAAAGAAATTAGCCAGGTTTCGGGCCACGGAGACAAGGCGGTAGAAAACAGGAAGGAGTAGTTGGATGTCATCGAGACTAGAATAAGATGGTACAGCAAATGTCTAGACAAATGTTTAGGGCAGAATAAAAAAAAAAAGGTTGACAATATTTAAAAAAATAAGTCATTGAGAATCTTTCTACGTTTCAAAGGTATAGGCCTACTGATGCAAAGGACAAAATATATACCATCAGAATGAGAGAAAATACCACTTAATAATCTGAAATAGAACTGCAAAAGCCAAAGGAACAGAAATATTAAAAGCAGCCAGATAGAAGCCATCAACTAAGGCATGTCAATTAGTTTGACAAGAAAATTATAAATAGTAATATTAGAAGTAATTGGAGAGATAAAAGAAACTATCAACTTCGAAGTGTTTTCCCACTTAGAACAATGAATACAAAATCAACCCCTTTTCCCCAGAAAAGAGTTGATGCCAAATTCCTTCATTAGAGGAATTTCTAAACAATATTTCTCAGAAAGAAAGGAAGAAAGAAAGAAAGAAAGAGAAAGAAAGGAACCCTAGAAAGAATAGTGAGTAAAGAAACTGGTGAACATGTGAGTAAATTAAAAAAAAAAAACAAAAAAAAACAAAACTGTTCAATGAAGATAATGTCCAGTATGTGGATTAAAAAAAGAAAAAAACAAAACCCAGGACTTAATCCAAACCCAATAACATTTAAATAAAGAGAAAAATATTCACAATATAGAATTATAAGATTATTTTATAATTCAGGAGCAAAAATAAAATATTTGTCAAATTTAGACTTTCTTACACATAATGAGACATGTTAAATTATCAACAACAACCCATAAAAATGGAATAGAGTAAATAATGACCAAACTAATAGAGAAAAAAAGATATAAGAAAAAAGTTAAAATTGATACATAAAATAAGCAAAAAGGTACATACAAAATGTAGTACAAACAGAAAGCATGAATAAAACAACAGAATTACATTTAATCCCAATAAATGTAAGTGGACTATGCTCATGCTCACAGGTTAAAAAGCAGACAACAGATTAAATTTTTAAGAAAATTCAGCTCCTATTAAAGGGGCAGGAAATGCAGACAACTGTATTTGAAAACAATAAAATAATTTTTTTAAAAAGAAAATCCAGCTCCATCTGGTTTATAAGAAAGAGATATGCTGACATCATCATGACAAAGAAAGGTTGAAAAAGGGTGGCAAACTGTACCAGGGAAATATTAACCAAATTAAAAGGTAAACTAAAAGTTAAACTAAAAGGCAGAAGAACCCATTTTAGCACCATTCAAATCAGCCTTTAATACAGAAAGGGTTATTGTGGACACAGTTTCTAGAGGCAACAATAAAAGTTGCAATTCATCAGGAAGCTTTAAAATTTTAATTTTAATTCATCTACTAAAAGACTCTCATAATTCATAAAGCAAATATTGATAGAGCTACAAGGAGAAATTAGTAAACCATCATCATGGGCCATATTAGCATAACTTCTAAAATTGTTAACAGCTCATGTAGACAAAAAATTAGTAAAGATATAGGTAGTTTGCACAACACAATTAGAAAGTTTAATCTAATGGACCTTTATAGAATTCTGTACCTGAAAATTACAGAATACAAACATTTTCTAGATAAACAGAACATTTAAAAAAAATGTCCACAAAGTAAGGCATAAAACAAGGTTCAATAGATTTTAGAGTTTTAATACTGTGTAAAATTATGATAAAAACATTTGGTTTCAGACATAGGGAAAAAATGTGAGTTTTTAAAAAGGGACTCCAGAAATAACAATTTCTCTTTTTGAATGAGTGGTGGTGTCTAACTTCTGGTTTATGAGGTGTATTTTAGAAGAGACTGCAGTATTTACCTGGGGACTGAGTTTATATTTTTAATAAAAATACGACTTGATTATTGAAGTGTCAGCCTGATTTTCTAAATGTGCTTTACCATGGACAAGTGGGATCATTAAAACTGCCGTGTTTGTTCTAATTAATGTGTGGGTGGTTGGCAGGAATTAGAGTTATTTAATACCACATAGTGGTTAGCGATTTAAAACTTGTACAGTTTGAAGATTATACTATTGGGGAAAACAAGCAAGAAGAATACATTTAAAACCACTTTGTTTTTTTTTTAAGTCAACAAACATCACACATAATGCTTTAAAACTCTAAACATGTATATTAAACTTTTTAAAGTAGTTTGTTCACTTAAATGACAAAAAGGACTAAAATCCTTGTAGATGTTCGAAAAAATATAGATGGTATGTATAAAAATGTTTTTCAAAAATTTGAAGAAAATCATACAAATAATGTTAAGATACCAGCAGTAAATAAAGTGAACATTGATTTAATCTTGTAAAATAAAATGCCATTTAACAAGTTGAGTATAGATTTTGACAGAACCAAAATCTTTAACATTTTCACTAAATCCCTATTTTTAACTGGCTTTCTGAGCTCAATATACTTCATAACTGATCTAAAATTGCCAGTGTATCTATCACAGTTTTATTGGGTCATTCATCTTTCAAAACTACTCTTTTAGTTATTAGTCTAGGCACAATTAATATTGCTTACATAGCTACTACTCCTAAAGTTCACACGTGGTTCTCAATACCACACACGTATTTAGCAAGACCTGATTCTTATCGAAGAGGAACTTTAGTCTATGAATGGTTCACCTGGCAGAAAACTGTAAGAGAGGGGAAAAACTTAATGTTTTAGTATATGAATTTATCAGCAATAGAAAGCATTAGAGTTCAGAATGAAAATAAATAATAGTATTTCAATTTTATTGGCAACTGGTTTTTACTTGACATTTTCTATATATTTGCTGACAGCTTTCTTATTAAATCTTTCTCTACATTAATCTTAACACCCCACTGGTTTGTAAGTACTTTTCACCAGATAATGTTGAGTAGGAGAAAAAAAAGAAAAAAATAACTTTTTAGGCAGGCTTACAGAGTTAAAAATATTGAAGTTAAAGGGTTAAGAAAGATGGAACTAGGGGTGGAAGGACGAGTGCAGAGAGGTGTGAAAGAAATAAATGCATGACATCATATAGGCACTGTACAGACAGGAAAATAAAAAGAAAATGAATTTTTAGCATCTTCCTAGTTTCAGTATTATACTAAACATATAATGAAGATACCAAGGATCGTCTCTTTTACCTAGAAATGTGCTCTACTCTTAGTTCCATTTCTAAGCCACTATAGGTATTAAAGAGCAATTTACATGTGATTTGCATTTTTTTTGTACTTGTGGTTTTGGTAAGTTTTCCAAACCTAATGACTGTTCCTTTGGCCAGCAACATAAATGCTATAATCACACAATTATTGTGCTGGGAACAGTTTAATTCAGCATTTTGTTCTCAACCACAGAACAATTATTCAACAATTTCGGTTAACCAGACTAGCTAGCTGCCTGGAGAGAAAGAGGAATATTCACAAGATCTATTGTCTTACATAAAAGCAGCTACTAGATCAGCTGGAACTTTCTAGTATTGCTCTGTTCACAGTTTCTTTTCAGGATCTTTCACATATCTTTCCTAATGAACATGACAAATGTCACGTTTTCCTGTATGGATTTGAATATTTGTTCAGTTCTTTTAATTACACATTTGCATATTTTTAAAAGAACATGAGGTTTTTTTTGTGTCTGGAACTATAAGCCTATAGATAAATGTACTTAAAAAAAAAACTTAGTTAATACAAAGAGCTGCAAATCAAAAGTTTAAGTTCAAAACTCTTTCTTACAGCTACCCTGGAGTGCTTAAAGTGATGGGAAAGGCTTCGGAACTGTGGGTGATCTCATCTATCATTTAAATTACATGACTTTCTAACAGTGCAACTGGCTTCATGTCAACTTTCATTCCATATTTTTAATTTTTTAAAAATGGAAACAAAGGCGATTCACATAATCATGGCTGTTTAAAGTTCACTCTGTATTGTTATTTTGTTTAATACTAATTTAAATTTATCAGAACAACAATGTAGGGGTGCTTAAGCATATCATTATAAAAATATTTAGAGATACAGAATTAAATAACTTATGCACCAGAGTAAAAACATATATATATTGAGATTGTCATCCTCCTCAACCACTCCGCATAAGCACAGACAACGATTAGGCTAACCCTGGAAGCCAGCGAGAAACAAGGAAGTCAATTGGGAACTGGGACAGTAAGTAGTCAAGGGCGGTGGTAGATGAAAGTAGGTGACCCTAAAGAAAGAGGTCTTCCTTTCTCTCCCAGTGTTCTCTCTCTAGTCTCTTTGTTCCTGCTTTCTCTGGGTTTTCTTATTCTCCCACTTTTACTTAAAAAAGTACAGGGAAAAAGGTAGAGAACTTATGATTTCATTGTTAGGAACATCATAACTTAGGATAAAGATACCCCCCAAATCAGAAAAGATCTTAGACATAAAGAAAAGAAGATTTGAGAATTCTGGCAACTTAAACTTTTAATTCTGTCTGTCTATATATTTGAATGAGCAAATAACAATAAGGTAGGAAAATACATGGACAAAAGATTCTTTATGCCTAGGTTATTCACCCCTGAATTACGGTTGTCTACAAAGAGAATCTTAAGGGTATTAGTTTCAAATATTTTTCAAGCTACAAAAATCCTTTTTGCAGACACACCTAATATATAATCCTAATTATGAAAATTTAGCGTGGAGACTCAGGTTCATCCATACCCACTGGGGCCCCTTTGTCTCTTAATACATGATCCCATCTTAGGTACAAAATGGATCCTGTCAATATAATTTGAAAATCACTGATTTAACACTTTCCTGTGTGATTACACAGTACCAAAATCTAATGCTATAGATGATATAGTACACAATACTGTATCTAATTAACAGAATTGTATGCTCAGATATGATAGTGTCATGTAATAATGATTTGTAGTAAAGCACAGGCTATTCCAACTTCGAGTCTTTATGACTTCTAAATAAAAATTAAGAACAACATCTTCTACACAATAGTCACAGAGTTAAATTTATTTTGTCATAAAATCCATTTACAATATAGTTTAAGCCCCTGGTATAATTTCTAATTCTTTAATCCACGTATTGAAATGAGCTGTAATTAGAGGGCAAACATTTGTACAACTGAGTACAGTTTCTAAAACGAGAATGCCAAAATAATATCAGGTTCTTCTGAATGAAAATAACTCAATTTAGTACAAAATTTATGCCTAAAAAATGAGCCAGATATTAAATTCAGAATGAAAAAAAATTGGCTATATCCTTGCCATTCCCTGGTTAATTTGTCCGAGGGCCAATCTTCTGATATTATGACCATCCTGTAGCCCCAGTAAGTGTTTTATTTATTTATTTTTGTATTGCATAAAAATACCAGCTCATGAAGGGAAAATGTGAAATGGATGACATATTTTAGAACAGCTTCTCCCAGAATACAAAAATATTCCCCCACTCAAAACTGAAACAAATAGTAGAACTACCGAGCGATGCCAATTGGCGACTCTCTAATGCCATTCAAACTTCACAAATACTGGGCTCTCAAACTGATTTTAATTATTCAAAAGAAAATGAGGAAATGATTCAAATAGCAATTGCTTTCACAGAAATACAAATTCTCTTTTAAGAGAAGCATATGACATATCTTTTCTTTATCTTGTAACACTGCATTAATCACCTGGTTAGTTGTTTCTTTGAGTAGGGTAGTAGCAAAAACGGGAGTTCCCTTCTGTAGTTCTCCAGATTACATTATGCCTCTAAAAAGTTACTTTCTATTGATATAGATTAGAAAACAAGTGAAAAGAGGTACATTTATTATTGAAAATTGGAGGAGACAGTAACACTGAATAAAAGATCGTTCACTATGTCCAGGTGCTTTTCCATTAGAACTAATTCCACAGACATTTAAAAAAATCATTTCTATCGACAGGCATCCTTTGTGAAAAAGGGCCTCTGGTATAAGTTTAGTGTCAAGTTACACATGAACCATTGGCAACTCATTTTGTTACTGGAGATTTACCTTACTGTCTGATACTGGGTATGTGCAAAGATGACTGTATCGAGTTTCAGTGAAACAGCATGATGACATTTAAGTGTTTTCATATATATTATAAATGGTAATGCCATTAACCTCAAAAAATTGTCCAGGCCTCCATGTGTGGTCATTAAGGAACAATAGTGGTTTTTCAAAATGGAATTTTGTGAACCTAAGGCAAAATAACTTATAATCAAAATTATTGGGTTTTCTGAAATGCATGCCCAAATACAACAACATATCGAGCACTGCACTCAGCTTAGCAGAGAAACGACAGCATTACTTTTAGAAAACACTTTTTGGATGAACTGATTCTAAAAGAAAATAAAGCTTTCATTGACTTAGCCCAACTAAACTTTCAGCGAGAAATTCATAGAATTTTAAATATATCTAAACTCTTAAATAACAAATTAGAAACTGCATATTCAGAGTCTGTTTTTCAACATGTCTCATTCATTTACAAAAGCCATGGATCTTGTAGCTGGCTTACGGTAGCACTCTAAATTAGTAGTCACACAATAGAGAGCTTATGAGATTGCAATGGTCCATATCCAGTAAAACTGCCTAAACACCCAGAATAATAGGCTCAGTCTCCAATAATTCAGAAAGAACCACTTACAGCTGCAGACCACATATGACTATCTCTACAATGGCTAAAATGAAACACAGGGACTATTTCCTCTGAATCAGTGTTACCGGGTAGAGTTGGTTCAGATTTTTTTCATCTTAACAAAAAGGTATTGTTTTGCGCTCCAGTCAGCCTGCCACCGATCACCTTTCACATATTAGCCTCTGCCCTAGAATACTCTGGACAATAGTAATGGTTCCATCTGTGCTTTCCATTAAATCCTGATAATCCTTCAAGAACAGCTGGACCTATGGGTCCCCCCCACACAAACTCTTTCTGTAGATCTGTTTGGTTACAATTATGCTGGTGCTATACTTACATCTGCTTTCAAATGCCTTTTATGTGGTCCTTTGGGGCTCGGAAGTAGAATGGCCTGACATCACCAATTCAACGATACAATGATATAGTTTTCATCTCAATTATCATGTGATATTTAGTCACCTCTAATACTGAGCTGCACTTAGAAAATTATTTTTAGACATATGACAACATTAATGACAAGCTTCCAACTATAATGTGTCATTAAATAATCTGGAAGTAACATTTCCAGTTAACCAAATGATTTTGATATACTCTTGGTATCGGAAACACTGCAAATCTTACATTTCACTTACGCAATTTTTATGTGCAACATAGTAACTTGTTCTAGGGTATAATAGTTTCATCAGATTCACATGACTACACGATAATAAACAAAATATTTCAATGACAACATGTAAGTGGCTATAAAGTCACATGAATGGTCTAAACAGTCTATGATACTACTGGTTTCTTGTGTCTCACTTACATTCTATACCTCTCTCTTCCCTTATTTATTTCCCAGTAGTTTGGCACGTTAGCAGAAATCCTCTGCTAAATCCTGCCTAAGTAATTGCCATCAGCTGAGTCTCACATTTTCCATTTTTGTGTGAATAATTCCATCATTAACTAGAAAAAACACATCTCAATATACCCATAATCATGCAAATAGTAACTATCTATTCACTATACTGTAAGATCCACAGGGGCAGGGATTGCATATATCTTATTTTAACAAAATCATTTAGGTAGAAGGACTACCTGAAGGAGAAGCAGTTCAATAAATGTGTATTATATGAATAATTAAGTAGATAAGAATATATACTTAAAGATCAGGAAATTTTGTTCAACCTTCCTTATCTATTGCAATATTTCACAAGCATCTTTCAGAAAATTTTTACCTGAAACACTCCCTAAGCTGTGGTATAAGCTCCTTTTCTTCTGCTTTTCCTTCCATGTAAACGGAAACACCTCTTCTCATATTTGATGTTTGTTATAAGTCAATGTCAACATTCTTTTACTTTTTTTTCCAGGCCGTTTAGATGCAATTTCTTCAACTTTTCTCACTGCGTAAGTTGTCTTCATTCTCTTCTGTGCAACGACACTGGCTACAGCATTCGCCTACAGGTGTAACTAAATACCTACAGAGGAGTTTGTGTTCCCTGTGTACATTATGAGCTGTGGAGTCAGCTCCCACCCCTGGCGACCCTATGAAGGAGTATCGTCCACAATGTCCTGTGCTCAACAGCCCTGCTCAGCTCCTGCTGACTCACACCTGTGCTTATTGTATTGCGTGACCCCATCTCATATTTATTCTTTCTCTTTTCCCGCTGCCTTCTACTTTTCCCCAGCATCATAGTCTTTTCAAAGGAGACTACACAATGTGCAAGCATGTTTCAGGCTTAGTTTGTCTGAGGACATGCTTGTCTTTCTGGTGGTCCAAGGTAAGCAGAGTGCTCTCCCCCAACACCATGGTTCAAATGAATCATTTTTTTTTCTTATCAGCCTTCTTTACTGTCCAACTTTCACATCTATACATAGTTACTGGGATAACCAAGTTGTATATTCTTAGGTTGTATTGTTTCACATGCTTTCAAAATTAAGTTTAAAAAATAACTTGGCAGACATGATAGTTATCTGCTGCCCAACTCGTCCTCATTGGCTCAGGGTTGCTTCTGTTGTCCTCATTCATAGACTAGCCTTCAAATATTTCTTGTTCATCACCAGCGTCCCGCCCCCAGCCCCAGGCATGCACTGCTGTACTACTTTCATTTTCATTGACTGCATTTCTCCAATTTACCTGTCATTCTGCAGTCTATTTCAACCTCTGGAGTTCTAAACACTTCTTCTCATCCATTTGTATGCCTTTACTGTCAGACAAAACTTAGTCTAGTCATCATGTCATTCAGATTGTTAAGTCTTCATCCCAAAGCCCAACAATACACACCACATACATTACCTCCTATGATGTCTGGATTTTATCACGATAAAGTGAAGAAAGGAAAAGAATAAAGGGCATTGTTAAGGAGAGGCATGACAGGAAAAACAAGGGTTGAGAAAGAGGAATAAAAGTATTTGAAAGTATATTTAGAGAAAGGTAAATAAATAATCTCTCACACTGAGAGATGTACTCGGTGTTAAAAGATATACTTGCGGCACAATGTTGGAACTGAAGCTACCTGGAGAAACTGCTTTCTGATATTCAAATATATGTATCCAATTTCATGTTGGATATTGTTTATTTCATGAGGACCTCAAGTTCGTCATGGATAAAATTGAGTTTAGACACTTTACTTACAATTTCTAAATCATTTAGTCACTATCTCAAGTTGGATCATGTCATCAGTTGAGTAATTTCACTGTCTACCTCCTACTCACCATACATTCAGTTCAAGCTTCAGTTTTTCTAGGAAGATTTCTCTGGCCCAAATCTTTACTCATGTCCCTCTCACTTCCAAGTTTGGGGGAGGGAACGTATCTGCACTATTTTATTCATCACATGAATTACAATTTCATGTTGCAGAATATAAAATAATTTCTGGCTAACACATATGAGGTCTGTCCAGAAAAAGTGCAACCATTGTTAATTTAACTGGAAGAGTTTGAGCGACAACAAAGTAGCCTGGCAGCCAAGGCAAGTAGTCTGGAATGGACACACATGAACAATGACGACCACTGTACTAGTCAGTGGGGGCGGTAGATGCCATTGAGTGAGCTGTGTGCTGTGTGGTCATCACATTCAAAATGATTTAGTGAGTAGAGCAACAAATCTGCACCAAATTTTTCATTACACTTGAGTATTCCTCCATAGAAACTATTGGGATGACTAAGAAAGCCATAGCCATGGACAACCGGTGATTGGCAGCTTCATCCTGACAACATGCCTGCTCATACATCACGTCTTCTACAGAGTTTTATTGCAAAACATCAAGTCATCCAATTGACTCAGCCCTCCTACAGCCCAGATTTGGTGCCCTGTGACTTCTGGCTTTTCCCAAAACTACAATCACCTTTGAAAGGGAAGAGATTTCAAACTGTCAATGAGATTCAGGAAAATATGATGGGGCAGCTGGTGGTGATTGGGAGAATTGTGTGAATTCCCAAGGTGCCTACTTTGAAGGGGACTGAGGATCATTGTCCTATGTACAATGTTTCTTATATCTTGTATCTTCATCAATAAATGTCTCTGTTTTTCATATTTCGTGGCTGGATACCTTCTGGACGGACCTCATATATCAGAACTGGGCTTAAGTGACAGTCAAATTCTAACCCTTCAATTTTCCATGAAATACATGTAAAAAACAGTCATATTTATTCACTCAATTTTACATTAAATGATTTATTTTGTTGCCTTTTATATGCCAGACATTGTAAGACGATGATATTAGAAAGAATCGGTCTGATCAATTGCCAAGTTGATAAGTATTTATTGAATACAACCTTACTCTTTTTTCCTACCAATTTCCAATTGTAATTTAGATCCTCTTCATCTCTTTCTCCCAGTATTGATAGGCTTTAAACCTGGTTTCCACTTATATGCCAAGTGCACCTAAAATGGAAATCTCGCCACTTCAAAACGACTCAATAGTTCTCCATCCCTAGAGTATAAAGCACTAATTCCTCAACCTGCAGAGTGGCCTTGACCTAACTTTCTCCTACCTTATCTCCTACATAGGTCAGATTGCCAGAATCCCAATGGTTGACTCACTTTTTTCACTCTGCCTGAGACGTTCCTCTCCCCACTTAAATGACTCACTTGCATTCATCTTTTAGCCATCAGCTCAGGCTGACCTTTCCAGTAAGCCTTCCTTAGCTATTAATTCCTCATTCTCCCCACCCCCAGACCCCCAACCCAGCTCTTCCAGACTGAGGAAAAGGAGCACCCTTTTACACTATTACACTCACCATACTGAATTACAATTACTGTACTCATCTTCTTATCAAATGGTCTTAATATCTTGGGAACAGTGCTCAGAGTGTAGTAGAACCAAGGGCAAGTTGATGAGTGGTTTTAAGTATGGTAGAGACTAGGAAGAACAAACTGAAAGCAATGAGAAGGAACCTGGAGAGGCAGCTAGGCCAAAGGCAATGGGGCAAAGAGGGTCTATGCAGGAGAAGGTATAGGCATAAAACAAGACAGTGGTGATGAGAAAACAGCACAATCCCTAAACTCTGTCTCCCCATCAAACACTATTATTTCCTGCCTTACTGTCACAAAGGGGCCTCCCTCCAGAAGATAACTCTGGGTTTTTTGGGTCCCCCCTCATGAATTAGAATGATCTATTCTTTGAAGAATTGGTAGAATAGATTTGTAAAATTATGCAGTATTTTTCTGTGGGGAGACTTTAGACTACTAAATGAATTTATTTAATGATTGTAAAATCATTCAAGCTTTCTATTTTTGATTGAAGTTTCTATATTCCATTTTTCCTAGGAATTTGTCTATTCCTTTTATTTTAAAATAAAATTATTAGCAAAATTATTCATAGTGTTTTATTATTATATTTTTAACCTTTGCTGTAGCTCAACTTCTATTTTTATTACGTGTATTATTTATTTCTGTCTTCTTTTTCAGCTTTATTGACGTATAAATGACAAATGAGATTGTAAGCTACTTAAAGTGTACAACATGATACATATTCATTGTAAAAGGATTTGCCCCATTGGATTAATTAGCAGACCCATCACCTCACATATTTAACCACAATTTGTGCTTGTTTGTTCTGCTGAGAAAATTTAAGTTCAACCCTCTAAGCAAATTTCAATTACATAATATGGTATTATCAACTATATAGTCTGCATGTTACATACTAGATTCTTAGGCCTTATTTATTTTCTCTTTTATTAGTGATAAATCTCTCTAAAGTTTTGACTATTTTTTGCATGCCTGTTCAAATAATAACCCTTTGGTTTTACTGAGCTTCTGTACTATAAATATCTGTTTTTAGTTATTAATTCATCTAATATTTATTAGCATTTCTTTTTGTTGTTTTGCAGTTCGTCTATTATTATTTTCCTAATACCTTAAGTGAACAATAACTTACTGTTTTTCTTTCTTTACCTATATGTAAGAACTTAGTATTAAATAGAAGACACCTATTTTGGCTGTCCAAATTTTTAAATGTTATTAGGAACATAAATTCTGAGAATGTATGTTTGTTTTTACAAATTCCCCACACTCCAAAATTCTTTCTCTGCTTATAGATTATTTAAGAGATTGTTAACATATTTCTAGATATTTTGGGTTTTGTTTGTATTTGTTACTGATTTCCAAGTTAATTACATTATTATCAGTAAACACTGTTGATACTAAATTCTATGATAATTATTGAGAAATTATCTTGTATATGTGTTTCAGAAGAATATTTATTCTATAAATATTAGATGTAGGGTTCCAAAAATTCCCATTATATCATGTCTTTCACTGTTTCCAATTATTCTGTATCTTTAATAATAATGTATCTTCTTAACATCACAATAATCGAAAGAGACATGTAAAATACAGTTTCCCACAATGACGGTTTGTTTCACACTTTCTCCTTTTAGTGCTATCAGTTTTGTTTTATACAATTAGAGAATATTTTAATAGATGAATTCAGGTTTAGAATGGTACTATCTTTTTGGTGAAATATATCTTTTATTTTTATGTAAAAGCCCTCTTTATCCTTAGTAATGCTTTTTGGCTTGAACTCTATTTTGTCAAATGCTGTTATAATTCCTTAGCTTTCTTTAGGTTGGTATTTGCCCATTATGTCTTATTTTTAATCCTTTGACCTACAAACATTCTATGGACTATGCTATTTTGAATTTCCACTGGCAATTCATGAGAGTTTATATTTACACCTACAGGTACATTTGCATTAATTTTTGAATATGGTATGAGAGAATAGTTGTTATGCATTTGTGTGCATATAGATATCCAATTGCCCCTGCACCATTTGTTTAAAAGATTATTTTTTTCCCATTGAATTGCCTGGACACTTTCATCAAAAATCAATTGAAGATACTTTTGTGTGTGTATATTTCTGTTTTTCCTATTCTGTTTCACTGATCTGTACATCTGCCATTATGCCAACACATTTTATTGATTAGCATAGCTTGAAAGTAAACCAAAATCAGGAAGTATAAATGCTTTAACTTTGTCCATCTTTTTAACAAATGTTTTGAATGTCAATAAACACTTAAAAATAAGTTAGTCGATTATGGCAAAAACAAAAACCCCAAACATTTAATTCAGATGGCATTAAATCTATTGAGAAGTTTATGGAGTAGTAACATTTTAAAAATACTGAGTCCTCCAACCCATGAATGTGGTATATGTCTACATCTCTTTAGGTCTTCTTTTCACTCAGCAAAATTTTGTAATTTACATAATGCATGTCTTGCTTATCTATTGTCAAATTTATTCCCAAATATTTGACAATTTTAATGAAATTTTAATGCTTTTTATATACTTCAATTTCTGATTTTTTAAATTCTAGTACTATATTTTTTATGTTGACACTATATCTTGTGTTCTTGCTGAACTCATCAGTCTCTTTTTAATAGATTTCTTAGCATTTTCCACATAATCATGTTATTCATGAATAAATATAGTTTAGTGTCTTCCATTCCAATCTGCATGCCTTTTATTTATTTTTGTTGACTTATTGCATTGAAGAACTGGACCACAGTAAAATAATGAATAAAAAAATTAAGAATGGTCAACCTTAGAAAAATAATGTTCAATTTTTCAACATTAAATATGAGTATAGTTATGTTTTTTGTAGAAATTTTTCATTCAATTGAGAATCTTAACTTATATTTCTAATCTGAAGAGTGATTTTTATCATTAATAGGCATTGAAGTTGGTCAAATGATTTTTTCTACATCTATTAAGATGATTTTTTCATTGATAATCAATTTATAATGTTTTATGAAAGAGTTTGTATAGAATTAACATTATTTTTTATTCCTAAATATTTGGTACAATTTATCCGTGAATCCATATGAACCTGGGATTTTCTTTGTAGGAAGATTTTTAACTGAAAATTCAAGTTCTTTAATATTGTATGTGTATGCAGGGTCTGTGTTTCTTCTGAGTGAGTTCTGGTAGTTTGTCTTTCAAGGAATGTGTCTTTTATCTGTAAGTTGTGAAATTTATGGGCATAGAGTTTTTCATAGTAGCTCCTTGTCCTTTTATAGTCTGTGGAAGCTATAGATGATGTCTCTTCTCATTCCTGATATTCATAATTTGTATCTGCCTTTTTACTCAGCAGTTTAACTGAAGCTTTATCAATGTCTTAACCTCAAGAAGCAAGTTTTAATTCACTTTTTTGTGTCTTTTGTTTTTCTATTTTACATGCCAATGATTACTACTCTTTATTTTTTCCCCTTCTGCATAATTTGTATTTAATTTTCTCTTGCTCTTCTACTTCTAGATTCTAAAGGGGAATATTAACTAATTGATTTAAAAGCTTTCTCTTTTCTAGTATAAACGTTTTTCAAGGTTTTATCAACTTTAATATCTTCATTAAATGTATTGGGGTAACATTGATTAAGAAACTTTTAATGCTATACTTTTTCCTCTAAAGCACTGCTTTAGCTATGTGTCACAAATTTAAAATATTAGATTAATTCATTTTGATTCACTTCAAAATATTTTCTCATTGTACTTGTGGCTTCTTATTTGATCCATTGCATTATTTAGAACTGTGTTGTTTTTTAATTTTCAAATATCTTGGAATTTTATAGATATTTCTGCCTTACTATTTTCAATTTACTTCTATTATGATCAGAGAGCATACAGTATTTTAAATTAGTTCAATCCTTTTATATTTATTGAGACTTTTCATGGTCCAGAATAAGACCTGCATGATAATTTTCTATGTGTACTTTAAAAGAATAATTATGTGCTCTTGTTTAATGGAGAATGCTGTGCATGTCAGTGAGGTCTGGGTGGTGAATAGTGTTGTTTGACTCTTTCCAATTTCTCGTCCAATAAATTGCCGATAGAGAGCTATTGAAATATCCAGCTATAATTGTGGTTTGTATGTTTGTCCTTTTAGTTCTATAACATTTTATCACACAGAATTTGAACTTTGGTTATTAGGCACACAAATATTTAGGAATTTTATATCCTCTTGATGAACTGCCCACTTTATCATTATGAAATAATATTTTATATTCCTTTTTTGATATATTTTGCTCTGGAATCTACTTTATATTGTATAGTCATCACAGTTTTTAAAAAAATTACTGTTAACTTGTTATGCCTTTTCCTAATCCTTTGGTTTAACCTGTCTGAATCTTTATATTTAAACTGTTTCCTGGAAACAACATATAGGTGGGTCTTGCTTGTATTAAAAAAATAAAAAGGAGTATGACAATCTTTGACTTTTAGTTTTTCTACATATTTCACATTTAATGTGATTAGCAACACAATTGTGAATAAATCTACAATCTTGCTACCTGTTTCTTAGTTATTTCACTTGTTCTTAGTTCCCTTTTTAACTCTTTCCTTCCTTTGGTCAAAGTAACTTTTTATGATTCCATTAGATCTCCATTATTGGCTTCTGAGTATTACCTGTTTGTTTTGTTCTGTCTCAGTGGCTGCTCTGTGCTTTACAGTACACCCATCTATCACAGTCTACTTTGAAAAATACTATACCACTTCGTATCTAGTATAAGAAGAAACTTTCAGAAACTTACTCTCTATATGGAATGTGTCTTTTGTCTTGGGATGCTTTTTGGTGTCCATTTCACCACTGCTTTTCAGCAATTTGATCATGTGTCTTCTGCTTCATCTCACTGAATTTGTCAGATACATAAATTTATAGTTTATAAAATATTTTGAAAATTTGGGGGCATTGTATCTTCAAATAATTTCTCTGCCTTCTTTTATCTCCTTCCCTAGCTCACTGGTTCTCTATTTTTATGTTTTTTCCTGTTTTATTTCTGAATAGTTTCTAGTGCTATGTCTTTAAATGCACTAATCTTACCATCTGCAGTTCCTAATCCCATTCAGTATATTTTTCATCTGCAATATTACACTTTTAATCTCTAAAAGTTCAATCTTGAACTTTTAAAAACATCTTCCATTCATTTCCTCATCATGCTCTTGAACATATGGAGTGTATTTGTAATAGCTGTTTCACCATCTTTGTCTGCTAATTCTAACATCTGTGCCACTTTGGGCTTGGTTTTTGTTGATTAACTTTTCTCCTGATTATATATTATATTTTATTGCTTCTTTACATGTATGATAGTTTTTGAATGATAAAAAAGATTTTGAATTTTTCTTTCACTTTTTGTAAAAATATTTCATTAGATATTTTTGGGTTTATTCTGGAATGCACTTTTTAAACTTAGAAACAATTTGATCCTTCCAAGTCTTAGAATAGCTGTCAGCCTAAAATTAATCTGATGCTATTACTAAGGTAATATCCTTCTCAAAGGCTAGACCCAATGGCCCATGTGTTAGGAGTCTCTACATGGTGGCTGGTAAAAACACAAATTTTCCTAGCCCCATGTGAGAACTGGAGATTAGCGTTTCTGCCAGCTCTTTTCCAAAGGTTCTTTACCTGGCTTCAGTAGTTTACATGCATGTGCTCCAATCACTGTTCAGCCAAAACCTGACAGAAAAACCCTCTGCAGATTTCCAGAGAGTAAATCAGTCTTCCTCTTTTTCTCTCCTATGCAAAGCTGCCCTCCAAAACTCTGTCCTGCAAATGTATCTGTTTATCTGCCTTGGTATTCCTGAAATCCAACGTGTATGTCTTCAACTCAAAAAGCCTATCAGGCTCTCTCTGCCTGGGGTCACTACTCCCTGCAGGCAGAGAGCTGGGGACATTCACTGAACTCTCCTCACTTACTGCCTCTCTCTCAAGGAACACTGAACTACCTACTCTCCAATGTTGGATACTTTTGTTTCTTTTTTTTTTCTGATTTTCTAAATGTTTAATGTAGTATAATTAATCTGGTCTGTAATGAGAAGCCAGAATATGTCCATTTATTGAATTTTTAATTACAGCTACCATAGTGTTCATTTCTACAGACTCATTTTCAAATAGTCCTATTAATTTTTGAGAGTTTTAGATGCTTTCTTTCTGTGATTTCATTATTTGTTTTCCTAAGTATTTCATGCATATTTTTATATTACCTACATGACATTTCCAATTCTGAAGTCTTTGGAGCATAGGGCTAAATCCTTGAGTTTTTCTCCCAACTCTTATTCTTTATGGATTACTTCTTTGTGTGTTACACAATTTTAAAAATTTGAGTCTATGTTTCTTTCATCATACTTTGTGGGAATCTTGGGCAACTAAATTAGAGATACTTTCCTCCAGAGGGTGTTTGTTTGATTCTGTTAGGTTTTCAGGGGCACTACTGAGCTTGAACCCCTAAATCCCTATAGTAGAGTTTATTTAAAAATAATTAATGCATAGATCCATGCAGTAGGACTTTACTTTTCCTATCACTGATCTCAGACTTGGTCATGTGTCTTGCTTTGGCCTATAAAATAAGAGAAGATGATGGATGCAACTTTGAGCAAAACCTTAAGAGCCCTTGCATATTTCTCCTATAACCTTTCTCCCTCTGTCATTAGACTATCATGCCCCAGGCCAGAGCTGCTCCTTAAGTCTTGCTTGGTCTTGGATTGAAGAGAAGGTGGAACAAAGCTGGTGCTGATACACAATGGACATAAATATGAATGAAATTTGTATCTCTAAGACTTAGGCTTTGTTGTTGTTGTTACTGTAGCATGAGTTTGCCTAAGCTTGATGAGGGAATCTCAGGTTAAGCTCCACCACAACTCATGGGTTATCAACCCAAAGCTTATTATTCTCTGATCCAGTACTGTTGGTATTGGCATTTGGCCCCAGGAGCAGCCCAGTTTTTGTAATAGCTTATTCTGTAGTCCTCCATGTTCTGGACTCACCTTAAACATTTCTCCTTCTTATATATAAGGTTGAGATTTTCCCTTAATTCATGCGAGAGCAGAAATTACATACATACAAAGATTTTTATTCAGAAACAAGGTGTGTGTGTGTGTGTGTGTGTGTTTTAGCATCAGGAGTCTTTAAGCACTTACTCCTTTAGGGAGCCATCTAAACAAGCTCACAATTCAGGGGGAGTAGATGAAAGGGAGCAAATGTTAAGCATTCTTTCACGGTCAAAAGCTCCTTTTGGTGATGGCCACTGCAATTTTAAATGCTAAAACATGGAAGATGGTGTAGAAATTAATCAAACTCTTTCCTTTCTGAAGTAAAGAATGGGTTACTAGTTTCTATCAACATGTAGAGAACAATCAAGGTGACAAAGGTATTCAAGCCAAATGAAAAATCATAAAACTGGATTACCCAGAAAATACAGACGAGTCCAAATGAGGTTTTCCTTAGTCACTGTGACTATTTATGTATCTTTAAATGTTTTTATTAGGTTGATAGCTAATAAAAGTTTCACAAGTTTCAAAGAGAAACATATTACATATACCCCAGTCTCATAACTTTTTATGGAGAATTTAGTGGTTTTAAAATTAAAATTTATTTTCATTTAATTATTCTTACTTATCTGTAATTTCATTGTATATGAATAGCTTTTAAATTGCTTAAAGAAACTTGAGGTAGCCTATTTAGAACTCTCAGGTACAGCTCTTCAAAACTGCAGTTGTACTTTTATTTGACTTTGATCAAACTTTCCAGCCACTACTAAAAGAAACTGTGGTAACGTTCGTGTGCGCCAACCCATGTGGCATAGCAACCGCCTGTTTTCTTATCTCTCACAGGCCTAGTACAACCCAAAATCACAAACAACCTTTATTAGAATGTGGGAGGTGGGACTGTGGATGGGGCAGGGGAGAGTAATGAGGGAAGGGAAATGGGGACAACTGTAATTGAACAATAATAAAAAAAAGAATTTCTCAAAAAAAAAAGAAATGGCAAATACAGACTAGAATTTTAGAGTCTCGAGAAAACATTGTTTAATGAGAAGCATCTTTTTCTTAAGTTGCAGCTAAATTTTGATAACATTGTTTATCCTCTTTTCCAAACTCTTTTTCTGTCTTCATCATCGCATAGCAATGGTTAATTCACACATTGAAAAATTAAACCAACAAGTGAATTAATAATCTTTATAAACATAATATTAAATTCAAATGCAGTCTCTTTCCAAACTTTGGCCAGTATTTAGAACTACAAATCAATTATTAATACCCTCAATATTGACTATCTGTTTCTCATCAGCCAATATATTATTATATGATTATTTAAAATGTGAACAAGACCTTTTATAGAGGTTATATTTCAGCAAAAAAAAAAAAAGAAAAGAAACATTTTTAGACCCTCCAGTCCTTACTGTTTATTTGTACAGATGTATATTTATATAAATGTAACCACTTATCCACATCCTGGTAATTGATACTAGCTCTCTCCTACCATCACTACCACTCACATCATCATAGTTATAAACCCAAAAATGTGTACATTCTCTTCCATTTCTCTTCTAACACTAGTTGTTCTCCACTACCCCTTCCCCAACACACACTAACTTGCACCAATCCTTAAGAATAGCAGCACTTGGTAGCTAGCTTTTCATAGGCTACCCATGAGTATTCTAACATCAAATTACCTAGTAACAAAATATAAAAGAATTAGGGAGAAAAAAATGAAGAAAGATTTACATTATGGAATATAAAGCTGAAAGAACCCAAGCCTCTTGTCTTTGCCTTTGGCTGAAATAGGTTTGTATCTTCTAATTTTCTCTTTTGCATAGAATAATAATACCTTCAGCAGAGTATCTGTATACTAAGGATTTACGTATTTAGTGCCTGTGTTACCGTATTACTTAATATAACAGATTAAAGAGATGTGTCATGTCTAAGGTGAAGATCAGAAGGTTGACTATTTTAAAACTTATCTTTTAAGATAAAAACTACTTTTTAAACAGAGTTGCTGCCTGAGTGTATATTCATTTCCAGGTCTCAAAAGATTTCTCCAAAAATTTACCACCGAAGATGTTTAAATCCATTTTGATACACACAAATCAAAGTTGGGTTATAAAACTGAGTGGTAGTAGTAGTCATTCATTATATTTGATGTGAACCAAATGAAGCTATTTGTTTATTCAAACTAGAGAGGCCAGGTTTTACTCGGGCTGAATCAGCGCTTAAATGTGAATTCCTGCTGGTGACAATGGCAATCCTGAATAGAGTTCAAGGACAGTCTTTGGCCCTAGCAGTAACCCTAAGTCTCTTGAAATGATACGGAAAAAAATAAACTTGAGAAAGATTGTTACCCAAACAGTAAAATTCCAGATTTTCTATCATTCAGACATGCATGAATTAAATATCACCAGTGAGTTAAACTTATTCTGAAGGAACATGAACCAACAAGAGAGAGATGTGTGTGTGTGTCTGTACATGCATGTCTGTCTGTGTACGGAGTAATCAAAACAGTGACCATATAATTTAAATGTAAAAGAATTCTCTCATCTTTTCTAACAGAAAAGGCAATGAGTGTGAGCCTCACAAAAACAAAAGAACTTCTTCTTATAATTTGCAATTGTCCGTGGGTAACTGCACATTCATTTGAAATCCTGAAAAACTGAATCTTGTAAAGAGAACAAGATGGGCCCATATTAAAACTTTTAATGACTTTAGTAAAAAAAGGTGGAACTTTGCAGCCAGCTGGCTCCATACCGAAAGCCAGGCTGCACAGCTTGAACTTAAAGCTATCTTAACATAATGAATAAGTGCCAATAATTAGCATATGTAGTGTGAACAGGTTTGCTGGCACAAGCAAGTGAAAAACTCCAAGGTAAAGTTATTATTAGGGAGTAATTAGCTCTGTGAAGTAAATGAGTGAAACAATAGCTGCCAGCACTGACAATATGGCTAACATCTGACTATGTGGAAGATAACATTGTAAAGTATTGCTCCCTGAGCTAGAATCTGTTAATAACCATATGTTAGTGTAATTAATGCAGAGTCTTTTTGACCTGTTGTCACATAAGAACAATACTTTCTTGGAAACATTCAAACAGGCAGTCCCACACTCTGGGTAAGAAATAATTGTGAAAGTTGCTTACAAACAACTCTTACATCTTTATTTTTTTAAGAAAAGAAAACAAATTCAGTGAGTGAAAAAGCTGAAGGACAGAGAATGAGAGGAGGTAAACCTGTTTCTTGTCTGACATCCCAGACACCAAGAATGCAACTGCAACAGAATGGATCATTCAAGGTGAGTGGAATTCAGCATATGTTTGTACAGATTAAATTATGGATAGACAAAGTGCATTTCAATATGAAATTTGGAGCTCTCCACCAAAGGCTTCCCCCTAGTTTTCATGGGAAACACACACACATGCACACACTTGTGTGCACACACACACACACCATGCCACAGCTTGAGAAACACTTCAAAACAATTTCAAGTTCCAGTACTATTAAGCTCCTTTTGCACCTCCACCAAAACTCCTCAGGAATAAGAACTGTATCTTATTAAACTATTTGTTGTCTGTGAGTGTTAATAATATCTTATGCACAGTACTATCTTCAGTAAGTATTGGTTAAATATAGAAGACATTTTTGGATTGTCAGTGATTTTGGCAACACAACTACAATAGAGGGGGTGGGCAGGGAAGGAGATTATACAACACGATTTCTAAAACATAGTCTTAGATAATAAATACCATGATAGAAAGCAGTATATAGAACTAAGTGGCTTTTTCCATTCAACAATTGTTATTATCCTTCCCTTTCTGCTTTCTTATTTTTTTCTCCTATTTCCTTCACCCTTTTCCTCCTCCTTTTAAAAATATTTTACACCCTTATAAAGTCTTTGTTAGTTCAAAGAACTCTTTCATATACAATATTTCACAATAATTTTCTGTGCCTATAAGTTTATTAATTTTTCTACTAGTTCACTATTAGTTCCATTAATTTGCAAACCTTCCTATTAGTGGTAATCCAATTGACAGCCCTATTTTGTTTAAACTGAATTTAATACTGAAAAAGTTGAAAAATTGACATTTTCTAATAATGGCACTTTCTAGTGCAAAATATGTAAAATCAATCATTTTCCCTTATATTTTCAATCATATGTAAATGTTTCCCTGAGACTTTATAAGAACCTTCTCATACAGCCATGGCTTAAGGTATTAAAAGTGCCAAGACTAGCTCTGGCTGGTGTGGCTCAATGGATTGAGTGCTGGTCTGAGAACCAAAGGGTCCCCGGTTTGATTCCCAGTCAGAGCACATACCTGGGTTGCAGGCCAGGTCCCCAGTAGGGGGCATGTGAGAGGCAACCACACATTGATGTTTCTCTCTTTGTCTCTCCCTTCCCCTGTCTAAAAGTAAATAAATACAATCTTAAAAAAAAAGGTACCAAGACTAATTGAATATTTCTTTAAATAGTTTGTATGATTCTACCATAACAAGGTGAGGGCAATTTATCATGATACCTAACAAAGTTGTTACCACCAGTATGAAAAAGTACTACAAGGACAGAAACCTCAGGTCCATAGTCCCCTGTAATAGTGATAAAATGACAAAATAATTGATGGTCCTATCTAGTTAGCTCGATACATCATTTACACACATAAATGCAGAGACGTATGTACTACACAAATTTAACTTCTTGTCAAAGAAGGAAATAAAAGGCATTCACAGCATTTCATAGTTAAAGACACACAAAATTATCAAATATAACACAGTTCATGATGGAAATTCAGTTAAATATATGTTTGGTATATTTTCATGATTATGAAGTTTTCAACCCATATTATTTCAAAATTATATATGAAAAATATAAAGTGATGCTGCTTGAACATTTCTGGGTTATGACTAAACTTAATTTACCTTGAATCTTCTACCTATTCCAACTACACTTAAATATAGCTCATGAGGCAGAACACTCACAGACTCATTAATAAGCACTTCACAAACTATAAGAGGAAGTTTTCATTAATCCCTGCAGAAAGTTTGGTAACTTTCAAATCTAAGCTGTCTCAAATCTGGATAATAAAAGAAAGTTTGAGATTTCTTTTATTAACGGAAGCTTGTTAGTAACTTTCTCACCCCCTTTAGAGGAGGGGTTTTCTTTAGCTACGTTTAATACTTCACAGAGTGCAGTGGCCCAGTGACAGAACGCTGTGCGTTTGAGATCTCACACATTCATCTTCGCACTAAACATCTGTTTAAGGCCTGTGTGATCTACCTGTCAGCACCAGTGATCCATAAAGTGTTTGAACCTCCTGTCACAAACCTCCGAGCTGGTTTGATCAGAGGCTTTGTGCACACTAATCACAGCCTTTATCTTTCTAATGTTAGATGGGGAAACACACGCGTGCACACACACACAGCAAGACGGTCTTCTCAACCTGACTGTAATTAATCTTTCCAAGGGGAAACCTGCCTGGTTTGAAAAGCAAAGATCTGATGGGCTGTTGCTCTTTTTGTATAAAGGCCTTATTTTCCTACCAGGCATCTTTATACTTGGGTGATACCCTTTACAAACCACCTTAAATGTGGCTCAGTGACAGTGAAACAACCTTCAAGATCACCTTATGAATGAACCTGTTGGTAACTTTACGTAAGAAAAGAAACCAATGAAAGGGAGTTCTACAGGAGCTCTTTAAATGATTCTCTCTTTGTAACTGCATGCAGGAAGAAAGAAGCCAGAATGGGAAGCGGTCCCCTTTTCATGTTCCTTGTAAGCTCCTCTCTCCACTAATAATCCCACTGCTACTTTTCTCTAGCTCAGTTGTTCACAAATGTATCAAGAGCTGCAGGAGCTCCTACAGAGGGAACATTTAACATCTTTTTTTTTTAACTGTTTAATGGAATGCTTTATGCATCTTGCCTCTTACCACTATTTGCTTTTTATTGCTTTAAGTGAGATTAATGCCATGGTTGAAATAACTTGGAATGGCACTGATATTCAAAACGTAATGGACCATTCCCAAGGGACATAATCCCTTGTGTAACAGTTTAAAAACAATTTGGAACATAGTAAACAAAAGGCAAAGATGGGGAAAGCACTATATGTCAGCCATAAAAGTGGATAAAAGAGTACAAATCACAGTCATCTGATGATCTTTCCCAATTACTGACCCTGGTGTGAAATATTATGTTAGTACTTATACACCCTACTGAAATTAAAGACCACATGTTATCAGCATGCACATAAATCCCACAAATAAGATATTTAGTCAATTGGTGGATACATTCTATCTTGTTAGGCAGATAAATTCTTATAGGATTGTGTAGCATGGACTAAATGAAAATGAAAGCATGTCTAATGCCTGGCCCCATGAAGTTTATACCCAAACTCCTACTAGTCATAAAATATCAAGAAGGCTCTATGACAGAGGAACAAAATATATATCTACTTCATGGTATCTCTGGTTAAGGGAAGAACATTTAACTGTATAATGACAAATTATTCGAAATATATTTTTACCAAAGAAAAATGCATTCATTCAAATAGGTCTAAACATTTAAGTTAAAACGCATGAGGTCAATATAAAGAAGTTCAAATAAGTAGTATTTAGAATTTTTTATTTATAAAAACTCTTTAAAAAACTAAAAACAATAACAATTGGGAAATTTTACATTTAATAAATTTAGCACTTTATGTCAATATAATTTATTATCTGCTGATGATAGGCTATGTTAGTGCTAATCCAATGTTATTATTAATATATTTGAAATAATAATCCAATGTTATTATAAATATATTTGAAATAGTTGCAGAATGAGACAGCGGCTATACCTAAAACACTATCTGTGCAACCCAAAACTGTAGATCCACAGTTAAAACGCATGTTTTTAAAGACATTTTAACTTAGCTCATAGTTAAAAAAAATTCTCCGTGATGTCCAAAAGGACAGTAATAGAAACTAGAATTACTATACATGAGCAGTTATGAAATAAAGAACAAAATAATTAACCCGTGCGGGGTTCTAGGACCAGATTTAAGTTTCATTCTATTGAAAGTACTGCCCAGCCATCAACATGAACCTTGTCCTCAGTGCTAACAAAAAAAAGCCTATGCATTTTCTTGGCTCCATTGAGAGGTTTATTTTGCTTCTAGGACAGTGCATTGGGTCACCCAGTCTTTAGTAGGCACTAAGAGGCTTACCATAGGACTTGGCTTTGAAGGTAACTTCCAAACAGCAAAACAAATTGCAGGAATTCCTGTCTGTTGAGCCCCTTGGTCCTGGCCACTGAGTGAATTAGTCTGGGTTTCAGCACTGGGAGGCAGACTAAACTTCCACGGCTTTAGCCGGGCTTCAGGGAGGATGGGGTGCCATGGAACAGCACATCCTGAATAGGCCAGAGCCTTCTACGCTGGAGATGGGAGCAGTATATACAGGAACTTCCTCTCTTTTTACATGACACTAGAGTTTCAAAATAGGCACCTATTCATTATTATTAAGGAATTAACTAAAAATTGATTTGCACATATAAAAGGACTCATGGACGTGGACAACAGTGTAGTGATTGCTGAGGTGGGGGCGGAGGGTGGGAGGGGGCATAAGGGGATTAAATGGTAATGGAAAAAATACAAGGAAAACAAAACAAAACAAAAACAACAAAAAAATTGAAAATCTTGCTGATTGTGAAGATTCTTGATTCAATTAAGGCACCTTTGAGATTTAGAATTTTTCTTATTTATACCAGCTTTCTCTAGGTTAGGAAGTTGGGGACTTTTAATTATTTTCAATTGATGTCTTTATTGAGCAATTAATATGCTTCTCATAAGGAAATCAAATGTATGCTATAAAAATACAAAGACAAATTCTTATCAAGATTCTCCTTTCAATGAGAAAGATAAAACATTGCGTAGGTGCAGCCTGAGGCAGAAAGCAGGAGGACCATAAAGAGGTATAGAATGGTAAACTCCATAGGAGTTCAGAGGAACTTTTTGTTCTAGGGAGATTAGGGAACAGTTATGGGTAAGAGAACATGTAAATCTGTCTTGTGTATGTGATTGTACTTGACATGAGGGGAAGAAAAAGAGAATACCATTACAGGAAAAGGAATCCACATGAGTAAAACTCAGGGGTCAGAGAGCATAAAAATGTCAGAAATGGAAAAGTAGTTAAGTTAGCTGGATCACCAAGTTCACAAGAGGAAATAAGAGAAAACAAAGTTAGAAAAGTAAGCTAGCACCAAAGGGGAAGGGTAATGAATGACAGGCTAATAACAAAGCATTTAATCTTGTAAATAGTTGGGAGCTGTTCAAGATTTTGCACGAGGGATGGGCATTAGGGGATGTTTTCTTAAGGCTGATCCAACAGCAAAAATCACTGACTGTTACACCTAAAAACAAGTTATTTTACAGTGTGTAAATTATACCTCAATACATCTATTTACGGGTTTAAAAATTTTTAAAAACTAACCAAGGAACAGCAGTGAACAGAGAACTGGAAAGTAAAGCTACTAGCGTCAGACTAAATAGGAAGCCATTGTAGAGAAGGCATATCCCCCAATACATTTGGATAGTTTCACAAACTTTTAAACTTAGAACCATCAATTAATAATTACCAAACACATCTTGTGTCTTGTTTTGGAATGATATTTGTCAAAATTTAAAATATAGGCAACAAAGTCTGTGTGTGTCTATATACGAAGAAAATAGTTATGCATTTGAATATGTATTTATGAAAAATCAGCAATGTTGCCACACATCTGCTGTGGATCTTTGAAGCAAAATATAGTATTTAATTAATACATTTGAGATTAAAAGCATATTTCTCTGTTCTGATATATTATATGTATTTCTGTATACAAATGCATTTTTATGAAAACATATGCTGATCAACTTGCTATAGCTTATAAAACATAAGATGAAATGTTAGCTATATGTCAACAAAACTAAACAGAAAAATTTTAACAGGAACCCAAAGTGATTGCAATCAGAAAACAGAACTGGAAGGCATTAAAGTATTATATTGAAAAAGTAATTGTTCTGTCACAATGTGACAAATCCTGTCTCTTATTTCAGAAGGAAATAAAACAGTTCATTTCATTGGACGTTCTGTCATCATCTTCATCACAGACGCTATTAATATTTTATTTTAACTATTATTTATTAAGCACCTCCTGTTAGCTGGTCACTAACTTGGTGCTTTAATTTATCTCTAATGAGCATAATAAACTTGAAACAAAGACATATTACCTGTATTTGAGAAAGGAGGAGAGTGAGTAAATGGTTCATGTCATACCATTAATAGCTGGTAAAGCAGCCATTTAAACTTTGTTCTGTTTGACTAAGGTGTCCTTGCTATTTTTCACCACACTTCTCATCTGACACCTGTCCTGTCAGGACAATGCCAACACACCAGCCACCATTGTTGTGACCTCAATAAAAAAGGATTCAAGATCTTTTCTTTAAAAATCTGACTGGATTCGTCAAATATTAGTCATCAGATTAAACATATAGCCCAAGAGTGATACATAATTCTCTTTCCAGATGGTCAGAAGTCTAGTATATGGTGATGAGAATGATAAAAATTATGTTAAACTGGTATTTAACATTTCTTAATGATAAAGACAGTTTGTACAGATTTCATCAGCTGAACAAGTATGGATTAGGTACCAATGACCCTTAGGCAATGTCCACATGCTCAGCAGCCGAGTGTGCTCCATCTCTATTGAGTGTAACCTCAGGAGAGACCAAACAGCCAGAGCCCACCTGGAGGAAACATATGATTACAATAATCATCACTAATTATGAACTTTACACTTGCAGTGCTGCCTAGAATTTACATATGAATAAACTGGAACTACAGAAGATTAAATATCTTTCTAAGCTTATAAAACTACTCAATGATAGAGCCAAGATTTAAACTAAAGCTAAGTTCAGAATGCTGTCGATTGTGTTGCTCAATAATAATTCTGTATCACTACAAAGTACAGCCACACTAAAACACGATTCAGTCTGACCAAAAGTTAAAATTTACATGCTTATGGCATGATAAAGCAGTTTTGTATATAGACAGTGTTTTGGGTAGTCATGTATTGATTCTTCTCTCTACTCAATACTTTCTCAAAGAAACAAGATATCCAGTAGTCAAAATACCTGTGCCAGTAGTACAATGTATAAATAAACTTAATAGCTGTAATAGGTTGAAATGTGCCCCCCAAGGAGATGTGTCCAAGTCTAAACCCCTGGTACCTATGAATATGGCCAAAATTATTTGGTATTAGGGCATTTGTAGATATAATTAAGAATCTAGAGCTGACAACATCCTGAATTTAGGCTGAGCCCTATACCCAAACACTAGAGTTCTATAAGAGAATAGAGAAGTATATTTGAGACAAGCAGAGAGGAAGAGGAGAAGATGACGAGAAGATGGAAGCAAAGACTAGAGTGATGTACCTACGAACCAAGGAGCCCCAAGGATGCCGCACAGCCAATGGAAATTAGGGAAGAGGCATAATATGAATTCTCCCTCAGAACCTGCAGAATAAACCAACCCTGCCAATACCTTGATATCAGACCCTGGCCCCAGAACTGTGAGAGGATAAACTTCTGTTATTGTAAACCTCCAAGTTTTGGGGGGTTTGTTATGGCAAGCCTATGATAGTAACACATTAGCAGTTCTAAAAATACTAAATAGAAACCTTACTTCCCCAATATGTGGTACTGAAGGATATAAAATTTTTCCTGCAGTCCTGGATGATATATAGAGTCCAAAATCATTAATTCAGCCCTAAAGGATTTCTGAGATGTTGACTCTACTGGTGGTATCTGAACCATGGATGCTGTGGCATTATCTAGTTGTCCTTTAGGTTTTGTGTTCCACTAATAGGATAAGAGACAGATGTGTTCTTGTTCCCTTTCTTTCTTTTTTTAAAGTATTTGACCTAGAAAATCATATATATTTTGTTTTATGACTAGCATTGGTCACTGAACAATATATACAAGGTAGGGCAAAGTAGGTTTACAGTTGAGAATATGAGAAACAGAGAGTTTATTCTTGTATTATTATTAAACTACTGTATTATTCTCCATATGAACAACTGTAGGAATGGATCATATTTCCTGGCTGAGACATGTGCCCAGCCTTACTCTTTTTAGTATCTGTGAAATATTACATAGTATGAATGTGCCACATAAATTTATATCTAAATAATTCTCTACAGTATAATGTAAAGGTGACTGCAATAGACTAATTTTTATACTGTAAGCCACCATTGAAGTTAGTAGTATTTAAAAGTAATTTTAAACAGTATGTCTACAGTTTGTTATTTTCTGCATCAGCATGTCTGGCTTTGAGATTACTTGATTTAATATGTATAAAATTCAAATGCAAAGAATATACTGAAAAATTATCTATACTTGAAAAGAAATGTTGACTTTTCAAAAGAATAAATCAATGTAAGTAGTCTTTAAATGCTCCACTCAAATTTTAAAGTCTCATTTTTTAGTAAGAATATTTATAAAGTTTTGATCAAATATCTATGTAATAAGACACATCAGCAAGGAGAAATCTATATTAATTTTAAAATTAATGTATGGTAAAATTTTATGGAATTATTTACAACTGTCTTTCTGTGACACATAGGGTTTTCTATTAAAAAATGCATTTTGTGATGGCATTGGCAATGTTACTTTTTCTGCAATTTTAAAGTAAGTGTGAGTCTTTAAATTCCATACCACCTGGTTAGTGAACTAGGATGCAGTAAACATTATCGAGTTTGGAAACAATATTTGGAATAAAATAAAATGGTTGTAACACACATATTAATTTTATATTGTAGGATAGGTCAGAGACATTTAAAAAGGCCATATAGAAATTATATTCTTACTCCTACTCTGCAGAAAGCCCATTATTACTCTAAGTACCTTAACGATTTTTATAACCAAAAACAACATTAGTAGTTATCCACTAAATACAGCTATGCCAGGTTATTGGACACAGCTGGAAGCAAGATGCCAGTTGTGATGAAGCAATCAACTGCTCCCATATGGTCCTTTTAAGGAATGAATTCTATACAGAAATGTCAGTGGCAAAAAATGCAGCAACTCAGCACAGAGTCCAGTGAGTGGCGTAAAAAGGACAGAGTAGTCATTCCTCCGAAGAAATGTCTGGCCTCAAACAATTAGCAACGCAGTTAACAATTAAACAACCTTAATCTCACTGCCCGTTTTCCAAACATGACTATCACTAGTAATACATCTTATGAAATCTGGACTTAGCTTAACTGTTTCTTGGTCTGCAGAGGCCTGATGAAATTTTCATAACGAAAAATCGATTTAAATGCTTCATACAGATGATTCTAGTTTTTTCAAAGTTTACCAAAATTTTCAATCCAAAAATATGGAGGAACCATAAGTTATACAACCCACAGAATATACTGGGACCCATTGTGAAACTAAAATTACATTTTGTTAAACCATACAGATTGGTGTGCTTACATACAAATTAATTTAGGCTAATGTTTGAATTCAATTTGACTAAGGACAAAGTTAATTCAGAAACATAAGTCAATAATGATACTGAAAGCTAGCATTTACTCTTGTTAATAAAAGCAAAAAGAACCTTGGAATAGTTCATGGTTTTGTCAGATCGTTGTTCTGGACAATAAGCAGACACGCTTGTTATTTCATATGTGTGGTAATGAAATGTGGTGGAAGGCGTGACCTTGGGAAATGAGGCTGTAGTCAAGCAAACTCCTTTAGACACACACTAATACACACACTAACACGGACGCCACAAACTAAGGTTGATTATATCAATTGTAAAGTATAGTCATAATTCTGTTTTTCTCTCCTGCTCCGCTTCCCCAAGGGGGAAAAACAACTAAGAAACAAACAAAAACCTTGTTGGGATGTTGATTGTTCCAATTCCAAGTTCAGAGTAATGATATGAAGCAAAGGAGGGGAAACAGGTTACCATCAACAATGTACATTTGCTCTAGTGCTCTACAGATTTTAAGACATCCTCACATTGTTATTTGACTATTTTATCATGGCAATCACATGAGAGATGCTAAAATTTCCAATTTACAGTTGAAGAGGCTGAAAATGAGTAACATTAAATGACTTGTCCAAAGTCATACAAGTAGAAAATAGTAAAATCTCCAGTTTCTAAACCCTATGGTCTGTGTATAGCCCGTATGGCTTTCCAAGGAAAAGATAATCATCCATCCTCAATTCTCGTCCCCATGTGTCCTCTCCAGGCCCTTCCCTAAAAGATGAGGTGGCCAAAATCCACCCGCAAAGAAGCGCTGCGGCCCTCCTGTGCGCGGTCCCTCCAAGTCCTGCGTCGTGTTTCTCATCCCGTGCACTGTGGCCCTTCAGTGTTTGAAATCACTTCGCCACAACCATTGCCTCGGTTTGCACTGGTAACGAAACCGTGCTACTGGCTTTCCCCCACTGGATTCTGAAAATCTTAGTAATACAGGAGCATTGATTAAAAGTGACAAGAATGTCCTCATTGTAGTTGAGCAGGGTATCTGAAATATTTGATCCCTACCTAACTGATAGTACCTTGAGGTCCTCTCTCTACTTCACATAAAGAAATGTAAAGATAACTAAATTTTCAAAGGCCAAGAAATCCAATGTTATTAATTACATACATTGTAATAAATAACTTATATATTAAAAATATGTAGAAAATACAATATATACCTCATGCTTTGTAGTCAGTTCTCAACCTTGATTTTTTTCCTATTGCCTCAGTAACTACCCACCAAAGACAAGCATTTGTATTCTTAATTACTGCTCTTTCCCTTTTAGCAAGTTTTTAAACAGTGAACAGAAAAGAGGCCTGTAGCATTTCTCACCACCGTGTTTATTAAGACCAGCCCGGGACTGTATAAGGGGAGAATCATATTTCATATGCGAGCAGGTGGGTTTGCAGGATTGTAAAAGGAGAGCTTCAGTGAATGTGCCCCTATGAGTAGGAATAGATCATTACAACAGATGATGTGCGCAGACATCCCACTGACATTTAGTACAGCTTAACGTAGCCAGAGCAGAGTAACGCTTAACAGTGGTCAAGGTGGAGAGAAGGGACAAGTAGTCGTAAAACAAGGGCAATGCATCCTGAGGTTATTGTCTGTTTCTCCTTCAGTTGCAAAGCAGCACCATAAGGAGAGTGGTCCCCTAACTACACGGCAGGTATTTAAATAGTCGCTAGTACTAGAGGAAGATGTCTACTTGACTTTGTGCATCTTTCCTTGATGAGTTTTTTTTCCTTCATGACTTCAATAGGTAAACTATAATATGCACTCTACTGTCTGAATGCTTTTTATTTAGAAAAATATTAAAATTTCCTAAACATGTCAGGAGCACCCGTAAAATATTTAAAGAGCAAAGGCATGCTCCAAGTTCGAGATACTTAATAGTTTAAATCTTTATGCAAAAGAATCAATAAAAGGAACCAGGCCATAAATGTGGGTTTATGGGGTAAAGGTTTCAAAGAGAATATGAACATTTTAGTATATTACAACTTTTTAATGCTATTACAAGGCCCTAATCAGAGGAAGTTAAAAAATGAACTGAGGCAATTATTCTGGGATATACATATTCCTTGAACTTTCTAGAATATTCTCAATGAAAATCAATTAAAAATTCAAGATTTATTTCTTCATGTAAGCTTTTCAGTTTCATTCTGAGGCTGTAATCCCCTCAAAGATAAGGACTAAACTTCCTATCCTAATCTTTACATCTAGAAAAAGAGATTGGACCAATAGATTCGACATCCTAGGGTCCATAATTTCAGATGCTTGATGGAATGATATCACAGAAGGTTAGTCTAAATTGAACTGGGCTGGTTGAAAAATAAAATATTTTTACAAACCACATTTATCCTTTCATTTTTTCCTGTGAAAACTCAGATAATTTTGAATTTCATAAGTCTCTCTGTCTCCCAGGTATGATGTCATTACCTATTATTCTGTATCAAAAACTTCATAAAACATCACTGTTAACTTGAGGGTTTTAATTTTTTCATAGTTTTATATTTTTTCTGTTCTAGTCTAAAATGACAAAAATTAATTAAATGCTTTTACAAAAAAGAAAAGAGTGTAAAAATGGCTGTTAAATAAATATACAGAGAGGAGAGGAGCTAAAGGGGAATATTAACTCCGTGTGGCTCTGAACAGGGCACTGAAAAGCTTAGAGCACCTCTTTCTCATTTTAGATAAAAGAATTCTGAGGATTGACTTAGAAAGTGAAAGAACAATGATGATTGTATCATATCTTACCATCAGAAGCCACTAATAACCTTCACAAAGTGGGCAAAGTGACGTCCACAAGCATTTGAGGACTTCAGTGTTCATCGTAAATACAGTCTGCCTGACTTTCTTTAACCAAGGAATGCTCACTGATTTGCTTTATCATTTATTTTTTCCTGTGGTAGATCCTTGTTATGTTATTTCTAGGATTATTATTATGCAAAAAGAAAATAGTCAGATACCTGAATTTGTCATGATAGGGATGATCATAGATTTACTAGATGAATTAAAGCTAACTGCTGCATTACTCAAAGTGAGTTTTGTTTACATGTATTATTAACCTCGTTTCTTACAGTGCCTATGTAAGAGAAATAAAATATAATGACACTGCTGTGAGAAGATTTACCAGATAGCTGTCACGTGAGTGTAAGGGTTATTGGCATGGTCGTGCTCTCAGGGTACCAAATTTTCAAAGGAGGTATTTACAAAATAACATTCGATAGACAGTAATATCTGCATCGTGTTCTATCTCCCAAAATCTCACTAAGTTGATATCTAGGAAAAGGTTTGTGTCACAAACATAGAATAATTGGAGAGAATGAAATTGTGTAAGAAATTGTGCCCCCCCCAAAATATATAAAGTAGCAGAAGAAGACAGGTTAAAGAGAAGACAGTTGAAAGTAATGACGTGTTCATGGAAGTATTTGTATACCTCAAGACTGTGCTTGCAATGCATTTAAGATTAGTAGCCTATTTTAATGAAAAAAAAAAAAAAGACTTCACTTACTGTCTAAGGGATGAAGATTTTAGAAAAAAGATCTTGCTTTTCTGTTCCCCATATGAATAAAGAACTGTTACAGAATGAAACAGAAAGAAGATGTTTTAAAACAATAGGAGACTGGATGGTAAAGCTTTCAATAAGGATAGAAAAAAAGTGTATCAACTATCTGAAAGGGGGCGCTGAGGAATGGGCATCATTTTACAGTGGAAGAAAAAGAAAAATCAACTGCATAATAGGGAAGTATTCTCCTTTGCCAAAATATTCATTTCCTAATATAGGTTTCTAAAAGCATATCTAGAAATCATAGAGTTCCTGAAAAAATTTCAGTTTTACTTTAAAAGAGTCTCAGCTACTATTTATCAAAAGAACATTTTTCTTAGAAAAGCATATTGATATTATTTTCATAGTAGAATATCATTTTTTTGCATTTTATAGTTTATTGACTCTAGTGATATGTCATTATAAATTTTGATCTAAAGTGGGTCAATCAGAGATACTAATTCACTGTAAAAATGATAATTTTCTTAAAAAACTTAAGTACCATCATGAGCCAATGAAATAAATGTTAAGAAAGTTTTGCGTGTATGTCTTCCAAAATGATATACTGACAATTTTAGTGCATCAGAATTAGATTAACACTTCCTAATTGTTTTCTCCTAAGTGATGTGTCATTTAAAATTTCCATGGAAACATTAAAATATTGTTGCTAATTTCTTTAGCAAAAGACTTCATATCACTTTCAAATTCCAGTTAAAATAATAACCTCAATTTGATGGACTCTGAAGAACTGCTGCTCATTTTTCGTTCGGAGTGCTAATGATCTAGAATTATTTAATATTGTCATCCAGGACAAAGAGACCAGGGCCTACATCTAATTACTTTTGGGAACTGGGCATAGCTCTTATCATTTTTGGGCCATATCTTCACCATCTATGAAAAACAAAATGACTAAGTTATCTCTACAGTCTAAGTCTTTATATCAATTATTTTATTGATCAAAGAGTTTTAATTCAGTACTACTCAAAGTACTGTGATGAGGTCAGGAGCTTGTAGTAGGATGTCAATCAGAAAACTGCTTCCTTCATCTGGATACTTATGCAGTGAAAAAAATGTCAGCTGAATTAAAGTGGGTTTAGCAAGCTCCTTATCTCACAGAAGACTTGTAGCAGTTCATAGACTGGTCTGGGAGCCATATTGTCTGAACACTTTTTATAATGATGTAAACATCAGTAGTCTTCAATCCTACAGCAATTGAGATGAGTGACATACTTTTCAGGTTTCATCATTATACCTCTGAAGCATGCAATTGGCTATTCCTTAAATTATTGAGAGACTATACAGTGAGTGTAGCCTCCTCAAACCAATGAAGCTTGAAGAATTAATGCTAGCTATGGTTATTATTGTGACTTTACCTCCGAACCTAAAATTGGAGCACAGGTCTGACAAAAACAAGTGTCTTTATAGGTTTTCAAACTAAAACAAGTTATTTAAATAAACAGCAAGGCATATGCAGGAGGGTTAAAATAATTGGAAGGATATTGCATCTCTCTTAATAGAGATCTATGAAGTAAAGAAAAACAAATACCTTTTGTTAGTAGACAGACAAAATACTTGAGATATGAATGTCCTAGAAAATTAAGAGTAGGATATACACTGCAGTATACATATAAGCCTAATAACTGAGTACAAAATTATCATTTCAGAAGCTTCTTTTTGTAGAAATTATAGTCCAATGAATCCATATATTCTTTCATCAATATCATGTCAAAATTATGATAAAAATGAAAAGAAACAGCCGTGACTGGTGTGGCTCAGTGAGTTGGGCATCGTTTCACAAACTGAAAGGTCCCTAGTTTGATTTCTGATCAGGGCACCTGCCTGGGTTGTGGGCCAGGGTCCCTTGTTGGGGACATGAGAGAGGCAGCCAGTTGATGTTTCTGTTGCACACCGATGTTTCTCTCACTCTTTCTCCTTCCCTTCCCCTCTCTAAAAAGAAATCAATACAATCTTAAAAAAGTAAAAGAATCCCATCTCATCCTACTGTATTATATAATCATGGTGTGTAAGTTAGATATAACAGAATATTTTACACATATATTTTAAATGTTAAATATTTACACACAGAAAAGGTAAAGAGAATGTGGATTCTTCCTCGGGGTGAAATGACTACATAAGTAGATGGCATTTTTGTTATTCAGGTGCTTCATGGCATGCATTTGGTCAAAGCTCATTGATTATATAAACAATGGTGGATGGAGCATTATAGGTAATTTTAAATTTGGATGTTTCGAACTAAGTGTAAATTTCATCAAAATATGTGTAAATCACTTAACCATTGATTCATTTCACAAATATTGACACCTAACAACACTCTTTCTTTCACCCCTTCGCAGCTATTTGCTTGTTGAATAACTTTCGTCTCTCTCCGTATACACATATCCATATACCGCATCTCTATATACATTACTTCCTTTCAAATGTCTTTTAGTGCTTCTGAGTCTGACTGATGTAGGATGTTATTTTGAACATGCCAAAGCATCTAAACGGCTCCAGCCTTTTCTTTTCATCCCGCATTCCTTGATAAGTGGCGAAGCTTCCCACTTATCAGTCACTCAAAGTGACTGTAGCTGTCAGTTGTGTACAAAGCGCAATCAGTTTAGAAGCGGAGACACCAGCATTTTTCTTCTCAGCTTGAAGCAAACACGTTTTGACTGCTAGTCATTCAATTTTAAAGCATCCTCAATTAGGGGCGGATGAAGATATAAAGAAAACACATCCTGCACACCTCCGGACCAGGCAACAGAAAAAATGTATTGTTATCTCTGGATTTACCTTACGGCACCACAGTCCCTCCTCTTTTCCTGACTGCATGAGACGGTGCTCACGACAACACACCCTCTGTCATGGAACAATAGCAGTAATATATTGCACTACCACTCTGTGAACCCTGTCTGCAAGCCTGTTTATGTTTCCTTTGCTCTCTCCCTCTTGAATCACCCCACAGAAATTTAAGTAATTTACTTTGAAAATTAAAACAAGTGTGTCCACTTACTTTATTTCTTAGGGAACAACATTCTAGTCAATGAAAACATAAAATCCAACTGAACAATGAAAAGGAGGAGGAGAAAAGTTAGAGAAAGGCCTATGAGAGAAAAATTAGAAAGGACCAAGGCAATGACTAGGGGCTGTGTCAGAGGGGCAACAGCAGGTACGGACGTGGGTATCGGCAAAGTCGTGAAGAGGAATGTAGAGGTAGGAGTAAAAAACTGTACTCAGAATTAGGTGGTGGGATGGTAGAAGAAAACCTTTTCAAATATATATCTTGGTGATAAATTTTAAAATGAAGGAAAATAATGATTTAAAAATTATAGAAACTTGAGTGCATGTATACATATACATTAAATAAATCTCTCAATACAATGTATTATATAAAAATTGGCTTATAACTAATTTTACCTCTTTTAGATAAACATATGTTTATACAATGAAAGAGATGACTCTGCTCATTTCCTTTTTAAGTATAACAAGTTTTCCAACATAAAATAATTCTTTTAAAACATATATATTCTTTATAAACATGGTGTCCATTTTTTGGCATTTGTTGGTGAAGATGAGCTATATGCAACATTTGCTTATGTGAAACATATCTTTCCTCCACTTACATATATTTACTTCTCTCACTAATAAAAGATCACTCTTTTACTTGGCTTACTGTAGAAAGAAAACTAAATCACTTAAACAAACGAACAAACAAATCTCCTACCGCATTTGCCTGTTGAAAAGATTAACTTAGTTTGATAAGATCAATTATTCTTATGTTCTAGAAATTATCTGAATTAAATCACTATTGATACTCTACTAAGGAGAAAGAGAAAGAAGGCACCTTTTCAGTTTACATGGTACTCTACTGTCAGGATCTCAGAAGCGCACGTGCGTGCGCGCGCGCACACACACACACACACACACACACACACGCTTCTTAGTTCCACTGGCTGGAAAATGGAGATAAGGCCATAACTTATCTGAATCCTTGTGATAATTATATGAAATGACCTCTGCAGAGAGATAAGCACTTAAGATGCAATGGGCTGCTCCTTCTTACCAGTATAGTACCAGATACAAAATGATTTTACAAATCATATACAGCATGGAGAATGCTCGTTATCTAGTTTGATGGCTCCCTAAACATCTATTTGAACCCCTAGAGAAAATTATTGTCTAGCTTATTATATACACTACAGACTAGGTGATGTGATCTTACTTTAATGAGTCATTCATTCATACATTCAATAAATATTTTGAAGTTCTTATATGCCAGGAACTATTATAAGTACTTCCAGTACAGTGGTGATGAAGACATAAAATCTTTGACCCCACAGAATTTATTGCCAGTGTGTATTGTGATAGTGGTTAGAGGCACAGCCAAAACCAAGTAAATATAACTGTATAATTAGTGCTGTGAAGAAAAGCAAAGGTATAAGTGACCTAGATGCCCAGGGGATACAAGACCATTTTGGATTGGCTGGTCAGAGTCAGCCTCCCTGAGAAGGGTGGCATTTGAAGAGATATCTGAATAAAGTGAGGGTATGAGTTACACAATGACTTGAAGCAAGCATTCCTGGTCAGGAGAATGATAAATGTAAATGTCCCGTGCCAGACCATTCTTGGCATGGTCTTTGAAACCAGGAGGGACATGTTGCGGGGGTGGAAGGAATGAGAGTTAGAGATTGGCAGTGGTGCAATGAAGGGCAGCCCAATGGACTAAGGTGAGAAAATCTATTTCAAATAACTTAATTTTGAACATGGTTATAGCACAATTAAATTTCAAAGAGCACTGCAGTAGCTATGTGAACAATCTACTTAGGGGGTCAGTAGAGGAAATAAGATGACCGACTTGGTTAGGAGCCTACTGTGGTCATCTAGGTGAGAAAGATGGTGACTTAGACTAGAGTGATGGTGGGAGAAGTTGGTCAATTGATAGTTTTTGAGGACATAAACCAATGCTGATGGGTGGGTCGTGAGGTGTAAGAGAATGAATGAAAGGATTCAAGGACAGCTTCTAGGTCTTTGGCAACAACAACAAGACAAGTAGTATATTATTCATTGTTGTATAAAAAGAGAAATAGTTTGGGAAAGATAAAGGTTCTGTTTTGGAAATATGAATACTGAGTACCTATTAGTTATCTATGTAAATAGACTGAGTAGGCAGTTGGATATTGGACTCTGTGGTCCAGGAGAGAGATGAAGGATAAAAAGATGAATTCTGGACTATTATCTTTAGGATAGTGTATAATGCCAGTGGATGAGATCATTTAGGACGTAAGTGAAGATAAAGAAGTCGGATGTTGGAGAACTGCAGCAAATCATCCTTTTAAGAATGGGAAGGAATCCACCAAATGAGACAGAATGAGGAACAGAAAGTTTAAATGTAAAACAGACTGTGATTTTTTTAGAGGTCAACTGAAGAGTGTCACAGGAAAGTGGGAGTGATCAATTTTATTAAAAGATGGTGTGAGCTCAAGTATAATGAAGACTGTGAATTCACCCCTCCTGGAATATTCATAGAAGAAGAAGTAATTTCAGTTTTTCTTTTTGCTTGTCCCTACATGGAACACTTGGGACCATCCTGGTGTCCTAAAGGCAACCATTGTGTTCTCTCTTTCCTTCCCCATTGTATTGACTGTAGCCTTTCTTTTTTTGAAGATACAGTCAAATAGATACACACCTACACACACAGTAAAAATTCAATTAGTTTCTCATTGACTGTAAGTTACATAAAATTTGCTAGCCTTTGAGTAGAAATTAGTATTCTCATTAGATGGCAGAAGCAAATTTGCCACATGCTAGGGAGGTCTGAAATGTATATCTTGACTCACGATGTAACTACTCTTTATAGAATAATTCATTTTATGGTAACACTCTGTTAATTTCATTGGCACCTAATTTTTTACCTATTTATCAGCTCACTGCAAAGACAGAAGACAGAAAATCTTTCTAAAGATTTTTTGAGCAGTCCTTGCTACAGCATTTATTTTACTACACTAATGCATAAACCGAGATGAAATAAAAGAGCTTCATTTTAGACTAACACATTGACTTTTGACCTATATATTCAAATATGTTGTTAACTTGCTCTGTTTTGTTTTGTTTCCCCCTATTTGGTAATTACATTCCCGGGGTTTTGTCTAAGTACTGTGGACCCTGTTTTGTTAACTGATTAAAATGCGGACTGCAGAGCATCAGTGAGGAACAGTGTTCAACTTTTTCCACAGGTGATGTTGTTTGGGAAAAGGCTGCAAAGCCATGGAAATACTGCTGTCAGTCTGCTCTCTGGGCTAGTCTCAGTGGTTCCAAAATATCCATATTAAATTAAATGAACACAGGCTTCACTTCAGAAATCATATTGCAAGGATTGGAGAAAGAAGAAACATGGAAACAGCACAGATACAGGAAGGCAGAAAAAGAAAAACCATGAGGAAGATCATTTGAGATTCCACATAAAATATGAGGGGAAAAATGTCTGTTTCCATGAAACGTACTCTTTATGTTTTCAGTGACGAGCCTACGTTAGGATAAATGAATTACAGAACCAGGATTACAGCTTTTAAAAGCTACTGTCAACATCACATCAAATACAGTTTTTCCAACTAGGGTCTTCATAATAATGTTAAAAAGCTTAAAATAAAAAGTCATAGTTTAAAAATCTACATAAATATAAACTTATTTTACTTGATAAATTTATTAAAATTAGAAGAAGAATCAAGAAACTCTCCATATCTATCTATGCCCCTTGTCCCGGCTATCTTCCCATCAAAGAAACTAAAATATAAATTATGTATTATATAAACCTTAGAACTATTAAAGTTTGGTTTTAGATCCTCAAGTTTTATTTTTCTACAGTAACTCATCCTCTTTATAAAAACTCCTTCATTCCCAGTCACTGGTTCTTGTCTTGAATATTTTCTCCTATTTGAAAAAAAAATTTAAAAATCGATGTCCTGATCTACCATCCAAGTTGATAGACTAAGTGTGTATTGAGTACCTCCATTATTGCATGAGACACCATTAAAATGATAAAAACAAATAAATTTATAAACCTTAAGTGATAAGTTTATTATCACTTAAGATAATAAAGAATAAGACTCACGCCTAGGCAAGAAAATTGACCCAATTTCTGGAAAATTAAGAGCAACTGCAGAGTTTTAACCAATGGGGGTGGGTAAAACAGACTGGAGTATACATGGAAGGGGTTAAGTGCACATGGAGCATAATGTGCCCTCAGAGTCCCCCAGAGGAAAAAAAAAGTCTTGGGACTTGAAATCTCAGGTATGGGAGAGAGTAGGAGTGAGACCTGTGTTGAAAACTGTAGTATTAGATGAAACTGGGTCTCATCGGTCCACCTGTACTCTAGCTATGTCACACTCCCTCAACAGAAATTGAACAGTCTGGAGAAACATAAGATAGCTACCATGATCACTGGTATCTCAGAACAAAGACACTTCTTTATCTGTATGCAGTGTTCACATAATATATGACCAGCTTCCTGTTCTCACTGAAGCAGTGCCCACCTGTTTGTTGATAAGCCTCATTCACAGAGCTCCCAATATATTTTTTCTAATCTCATTCTTAAATCTGAATGGGTAACCATTTTAATTCAAGTGGAACTTGAAGCTGAAAGAGAAGCATCAAAAGAAAGTGAAAAAAAATAAAGTAAAAGGTAATTTAAGGAAATGCAAGTTTAAGTTTTTTAAAAATCCTCAAATTTGCATAGCCCAAGATATTCCAGGAGAAATAATCCATTACACAGGAATAGAATAACCTAAAAAAAGAGTTATCAGGGAACAAGAAGAAGCTCATGAAAATTAAAAAGGCAATTTCTCAAAGTAGATTCAATTAAAAAGTTTAAAAATAAAGTTTAGGCAATCCCCTGAAAGAATCAAGAAACAGAGACAAAAAATATGAACAATAGGAAACACAGTTAGTAACCCAGAAAATACAGTATCTGCCTAATGGGAGATCCAGAGATAACTGGAGAAAAAGGGGTAAGTGTCAAACAAACAAAAGAGAAAAGAGTATTTTCCAGAGCAAAAAACACAACTCTTTAGACTAAAAGGTTCATGGTATTTACAAAATAATCAGTGAAATATATCTGTACACATTTCAGTGAATGTCACAGTAAAAGAGACAGACTGAGCCCCTCAGTGATAATATAGCCCGTCCAGCACCTTTATTATAGCCCCACGAGACCTGAGAAGTGGACGCTGGCAAGCTGCTGAGATTCCTGGCCCCCAGAAAATGTGAGATAATAGTTGTATGTTGTTTTTAAGCTGATATATTTGTGGTAATTTATTATGCAATAAAAAATTAAGACAAAAAAGAGCTATGAAAAGCTTTCAGAAAGAAAAATATCAGTTACCACCACCAATAAAAAAAATCAGATCAACATTGTATTTCTCATAGATGTTAGAAGATGATGACAATGGATTTGAAATATAAAATCATTTGAAAAGTGATTTCTAAGTTAGTTTTATTTATAGCCAAATTGCCAACCAAGTGGGGGGATGGAAATGGAACATTATTACATATGTATACATTTTGGACATTTTAATCTCAGAAACTTTATATGCTATGCATCCCCCTGCCCCTCCTTTTCTTTTAGGAAGTTTTTTGATGTGTTTCTGGAGCAAACCAAGGAGAAATATCAAGAAAGAGGATGATACTGGAAACAGTGATTCCAGCTCTGGAGAGTTATAAATGGACATCTGACAATGTCTGCAGGACGAGCCAATCCTCATGAAAGCAGGAGGGCAGAGGACAAAGGGATGGGTATCACAGGGAAGGGGTTTTGGAAATTTGATTTATTCTTGAGAATGCAAAGAAATAATAAGGCAAATATCAAGAAGAACTAAAAATAAGGGCATTTTTTTTTGCCTTTTTGTCTTTGTGCATTAGAAAGCATAAAGCTACACAGAAAGGAAAATAGGAGCATCCTATTAAAACTATTCAGAAAACAATACATAGATGTATTTTAATGTAAGCATCATTTACTGATTTTCCACTTTTATTATTAACCTATTAGATACAGCTAATACATACACACATACTATATAAATTGAGAGTAAGCACAGCAATAATGGAAATTGGCAACTGGAAGTGAGAGAAGAGGGATGCCATCTTCATCTGAGAAGGCAAATATCAAGAGACACTATGTATAGTGTCTGATTGAATGAGAAAAGTGATGAAAGTAAGCTATTTAAAGTTTAAAAGTATTTATTGGAAAAACTTAAATGAAGACATATATTTGAGGTGAAAGAGGGGAATATGAGGGGATGTCAGGTTGGCGATACAGGAACTAAGTAAATCGCTGTGTTTCCAAGTTAACGGTATTTAATGTTGATAGTTAGAAATAGCACTGGATACATATACTAGAGGCTATTAAAAAACTTTAAAGATTTTAAAGTGGTTTCTTCTTAGTAAAAGGACTGGGCACAGAACAGCAGCCTGGGCTTTCATTACTCCCCTATGCTCTTTTAGCCATGTGGCATGTGCTATATCAATAAAAATGAAAAAAAATATGAATATCAGTCTGTCTTTACCCACAGAGACACACTTGTCTGGACATAAAAATAATGTGAATGACGGAAATACTACCATTAAGTCATCATCAGGAGATGCATTTTAAAAATGCCAAAAGGATTTAAAAGTAGCTCCCTCCTAGTGCAAGGACAGAGGTGCAGTTCTGATCACCGCTCTTTTAGAAGAGGTTGCCTACTCTTCACCCTTGCAGAAAGTACAAGGAAGAGAGGAAAGCCATCTGTAAAGTGACTTCTGTGTATCGTATCACCATAGTTTTCTCCTCTACTAATCTATCTGAATGTCAAGAACTATATTCTTTCCAGCTGTGCTATGTATTTTTTCATACGGCAAAACATTAGTTGGTGCTCGAGGAGTTAATGCATTTCCTTCTCAGGTTGAAATGCTACCTTAATTGCATGGTGCTTATTCTTGGCATTTCCAGTCTCCTAAGTAGACAAGGTTACTTTGCAATCTCTTTGTGCTCCTGTACGTGTGTGGGGTCTTGTGAGGGGGGTGAAATGTTTCCAACTTACCACACTCAGAGAAAGAAATCATAAATCAGCAGGTCGGTCAGGTACTATGATTTCACCTTTAATGTTATTTTGTTTTCAATACAATGTTTTAATGGATTTCATTCTGCATAATAATTTATCAAGAATTACCAAAACTCTTAATAAGCTTAGAGAACTTTGGCTCCAATCAAATAAAACCTTTGTCACAAATTGGTTGAGCCCATGACTACAACTTAATCATTCAATTGTACATGAGTCACATTATATTTTTGCTTCATAGGGATAAGTTCCCAGTGAAAGAAAACTCATTTTAAAACTTTGGGCCATTAAGCCTTAAATGGTAGAATATCAGTGAAATAAAAATGAACTGAGCCGAGATTTGAAAAACTTGGAATCCAGCCATTGTTCCACAAGTGAAAACTTTTGTTGACTTTGGGAAAATCTAACCTTCCCTGGTTTCAGTTTACAACTGTCAAAAAGAGAGATAGGCCTAAATAAAGGCTTTCTAAAAATCCCTTGTAATTCTAAAATCATATGAATTTGGAATACTGAATGCACAGTTTTCAGGGGCCACTGCCATGTAGATTATAGTCGTATGTTCCTAGAAATTCTCCTTTTGCTGGTAATATTCATTAAATTGTCCGACATCAGAAATGTAGAAAGAACACGTTTTTTACTGTAATGATCGGTGAAAAATGTTAGCATTGTGTGCTCGCTACATGCCAGGCATGATCCCATCGAATCCTCAGAGTAACCAATTGTGATTTATGTATTATAATTCCCATTATATAGATGGAAATAATGAAACTAGAGGGATTAAGCAATTATCCCAAGATCACACAGCAGATGATGTGTGAAGATGCAAAGACGAAATTCAGGTATGTTTAATTTCAGAAAACCTGCTCTCCTATCTTTTCAAAAAATAATTTAACACAATTAAAACTGTATTTCACAGTTAGATATATTCTTATATTACATAAAGAGCCAAGTTCTTTCCTACACACTATGGAATATACACTGGCCAACGAACAATACAAAGGAACCAGAGGTGTGTACTTTGCTCTATCTTTAGCTCCAGACAGAATCATCAACCCAAAACTGTTACTGGACCAGAACAAGCTTAATTTATGAATCAGAAACAATAACAGAGTTATCAAATATCAATTCTTTGCCCCCAAGCAAATACAATGAACAACTGTTGGAAAAGCTTATCAGAAGCGGAATGCAACAAATTTAAGGAATCTCTTTATGAAAATTCAAACACTGAACTTTAAGCATGGGAATCATGACAAATATTCATCTGACAAAAAGTATAATTTCTTTAGATTTGCTCTTAGAAATATCTCAAATGAATTTCATAGTAAAGCACATTGTTGAGTTGGCCATGGTAGATGCAAATAAGAACATTATATTCCATTAAGTATTATTTAAAAAGAATAAAAAATGCAAAATTAGGACATGCTTCCCCAGCCCAAAGCTGTAGAAATTCTGTCCCATAGAGAGCTTCAAGATAAAAGGGAAAGTGGGTGCCCAGGGATATTCAGATTGTCACCATAATGGAGGCTCAGCAGAAGTCACATTCACTTAGTTTAAAAAGTTTTGGTAACAGTGAATGAAGTCGAAATGAACTATTGCTGGAAACATAAACCACCCAACTATCAGTACTAGGAGTCAGTTGATTAATATAAAAATAGATTAGTCAGAAAATAAAATTGCTAAAAAGATGGAGACTATGTAGCGGAAGCAATAGAGTAAAAAATATTACCCTCAAAAACTCTAGAAAGATATTTCTCTATGACATACATTTCATCTAATATACTAATATGCATTAAAAGTGAGCTAGATGCAGTATATGGAAATGCAAAAATGTTCTTTTTCAAGGACAATTAAAGGAAAATATTGCCAAATAATAGAAAAGAAGACAGACTTCTTGGTGTTCCTAAAATTAAGAATCTAATAAAGAAAGGAACAAGTTCTAGAAGGATAATGGGATGGTTCTTGGCATTATATTATTTTATTTGTAGAATAAGCTGATTTATGATCTTGCAAAGCATAACAGAAAAATATCTTAATTTTTCTTTTAATCTTGAATTATGTGTAAACCTGGAAAATGACTTTAACTCTATAAATGCTTTATGAGGAAGTAGTGCAGATTGTGTTTTCAATCTAATTAGAATCATGCAGTTTTAAAGTTAAGGATGCTTTTGAAAGAGAGAAAACCAATTCGTCAAGAATTGATCCTAAGTTATTAACTAAAGCTGGTTAATTTGCTAAATCTTATGACATTCTCTCTTCAAATAACTAGAGTAAAACCTACCACCACCCTTTTTATCTGATATTGAAAAAAAAAGAATTACAGGCCCAAATAAATTTTAAATCACTGGGTCATAAAAATAAATGAATGTTTGTGCATATACATGCATACAAACATTAAATGACATATTTCAAATAAAGTAAACATGTCTAAATTAGCCTCTCATTTAAAGAGATCTGAGTAAAAGAAGGAGAAAAATATTGGGGAATGTCATCTTCCTGTCATTTACCAAATCCATCAAGCGTGGAAATCTCTCTTGCTCCCTTACCTAGATCAGTCTAACCCACAGAGCACATCTGTGGAATCCATGTAAGGTACTGCATGCCTTTACCAATATTTGGGCCAAATTAATGTGCTACGTATTTTAATTGAAACAAAAATTGTAAAGGCAGCCTTTTCTGTGGACTAGAAACATTGTGGTACACTATTCTATCAATAAAGGAACTGGAACACATTGTTTTCTCAAGTCCAGAGCGACAATAGAACAAAACATCAAAGAAAATGAAATCAAAATGAGTAACGTAACTTGGTATGTTTATTTCCACAAGGTCTTAAAGCTCCATATTTAAGAAAGAAAAAAGTAAATCAAATATTTTTGGATATCAAAGGAATTTTAATCTCTGGTAAATTTTTATGGGAGAATTTGACTATATATGCATTGAAAAATACACTTTATAATAAAATTTGTTTTATATTTTATTTGCCTTCCACTACAGCAGGTTTGATTTTTACTCTTCTTCCTCTTTGTCCTATGCTTCCAAGGGAAAGGAGGAAAAAAAAGAGAAAACATTCTAAAAAAGAAATATGATAAGGATTTGTGTGAGAAAAAACAGGATATATTTTATCTTTTTAATCTTTTGTTTCTACATATACCACTATATTAGTGCTTCCCATAACTGTTTGAACAATCTCTCAATAAACTATTTTAAATATATTGTGACTTTTATAACTATTGACTGCTTGTAAGACTGCCCCAAATTAATAGTTTATAAAATAAGCTTTAGAACTACGCTTTTAGTTAATGAATATACTAGAAGCTCTGAAATGAATTCCTTTCAGATTGCCATCTTGCTCAGTCCTTATTTTTTACCCCAAACATTCCCTACTTCCCAGACTTTTTAAAAATAATAGTTTGATGGCGTTTGACTCCATCAGGATCCTTTACCTGTACTGCAAGTAGAAAGAGGACAACCACACTGATACAACATCTCAAAGTTTCTCTTAATGTTCCCCAAATTACTATCTCTGTGAACTAGTGTAAGCCAGCAGCTTAACATTTTGATCAAATAAAAATTCTAAGCTTTTAAATTGCTCATGCTTAGCAAAATTTCTATTACCAGTCAGACAACTTTGTCTTTGATCCTACCTGTACCTATCACTGGCCGTGGGATCTTGGGCAAATCATTCATTTTGGGTTCAGCTCTCTAGAACACAGTCTCTATAGTCATGTCTTCTCTAGCTCAGATAATTTTAAGGCACTTTCTTTTCAAAATGCTCTCACTTATAAATTAGAGCGCTCTATACTCTGGAGCAAGAATCCACCCATTTCAACATTTGGTCATTGTGACAGAGCTTAAAACCCACATTATGAATGTAGTAGTCATAATTATGAAATAATTCCAAAAAAAGAACTGAAGGTATTGGCTCAATTTAAATGGTCAAAACAAAGCTTATCCTTCTACATATTTATAATATGGATTTAGACATATTTTTGCAATTCTACTTAACAAAGAACTCTCTCAGTCTCAAAAAAAATTATAAAAATTTTAAACCATTTATGCCCTCATCAAAGTACAGTGAAACCAAGTGATTTACAAAGGGCCATATCTCTGATTATGGAATTATATCTTATTTAAAATAAGAAATTGCCATAACAGTTTTATTACCATAGATTTTCAATAACTAAAAACATTTAAAATCAGATAACCTGGTACCATCCACTAAAACTGTGTTCAAAGTCAGCATAGTTAGACTGAACCTGGAAATCCCATAACCAGTTTTAAACCATTGAACAACCACACTCCACATATGAACTGATGGATCATATCACATTAGAACTGTACTTCTTCTAATTACTGCTAAGGAGGGTGAAGATTTGGGGCTGGGTCATCTCACTGATGTTTCTGTCTCACTGAAGCTGTGACCCGCTCACCGAAATCTCAGGGAGAACAAACCCGAGTAAACGCTGTAGGCTACATAAGGAAACTAAGTGCCTGACCCAGTTAGATTAAATGTAATAAGCTTGGTCGGCAAAGATGTCTAAACACAACCAACAAAGGAATGAAATAATTTTGACCCGTTTTCTTCCATCATTTATAATATTCAAATTTAATGCCATGTGTTGGATTATCAAGATAAAACCTGGAGAGCACGATGAATTTCTCCCCAGATAACCTAACTGCACATCTAACAGTTACTTCCAGATGGATGATGTTACACAGGGTTGGACTGCTGGACCCATGATTTAGGTTCCTTTTCTAGATGGCCAGAGCAAGGAAGTATTGAGCATTTTCTATTTGTCTTGACACTAGGCTAAAGCTATCCACTCATGACTTCGTTAAATCCTCATAAGTACTCTATGATGTAAGTGCTTTCAGAAAGGGAATTTTCAGGACGGGATGCACATTTTGTCAAAGTTTGTGCAGCAAGTGGTGGAGACAGGACACCCCCGGCAAGTTACGTTTTCCTTTTGCTACCAATACAGCTGCTTTATTTCTTCCTTATCAATGCTCCTTCTCATTGCAAACTTTCACATAAGAAAAATAACAGGCTATAGAGCCCTCCGTCTTGGTTTCTTCCAGTAACAGTAAGGGTGAGATTCTACTGGAACACAAAATCATACGCTCCCTAAATTCCACCTTTATCACACCCAGCTCTTCAGCATACAGTAAAGTTCTCACCACCACTGCTCTTCATCAGTGATTTTCAATCTTTTCATCTCACAGCCACATAAACTAATTAATAAAATTTAGCAGTACAGGAAAAAAAATAAGTATATTTTTGATTGATTTATGCCAGGCAGCTGGCGTGTTGGCTGTTGTCATTTTTTTTTATTGGACGATCTAAGAGATAAGAGGCCAGTGCCCTCGGCTAAATAGTCAGGTATTGCATGTTTCAGAAATTCTCGTGGCGCACCAGCTGAAAATCGCTGCTCTAAATGAAAACTCGCTACACCCTCTGCTTTGGTTCCCCTGCACCTCCCCCAGTAAGAACACTTTCAGGACTTCCAGCTACACTTTAAACATTAAACCATAGAGAAAACAAAACATTTCTAACATTAATTTCCCCTCAATATAGGATGAAAAGTACTGTCAGCTTGCTGAGGCTGACGCTCCCTGTGACAGAGAGCCACCCTCCACATCCTTCTCGTGACACAGGAGGCATGGAGTCACGAATTATGCTGAAAGTCATTTGTGCTTTGCAAATTGTTTCAAGTAGGCCCAACTAAGAATGAGAAACAAAATATTTTTCACTGGAAGCATGTATGAAATTATGATTTCTGACCTGGATCTGTTGCTGAAGCAAGTTGATTTTGTGTTGCTGCTGCAGGAGTTGCTGCTGCTGTCTGGCAATCTGCGGAGAGACGGCACACGAAAGTGTTAAAGTGGAACGTAGCCCTGGGGGAATTGCCAGTGTTCTGCTTCTCAAAGTTTGGTTGGGCACCGATCATTAAGATGATGGTAATAGATGTACTTGTGTCTCTATGGTCCCAGCAATTCATCCTTAAGTAGGATCAAACATGACATTCAGTCTTTAGGAACATGTATGGTTCTTTTGGCCTAGAACAAATGAAGACCTAAGACACTACAGCAATGATCTAATCCAGTTTGAAATGTTAGTTTCAAAAACCTCACTTCCTGGAAATATGTTGAAAAGCCACACAACTGTAATTGAATAACAATAAAAAATTAAAATTAAAAAAAAGAAGCTACTGTCTAGGATATTTTCAGCTGTATTTTATGAAAGAAAGTATTGATAAAATGGGGTTTGGGAATCAATGAGTTCAGAGTAGCACAAAGTATTGTAAGACGCTTTATTTCTTAGTGATGTTATAGTTTTTGTGTTGGTTTGTTTCTTGCTAAAATACTATCCTCATTTCTGCTTCCCATAAACCTCTAAACTGCCATCTCCTCCACGCACCCCATTCTAGTGTCTGCTCCCATTCTCAACTAAAATGATTCTTAATAAAGTCACCAGTCACTTCTATTTCCTAAAAATTCTGAAGCATTTTTTATTCCTCACCCTTTGACCTTTCATCAGAAGTCAATGCTCCAGTGCTGTCAATGATCCTGAACCTTATTTCTCAGCTTCTGGGACATCACATATTCCTGCTTCTGCTCCCGCCTCTCAGTCTGTTCCTTCTCAGTCCCCTTCAAAGGCTTTATCCAATGTTATAGTTCTATAAGGCTTAATTGTAGACTCAATTCTTTTCCCTCTATACCTACTTCCACATGTATGCCAAGTGTTTATAAATTTGTTTATCTAGATTAGACCATTGCTTCAAGCTTAAGACCCATTTATCCCAGGACATTCCCAAAGGAACTTCAAATTCAACAGGTTCAAAACTAAATTCAGACTTACCCTTTCATGTGGTCGTCTGAAATGTTTTCTAAGCCAGTGACTAGCACAATCACCCCCTATGTGCTCTGATTACAATCTCTTCCTTATATGTACTATGCTATGGATCATATATATTTTGTTCACCATTTGCAAAAAAGCCTGGAGCAAAAGGAGTACGGAATAAATAGTTGATAAGGAATGCTTGGTTGAATAGATGAGAAGAAAATTTTAGGCATTTTCAATGCATCATAAAGGGTAAGTAGCCCTCTCAAGAGATTTTAACATCAGTCTCTTATAAATAAGCTCTGATTCTTATCCTCATCACAATGATTTTCATTAAAAAGTATACTTCCTTAAATTCAGTATCAGGAAGCTGAAAATTCAGGATAAATATGATTCAAGCAGTCCTTTACTATGAATGCAAGAACCCATATGAACGGATGGGTCTGCCTGGCCACGCAGTGAACTTTTTATTTCTCTTATGGATATTAGTACAAGTATAATTATCTTAATGCTTTATTTTATCTTAGGAATGTAGTAAAAATTATTTTTTTCTGAAGAAAGGTAGGAAAGGATATGAAAAGGGAGTATCACTTTTTCCTCATCCAGTTCTTTCCTGCCACATACCAATATTCCAGCTCTATTTAAATCCTCTCATTAGCATCTTAAGACTTTAATCAAGAAACTGACCTCTTCATACCCTCTACCCTTATTGCTGTTCCAAGTTACCATTCCTTCTTGCCTGGATTGTTGTGATAGCCTCCTACTTGCTTTTTTGGCTTCTGCCCTTGCTCCCTAAAACCTATTTTAAACTAGCATCTGGAAGGATCCTTTGAAAATATAAGTTGTATCATATTATTCATCGTTTCAAAACACTGTCTCAGTCAGAGTAAAGGCCAGTGTGCAGGTAATGCCCGCAAGCCCAGTATGACTCGGCCACCTCTCTAATTTCATCTCCTCCTTCTCTTCCCTTTGTCCCTCCACTCTGGCTACACTGCTCTCCTGTCTCTTCAACACACCGAGGATGTTCCTACCTCTCAAGGATACTCCTGCCTCTGCACCTCTTGCTTTCCCCTTGTTGGAAACACTCTTCTGAGATGACTGCATTGCTCACTCCCTCACCTCCTACAAGCCTCTACTCAAACATGACCCTGTCAACAATGTCTTCCCTGACCACTCACTTTAAAAGAGCTACTCTACCTGTCATCCTCATCCCTAATTCTCTGCTTTAGTACTCACCGTAATCAACACACACTACATTTTACTTTAAAAAAATTTAACATCTATCTCTTCCCAACTACAATTCCATATATGAAGGATTTTTGTCTGTTTCATTCTTTGCTGGATCCCAATCACTAGAACAGAACCTGGAATCAAATTGGTACTCAGTAGGTACTTGTTGAACCAATGAAGGTGGAATGGAATGCAGAGTATCGTGGAAAGGCTGAGCAGTAAACAGGTTCATTAGTATCTCCCAGGGCTTTCAGAAGAAGATTAGCATGTACGGAGTAGGCATACACTATAGGAAGTATACTAAGTAGGGATTGTTAGAAGGAGAGCCAGAAAAGAAGTCCTCAAGAGAAGAGAAACCTAACCTGTATCTTAAGGAATATCTACTAAATGCCATTCAGAGATTTTAATGAGGCATTTCATTATAGATAAAAATGTCATCTTTCAAGTAGTTATGAACCACCAAGTAGAGAGAATAAATGGAAAGAAAGGGGATCCGTTCAAATATAATCTGAATATTTCTTTACCTCTTTCAACTATGCTAGTTTACCCTTTGAAAGCTGTATTGAATACCCTTGACTAAACAGTGGTTCTCCTCTACTGTGGACGGCGAGGGGACTGAACCCAGAACATGGGATATTAAAGGGAGTTAGCCCTACAAAAGATGAACCATCTCTGTATGTAAGCTCAGCTTATGACACCCTCTGTCTTCACTTATTACTACCAACTTTCCTTTAAGTAATAGTTGTTATGCTTTGTCTCCCATTTCCCACTAAATATCAATTATTCTACAGGCCAATTCTTATTGTCTGATTTCTGCTTTTAAAGCTACATAGAAGCCATACTCTTAAAGGTCAACAATAAGAATCTAAATGACAAATCCAGTAACTCCTTGTTTCTAGATTTGTTCATTTTCCTATCTCTAGCAGCTGAACAACAGTACCTCCCAAGGATCTACCCTTTAAGGCCTTCAAAGCTGCCATTTCTCTGCATGAAACACTCTGAACCCAAGATATTAATATGGGTTTCTCTGGTATGTCATTTAAATATGAGCTTAAGTGCCAAACCCAATCTAAGAAAACATTACCTTACCATATAAATCAGTATCACTTTTCTTACATTTCTTCAAATTACTTATCATTACTTAAAAATGTTTTATTCATTTCCTTTGTTTATTTGTTAATCATCCCTTTCCACTAGAATTTTGGGGCTTTGTCTTTCTGATTAATGGAGGTGGCCTCAGCAGTTGGGAAAGTGCCTGGCATGTAAGAAGCACTCAGTTGAACAGGTGGATAAAACTGATCTACTCCGGTGTTTTAAGCTCTCATCTCTACGTAGAAAATCTAAAACATTTAGCTCAACCCTCCCTTCCAAGCCATTGATTGACATTCTACCGGTCTCTCATGTACCTCTAGAGGGACAACCTGACACCGGCTCTAGTTCAGTATAACACACCCCTTGCTGTTCCAAAGTTGCCTTCCCCCCCGACTTTCCCGATTACTCAGGCTCAGCGCTTTTCCTCTGCCTTTTGCCCACTCAGAAAACTCAACTAACCGTTAACTCTTCCAGCTGTTTATTTCCTTCTTCTTTTTACCCATGGTCATTACCTTATCTAGTTTAGATTCTCACTCGTTCTTATTATTTCAAATTCCTGCCCCGTGATTGAAAATTTACTTCACTTGGTAAATCCTACCTTTCTTCAAAGCTCATAACAAACCTCTTTAATAAAGTCTTTTATAATGTCCCTGACTGGAAATGTTCTCTTGACTCTCCACGTTTCTTTTTGGTAATTCTCATGTGACTTACCAGCACCTGACCTTGATTATAATTACCTCCATGTTACATAGCGCTAAAGTAGTTGGTAACCTTCTTCGGATCAGAGTTTGCGTTGGTGTTTTGCCTTTTTATTTATTTATGTGGGGGAAAGGGGAGAGAGGCTTTAATTGCTCTTTGTATTCCTAGGACAGTGACATAAATAGCACAAAAAACAAAGCAAAGGAATTTGACTTTGTCTCTAGTCCTTACTCACCTGTTCTTGTTGCTGCTTGGCCAGCTCCATTTGCTGGCGCTGCTTCTCGATCTGAGACGCAGCCAGTTTCTTCTGCTCGTCGTGGGCAGCCAACAACTGCTCTCGCAGGCTGGTCAGCTGATTGATCATACCCATGAGCTGCCTCTCCTTCTCAGCTAGGCTTTCAGGAGTCCCTGAAAATAATACAGCAATAAAACATATAAGAAAGGATACATGAGATGAGAGTAATTTTTCAACAACAATGATTCTGTTGTGTAGAGAACTGTTCCAATTATAAGGTTGAACACACAAACGCTACTTTCTTTTGGATTTGAACTCAGTAGTAAAAAGTGATGGTTATTTACCCATAGCAAAATATCAGAATGAATGAATATTATAATTGTTTTTGTTATTTATAACAAGCAACAATTTATAGCTTTTCCCCCTTTATTGTACAAGTAAACCAAAAGCTGTAGGCTGACAAGCTACTATTTTTAATGTTCTACGTTGGAGCCTGATGGAAGTAAAAAGAAGTCCAAAGCACAATTCTCCTGGGCCTACGTAGTTTTTCAAATCAAATTAAAGAGGTAGTACAAAGACGTGAAAATTTAATAACCACAATTATTAAGAGTTCAAGATATTATTATCAGTGATACGATTCCTTAAAAAGAAACTTGAGGAATCAGAACTAAGGAAGCCAACATTAAAAGGGGAAAACAAGCTCTTCACCAATCAAGTCTCAGCCTGGTTTCTCACATGCCACTCATACTTTCTTCAAAAATAGAATATAGCTAGCAGAGAAAATATCTAAGTTTGAGATATAAATTTAGTTTATCATGAAATAATGTAATATGGTTGAAAATAAACAGACCACATTATGGTCACCTAAGATTACACTTAAATCTAAGATTTGAAGAAGTCACAGCAGTCATTTAAAATAAATAGCATGCTCAAGATTTGAAAGTACCAGTGAATCATCTAAGTGGGGTTAACATACTTATTTGATACAATGGAAAGGTGAGTAGTTCACTGAAACAGAAACATTATCACTTTTAATTGTTCTAAAACTCACCAGAGATAAGACCTCTATGGTAAAGTAATAGCGGAAGGAGAGAACATACTTTTTAATTACAATTTTCGCTTGAAACATAAGACACTAAGCACTGTTTTAATAATGCATTTGCCACCTGTACATATGTAATTAGATAGAAGAATCTGTTATAACTCAGTTACCCTTCCCCATCCCACTGCATTTCTCCCTACCAATTTATGCTGAAAAAGCATGTGCTTTTTAAAGAAGTAGTAGCTAGAGTTAGTGGCTTTAAATTTTCATTTGCCCATTGGGAATGGAAATAAAGTTTCTAATGCAATTTACATAGGCTAGAAAAGAAACATCCATACAAAAAATTCTGAGTGAATTTAAGGCAAGAATCATGCCTTATACTCCTGCCTTATTCATTGCCGGTACTCATTAGATTGACACTAATAATTTATTATGCCTCAGATATTTAGGTGCATCAAAAAGAAGGACACTGACTCAAAGAATAACTATGTGACTATTATAATTAGAATTCTAACATTAAAAAATGTAAGTGCTGGAAACGTTTTTTAAATAAAAAATATCCAGCCCTGGCTGGTGTGGCTCAGTGGATTGAGTGTAGGCCTGCAAGAGATTCCCCACTTAGATTCCCAGTCAGGGCACAACCTGGGAATCGAACAGGTCCCCAGCAGGGGGCGTGTGAGAGGCAACCACAGACTGATGTTTCTCTCCCTCTCTTTCTCCCTCCCTTCCCTTCTCTAAAAATAAATAAATAATAAAAATCTAAAAAAAGGAAAACAACAGGAAATTCAACCCATAACAGTTTCCTTCAGACGAGTGACAATATAACATCAATACTGCTCTCCCATACTTAGGGAGAGCTCTTGCTCCAGATTCCCTTCTCTGTCTCCATTGTCATTCTTCATCATCTTTCTCATGCATTGTTATGGCAAACTTTTAATAGAATTTCCTGTCATTAATTTTTCTCTCCATAAGCCTATCCTTTTAACAGGCACCAAAATTATCTTCCTAGAAAACAAATATTGTAATATCACTTTCTATGTTTAAATACTTCCAGTATTTTCTGAATAAAATGTCAACTGATCCTTAAAAAAATGAATGAATTGCTTCAAAATATAACCCAACCTTCCCATTCCTTTGTGAATCTTATATTCTAGTCACACCGAATTCTCCACTATTCTTCCCAAATAACACCCTTCACAAGTGCCAACTACATAAACATTCCTTTTTCATGCTGGAGCTCATGTGTCTTATTTTTTGTGATTCTTTTCCTTATTTTCACTAATAACAGCCATTCCCTTCCTTAGGAATCCAAACAGTATGTATCTTTATTATGGTAATTAATCACTAATTGTATTATCTTATTTTTGCATTGTGTCCTAAAGCTGGCAGAGATAGTTGTGACAGCAACAGTCGTAAATTACCATTTTTTATATTTTCATTACCTGTTACAGAACCTGGCATATAGTGAATCATCTAAACATGTTTAATGAATAACAGAAATAATAAAGTCCATTCCCTTTATACCACTCTGAATGTTGGGCATGCCATACAGCCAAGGAAAATGGGGAGATGTTTTATCTTATAAAATACTTGCATAAGTATGTATTCTGGTTTTGACTCAAAAAAGTTAAGCCAAGGAATCTAAGCTTTCATAAAAGAAAATTCCCCCATTTTTATGAGTACTAAATGAAGATGAAGGAGTAAGTTCCATGGATTCATCTCTAAATTATCATGTTCTTTGTAATTGTCTCCCAGTGTGTGGGGAGGTTGTAACAAATGATCTTATGAATATTGGAAATTCTGGTAATAGTTACAAAACATCCTAGACTTAAAAGAGAATTAAGTAGATCATTGGCAAATCCCAGAGGCTCACTAAACAAAAAGAGTAGCTACTTTCTTTACTTAGATTCAGATTTTTAGGATTTATACAAGTTTGTAACACCATGAGGACCCAACTGCGTATGTATGGATGGATTAGCTCCGTTGGATTCAAATCATGTCATGCCAATGACAGTAATTTATTTTCCTTTTCTCAGTTATTTGAACTCAAGTGTTTTAATCTATTCTAGTCTGGCTTTAATTTCTTAGGATGAAGGATTACTGAAGTAAAAGACCAAATATACTCTACATTCCAGTTTTTCCTGCTGCTTAGTAGCTACAGGCATGTTAATCATTTGAGTGATTCCTATAGTTCTGTAGGTTCCAGAAGAGAAGCAGCACAAGTCAGAATATTCCTTAGTAAAATAATGTACAGATGTCACGAGGGAAGGAAACCAGCTTCAGTCATCCGCAGCTCAGTAAGAGGTATTGCCACCCATACCATGTCTGAATTTCTTTTCCTGCCTCACTTTCTATATCCAGTGCACTGGGAATCCAGTTAACCCAAGACCATATTATAAAGCAGCCCAAGAATTGTCATTTCCACTACTCCTCCTCACTCCAGACCACCACCACCACGGGCTTGCCTTGAAGACTACAACAGTTTCTAACCATTCCACCTGCTTCTACTTCTTCCCCTACTAAATCCATTCTCCAAGCAAAAGTTCAGAATACTGTTCAGAAAGGTATATCAAACCCTATCACATAGCTGTATAAAACCATGTCATAGCTTTGTACTGCCTATAGAATGAAATTCAAAGTCCCTACCCTTACAAAGCCCTGAATGGTCAGGCTCTGAACTTCTGTGGCATCATCACACCCATTTTCATCACATCCTTCTTCTTTCACCCATTGGTTTCTCTAAGACCAATATACAAACATGCTCCCACCTTAGGGCTTTTGCCTCCAGTTGTTTCCCCTGGAAACGTCTCCTCCTACATCAGGGTCTCCCAGTCGGGGCACTTACTCACACTTCAGGCCATAGCATTCTTTTTCTGGAGCTGTACTCAATGCCTCTGGCTAGATGTTGGTAATACTCCCCACCTAGCTACAACACCCCCCAAAATGTCTCCAGACACTGCCGAATTTCCCCTTGTAGAGCAAAAACATCCCCAGTTGAGAACTACATCCAATGACTGGTTATTTTCTTTAACTCATTCAGCATCTGTACAGAGTCCCTCCCATGTGCCTCACACCAGTCTGCGTGCTGGAGATGCCGCAGTGCACAAGCCTGAAGAAAAGTCTGCTTTATAGACTTTACATTTAAATGAAGGAGATAATCAATCAATCAATCAGTCAGTCAAATGCAGATGCATCCAGATAGCAGCATTTGTTGGATTAACTGAAAATACAGTGATAAATAGACTAACTTAAGTTAGTCTAAATTTATGACTAAAGCTTCTTTTAGTGGCATGCTTATCCAACAAGAGAGAAAGGCAGACCCCCCTCAGATTTATTACTTGGGATCTGATTCTTATCCCAAATCTGCTCGCTTTCAAATTGTTTAATGTATTTAAACAGAATTATCTCTTTCAAGCCACACACTAAATCAATATCTTTCTTTTATCTCAAAATGTTATGTCACCTAAGAGAGGATCTACTTTAATCCACATGTTGAATTCACCAAGGATGTCTTTAATTCATGAGTTCTGAAAGGCCATAGTATTGCTGAATGGATTATTTCCTTGAATCTATTCATTTCTGGCATTATAGAACTGTTTGGTGTTTGCCTTTGTGTCCCAACTTCTAGAAAGAACAAAATTATAACTTTCAAAAACAGTCAATTTTTTACTATCTTAACTTCAGCTGGCTTTTTCCATAATACCAGACACCACACGCTGCCTGCCTGAATGAATGCATTCTGAGCAGGGTGAGGAGGGTCTGGGAGGGAAACTGAGGGGAAAGAAACCAGGCTCTACAGAAGGCCGGTGGAGACACTGATCTAGGCATTTCTGAGTAGCCTAGCCAGAAAACCTCTCAAACAGTGCCCTTCTTTCACACCCTCACCAAACAGAAATACTATGCTAGAGAACTTTGCAGGCAGATATTTTTTGTTATAACTCTACAGCTAAATTTAAGTCAGGAAAAATACAAACTTGCAATGACATTACTGAAAAACGAAAGATCTGTTTAGATTAGTCAAAGCCACCACGGATCCGCAGATACGGTTCTCAGGTGAAGTGCCAATGCAATGACCTTCGTGCTCACGGAAACATTGTGTGACACAATTGGCTGTCATCTGGAATGCAGCCATTGTTGTCTTCCCCCTTCGGGAGCTATGAGGCTATAAAAGGTCTTTCTTTATTTCACAGGACCTTTAGATAAAGGCAAAAAAAAAATGTAAACTGGCCAGTTCCACTATATGGCTGATAAGAGAAGAAATAACTGTTTTGTGTGGGGTTTTTTTTTAGGCAGCTAATAAGTTTGTTAGATAGATGGACTGTTTGCTGTCAGCAGAACTTTTTAGTCAAACTGCAAAACTAGATCTAGTGTCCTTTTTCTGTATTGTTGCTAATGTAACTTTAAGACCTAATTACTTCACACTTCCAAAGTACCAGACCATAAAATGGTATAAATTCTTACAGACAAAGTCATCTAGCCTGAAAAATAATTTTATGCTTTTCAAAGTGGTGACCTTTAAGGGCTCACATTGTTTCTTAAGAAGTGAGATTGACTTTAAGCAGGTATGACAACAATTTATTATTGATAGCTGAACTATCCAAATCAAATGCTATTTATTTTTCCTACTTTTAAAAAATTAGCATTTTTACTTTTTTAACAGTAAGAAACACATCTTTGAACTCTGCTGAGCTGTAACTATATCTTTGTCTGCACGCTCTGAAAGTAACTCACAGCAACTGGAAGCCAGCACTTAGGGACTGAGCTCTGTCCTCGCTTGGCTGTAGTCTTAGATGCTCAAGAATAGGTGTGTGCTGATGTGTGTACACACACACAAACACACACATTCATTCACCCACTTGCAATTTTCCTGGAACTAATTAAAAGTTAAATGAAAACCGGTCAGCATAAATGGTGGAGAAAAGTTTCAATCCGCGAGAAGACTCGGTAAATACCATAGAGGGGATACACATCCTAATGTAAGCAAAGATTCTACTCCAATAATTATTCTAAGGTGTCATTATTAAATCATCTAATAATGGAATAAGTTCATATTTTCAGACGAAAAAAGCTCATACTTATCCTTCCCTACCCCGACCGAGTCCATGAGACTTACACCTTTCTTTGCCTCATAAAAAAGCAGCTGCCGAACAGCTAAGCCATTGTTCTTGTCCAACTTCTGAGGAGGCATGAAAAACACATTCCTGGGCCCTACATAATCATGGGGAGTCTGACCCCCCAAGAACCATTAAGTAAAATTTATTTACCCCCAGAGGGCAACCCACAATTGTATCCTCTTCACTTTCTAGCCACCTATGAACAATGGATAGTAATTGCAACTGTCACGGGCAGTCAGCAGGGAAAGCAGCCCAGCGCAATTTTCCCAGTCTTCTGCCAAACCCGATCCGAGCACCTAATAACCATGCCCCCAACAGAAGAAAGATCTACAGTTGCTTTTAAAGTGCATCAGAAAACAGCATTTTGAACAGAACCAGAGCACAATAACCAAACTCGTGCTCCGAATGCGAAGCTTAAAAAACTCAAAATTAAAGACAGAAACTTCTTTTTTGACTGCACTACAGCTTCCTGAACAAACCCCACAGGCAAGCCTGAAAGGACAGCTGAGCTTCTTTCCTCTAAGCTTATCATCACTGCTGTTGCTGCTTTTAAGTCTGACTTGTGAGGAAAACCAGGGAGGGAAAAATGTGTGTCCTCCAATGCAACGAGATCACAAGGTTTGAAATGGGCTCTTCGTTCAGTCATTACCTAGGTCAGAGGAGAATACAGAACCTTGGAGAATAATGCATCCTTTATCTCAGGTGCAAATGGGTTAAAATCCAACAAAATAATACAAAATATATGCTGCCTCAGTAAAAACTTCTTTGTTCTCTTTCAACTTTGTCCTCAAGCCCTTTTAGGAATATTACTACTTGCTTAAATTGGATCCCAATACAGATTTTGTTGATTAGCACCTATTCATTCTCTCACCACCCATTCATATCTAATCATCGCCTGAATATACGTAAACTCCAAATATATTGACGAAAAGTGAACTACTCAGGCAAATATTTTCTGGAAGTTTCAAATTACCATGATGTTAGTGGCATGGAGGCCAGACATTTGTGAAGACCAATCTGGGCTTCGCCTTCCTCCAGGATGCTCTCCTGTGGAGACTTCAGAGGCAATGACCTCTCATTGGGGGCATGCACACACATGCTAAGAAGCTACTTACACACATAGTTGAACATGTATACCAATATAAATCCGGTGATATTTGAACAGATATTCAGTCCCTATCACAAAATATACAGAGGAATATATAGCAATATTTTAATATTGATAAGTTTTTTTCCTGAAAGAATATCCTTCAGAACTCAGAATTAAAACTGTCCTATTAGCAACAAATAGAAAACCATAGATTGCCTACTGTGCTCTAAGAAACCACACTTCTAAATTAATTTGAAAGGATCATTTGACCATATTTTTATGGGAAATTTAATCTTCTCCCTTTGTTATTAGGATAAGTTCATTAAGATATGAATATTCAGTATTATTGGAAGTCCATATAGAATTTTTCTCTTATTTGTATGTAATTTCTGACTCAAAAAACAAAAATGTTGCCCTTATTTGTACAAAACAACCTTCTTTTAAGATTTCCTCATTCATCATTCTGATTTTAAATGTAGATTATGTACATCCATACTTCTAATAGGTGGCATGTAGGAAATCAACTTGTAATATGCAGTTTTTAAACCTTTAGGTACATTCCTACTTAAAAAGTATATCGCTAATTTTTTATATGAATCTCAAAGCCTGCTAAAGGTACAGTAAGATCATTCTATTCAAACAACACACCACTATCCTGTAAGGTACAAACAGGGAAAAACAAGAACTCCGATACATCTACTTCCAAGCTAGAACGAAGAAACACCAAGACAGTGAACGCACAAGGCAAAACAGGGAGGGAGCAGAAGTACTTTATTACCATCCATATTCCTAAATATTAACTTAATTTTGATACATTTTGGATCAAAATAATTAACAAACATATTACCTTTTATTTCACCAAAGTTCCCTGATCCCATTGCAAGAAGCTTGTCTTTCCAGTCCTTTGATAGTAGCTTCTCAATACTGGGGGTTTCTAAGTAAAGAAGAAAAAAAGATGTAAGCAATCCACATGGCTGTCTTTACAATGGAGCTTATCAAAAGTCTAGCTGTCAGACCCTGGCAGGGGAGCTCAGTGGGTTGGAGTGTCGTCCTGATACACTTATGTTGTGGGTTCCATCCCCAGTCAGGGCACATACAAGAAGCAACCAATGAATGTGTAAATAAGTGGAACACCATATTGATGTTTCTCTTTTTCTCTCTCTCTCTCTCACTGACCCCCCTTCCTCTTTCTCTCTAAAATCAAGTGAAGTTTTTAATTTTTTTTTAAAAGTCTATCTGCTAAAAATAAGGCCATCCCAATCCCAGCCCCAGTTCATAATGACTTCATCAACAAACTGATGGCAGGGGAGGAAAAAAAAAGAATGTTTTGTCACTTGCTGTTTCAAAATCATTAGCTTTTTCCTTTTGCAGAACAAAGCGGTTCTAATTCTTTATGACAATGGGTACATATAAGCCTGCAGTTCATTGTTTTTCAATTTGGTGAATAAATTCCTGCTATAATGGATGCTTGTCAATTTCAGGGTGTTAGTCTGCAGTCAAAAAATAATTATGTTGATAAAATGCAGAGAAAAAAAGGCAAAGAATTAGCTCTTAAATCTGCTACATGTAATTATATCCCTCTGTGTGTTTACAATTACATCCACTTTATAATATGTGTTTAACATCATGTGGTGGTAAGCACACTGTGGAAAGATTTGCCGTGAACATTAAAAAAAAAGTTGGTACAAAAGAAGCTTTACAAAGATTGCAAAATCTAGAGAAGTGAGTAATGCCTATAATGGAAACCTATTATTTGCTTATTTCAGATTTGTGTCACACTTTTTAAAAAATGCCCTGCATTGGGACCGGGCACACATATTTTAGAGAGCCAAGTTATGCTTTAGTCTGATATTTGTTTCTATATATTACACAGTTTTGACCTCCCCTTTTGTGTCTGAATTTTAATGTATAACTAAATATAAATGCTAATAAAACCCCCAAACATTAAACTCAGTTCCAAACAATGTAATTGTATATTCTTGTCAGCATTTAGATGGGTCCACAGTTACAATGGCTTTCAATCCCACGATTAGCACTGCATTCAGTTAGAAAATGGAGTGTGCTAAAAGATAAGTGTCCCAGTATGCTCCATCTAAATAACAATACCCACACTTATTATCTGGGTCTGAGACGCACACTGCCATCCTCCCCACTGGTGTTTATGCGTATTTGTGTTTGTGCAGACATTTGTCGACCCCCTACTAGGAGCATAAAGGGAGTACATGTTAACTTATCAAAGGGACCGTCTGGCCTAGAGACCATAAGATTATTAGAAACTGGTTAATTTTCCCCACATCAAATGCATTTTAAGGCTCCTCCATCCTCATCTTTAGCTACTGCTATCTACTCTTCTTAAGGCCATGATCTTGCTGCCATCCGATATCAGAATCTCAAAGCCTGTGTGGAGCTCTCAACAAACTAAGGTGAAATTTGCCTTGGAGTAACTGTAACAACATGGAATGTTCAGTTTTCAGATGTCAAAAACTTGTGGAAAATAAAACGGTGAAAAGACTCTGATTACTGCTTTACATGGTCTGTATGTATGGTGAAAATTATATATATCACCACTACTGTGTGCACGTTTACCGATAGAATGCATGAAATGCATTTTTTCCTTTGTAGCAAAGTATGTCTTTCCATTTTTCACATTTAGGGGAAACATCCTAAACAATTTACTTTTTCTTAAAATATCCCTTTTTATACCATATTGTTTTTAAAATGGTAATGACAATTCTACAAGCAATAAAATGAATTAAATATTTTCTTACTGTTATTGATATTTCTGTTTATTTAAGCTTTAAAGGTAACTGTAAGTACTTCTGCAAGGACTTCCAAGGTCTATGTCCCCAGTACACACTTTCATGAGTGAAATTATTTTTTAAGCCTTATCAGAGTAGGTCAAACACACACCACCGTTTCTTTTTTCTAGCACTCTACAAAAATTCTTGAGAAGCATGTAAACAGGGCACAGCCAATATGGTATTTGCAATAGAGCACTGTCAGTCATTAAAAGCTAACAAACCTTTGCAAAGCAGGAATGCAGCAATAGAAACCCATTGTGCACTAACAATAGGCCCCTGAACCTCCCGGCACCAAAAGCAGACCATTTTACTTTTAAGGCTATTGTCTGCAAAGTCCATGACAAAGCTTTTCCCCTGCAGCTAGACAAAATATTCACTGTAGTGTGCTTATAAAGAAACAGAAGTCTTCTGTCTAAGTTGCAGAGTTAAAGAAACAGCCACCAGATTTCTGAAACCTGCAGAGCATTCCTGGCCTCTTTATTAACTTACATAAAGATAGAAGGCTCATATACAGAGCCGCTTTTTTCAAGTACCTGCCTTTTAACATAGACTACAGAAAAATGAATAACTTCTTTGAGAACAAGCAATCTGGAAGATGCAAAATCAGAAGCATATCTTACTCGGGGTTGTCATGTCTGCGGCTGAATAAAGACACTAATATTTGCAATTTGGATGAAGATTATGCTTTAAATTCAGATTCGGTGAACATTTACTGAGCAGCCTATGTTTCAGGACCTATGCTAGATGCCTTTACCTGCATTTTCTCATTTAATCACAGCAAACACCTGAAGACTGGGCTTGTGTTGTTATATCCACTTTACAGGTTTAAAAAAGAAGAAGAAAAGGGCTTGAGTCTTGAACTGTTTTGTCTTGTTGTTCCCTACAAATTCCTGACTCCCTGGACAACAATGAAACCCTGAGGAGAGCTACTGTTTTGAGGGCTAAATGCCGAACAATACACCAGGTTCTCTGCATGTGGCATCTTAAACTTCTCACAATAATTATCTGAATTAGATTTTTATACATCCATTTTACCGTATAAGAAACCAAAGTTTCGGGAACTATTCGTGATAGTTCAATACGAAGTTAGTTCAAACTACTGAATCTCAAAGCCTTTGCTCTTTCTAGTACACACACACACACGTATGTCTTCTCTTCATCTGCAAAACAAGTGTGGACAGTGTGTGGAAACTAGTGCTACTGTGGGATTTGAAGGGAGTCTCCCCAGAATGTGCCACCCTGGCTGGCAGATTACTTCCAGCTGAAAACAATGAAAGCCCAACAAAGTCAAGAATAGTATTTGTTTTTGTGTTTAACCTCCCCCTTACCTGCCTAAAAAGATTCATATAGAAAAACCTGCTTCAGGAAGGGCATTTCAGCATATTCACCTTAGCACATACGGTGAGTGTGGCAGATGGGGAGGATCCAAGCGAAAATCTGGTCACTAGACTCCCCTCAGTGTCCCACTGTTTCTACGTGGCCCTGCAAGAATTTGTTTTTACCAAATGTTTGCTCTTTCTCATCTACCTGTGAACTGCCTACCTTCTTTCCCCTCCTTAGTCCCAAATGACCTATAAGTTTCATTTTTCCCCACGGTCTTTGGAATTTTCATGCTACGTGAATTTCCTCTGCATATGTATTAAAGTTAGATTTGTCTCCTGTTAATCTGCTGTATGGAGTTTGAATTATTCAAACAGCCAGAAGAACTAAAGGGGCATGTGGGAAGCTTCTCAGCCCCAAAATTATTAACTCCATTGGATGGGTGAGGTAAAAACTTGAAAGAATAATCGAATTCCCTGGTGACATGTACCTATGAGCAGTATGGGGGGATTAAAAGCAAAGATCTCTTACAGTTCTCTTTAAGTGCAGGATACAGTCCCACAGTATGACTTTGCACTTTAGAATTTTGTGTGATCTAAGGAAAACCTGTGACCATTTGGCAGCGATGTACGATGAAATGAAAATGCACTCATATAGGGGAAAGATTATAGGCCTGTGAGTCAAACAGTCTGGGTTCTCACCAAGACTTCCTCCCTGGCTGGCTCGGAGGGGCCAAAAGTACATTATTTTACTCACTTCACCTCCCTATCCAAATTACTGTAAAACGAAGTGTTTTAAACAAATCCACACCTGGTATTCTATCAGCTAGTGTTTCAACTTGTTTCCATCGTAGTTCTTGAAGGAGTGGCAAGAAATGATCTCACAATAATCAGCACAATGGATAGATAGGTACAAATGATTGAAATTTCTCTAAAAAATGGTAAAGACTATAGAATATTGATATAATTATAAAGGATCAAATGTCAAAACCTCAATATTTATAATACACTGTTCATGAATGTGTGAATACAAGTAAAGCAAAACTTTAAACAATTTGAAAAATTTAATATATAAGATCTGCTTTAGTGCTTATGGAGTAAAAGATAGTAATTACCTATTAAATATTCCATTTTCTAAAATATAATGTGTTTTTATAAATACATATCAACATCCATTTTATATTACTGTGAGTAAGGAATGTTTGTGTGCTTAATTATTTCCAAATGTTCAAATCTTGTATTACCCATTATTTTCATGTTAAGATATACCATAATTTAATTGAAAAAACTTTTTTATTTTTTTGGTCCTCACCTGAGGCTATGTTGAGAGAGAGGAAGATGGTAGAGAGAGAGAAGAGGGTGGGGAGGGAGAGAGACACAGAGAGCAAGCAAGGGAGAGAAACATTGATGTGAGACGCCCATGCATGACCAGAAATCAAACCCACAACCTTTTTAGGTGTATGGGGGGATGCCCCCACTAACTAAGGCATCTGCCCAGGGGTTAATTGAAAAACTTTTAAAGATTTTTCAGAGATTACTTCTCCCAAGTACAAGAGTATCACAGTTAATGTGAAAATAAAAATTACAGCTCCATATATGAAAATAAATGTGAGGAATAATAATAGCTATTGTTATTTGCATAGCATTTCATGTGTAGAATGATTTCAGATGCAAACAAAAATTTTGTCAATAGTATACATTATTGTTATATCTATTTTGCATATGAGAAAATTAAAGCTCAGAATGACACTGTCTGACATCACCTGGGCAGAAAGAGGAACAAATGAAATACAAAAGCAAGTACGCTTAATTCAAGGATCTGTCTCTTTAAAGGAAAGGCCAATTTTGTATATACTTTAAAAGAGAAAATAAAATAAATGTTAAGAAATAAACTATGAGCTAAATTGGAGAGATATGAAAGATATCCTTATCAGCATATTAATATTAAGATGACTCTGATTGGTTTACTTCTGTCCCTTTTTGCCAACTGGACCCTTTTGATACGTTTGCTTGCTTTCCCTTCTTAACCTTGCCTCTCTTGCTCACATATGCTTCTTCACATCAATGACTGTAGCAATCCCCACCAGCGAATGTCCCCCCCAACTGTGCCAGCCATTGTTACAACAGCATCCTGCCTCTTTAGGGCCTGTTCATTCCCTATAACTCTCACTCCTTTTTCCCTTCAGTGCCAAACACTCTTAAGACTGACTCCCTCATCTGGAACAATGAGGCCTAGAGACTCATGCCAACATATTGTAATTCTCCAACAAGCTGCCAGTGCCAAGAATTAAACCACATTCGCTCCAGTGCAGTAGCTTTACACACAAGCTCAGGTTTTTGCTTTGTGTTTATGTAGGTTTCCCCCCTTAATCTCCCTTGAGCTGCAGTGGCAGAGCTCATTGAAAAATCAAACAAGCAAAAAAATATGTATGTGTAATATTTGACTTTTTAAACAAAGTCCCAGGAGTTAGGTCATGCCAAATCTACCACTGTTTATATTTTAATTGTGTAGCTTAGACTAAGCTGTGTTATCTCTGACATGTGATAGCATGCACGTTTAGGAATGGGAGTCTTCTTTTGAAAGGAAAAATGCTACGGCTGAACTTCGGAATCGACCAATAGCTGCTTGGAAGTCAACAAGTACAAAGCATATGTAGATTATTTATGTCATAGAATCAGAATTTTAAATATGGGAAGATATTTAGATATCATTTAGATAAGCAGTTCATAAAAGTGATTCACTAAGACATACTGGACATAAATAGAACATATATTGTTTGGTTACTTAAAACTAACTCATACTAAACAGGCATTCCATTATCATGTAAATCTAATTAACTTTAAACATATTTACATTTCTTTCTACAAGATTTAGATCTTCTTATGCGTTGACTGTCAATCTTTGAGTAACGTATTGTATAGTATTATTTAAATATTTGCCCAAGCAAATTAGTGTTAAGAGATGACTACTTTATTCAATACAATTTGTTAATAGGTGGCTTAGATCAAATTCTTCATTTTACAGACTGAAAATTGTAAATTAAGGTTAAAACGTGCCAAAGATCACTAATCTAATTAATGATAAAGGCAGAACTTGAAGCCTAACTCCTAATTCAGTGCCCTTTTCAATGTATTATACACAAGTTCTTTTAATAAAGAGTCAAAATTTAAAAACATGAAATGTTAGTCTAGTTTTAGTCATCTCATCTAGTTTCAGACAATAGTTACACACCATGGGTGGTCCTGACCCCTAATCTCTGTTGGAGTTATAGGCAATGTTAACTCCAATGGCGACTCCTCTAGTTAATATTACCTGATTCTAACAGAGATAAGGGGTCAGGACCACCCCTTAGAAGCTTTCTTTTCATGGCCCCCATAAAATTGAAAAATAAATGCAAGTTAGTGCACTTGGCCAAATATATTTTTCTTCAAAAAGCTCATTACAATTCAATAGGTCGATATTTAATCATTAAATAACTAAAATTATTACTGAGAGGAAGATTGAGCCAAATCTGGAATTCATATATCAGTAACAGTTCAGATCATGTTGACAATAGCTACATGTCTAGAAAACATTTGGGGACAAATATTAAACAATGCAATGGAAGCAGTGTAAAACTTTTAAATATCTAGAAAGTTATTTGTGCAATGAAGACCAGAAGGCCTTGGAACAGTCCCATTAGCCAAGCACTGCAGCTAGTCTGCCACTGGAAATGTCAAGTTCTTCTAGGAAATGTTAAAAAATAACACATACCACAACACACAACAGAAACACATCTGAAATTCCAAAGCATTAGGATTTGCAGTAAGCCTCATTTTTACATGTGCTTGTCCTAAAAGGAATGAAAGTCTAGAAATACTTTACACTCAGTAGTGCCAGAAAAAAAAAGTTGTCTGGCCTGCTGATGCAAGTTTTGAAATTTTTAATATGAACTACATTTTTGGAAGACTGTAATATCTAAATCATTACTCACAGGCTTAAATTTTCTTCTTGCAAAAACTGAAACTATTAAGACCTTAGTCAATTATACCCAATCTTATATCACATTTGAGAAGAACAGCACGTGACTAAATAGGCCACAATCCATATGGTATAATTGCTACATATCAATAACCTTGAGTAACCTTGGGAGCACTCCTCACAAGACGGCTCTATGCTTTCTACCCCAAAATTCCCATGAAAAGATAAACTTATAAAACTCTCATAGTTTTATCCACTCCATTACTCAGAAAATAAGTGCATTTTCTTGCATTGACTACAACACTTTGGTTTGTTTTTGTTTCAAATATTGGATTCCAGCAAAAATAACAAATAATTTGAGGGCAGCATTTCAGAAAGTAATTGCATACAGTTAATCTCACATACAAAATCTTCCATGTTTTGCTACTAATTATAAAAATAACAATTTGATGTCATACGACTTGTCTCCATCACTTACTAGTTTTGTAACTTTTGGCAAGTGATTTAACCTCTCTGCTTCAACATACGCATTTGTAAAGGGAATAGTAACTGCATTTATCACATACAACTGTCAAAAGAATTAAAGGAGCTAATTTATGTAAAGTGCTTAAAGCAGTGCTAGGTACACAATAACACGCAAAAATGTTGATAAATATTACAAGTGCAACTCAATACACAACAACCCTAGAAAAGTACTTCACAAATCAAATGAAATTAATATATATATGTATGAATATACATACGTATATGTGCTTCACTTTCCATCACTAAAACTACCTAGAAATCAAAAGCCTCATCAAAGAGTGATAGCTCTCTCTCTATACATTTTCATGATAATGACCCACAATCCTTATTTCATTTATTATCTGTGGTTCTTATGAATTTTTCAGTTGGTTCATGTCAATAAAGATGATACAGAAAGAGATGTAGTAGTATGAGGGACAAGGAAATTTGTCACTTCCATTAGGTTAATGTATGAATTGTCTCAAAACATCACAGACATACAAAAAAACACTCAACTAATCTTTGTGAGATTTTTTTTGACAGTTGTCTTTCTAACTTTCCAAAGGTTTTATTAGGTCCTCAACAATGACTAAAGCTTTTAAGTCAGTGCTGTTGACAAGTGAAAGGGAACAACAAATAGCTTTGTAGTGCACTTTTCCCAGGGTCACTCAGCCAACGGTAATAGTTATTATTTTTATTTATTAGCATTGTAGCCCTGTCCTCTATCATCGCTAACTCACCCCAACCCCCATGACAGCAGAAGCATTTTAACTTTTAATAAAAATGGGAGCATGCAGCACTCCTGTGTAAAGATCTTTCAGTAAAGTGCACAGCTAATGAATACTGTCCATTTGTATCCGAATAATTTATGATGTTAGCAAAGGGTGGGTGGGGAAATGTGAATTAAGTTCTTGCCATTAGTTACAATGCAAAGGGTGAGAGTGGAGAGTAGGAGGAAGCGAAGGGATGAGTAAGGCAAGAGGGGTGGAACATAAAAGCAGAAGCAATTCGACAGAAAGACAGTTGGGAGAAAGACAATCACGATGTATCAGTAACAGTCACCATATGAAAGTGAAAATGAAAATATTTTTCATAAGAGATTTTCACGGCTATTTTTACTATTTCATACACCAAATAACCAACTTCAATTGTAATAAACCTGTTACTTTCCATATAATTTTTTTTGAAATAGTATTTTCTCAACAGTACATATGTGAGATAGAGCAAGAAAGAAAAATAGAAGACAATCTATAAGAACTAAATTATAGCAAAAGGCATTTGAGAAGCAGGCATATTTTTAAAAGTTCTAACATACAAATAAAAATATATAAACAAGTAAGAAAAGTTTAAGATAGCTTAAACATATCATAGTTTAGTGAAGATGAGACTGCATAGTTTTAAGCAAATTATATTATATCTATTGATATATTTAAGAAAAATGACCTAAATATGTATTTGAATTATAAATGAAGCACTTATCTTTCCAAAAAAGTGTCTCCACATAATCATCCATTTAATTTAGCTAGCTACACCATGCTGAAAACAAAAATTAATGATCATATTTGTAGAGTTTTTATGTTGTTCAAAATTGTAAAAGTGAGTAGTGGAGATGATAAAGAAGATACAAAAAGCATAGAAATAGAAAACCACTTAACATACATTAGAATAAGAATTCCAATACTTAAAAAATATGACAGAATGTTTTACCACTGGAAGTGAGAATTCAAGCGCATGCAGCCTGATGCTAAACCACTACACATCCTGAATCTTCTCTATCACAACATATGTGAAAACAAATCGCAATCCCAACTTGCCAGATGCCTGAAAAGATATGAACAATAAAAACTGACATGATTCATATGATAAATCAGAGATTGTGATGTGCAGGTAGTTGAACAGTTGAGCTGAAGAGCTACTTATAACGCAGATTATATTTTTATGTTCAGTACATAACATCAGATTTTAAAATTAAGAAAAATATCCTCTGATTTGCCTAAAATCATATATCCAAATTTTGCATATCCTTCTCAACCAAAGTAGTCCATCTGCCTTAACAACTTGTTATATTTCTTATAACCTTTCATGGATTTTTGGATCATGTCATTTTAAGAGTAATTTTAGATGAGGAAATACAATAGTTTGGGGGTTTTTTTGGCAAAAAGGCATTTAATGTTCACAAGCTTAGTCAAAATCTACTCAAAAATGAAATCTAAAATCGTGTGTTAGCTATAATATGCTGTGACCCCCAAAGCGTAGAACAGTAAGAAAAGAACCTGTAAGAGTTTCCTTTCAAATGCATTTTCATTTAAGAAAGAAAAGTGAAAAAAAATTTTTAAAGAAACAAACAAAAAAGAAAAAAATATCTAGATACATAGAAAAAAAGAATAGTTTGCTTTACACTTTTTCTGTACCACCAGACTTGTAACTCTCAAGGTCAAAGGCAGTGGGTATAAAATTAGGCATGTATAATCTATTGGCATATTCATTGAATTTCTGAATTCAGTGAACATACAAACCTACTGTACTATCTTTTCTTCTGGTGTCATGTATAGATACTCTCATTTTCTTTATTTTGTACCATTTATACACATGCATGTAGCATGCAAGATCGGGAGGCATCAGATTCTATTTATGTTAATTTATCTACCAATTATCTGTTAAGCAGCTACTGCGGCACTGTGATAGGCACTAAGACATGGCCAATGCACCTTAAGTAAATCACCATCTCCTGGGGAGGATGGGTGGACTAACGGTAGCCTGGCACTAAACCTTCCTCTCAGATTATTAGTGTCATTGAGTTGCTCTCCTATTGTTTCTTTTGTTGAAGTAAAAGTAAAGAGAACAATGCCTTACTTGAATTATTATAGTAAATAAATCTTTTGATGGATTGTTTCTAAAACTACTATCACAGTATGGCCATAAAGAATTCTAAAATAGTCTTCTGTTTATCAATCAAACCTGTTATAAAAATATTCTATCAGGCAATAATTTCCAAAATTGGGACCAATTTATTATCTTGTCTGTAGTTAGAAAAATAATATGAATTAAGTCACTCTAACACTATAAAGTTAAAATAAAATATAATTTTCTTGGCATTGGGTACACAAATGAGCAAAACAAAAGTGGACAAACTGATTAGAGTTCATAGTAATAGGAAAGCTTCCTTAAAACACAAATTTCCATGGGAGAGTCTGGCTCTTTAGGTCCCAGGAATCTGCACTTGTCCAAGACCTAAGGTAATTTTTTTGTTGAACATACACTGATTCAGGATATAAAAATATGGATAAAAATGTTCTATTAAATCTTTGGAAATTTGAGTTGAAAACATTTCTCAAGTAACTAAGACCTAAAGTAGAATTGACTGAATTCTTAGAATGGTAAAAGAATTTTACTAACACCATAGTGTCACTTAAGTGATAATTTAATCATTATCAATTAAAAAAATTTCAAATACATACCAACACTTTCCTATTTTACAACTCAGTGAAATACAGCATATCTAGTTTTAACAAGTCACAGTAAAATGCTGTAATGAACTAGCACAAACTCATATATATTTTATTTACTATAAGGGAAGAAATGACAAATTACTACTGGAGTGTGGTAAATAAAAATTTTCTTCAAAAGTCTCAAATAAGGGAGCACGAATAATGCTAGGTATACATTTATATTTTTCAATACAATGTGCCACACGCATAGGAGAGGTACACGTGTTTACGTGCAGGCGAACAGAAAAGAGAGACTCCTGGGATGCAGACAAATGGCAGGCCATTCTCTCTGAATGTGGTAGAAGTGAGGTGGAAAAAATGATGAATTAATGTTACAAGTAATTTGGTAGATCTGAGAAAAATTGATGGGATAATACCCTCATTATGCATTTAAAGGAATGGCAGGACAACAAATTACTAATCTTAGGAAGGGCATTAATGCTAGAAAATAAAATAATCTATACCTTGAATGTAATTAACACATAGCGTTGTGAACTTTTGGTTCTTATTTTTTCTATATTATTAAAAACATCAATTAGTAAAATCTATAGAATTATGTTTCACATCTAGTAACTGAGAGGAAAACATGATACATCAACATTTGGAAGGAAGGATAAAGAATTACTCAGGGACAGAAGGAAGAGCCAAAAAGAAAATCTGTGGAAAATTCCTTCTTTTTGCTGTGCTTAGCTTTCCAGAGGTAATTATTGAACAACTTCACTCTCATTTATGTAGTAAAGTATGTACATGTGTGTGTGCATATATATATATACTTGTGTATGTGTGACATAAACCTTTCTCATTCACATATACTTAGTATAATTAATATAATATTTAAATATAATTTGAAATCACTCATTACAAATGTATCTGAGAAAAAAAGTGACTTGGGGTGGGAAGGGCTGGAGGGGTGTTCACCACACTATGACACGCATTCCATGCTTTTTCATTGGTTCACTGATTTAAAACGATAAACAAATGTTAAAAATATAAAGCATATCTAAAATAGCTTAGGGATTTGGAGGGAGTACAGTAAAGTATTAGCAGTTAAACATTAAAATATCAATCAGTTTTTACACCAAAAAATGGGTATCTAGTAAAATGACAGACGACCCAATTCCCTGACCTGGGAGTGAGAGAGCAAGTGTACACGGACTTGGGGATGGTCTTTCAAAAGCTGCAAAGCCCTGTGTTCCACATGCTGAAAATTCAAAAGTGTTTATAACTCTGCAACCCTCCCCTGAGGCACGTGAGAACCCCCAGGAACCTGCTATCTCAGTTCTCACAAAAGGTGCAGAGTGTGTTGAAGCCCCACAGGCTTCGCTGTCACAGGACATCAAGTCTCCCACCCTAAGGGAACACTGGGGTAAGTGCTGAAGACTCCAAAAAGGCTTCCCAGACTTCAACCACTTCAGAAAATCTCATACCTCTCCCATGAAAAAGATTCAGATAAGACGCTGTTAACAATTATGGTATGTTAGAAACATATATTTAATCATTCTTATAAATTAAAATATTCTAATAAAGAGTTGAATCTTCAGTTAAATTACAAGCATTCCAAAGAGGTCATTCCAAATATGGCAGCTGCCTATAATCTTATTTGCTGAAGGCGAAAAATTTATTGCAAAAATAAAAGAGTAAAAACTTGTAAATCATCGCAATAAATTTGTAATCAACAAAATTGATCTTTAATAAGTGCATTATCTATTTAACATATATGTTTATGAAATTAACAACTAAAGAGTTCCATTTCTAAAGAGAGAGAGGAAAACATCACTATTCCTAGGCAGCTACCAAAGAACAATAGAGACATTACTTGTTTAAAGAGGGGGTTAAATCATTTATAGGGAAATTTCTTAATTTATTAATTACATTAGATACATAATCTAACAGGTTTCCTATTATATAGTAAGTGTCAATTTATTTTTTTTAGGCCATAATTCTAGATGTAAAACCTAATTTATTTATTTTTCTCTTTTCTCCTCAGCAAATTGTTCCAAGCTTACAGCGCAACACCCTCAAAATTACAAAGCAGCACAGCCAAATCTCAAAACATGTGAGGACTTCTTTGCCAAACAAAGCTGTATAAAAACTAAAAACCAACACCTTTAAAAGATACTTGATTTGGGTTTAATTGAAATGCTTGTTTTCATACATATCTCCGCATTTCTGGTTTTGTTGTGACACTTGAAGTGCCTGAAAAATAATGATCAGCGAGGGTTCACAGCATGGAGGGGAAAAATAATAGAAAAAAAAGTTTCTTCCACACTATTTGAATTCCATTTAAATAGTTCTCTATGGGACTGCCACCAAATCCTTTAAGCCCACCAGCCTCTTACCTACATTAAATTAATGAGGCATCTCAAGCACTCATTCTCCACCAGCATCTCTAGGCTCTCCAGTTGGACACCTACAATTTACTAAATTACAAATAGTGACCTAGGGGAGACATCTGTTTGTTATATACAATACTGTGTTATAGTATAATCTAGGCAAATATTCGGGAGATTAAGATGATAAGATATACGTTGAATTATATTTTCTGGGGTTAAGAAGGCCGGCCTATAATTCTGTGATCTTCTCTTTACCAATTCAAGTTCTTATTTACCCATCAGGAAGTAAAGGCCTCCAGCAATCAACATTATGAAATACAATACTTATGAACAATCCAATACTAAGAGGTCTCTATTATGCCATGATACTCGCTACCCCCACACAATAGTTTTATTAAGCCTCAAATACATTAAGCTTGATTATAATCAATTTTTAAAAAAATACCACCTTCTTACTAATGCTCATAACACTTGGCTCCCAGGGATGCACTTGTAATGAGATGGCCGGGTGTATTTTCCATTAAAGGCCTCTGTTGGAGTTTCTATAGCGCTTTTCCTCATATATTTCAAGTTAAATGCTCCCTCTATTTTTATGTTTGCCTCACAATAGCCAGTCCCTTTCAATGATTAATTTTCTATTCAAAAACAATTTGCTTTTTTTCCCCTTTGTCCTGTCATGCTTTCAGAACAACCTCTTTCCTTTTCCCTTATCCATTGCTGGTGAGACTTACCTCCTCCCCCTTCCCCCACTACCTTCTGGACTCCAAATTCTTTTTAGTGACATATAGTCCAAAATATTTAGGAGCTCCTCCCAGCAGGAGGCTACTCAATTAACAAAAACAAAAGCCCTGAGAGATCAAGGCTATAACTGAGCCAAGAAGTACTGTAGCCATTTATATTATATGACCTCAGCAGTCTCCTGATTGAATTGCAACCCTGCATTAAATCAAACACTATGTGTTGTGTGTGTGATTTTATAAATGCTGGGTGTGTGAGGTGGAATCAGGAAAGGGAGAGGGGTGGCAAAGAGATTATAATATGCTCAGAAAAAAATTCTCGATTCAGAATGCATTCGGTGTTCTCTTTTTTAACACGCTCTTTACTTTGTTTTGGAACTTAGATTCGTTTCGTGAAATCCTCTGAACTGGTATTCCTCAGTATGTTTAAACAACAGAAATAATGGAAGCATAATTGATTGCAGCTGGGAACTGTCACCCTATCAGTAAGCAGCACCTAACTGGCAAATACTACAAGCTTGTTACAGATTCCTTTATGAATTGGGCACTGTATGAAGACTGGGCATTCTTTATACCACACACTCAAATCAAAATCTTCACTGATTTATTTCTCAAATTTTACTAGACTAGAAACAGTAAGTGGTTAGTCTGTTGGCCTCTATCCAGTATGTTTGGGCAGAGAAGGTAGGGTACTTGTTTCATAAAGTGAAATACATAGCAGATTTATAAACATGCTAGATCTTTTGTCGTGGAAGGGATATAGAGTAAAAACAATCTTCTCCACGAACTTTGATAGGAGAAAGGAGGGAAAGTGAGAATACCTTACTCAGAACTTTTTGTGAATCAAATTGCTATAAATTTCTCCATAGATATCATATTCTAATCAGGAACTACCAAGATTCAGTTCTTATCCAAAAACTAGCTTTTATATCACTCTTTAAGTTTATTTACTTAACTCATACTTTTCCCAAAAAGGGAGAGAAAAAAAAAGAAAAGAAAGGAAAACTAATAATTCCACATTAACTTACTAAGAGAAAAGCTACAGTAAGGCCCTTTTCCTATTTTCTTATATTTGTGTAGCTGTTAGACATTTTGCAAAGGAGGGGAGTACCAGCCAGCCTCTCACAACAAAAGACCCACTGTCACTGAGCCAGTCCCAGACATGGTGGAAACCAGCCCACAGGAAAAGGCCTGGCTCCAATGTTAGGCCCCGGCCGAGTACAGTCACTATATTCACTCAAATTGGCAACAGGTCTCAGTGTTCCTGGCTTTGAGCTGTGAACAAGGGTCGGGATTGAATAACCAATTATACAACCGCTGACTGAGTTTATCCAAGGTTTGCAAACTGCTATAATAGCCCAGTATTCAACCAACTGTTTTATCCTTTTCCAGATATAGTGTCATATCTCCCCTTGTGCTCCATTTACATGTCACTTTATTACATACATCCATTAAAGAGGTTAATACAGTGTCACACTCAATGCCTAAATGTTGCCTTACAGGGGTTCTGCTTCTCTCCGGGGCATTTCATATAGACACCTTTCTCTGTCTTTCACTTTCTCTCTGCAAGTTAAACCAAGTTTCTGTCAAGACTACAGAACAGTGGATGAAAGAACAGTAGCCAAATGTCAACAGTTTCAAAAATACTCCTTATACTAATAGGCTGTTTTAACCCACTTTGGTATATTAAGAATGTGAAAATTCCAAAGTTTGGCAGTTCAGACTAGCACCCAAATTTCAGGGGTACATACAAATTTATCCACATGTGTGCCTCCCCCTTTGCTAAAATGGACATCTCTCTTAATGTTCAAGAAGACCTAGAGTTCTTTCCTGACATATTTGTGTGCCTGCCTTTATACTAAGTGGCTGTGATAGAAAAAGAAAAAAAATAGAATTGCAAGTCCTTTTCCTAAATCTCTACAAAACTGAAATTCCTGAATGAGTACCTTCCAACTCAATACATAGGATAAAAGAAATGGTAGAAATATCAAATAGTTATAAAAGAAGTTATTGGGGTTTTTTTGATGCCTTAAACTTTGGTCTTTCATTTTTACTCCATGTTTGGTATTAACATGTTTGGTTTTCCACTGTGTAATCTTATCTTCACCACTGTGGCTTTTTATCTTTAAAGCCATTAATACATATTCCTTCTAGAAGTCTAAGAGATATCCACTGGATTATATAAAAAGCAAATCAACATCCAATAACAAAGCTGGCTAAAAATAAAAATAACCAATATTTTACAAGATCATTTACAGATTTAAATATCTGGAGGTTTTTATTTTTTTAATCTGTAATTAAAATTAGAAAAAAGTTCCCTCTAAATCCACAATGAAAACTTTTTATATAATTATATATTGTAATTATAATAGCTAAGCCGGAGTAATACTTACGAGTACTGACCGAAGTAATGCTTAAGTGGTGTTGACTCTAGGTGCTTTACATCTAATTCTTTTTAATTCCATCAAAGTCTTATCCGTAGTTGTTAAGAGCTGGACTTTGTAATCAGAGTCTCCCTCCTTCACTTACAAGCTTAGACATCCTGTGAAATGACAACCTCACAGTGTGACGTAGTATCCTCATCTATGAAGTTAGTGCTACCTAGTAAACCTACCATATAGGGCTATTGAGGCATTAAATGACTTTCTCTAAGTAAAGTGTCTTATTACAGTATTTTTAGAAGCTTTTCATCCTTGCTCTCCTCCTCCTCCTCATCTCCATCTTTGTAAGTAATATACTGCTCACATTACCAAATGTGAAGCAAGTCAGTGAGTAACAGAGATTATAAGAACACTTTGCTTCTTCAAGCAAATCAGTACCTGCATGAATGTTACATGTTTGGAGGGCTTATTAATAATAGCAGTCTTCATTTATTGAATATCTATTATGTTTAGCTATTTGCAAAGCAATTGTAGTAGAAATACTATTTTAATAAAGAGTTCTAATCTTATTTCTGCAACTCAGGAGTGTGATACACTCAACTATTTGAATTCTACCATAGGTTTGCTTTAATCATTATTAATTCTAGCTACAAGTGTTAAGCATAACTCTTTTGGCTATTATGTATAAAAGCATAAACACTTCTAATTTCTTGTTGCTCATCTGAGACTAGAAATAAGTTGCTCACTGAACGCAATGGGTAAGAGGGATAGAATCCATTCTGAAAACCAAAAGTATAAATTGTAAGTAGTCCTTCACTGTTACCAGGGCATTCAGGAAGTTAGAACTTGTTGCTGATCTTTTTATTTTTATTCATTTTTAAAAGATTTTATTTATTTATTTTTAGAGAGAGTGGAAGGGACGGAGAAAGAGAGGGAGAGAAACATCAGTGTGTGGTTGCCTCTCCTGAGCCCCCTTGCTAGGAACCTGATAGACATTCTGGGCAGGTGCCCTAGACTGGGAATTGAACCCACGACCCTTTGTTTCGCAGGCAGCACTAAGCCCCACCAGCCAGGGGTTGCTGATCATTTTAAAAGGAAAACAAAAACAGCTGAGTTTTTACATTTTATCATGTTTGGGTGATACAAAGATGCCAGCTATGAAACCTAAATTTCCATATAAAACATTAAAATGTTAATGAGAATCAAGTGCCTGCCTTTATACAAAGTGGCTGTGATAGAAAAAGAAAAAAAAATAGAATTGCAAGTCATTTTGCAATAAGGCTGAATTTTGAATAAGGCTGACATTTTCAGGTACCCGAAAAAAATTAGTTTCATTACTTTTTCAAAGGTAGTGTAGCATAGGGAGAAGAAAACTTTAGAGTCAGAATCAGATTTGAATCTTGGTTCTATTCTTCACTCACAAGTGGCCTTGGCCAAGCTATTCAACAGTTTCAGTTTGCTCATTTTCAAAAGTGAAATTAGGATGTCTGTCTGTCTCACAGGGAGAAGGAAAAAGACAGAGACACAGACACAGACTATAACGGTGTCTAACACACACTAAGTGTATAACAGAGGATGGATGATATTGGCATCTCAGCATCCTCATCATTTTCATCAACGTCATCATGTTACCCTTTTACTGCCACTATGAGCACACACCTGTAAGCAGAACAATTTTCTCATTAAGCAGTATTCTGGAACAAACGACTCCAAGTAGTTAACTGTGCATTTCAATTTACGTTTTCTAAAGCAAATCGATGCTCTGATCTGGGCCCTATAACTGGACAATGGTAGGGAAAAGGACAATAAAAAATAAACCACTTTTTTTTAACATATTTTGGCTGTAATTATACATGGAATTAGCTGAAATATGTATCTAATGAGTTTCATTTAAATTTTGGAGTAATATAAAAGACTGGGATTGAAAAATATATTTTACTGGTTTTTTTCTTTCTTTCTCCCAAAGTGTTAAAACCATGAGAAATTATTAATGTTTTGACTACTATTATAATTATTATACTTTGATAGTATCGGCTTAACAAAGAGGGAAAGTAAAGGCAGATGAGAAATATTTCACGCTAAGGAAAAGAGCAATTCTGCACTGAGAAGCCTTCTGTTCTTACACTGAGTCTTCTTTAGGTCACTTTCTCTAAGGAAAAAAATAATGCTGGAAAATTATACCAACTAAGTGGAGAACTTTGAATAAAGTAGGATTATACAATCTACACAGGTAAATATTTAACTATTGAAAATATTTTTTCTGGGATACATCTTTAATCTGAATCAAAGACTTTATAGGGAGATTTTTCCCCGTGATGCTCTTTTAAAATATGCAAATTTAAGCTACCTATCTTCTTTTGTGTGTATGCAAAGTAGAATTTACCTTATAACAGATTCTGCATCTGTAATGCCTATGAAAAACCTGTGTAGCTTAACAAATTATAAAAATTACAAGACCAAAGAGACAGCTTTGTAATCCCAAATCAATTGAACAAATGCTCTAAGTATCATGAAGTCATTAATATTTGACTTCACTCATGTACCATGCATAGTACTATAGTTTATGTAATTATCTCATTGAATTCTTAAAACAACCTTAAGAGGTAGGTACTATTATCATCTATTTTACAGAGGAAATTGAGGCGAGAAATGTGAAGTCTTTTCTCTAGAACACACAGCTATTGAGGAAATAAGCCAGGATTCGAGCTTACATATGTTTGACTTCAGAGTTTGCTCTCTTCACCAGTAACCCCACTGACTCCACAAGCTTACAATAGGTGACATACTGAAAAGAGAACTGAGTGCATATAATGCAGTAACAACCTGAGCTCCCGCTGGTGATGATTTCTGAGTTCTTAAGGATATCCCTATGGTTTGGGATTAGAATAAGACGCACACCTCTTACCAAGGCTGATACAGTTACGTCAGCACTTTCTCCAGTCATTTTCTACTACGCTTCCCATAATGCACTCGCCACTATGGCCATCTTTATACTCCTCCAACTCGCTAAGTTCACCCTCACTTCTGTGTGTTTCCACCTTGAGTTCTGTTCCCTTTATTTCCGACACTGTTCTCCAAAAATGTCACATGATTGAGTCCTTTCATCCACATTTTAACTGGTACTTAACCTTTTTAGAAAGGCTTTCATTGACATACCTTCTAGAGGAATATAGCTGTACTATCATTTCCAGTCAATTTCTTCCCGATTCCTTTATTTTTTATAGCACTGATCTCTAATGAAAATCATCTTATTTATTCATTTATTTATTTTCCCTTTTTTCCTACTAAAATGTAAGCTTCAGGAGAACTGAGAACTTATCTGCCTTGTTGACTATGTACTTCCATTTCCTAAACTGAAGCCTGGCGTATATCAGACACACAAAAAATATTTATTGAATGAATGAATGAGTATATGAATTTCTGCCAGACTCTCAGATTCTTCTGCTATAGGATGATTCAAAGTTATTATAATTTGGAAGTCATTCCTGATGTGTAGGAAGACCATTCTTCAAGTTAACTATAATTACAGTATAAAATGACAAATTTGCATTATCCAACTTCCTTATCTCTGATAACATAAAAGAGTTACATTGTGGATATAGGCAGGGCTATAATTGTTATCTCTAATTAAATACATTAAGAGAAAATGTAATCAGAACAGTATCAGCCATATAATTTCCTTGTCCTACACATGATTCTGGACTCACATTTTTCCTAATTTTTGGTGAGTTTAGATTCTTTCTGGATGCATTAATTATGTTAGACTGAGATAACCAATAACCTCAGCATCTGTCTGTCCCCAAATCTGCATGTGTACATACACATGCAAATACACACAAATTTTTTTACTGCACATGCATTTAACATATCTACATGTGCATGTTTTCTGAAGGATCTATAAAACTGTGACAATTATTTGGGTAACTTGACAAAAAATCCTTTAATTCATTTACCGTGGAGTCACATTGTACAAATATTTAACTCAGTTAAATTCAACTATATTTGTAATTCTAAATCTAAATTTAGATTTGTAATTACATCTAAATCTAACACCTATATTCTAAATCTAAAGCTACTTTTGTAATTACATCTAAAGTCAAGTTCATTTGTGAAAAAAACGTAAGTAAAGGAACTAACAATTTAAGTAGGGCAGATGATTCTGTTTGTCACTGCCATCAATGAACTGCACCGAGTTGTCATATGGTGCACATGATTTGAGACTGCCGTTCCCTCAGCTGGTCCCAGTTCCTGTCTGCCTTTCCCAGTTTGAGCACCTCACACTCTTAGAAGTGAGTTTCATGTATAAAGAAACATACATTTCATTCTCTATGAAACTAAAGTCAACAACTCTGTGTAAGGTTCCACCAAAGAAACAGCGATACGCTGCAGAGCTGCGTTGGACTGACCGAGGGATAATGGTGAGATGGTCTCACTGTGGCAAGTTCTGGAGTTCTTTTCCAGTGTGATTATGTTCTTCCCACTGACTTTAGAATCTAAACACAATAAATGTGACACTATTATATTGGTTGTAAATAAAGATTAGTTAAGCATTGAATTTTTACTTTACTATGTACATATAAGTAAGGATGTTATATTTTTCTACTTCCTTTTATTTTCTAAAATTTTGGACATAATATCCCAAATCTTTATAATCTTTTCAAAAATCAACATGGATTAAGAATTGAGAATAGGAACAACTATTGTCCCTATATATTCTGTGCCCACGGTGTGCCCGTGACTATGCTATGCACTGTAGTTACAAAAGGAGCATACTCCCTGACCTGAAATGCTTACAAGTCAGACACATAAATTACCACCGGACCAGGAGCTATGGCAGAGACATGCTCAGGATGCTGTGGATCACAGAATGAGGTAATGTAGCTCAGAGTAGGAAGGCCAAAATGTAAAAAGGAGCACCAAAAAGAAAGAGTATGTTAACTGAGACAAGTTTTGAGAGCTAAAAGAAGTTTTCCATGTGAGGAAAAAGGACAATATCACCCAACAAAGGAAAGCAAATAAAAAAGGGCATGGTAACAAGAGAGACTGATGTGTACTTTGATTGCTTCCAGCATAAGGCAAATGTTTTCCATAATGTGAAACACACAGTAAAACTTCCATAATGAATTTTAATGTTTAACTTTGTGCCCTCAAATATAAGATGGCAATTTTCATAAATCTTCATTTAACAATACCTCACCTCATAAAGGTCTTAATAAATGTTGTTTTGAGAAATACTAATTTTTTCCTCATGACACTTTAGCCACAAGAGCAAGTTCAAGGGTAATCATTGCTAAAAGGAGGGATTACACTCATTACAAAATCATCTGAATCCAATAAAATCACTTGACTTTACTTCTTCTGAATGGTCTAACTCAGACTTCTCTAAGACTTTTGAGACTTGTTACTGAGTGTGTGCCAACAAGTACATTCAAATGACAAAAATAAATGAACAAGTAAGAAAGGAATTTTAATAAATATTAGTACATAAATTCAAAAATAACCAATTATGCTTAGTTTGACAGTTTTTGATTAAATTCATAGACTAATTTGAAGATACCTGTGAATTTAATATGCATACCTATAAATACAGTAATATTCTCTGCTGAAATTATTCTTGGTCCATATGATGAAATTAAAAGTTAAAGGGTTTGACAAAAAGTATATTATGAGTAAAAAAATACTGGCCTAAATTAATTGCATGGGAACTTCTTGTTATTTCAGTTTTCTAGCAATTTTTGATCTCAAACATATGGCTTTGGGAAATTTCCCAAAAATTTCACTTGTTTCTTTACTATATGATCATATATTCATGCATACATGAGTAAAAAAATACTAGCCTAAATTAATTGCATGGGAACATCTTGTTTTTTTCAGTTTTCTAGCAATTTGTTTTATTTCAAACATATGGCTTTGCAAAATTTCCCAAAAGTTTCACTTGTTTCTTTAGGATATGATCATGTATGCACACACACGTATGCACACACATATATGCACACATAAATATATATATATGTGCACACCCACATACTAATGGGGGTTAGAATGAATTTGGCATTTCATGTTTGTTGGATGCCTCAAATGAGCTAGTTGTAATGCTATGGAATTCCCTAGTCTGTAAAATAAACCATATGTATTCTGTTTCCCCATCAAATCCCAGTCTTTTAAACCTAAGTTCCCCTTTGTTTTAACCTTAAGAAGGTAGCGAAGTGGGGTAGGAGTAGGTAGAAGAGGGTATGGTGATGGAAGGAGGCTTGACTTGGGGTGGTGAACACAAAGCACAATACACAGATGAATTATAGAAGTGTACACCTGAAACTTATATAACTTTATTAAATAATGTCACCCCAATAAATTCAATAAAAAAGAAATAACAGAAAAAAAGTTTTCACTGAGAAGTGATGCACTCTACTAACATTTCATTGGCCAAAGCAAGTCACATGGCCACTATTTTTTTTAAAAAGTTATTATTTTCTGTTAGTTTAACAATCATCATGATTCATTATTTAGTTTAACTTAGCCTAAATAAAAGTAGTGTCTGGATTTGGCCTTTAATTTCACTTCAGTTTTCCAAATTCTTTCAACTATGTTGATTTAGGAATACAGAGAAAACACACTCTATAAAGAAAGACTGATTGTGTTCAAAAGAATGAACAGGAGGAAAAATACACATACAAAGAGACAAAAGACAGAGAATAAAACACATTCAAATATGTTTTAAGTTTTACTTTATGTTCAATTTTCTTTGGCTAATATCATTCTTTGTTTTCAATAGTTTACTTGAAACATGTTTTTTGCTTTTTTACTTTTCATCATTTAAAAGTAATTTTTGAATTAAAATTAAACTATGTTTTGCTTTCTCCTTCATGGTCTTTCAGAAAAACGCCAACAGATATGATTTTAACAACCAGGCCTTGTGTGATTTCATGGGTTTTTTTTACTTTCTTGATTTCTGCAGTTATCTATAAGTAACAGTTATCTCTTAGCAGCATTATAACATATAGATTGGAAGGGAGGCAGTTTTTAGTCCTATGGTTAGTTGGCCAGAGCAGAGAGATGGAAAACAACAACAACAAAAGACAAAAACTTTCCATAGTAACAGAAGAGGTTTTCATTAAAAGCACGAAAGACATGAAGTACAGAAAAGTTGATCTACTTATCCTCCTAAGGTAAGAAATCTTACCCTTGGTTCCTAGCCTCTATCCAAAATATGAGCACCACTATCTTTGTCTTCATTTCCCAACCCCAGGGAAAGGTTTAGAATTGACAACAGGAGTGGAGAGCTATAAGTATTTACATTACATCAATATATATTTTTTCAACAATAGTCTAGAATCACACTATTCTATAAAAGGTTTTATCTTGTATCATCTTCAACCAGGTAGACATAAGTTTTATGAGTATATGAGTTTTTCATGCTTTCTCTGAGATTTTAGTAATAAGAAAATATAATTCTCTAATAGAGATACAAAGAAAACCTCAGAATCAAAACATAATGGAAGAAATCCGACATGTAAAATCAGAATGGCTCCTCAGGTCTTTAAGAATTTGACTTAACGTGTTTGAAGTTATTAACATGTCTAACAAAGAATACAACAAAGAAAGGAAGTTCTAGGCATCCAAAAATTGAAGGGAAGGATTGAGGTTGGATGAATATAGGAAAGGTGCAGAAAAGTAGACTCGCTGAAAATGACCAAGGGTCTGGACACATTGTCAGGGCTGTCCCGAGGCAGACATGGAGGGCTACAGTCACAGCCAGCATGAGCCACGCCAGTCCCATTGGTAACTGCCATTACTGTTGTAGTTACATTAGCATGTAACTCTCTCATTCTAATAACATGGTTACCAACACCTGTAAGACAATTATTGGGCTTACCACATGAATCTGCCTAAGGAATGGAAAAAGGTTGTTTTGTCATAGGGGTGTTCAGTATTCTAAACTTTGTAGTAGTTACTTTTTTACTTTAAAACTATACTTTTGCATCTGATTATATAAATTAACTCCTGAGCTTAAAGGAAGTAAATCTACTGCTGAGAGGTGGATCTGCTCTCATTAGCTGGTAAAATCCTACTCATAAGCCTATAAGCTTGTTGATCACTGAGTGAATGAATACTCTCCTGTAAGATATCTTGAAAATCTTCCTTATGAGGGACAAATACCATATGATCTCACCTTTAACTGGAACATAATCAACAAAAGAAAAAAGCAAACAAAATACCACCAGAGACATTGAGGGGGGGAACTGTCTAGCAGTGGCCAGGGGGGAGTGAGGTGGGGACAGTGGGAAGAGGGGATTGCAGGAACTATTATAAAGGACACATGGACAAAATCGGGGGGGATGGTGGGGGTAGGGGAGGGAGGTGGGTTCAGCCAGGGTGGGGGGAGGGAAGGGGAGAAAAGGCATACAACTGTAATTGAATAACAATAAAAAAAAAAACCCAACACACTGCCATCCTTATTAGTTCTCATTTCAAATACCACTTCCCTAGCAGACTTTTCTGACCACTGCATCTAAACTAGCTCATCATCGTCACTGTCTGTTATACTAATTCATTTTCTTCATAGCTCATATTATCTGAAAGAATCTTATCTGTTTCCGTCTATTGGAATATATGTTCCATGATCGTCCATTTTGCTAAACGATATATCTGGTGTCTAAAACAATGTGTAAATCATAAAAACAACTTTGCAATGTCAGTTTAAATGTTGAATACAGGAAAGATAGGGAAACTATGCCTGGTTTCCGTAATTTTAAAAAGTAGTAGTTTGAGGTGGATAATAGGACCTTAGTCACTGCGCAGTCCTGGAGGGTGTGCGTTTGGGGACAGAAGGAGAAATCAAATTATTTTACTTGACAACTTAGAATTGAGCAAAATTTTAAAATATTTTGAGCTTATTACTATTTAGGAATATAGAACACTAGACCTAATTCTGAGGGACTGAGTTGAAATAGTTTGCTTTATTTAGCCAAACATAAATTTAATTTCAAAGACTCTTCTGTCTAAAAGACTGCTTTTGTCTTTGTTCTAGCAAACATAAAATAAAATAAAATAATAATAATAATAATAATAATAAAACACTGCAAGCAAAGGAGCAGAAAGCAAGTCATTAATCCACAGATTAAATAACAAATGAAAATCATGCAGTACAAGTGACACTTATAAATTTTACTTTTGTCTTAATTTCAGAGTAAATTTATTCAAATTTTGTGAAAAATAGATCAGACATTTTGTTATTATTTTGTTGATATGGAACTGACAAGCTCCAGATAAACCACTGAAGTTCATTCCCTCAACATTCAACAAATTCATACAGAGAATCCAGTACCAGACATTGAACAAGCACCTGCAAACTCAGCGACGAACAAGGTGCGCGCTTGTACCTGCTTTCATGGAGTTTATAACCTAGAGGACAGCTGTAAGCTGAACTCCCATGACCCAGTTATTCTAGTCTTCCTAACAACCTGTGTCAACCAGAACGTAATTGCTGAACAATTAACACCTGAAATTTCCAAACGTATATTTAAAATAACCTAACAAAACAAGGAAACGAGGAGTAATGGGAAGAACGTAGGCCAGAGGGTGGAAAAACCTGGTTCCTGCCCCGGCTTTCCAACCAATCATCGGATAGTTATGGGCAAATACATATCCTTGTAGGGCTTTCCTTGGTGAGAGGAAGGATTGCATGACAGAACCTCTAAAGTTCTATCTGGACCTATGAAAGTCTCCCAGATTCATTTGATTAACACATTACATTTATATATAAACAAGAATAAAATGGGGATATGCAGCAAAAGTGGTCTTGTGTGAATAGACAGTCTTCTCTAAAGGTCTGCTAATTACTCAATTTTGAAGAAGACCCGTCTTATCTGCAGTTTCACGTTCCATGGTTTCATTTACTCACAGTTACTGTAGTCGAAAATGGGAAATCCCAGAAATAAATAATTTATAAGTTTTAAATTGCACACTGTTCTGAGTAGCGCGATAAAATCTCACACCTTTCCACTCTGTCCAGCCCGTTATCCAGCAAGTCCACACTGTATACCCTCCTTTTAGTCACTTAGTAACTGTCTGGGTTATCAGATCACCTGTTGCAGTACACAGGGCTTGTGCTCAACTAACCCTTATTTTACTTAGTAATATCCCCAAAGCCCAGGAGTAATGATGCTGGCAGTTTGGCTATGCCAAAGAGAAGCCATAAAGTGCTTCCTTTAAGTGATAAGGTATGCATGTACAGGAAAACAACATAATCCACATATAGGGGACAGTGGTACCCACGGTTTGAGACACTGACTGAGGGTCTTGAAACCTATCTCCTGTGGGTAAGTGAGGACTCCTTACTGCAGTTCTATCTCCATGGCATTAAAAAAAATGTCATCTATTTAATTAAGGCCTTGAACTTCCTCTTTGGAGAAGATCACAACAACTGACAAGTATTTTGATACACGTTTTTCAAAGACACATAAAGCATGATTCACACAAAGGAAACTTTATGAGGCGATGGCTTTCCAAACTGGGAGCTTTTATTGAGAGTTTGGACATCTGACTAGCCGTAGAATTCACCTTTCACTGTTTGAAATTAGTCTTTAGAAGTTGTAAATCAAAATCTACTTTCTAAAATACCTGATTTTTCCATTTCCATCAGTTTGTTGTTATAGGATTAGTATGAATGTTGAACTGGTGTCATTTGTGTTTAAACTAAACATTGAATTATTTGTGGAAAAAATAACAAGTAGATGAATCTTGCAAATTAAATAAAAACATTTCAATAAAAAGTTTAAATCATTATAAATATTAAGTAAATTTTGATGTTTATTTCAAAAGGATTTTTTATCTAATAACTTACTTTCCCTGTAAGAAATTATATGAACGTAATACTTAGCTGAGCAATTTTTTGTTTTGTTTTTGTTTTGTTATTTATCAATTCCAAATACACTCATTACAAACCATGAAAATCACTTACATGGATAATAATGTTAATTACTGCTATGTATTTTTAGAAAGTGTTTATAAAACCCTGGAGTAAAATTATACATATACACACACATAAACACACATCACATACTCACTACTAGAATGCACTGGGAATACTTTTTGGATATAAAGAAAACATGATTCCTTAACTGTAATAAGTTCATATGAAGCTACTTAGTCTCTCCAAAACCAAGAACAGAACTAGAGATGTGTGTGTGTGTTACTAAATTAAAATTTATTTCTTCCATTTTTGTTTGCATTTCCTTTTGTTATTTGGGTCAGAATTGTAAACAGGAAAGCAGATTATGGGGAAATTTTAAATAATGGGGAAAACATGTTACCTAAGCTCCTTTGAATTTAAAATGAGAACAACTTTTCTCATTATCAATCCAGTGCTTTTTATTTTAAAAAGAACCATTGGAATATTATTTTTCTGCTCCTCACTCAATTCTTTCTGCAAGGATAATGAAGTATAATAGTTTACAGATTATAAGAAATCATTGGTTTTTCCCACAACCACTAGGATCAGACCAGAAAGTCATCCTTCCACACCCTTCTGCTCCCAGGTATTTGTCTAGAGTACTGAACAATAAATTCTGTATTCTTGGTCACAGGTTTTAGGCAATAAGTTGAAACTATTTTTTTATAGCTATTTAAATTTAAAGAGAGAAAAAAAACCAGGATACAATTTCCTCCCTGAGTCCCCTGCCAAAGTTATGGAGCTTTGGGTAAATCACAGAACTTCTTTTGGTCTCAGGTGCTAGGATTAGAGGAGTAAAGAATGTACTAGAACCACATAATTTCTAGATATCTTCCTCATGATTTTCAAAATTTAAATAATCATAAAATATTTTAAATCTCAGTACAAAGAATAGACAGAGCTGTATTTATGACATATGAAAGTAAATTATATGGTAAACATACTTACAATTTTGAATATATGGATCAAGAAAAGATGAAATTCTGAAGCACCAATGTTTTCTCTAGTATGAACATGCTATTTTAAGAAGTATCGAGAACTTTTAGCTCACTTTTTCAACTATCAAGTCTTTCTGATTATTTCTAAAAAGCAATTCAGATTTACTGATTACAAAATAGGATCCCAATTTGGCAATTATTTTGAGTTACTATAAAGTAAGAATAAAGGTTTAAAAGATATACTTTTAGTTAATTCTGCCCCAAGAGAAAAAAAAAATTAAGAATTCAAAGTTTCCAAAGACAGACTCAGTTGCCTGTGAGGTCCTTCTTCATTCAAGGTTGTTCAAGTAAGGATTGGCTGATGAAGTAATTATTGATGATGTCGTAAAAGGTCGTCATTTTCTTTGCCTCTAACTAATGCCCACTAATTTTTTGAAGTTGGATTAAGCACAGCCTCCTCCAGAAAGCCCTCTCTGAGGTTTGATTTGGATATCACTGTGTGTGTCTGTACCCTGGCTTTATATTCACAATACAGTTTTAACAAATCCAACACATTAACCACCAGTATCGCAGGCCCAATAAGAAAAGCAGGGCCATGAAGGCCTTATGTTAATCTCCAGGCATTAATCCTTGGATCTTAGAGAGGCTAAAAGGTTCCTGGAGGGAGGAGGGCTGAGCCAGCCAGAGTAGTAAAGGGGCGTTCAGGAGCTTGAAAGGCTGTCTAGTCACCAATAATGAAGAATAATTTTAATATTTACTAATGTGTAGCTGATGAATATCAACTTTGTCTTACTGAAATGTTGGTCAGGATGTGGCATCAAGTATAGACTTTATTTTCCGGTCTCCCACCTAAACAGCAAAGTCCTTGAGAGAAGAGTCTATATTTTCCTATTTTCTTTGTATTCCTAAGATTTAGGACAGTGTCTAACACAAAGTAGGCAATCAGAGCATATTTCTTGGGTGTATCAAATCACATGGATCAACTTAGAGGGTGAACTAAATGGTTTTGACAATTAAAGATTATGTAATTGTATTTTGCAGTACAGTTGTTTACCTTCTGAAAACATCAGGGGTGCAATATAGTGGTCATATGATTTTATAAGGTATTGAATTTAAAGTGGTTTTGAATTCTTAAGAAAAGAAAATACTTTATTAGCAATAAGTTTTAAATAGAGGGCAGTGAGATTCTAAATCTTATTCATCCTAAAAATGTCATTGTAAGGTACTGTTCAGGGAGGTTTTAAACAGGACACAACTGGGAAACGGAAATGACAGAATTAATAGATATTGGGCTTTTTATGCTGAGTCAGCAGAAGCGCATGCAGTACATCACGTCTCCCGAATCCTAGCCCCAAATGTTCTATACTCTATTATACTGAAAGGCAATTTAAAATCTCTTGCCCATATACTCTTTAAAAAGAATTTCACATTTGCTCCGATCCAAGATTTGCACATATGATGAACACGGCCATTTAAAATATATCAGTACCAACCTAATTATTGTCATAATTATATTCCTTACAAGAACACAGTATTGGGTGTTATACTGCATTATTTTGAGAAATAAACCATAATGCCTCCTGTCTTCTAATTAATCAAAGACACTTCAGCTAAGTACAGAAGTACTATGACATCTAGAAATATTACTGCTGTTTTTTGTAAAGTGAGAGTTATAAATCATGGCATTATAGTTCAAGGTTCAACGAACATGTTTATTCCCAACATTAGCAGGGGAAGCATGCGGGAAAAGATAAAATGCTCTTCTTTGAACCTGAGATGCAGCAGAAGTAGTCACAGTCTTCAATAAAAAAGAGGGAAAGTAGTATTCTCACGTAAACACAGTGAGAAGGATAACTGCTCATATATTTATTTTACACTGGCATTCCTGCATTTATTATACTAGGTAAGATTGAATGGTAGGCAAAGTAAGTGCTAACATGTTTTGAAAAAGTTTAAATATTCTATTAAATCTAAGAATTGAAGTTACATGTAGACTTAAACTGCAACCACAAAGGTGAGAAAGTACAGAAAAGGAAAAGATGGATCTTACATAAAATGAATTGAGTGGTCAGGTGACAGAGTAGCATAGATAAACCTAAGGTACTGCCGGCACTTCCTACTCTTCAGAGCTGCAAGAGAGACAGTTTACAGCCTTATGATGTCTATCAGGTAAACACAAATACGGGGCAGAGGTATAAAATAGCTTGTCCTGATGCACAAATCGGAGTGAAGATCTTCCCATGGGTCCTCATTAATGGAACACCCGGTTTGATATAGTGAACTATGCATATCCTTTTAAATTCTTCAATGCAGTCCAATGATATAATGCCAAAGCATAGTTTAATAAAAGCATTGTACATTGTTGTACATGGACTAAGAGTAGAAATGATGAATTTCTGCTTTATTCAGCGATAAAATTTTTAACTTCCAGGTCTGTTTGGACTTAGAATAATCAGATATAAATATTCTATTTTGCAGCTGAGTTTTTTGTAACAATTGAAAAACAGTTCAGATGTTATACAGATTGATAAGAACATGGGATATGGAAACTATTACTCACAGTAATCGGATATATTCTATTTTGCAACTGAGCTTTTGGTAACAATTGAAAACAGTTCAGATGTTATACAGATTGATAAGAACATGGCATATGGAAACTATCACTTAGAGTAATCAGATATATTCTATTTTGCAACTGAGCTTTTGATAACAATTGAAAAACTGTTCAGATGTTGTACAGATTGATAAGAACATGAAATATGGAAATTATATATTACTTAGTAGATAGATTCAATAAGTATTTATTGAGCACATAATGTGTGCCTGGCACCATTTGTTGGAAATGAAGAATAAGAGTTCAAACAAAGGAAAAGATTATGTATTGATCATTGTACTTTTCTGTGTTTATTGTAGCTGAAGAAGTCCCATGTAAGGTAAAAATAAATATATTAAGGGCCACAGAGAATAGTTGTAACCTATCTGTATGGTCTGTCAATGAAATTTTCCTTCAGATAGCAAAACTGTCACATTTAAATAAGAATGTTTTAGAACTTTATAAGATAAATCACAAATCTCTATGGCTGATTAAAAAATATGTCCAAAAAATCTAGTTTTATAAGAAGATACAGGTAAGCTACTTTTGACTCTACTCCTTGCCTGTTTCTCAGATGCCTCTCCTTGGTTCCCAGAAAATTCTGTATGTGTGTCCACAGAGGGTAATTTTTGGTGTCTCCCATCACCCAGATAAGAATAATAACAGTAATTGTCATATCCTATATGCTTGATGACTTGTATAATATATAACATAGAGGGTCCACAAAAAGAAGAAAGGAAGGAAAGAAAAAGAGATGACCAAAGAGATAATTGAATAAATGATGAATCCAAATGTAATCCTGGACTATCCATTTTTCTAATTTAGCTCTAATCATTTTGAAACAAAAAAATTATGGTAACATTTTCAAAGCACATATGATGAACGCTGTCTGTGCTGTCCTTAAGGATACTTTCAGAAAACACTCTGTGATAGATACTATATAATTCTTTCTAAGGGTGACGCATGAGTTTGAGCTTGATAGCGCTGGAATGTTACATTTTATTGAGGCACAGATTTGTTGTTTTTGAAAAGCATGATATGTATCTATATTTCTATGTGTGATTTTTTTTTATTATTTTCCTTCTCACGTATACCTGATAATACCTAGATCAAAAAGATTTGATTTGGTTGTATTCAAACAACAGAAAAAGTGATTTTGCATTCTATTATCTTTTTCTGTGATCTTCTGGTAGACCTTGAAATTGAAGTTGGCATATTTGTAAACATGATTTACCTTCCTAGGTCTTTTGAAAGTTCATTCACTTGGCAGATATATAATCCTAAGAATTCAGTGGTAACATTGTTTATATTAACACAATAGGAAATTAGCCTGTAGAGTTCTAGGTTAACATATTTCTCTGTACTACCGTGAAAGTAATTGGTTCTAACATGATAATTTAAAAATTGAGGCTCTCTTAGTGCATAAGTCAGTTCTTGGAATAGGTTAGTCCAGAAAGCTAAACTACATACCACATTTATAAACCTTACCTGTATTAGTTTTAATTTTGAAACAGCCAGCCAGACAAAATCTATTTTGAAGTGAACATGTAAGAAGGTTGTTTGAATGGATAGACAAACACTCCTATCCCCTTATAAGTAAACTACAGGAAAAGCTAGCTTGTTTTGAAAGCTTTCCAAGGAGTAGTGATATATTTGCAGTGATTCATTCACTCATTCTGGGCTTCCGTAATCAATAGCATGTGGGCAAGGGACAGTTTAAATCTCTCTGGCTCATGTAGGTATTTAACCTGTGACTTTGCCCCTGTGCACATGATGCTTTCATTTAGAAAATGATGTAAAAAAGAAATATTGTATTCTCCTTTAAGAACAGGCCAAAGGCAGAATGTGTAAAAATCAACAAATGGTTCCCCTCCCCCTCGTATCACATTTGCTAGAAAGGATGTCTTCTGTTATATCATTTCAGAGGATAATGCCAGTAAGAATAGGGAAAAGCACATGTTCTTTGGATATTGTTGGAAATAGGTAAGGTATTACTATTGTTGGACTTAAAAAACATGTTAATAAGACAACTATGTAAACAAATAATATTTAATCTGTGTGTTAGAACATCAAATATAAAAATTTCATTCCTATAGAATGTATTTATAAGTTTGGGTTCAATATGAGAATTGTTGTAACCATAAAATTAGTAATAGAACATTTGCTTTAACTTTCCCAGTTTATATGTTTTACTTATTCTCCAGAAAATATTATTTTTCTTCATTTAAATAATTATCTCTGTGTTTCTGAGTTTGATTATTTCATAATGACAACTTAAGTGTACTGATTTGCAAATTGTACATAAGCATCTCTTAAATCTGGATAAGTTTTCAAGAAAAGAATAGCATTAGATTATCTCTGTGTTGTTTAGTTCTTTTTCTAGGGGTTTGTTCTGTTCTTTTGCTTGGTCTTTATTTCTTTGTGTCCTCAATTTGGCAGCCTCCCTGTGTCTGTTTTTGTGTATTAGGTAGAGCTGCTTTGACTCCCTGTCTTAGAAAACACATTTGTAAATTATGTGGGGCAGAGCCTTAGGTAATCACCAGGGCCCGGCAACCTTCTTCACTGCTTTGTGGATCTGTGTGGAGGGAGGGCTCAGAGAGGGGACAATGCCACAGCCTAGTTTCTGGAGGTATGCCCAGCACTTGTCCCCTTTCCAGTCACTTCACCCACTTCCTGTAAGCAACTGGCACCCTTCCAGCTGTTGCCCTGGTGGTGAATCCCAATAACCAACCTATTGGATGCAGAGTTCAAAACACTGGTGATGAGGATGCCCAAAGAACTCACTAAGTACAGCAAAAACATAAGGGAAGTAATGAAGATTACACTAAGTGGAATAAATAAAAATTTATAGAGAACCAACAGTAGAGAGGATGAAGCCAAGAATCACATCAACAATTTGGAACACAAGCAAGGAAAAAACATTCAATGGGAAAAGGAGGAAGAAAAAGGAATTAAAAAAAAAACGAGGATAGGTTTAGGAACCTCTGGGATATCTCCAAATGTGCCAACATTTAAATTATAGGGGTGCCAAAAGAAGAAGAGGAAAAACAAGAAAATGAAAATTTATTTGAAAAAATAATGAAAGAAAATTTCCCTGATTTGGTGAAGAAAATGGACATACAAGTCCAGGAAGCACAGAGAGTCCCAAACAAGTTGGACCCAAAGAGGACCACACCAAGACACATCATAATTAAAATGCCAAAGGTTAAAGATAAAGAAAGAATCTCAAAAAGCAACAAGAGAAAAGAAGATGGTTACCTACAAAGGAGTTCCCATAAGACTACTAGCTGATCTCTCAAGAGAAACTTTGTAGGCAAAAAACATTCAAAGTGATGAAAAGCAAAGACCTACAACCAAGATTACTCTATCCAGCAAAGCTATCATTTAGAATGGAAGGACGGATAAAGTGCTTCCAGACAAAGTAAAGCTGAAGGAGTTTATCATCACCAAACCATTATTACATGAAATGTTAAAGGGACTTAAGAAAAAGAAGAAGATCAAAATTATGAACATTAAAAAGGCAACACAACTATCAACAACTGAATCTAAAAAAAAAAAAACAAACTAAGCGAACAACCAGACCAGGAAGAGAAACATAGACATGGAGATCACATGGAGGGTTATCAGTGGGGACAGGGAGGGGAGAATGGTGGAGAAGGTATAGGGAATAAGAAGCATAAACGATAGGTGCAAAATAGAGAGGAGGATGTCAAGAATAGTATAGAAAATGGGAAGCCAAAGAAATTATATGCATGATCCATGGACATGAACTAAGCGGGGAATGCTGGAGGGTAGGGGGTTACTGGGCAGAGAGGGGCAAAGGGGAAAAATTAGGACAACTGTAATAGCATAATCAATAAAATATATTTAAAAAATAAAAATAGCATCAGAAAACTAAAGATTACATCAAGACCTAGATGTGGTGCATACAATAAATGACTCAATAACAATTTGTTATATTACACTTAGTTCTCCTCTTCCTCTTTGAACTCTTCTGACTCTTCTTTCAATGTCTGCCCATCCCTTACCTTCTCTGTCTCTCTGTCTCTCTCTCACACACACATAAACACATACACATGTGTTTATGTGTGTGTGCTTTATATGCTTTATAAATATATGCTTTATTGGGGAGAGACATTGATTTTGAGAGTATTACATCTGCAGTGATTAATGAGCTGGATATTGACAGCTATTCTGAGTACAAAACGATAACTATATTCTGTGGAAACTTTATTGCAATTTCTGTATCCACAATCTGTGTTCTTGTGATGTCCATCAAAAACTAAAGTTTGGATCAATTAGACTGCAAATTCAGTCAATTAAAAATATCTTCTAGATGGTCTGCATTGTGAAGACTGGCCACACTTAGAGCAGTTTGTTTAGATGCATTACTGGGGCTCAGTCATTGGTTCTTCGCATGTGGCACAGATTAACTGAAATACTGATGCTCCCACAGTTTGAACTAGTTTCAACTGTGTCTCGAGACAAGAGAGACTTCAGCAAAAATTAGTAGAGGATAATGGGGTGAAATTATCCCATAGCTCTTTATGGTTTTAACTCCCCCTAATCAGAAAAGATTTTAAAATTGTATTTATAAATTTGGATTTTTATGTGTGAAAATTATAATATGTAAAATGGGCCATTATAGAGAAAATCACTGAAACCTTAATTAAGGTTTTTGAAATTCAAACCCAATTATCAAGGAAAAAATTTCAAAGGCAAAACATATGAAAAAAACTTGAAACTTTCCTCTTGTGTGACTTTCACCTAGGGATTTTAGAACTACCATTAAAATAGCAATAATTTTCCCCTAACTGCAAATATCCCTTTTATGAAAATAAGTAGATATCTATTTGCATACTCTTTTCATCACTGCAAGAATTCTTGATAGAATACCTATGAATCATAAGTAACTCCAAGTTTTAAAGTAAAAGAACAAGCAAACAGAAAAACCTGGTAGTTACTACATAAGCCATTATTCAACAGGCATTTATGAAGCACCTTGTGTGCGCTATGCACCCTGGTCAGCCCTCTCCTCCTAGGCCCCCGGGTGAGGGGTGAGAGGCAGACTAAAATCAGCACTTAGCCTAAAGTAGCTTATAAGAAAAATAACCTTGAAAAATGTTGTGTTTGCCCGGAAGGTACAATATGCATTTTTGTGTTACTCACCCCTAAAGAGTAACTTCTAAGCCCGTGAATATTTAAGAACTAACTAAATTAGACTAAAGGAGAAATACACAGAATGCCTATATAAACATGAAAGCCATTATGTACTTAGGAAAGCCATCAAATCCCTAACCTAAGGTTGGAAAGAGGATACAGGGTTCTAAAAGACTCCTACCTTTCTGCAGAATTTACTCCATTGCTTGAGGTATGTGTAGGGTAGGCAACACAATATGTGAGGATTAAGCATAATAATGGTGAAGAGGTAGGCAGTCAAGTTCTGAATTTAGTATTACATTAATTAAATGTGTTTGTGTTACAACTATGGGGTATAGCAAGGAGCATCTGCCTTCAGAGCTGCATCCTGAGAGGCGCCCAGGGAGCAAAAGTTTAGGAGACTGTCACTCTGAGTCCTGCACTTGTAGACTCTCATTTGCAAGACACAGAGCGAATGCCTTCTTACATATTGTGGTCAAGGACTAACCTTTTATATCAACCATCCCGAGAGACTGAATGCTTCTCCAGGTTTCTTCCTTTTACAGGGTATGGTGACTGTGGCCATTTGTTTTGTTAAAGATAAACCTATAAAGATGCATGCACTTTTTGTATAATCCTTCATTGAAATGATTCCCATAAAATGAATTAACCAGTATTTCATTGAAACTACATAGGAAGCATATTGAAAAAGCTTTATCAAGGGATAACCCTCTATTTTAATGGACTCATATATAATATGAAAGAATTTACTGATATTCTCTTTTAATTGGTGTGCTATTCCTACTAGTTTATTTTTGGAATGTAAAAATAAATATTATACACATATTTACCTACATATATATTTATATAGGTAGACTTGTAATTCTGGTTCTCTCTAAAATCTTAACTCCTTTAAGCAAATTCTTCTTACTATGAGATTTTTCAAAAATCCAATCACACTGCTGATATCAGAATGCTTTTCACAAGTCCTGTTGTCTGACAATCACAGATAGGAGGTGTGTATCGCTGTCTCCCTCTCATGGGTTAAATGAGATGCCATAAGAAAAATGTTATGGCCAATCTTCATTTTCCCCTGGGAGGTGGACAGGATGAGGCTTTATTTGTTTTAGCATTCCCTGCAACAGACAGTATATCTGTCATGTAGTAGTCATTTAATAAACATGAGAAAAGCACAGCATAATTTTTACTGGGAATATTTTGTGTTTGTAAAAAGCTTAAAAACAATATTACTGAAAAATATATAAATATATGTATTTAGTCTTTTTCATCAAAGTATGGCTGCTATATATATATGGTCATATCTTTAGCTGACAACATGGCAGACTGATTTGGAACTAATTTATTTAGGTCTATGAGAGTATTTCATTTTTATAGTTTTTGCATTAAAATAATTGTTAGTCAAATAAAAGGTAGATTCTCTTATAAATGCTCATCATCTCTTATGGTAGTTTTAAAAAATTTAATGTACTATTTAACTTCTGTTAGAAAGATGATTTCTAACAATCCAGCTTATGTATTCAAATATAAAATAACATTTCTAACAAATACACAATAAGAGAATCTCAAAAGGAGACTGTAATACTACTGAGTATCAGGTGCCACCATCCCTATGTTTAAAGTTGTATTAGCAGACTTGATCAGAATTGTTTGCGATGCAGTGCCCTAAATGGTTGACTTCAAAAGATTATCTAAAGGTGAGTACTTAGCGTTTGACCTCTAGAACAGAGTAATACTTTGAATTTTCCGAAAAATGGGAGGAATCAGTTCAAATGGCACTAAAAATAGTGTTGGAAAAAAAGATTCACAAGGGTGAATCTCTTACCATTGATTTTTTTTTGATGGGGGGACTACTATAAAATTTTCAAAGAACAGAGTGTTCATAAAAACTGCTAGCAAGAGATATTCTAGAGACTTATTCTGTTTAGTACAGAAAAGTTACATTATGACTTTAAATATAATTTCCCCCTTTCCTTACCACAAATATGCTGCTCAAATTGTACCTTTTGGGACTACTTCTGGATACCTTTTTAATAGAGTTAACACAAGCTCGTTAAGTCCTGCCTTGTGGCTCACTTGAGGATCAGATGAGAGCCAAATGGGAGGGTGGTTTTTGTGATGTGGGGTAAGCATGTACGTGTGAGTGTGTGCTCGTGTGTATGTGCCCATTAACTGTTCAAATAATCCAGGAAAACAGAAAAAATGCTGAATGGAAGTTTTGTGGGTAGGACTAGCCATGGAACAGAGCCTTAGCTGTGCATTATTAGTTAGTGAATTTCCAAAGATTGCTGCCACACAGTGAAGCTACAGTTTACAGAAGGCCGCCCCTAGCAAGGAACGTGTGTTTGTGTGCAGGTGTGTGGGTGCACAGGCAAAATATAAAATAGTTTGTAACATCTCTATTGATCACCATTTTCTCTTCCTGGAAACAATCTTAAAAGAAAATGGAGCTTTCTAGTATTTAAATGACTGGGTAGTATTTAACTAATAAACTAAGAAATCGTCTGGAGTCTGGACGACAACGTCTAGAAAGGGTATAATTTTGGAGTCTGAACCTGCCTGATATGTGGCTCTCATTCAGCCACATGAAAGGGAGTGTGGCAAACCCCTAACTGTTACCTGTCTATACCCAATCATCCACCATGTCCTTTTCAGTACAACTCAGTTATGATGAATATTTTCACACTACAATGAATGCTTGGTGTTTGCAACTCAAATTATACACTGCCATTTCATTCAAAGTTCTTTTGCCTAAAGTCTTGCCTGGCAGCTAAATTCTTTCTTTCTTACAAGTGTAGAGTGTAATGCAACATTGAACAAAACCCTGCAAAACCCAGTAAGATAGCAGTGGTCAATGGAGAAAAGCGGGGAAAGCAAATGCACCATTATTCTAAAGATGTTTAAATATCCCTGGAGGAAAACATTCAGGGGAAGGGTAAAAGAAAACTATATGTTAATGAGTAGTCAGAATTTTATAAGTTACCAGGAGTCAAAGGGCACATTTTTTATAATGGAGTTGCATAGCTAATGCTAAAAAATCATATCAAGCAGTTTAATGAAAGTAAAAGTTGGAGAACAGGCAGGCAAAAAATATGAGTTATCACTGGTGGTGGGATTTTCATATTCCAATGGGCCTTCCTAGGAACTAAATAGGAGGGATTAAGTCTGGATTAAACTCTCAAACTGCGTTTAGCTCCTAAACTGGATCTCCTAAATGAAGACCAATTGTTCCTAATTGCAAAATGATAGGGTTTTACAATTCCAATGCATGAAAGAGCTAACTGAAAACTACCTACAGAGATCAGCAATACAGTAATTTCCATTCCAATTTAGTGTGTGTACTCATTCTTACACAGTATTATATGTGTACGTATTGAAACATGTTCTACACTGCAGAAAGCTTTAAAGTAAAATATATTTATAAATAGATGAGAGGTGGAGCTAATCTTAATGTGCTTCCTGATCTTGTGTCCCTACTATAGATACTTTTATTTGAAGAGAAATTAGTAACTGTATGTTACACATCTTAAAAAAGCAAAACACGAATCTAAGTTGAATGTAAAATCTGAAAAATAATACAGCTTCAAAGTGGTCTTAATCATCGCCAGATGCTTAATGAGTTTAAATCCTATTACTGGAATGGATTCCTGATGCCCTTCTGTTCTTTTGGTACCTTATTTGTTCGAACTCTTTTAAAATGAAAGCATCTTATTATTTTATAGACTAGGTATTGGTATGATCAGAATAATAGAGAATATTCTCTTTAACAATACTTTGGGCAGTTGTTCAGAAATCTGCTTTTAAAGTATTGAGAATATAGACAACTGTATGTTGGTCATAAACATGCAATAATGCAATAATACATACATGCAATATAATACAGGCAAAGAGCAAAACCCTCAGCAATTCTAGCTAAGGGTCAAGTTTGGTAAAGCAACTGAAGGAATAATCCAGAATAAAAATCTGCCCAGAGAAGATTTCTGTACGAGAATGTTATATGTGAGTTGTCCCTGAGTGGACATCAGCTAACTCCTAAACTCTTTATTCCACCAGGTAAGCTTAGTCATTCTCAACTAATATTTTGTTGTCTATTTTATAAAGTGTACAATAAGGAAAACCTTTTCAGTATCATTTATCTGAACAAAGTCCATCAAACAGAAAATCACAGTCAGTGTTCTAAAGTCAGGATTAAGGAGGCTGCATTTTATAACTGTGCTCATTTTTGCTTGACACACTATGTAAAGCTTAACAACCTATCTTTTACCTATGATGATTTAAATGTGTACACAATATATTTCACAACAGGTAATAAACTACATAAATTTTCAATAATGTAATTTCAATGCCAATCTTCTAAAGGTACTGAATGCAAATCTAAACTTTTTAAAATAACAGTGCACTTGACTGTTATTTGAACTTTTCTAAAGGGCTGAAATATTCTTCCGGTGAGATCTAAATTGTCAGTGAGAATAATGGAAGATGCCGTGATACTTTCTTTTTTGATTTAATCTTTATTGTATTTTTTCCATTACCATTTAGTCCCCTTAACTTCCCCCCAGCAGTCCCCACACTGTTGTCCATGTCCAAGTCATTTTTCTAGTATCAAACACTGATAAGACTTTAATGAAATTGCATCAACCCAGGGCCCAAACATACTAAGAATTCCAGAAATAGTTGTTAATATATGAATAAGCCATTGTCATGTGATGAACCAAAGGAATGAACATAATGAGAAAGAAGTGCTTTAAATATACACATTAATGAAAAGGAAGATATGGCAATACTTCAACATTGGGACAAAATTATATAATGTTTAGCTGTCACTTTTCTTTATAAAACAAAAGTTCTGTATACAAAATATTTAAGGGGTTAAGTACCTATAGCACTGATGCACTAATAGAAAGAGAGAGCAGAAAATGTGATTCCTACGGTTTTCCTTTTATACCTGTCATGGCAAATGTTCCTGTAATGTGCTGCGTGGGGAGAGAGAGCACTGCAGCTGCTCAGACGGCAAACTGCACCTACGGTAGCGTCAGGAAACGAACCCACGTTCTCCTTAGAGATTTCTCTGCGAGTATCTCACACAGCCTTTACAACTGTTTCCTCACCTGTACAATTGGGATGATCTTACCTGACAGAGTTGTAAAGTTAACTAAGTAATGTAAAGCTTTTTGTTATCTGGAGAACTTGTTAAAGTGCAGACGTATTAAAAAACACTCTGGTCATTACAAAGCAATCGGTAGGGCACAGGGCCACACTTTAAGAAATATCCCTCTAGGAAATTGCCATCTTTGCTGCATCCCATTACTGTTTGGGCTTATATCTCCAAAAGGCAATGAGAAGCCTTACCAGCAACAGGGTGTCTGGTTACCCAATTTTTTCTTGGTTTCCAGGGGCAATTTTACAGCACCCACACCTAGTGACAGTATATCAGCAAAACACAGTGGGGATATATTATTACCAGAAATAATATAGCTGAGGACCTGTTGTAATTGTAAAGTAGTGGTCCACAAGAAGAAAAGGGAAGAGAGAGGCAGAAAAGAAGACAACGAAGCAGAAGACGAAAAGGAGGAGGAAAAGAGAACATGGAGAAGATGAATAGGATATAAGAAGATAGGGCGCAATTATAAGGTCTTCCCGTAATCTTCCAAACCCAGATCGCCTAGAGAATATTTTTGGAGGTGGTTTTCAACAGACAATGGTCATTCAATCACAATCAAAATCTAGCTTATTCAATGGGTTATATATTATACTAAAGCTCAAGAGAATGAGCCCAAATCCATTTTTTAGTTTTTTCTCTTTTTTTCTTTGTTTGCTCAATCCTTCCACCCTCTACCCAGTTCCCCCAATCAACAGCTGCCAGCCTGCTCTCTATGTCTGTCACTATTTTGCTTGCTACTTATTTTTGTTCATTAAGTTGCCCAAATCTCTACCTGAGTAATTCCTTTAAAAATACATCTTTTGTTGGTGAAACTAAAAATCCACTTGATATAGTCAAATAGTAGGCCATAATATCTCATATATTTTATATAGAATATTTTACTTTTTAGCAAAGTATGAATTCTTATGCCTAGTATTTTCTCTATATGTTTTAACATTATTAATGTTACAAAAATTTGTTTACACATAGTTTTTCAGTTGGTTACTATTACATTCATTAAATTACTGTGATACTTGTATTCCACTCCTACTGCTGAGTTCAGATGTCAATGGTAATTTTGCTTTCACTTGCCTTAAAAAATTTATAGTTGAGAGAAACAAACCAGGTATTTCACTTTGTTTATTTTTATTAAATTTATTGGGGTGACATAGGTTAATAAAATTATACAGGGTTCAGGTGTACAGTTCTATAATCCGCCATCTGTACATTGTATTGTGTGTTCAGCACTCTAAGTCGAGTGCCCTCCCCTCACCATTCACCCCCAGTTATCTTCTTCTCTCTCCCCTCCTCCCCCGCCCCCCCAGTAAGCACCATGCTGTTGTTTGTGTCTATGAGTTGGGTTTTGTTCTTTCGGTTGTTGTTTTTTACTTTATTTTTTCACTTTTTTCACCCAGACCCACAGGTATTTTAGTTCATTTCACCATCCTTCATACCCTAGGAATCCTATGGAAAAAAAGATGGGTCTTCAGAATCCACTTTTTAAGCCCTCTTTCAGGATATACATCCTACAATGCTATAGTTCAAAATATTAGAAATGGATCAAACTTCAGGGGACAATTTATTCTCTTCTTACTCGAATTTTCAACACATGAGACCTGAGAGTTTTATATATAAAGTAGCCAGTCTATGGATATACACAATGCGACTCAGGTTACAAATACTAGTCATTCAGATTCTTCATACATTTCCTAATTCTAGAGTCCTACATCTCAAAATGTAACACATTTATAACACACGGTTTACTCATGAAAATCAGAATAGTTTGGTTGTGTGATTTTTCTTTCTACTCAAGTGTAAAATCTTCCCACAAAGTCCACCTTCCACTTTATGTCTTCCCAGGTATAGGGGGGATATAAGTGGCAACTGTAATTGTTTGTGAAATTTGTGTTTCAACAATATACTTTAATGCTATCCACATAAATATTCCCCGTGGGCTTGTACACCTTTTTAGTTGAAAGTGGAAATGCCCCCCAAACAATTATTTATCCTAACTGCTATTCACATAACTTATCATTCCACTGCTTTCCTTCTTATGTACTTAATCTTTTGTAAGCTGACTTCTGACCAGGTCAGTAACTATTTGCTTCTAAACTACATTAGCGAATATTTGCTAACAACTTCCACTCCAGCCACTCTTCTCCAACATTCTTAAAACTACATAATTAACTAGATGGTAGGAATCTTTTCCCAATGTATATTTATATCAAATTATCAAAATGTATGTACACTTTCAATATTTTTTCCATTTTATTGACAATTATACCTCAATACAGCTGGAAGGAAAGAATATACAAAAACCTCTATTTAGACATAATTGAAATTGTTCTTTCCCTGTTTTTCTCTCTCATTATTTATTCCCTGGTACCTTTCCTCTGAGTGTGCTACAACTAGGTGTCCCACAAGATTCCACCATTCCTGTCTCCTCTAAATTCACTGTTAAAATCTCTCCCACTCATGCATTTAATTATCATTACTATGTGAATGATTCACAAATTCTAATGCCCTTTCCTGACATCTTTCAACATCTCCATATGGCCCAAGGGTCACTCAAAAATACTATTGCAAAGTGAGGGCTTATCTGTCTCAACAAAAAATCAGGTCCTACTCCTGAGTCATCTGCCTCCTTTACTGGCACTTTCATATCACCAATCACTTTGTATCGCTAACTTCTCTCTTCATTTTCACCTTCACATACAATCTGCCACCAAGTGCCATTAAGTTTTACCCTTCAATATATTTCTGAAATTTTTGTTCCACTCTCTATCCCTAAAGTCCAAAACTTTGTTAACTAATTCTATCACAGAGCCCTCTGACAGCTTCCTGACAAATGTCCCAACCTTTAGTCCATCATTCTTTCATCAAATACTTAATACTACCAAATATGTTTAGTGTGAAAACACAAAAATGAAATGAAATAGTCCCTGCTCTCGAGACAGGAAAAATCTCCCAGAGAAAGAGATTATGAAGTATTGTGACTAAGTGCTATGAGGTATAAAAGGTAAATCTCATGTAAGCATAAAAAATGAGCACAAAGCTTGCATTTCTAACCTGCCTGATGAGAGATTAGAAAATCCTTCTTAGAAGAGGTACTGTATAGCCGAGTTTGAAAGGACTTAAACACATTACCCCAGAAAGTGAGGAGTTAAAAGCTTTCAAAAAGATGGTACAGTATTAATAGTATCTTCTCAGTATGAAAAGCTATAATAAGGTCACAAAACCTCAGATGTGAATGTCTGTTCAGACACAGCTGCAGGTACAGGGAGACAAAGAGTGCCATGGTTTCAGTTTTGCTTATTTAAATTTTATCCATTTAGGGAATGATTATATTATTAGCAATCCAACATTTCCTCATTAATCCCCTTATTCAATAAACAATAATTAGGCAAATATGATTTATTAAGCCATGCTCTTTAGTAAAAAACAAACTTCCTGGCCTCAAGGTACTTCAAATTTAATGGCGGAAATGAATTATTCCGAAGATTATAGTAAAAATCAAATTCCGTGAAGAAATAACAAAATCAAGGGTAGATGCAGCATATAAACATGGGGTTAACTAGTCACAGTATCTGCAACACCTCTCACCTAAAATCCCATTAAAATGGAACATAAATCCATACACATTGATCTGTATCAGCTTATCCGTGGTGCTACTGTTTGACTATTGTTAGCCAAAGAAACGCAAGCAAGTGTGTAAGCAGGAATGATCAATGATGAAAATAGGTTTTGAGAAGATAACTCTCATCAGACCACTCCCCTGAGGGAAAGTAATCAAAAGCTTTTTCAATGATTAACTTACAGAAAGTTTCAACTCCTTTTAGGGCTTCTCAAAACTGACCCTAAACAACATTTGGAACCTAATTTGTTTTCCTTTTCTCAATTTATTTGCCCTATGTTCCCCCAAAGTAAGTTGCTTATTTATTACCCCTGATAATACCTGACTCATTTTAATCTCTATGCTTTTAATTAAACTATTAAGCTTTTCATGCCCACTGGACTTCACTCAGAGAACTCTGAGTATCCTCTTTCGTCTCTGCCTTTCGTATGTTGCCATCTTCAATGACATCACTCCATCATGAAATAATCCACTTTTTTCCATCAAGATCTGTGCCTTTTTTATAGAATTTTATCATTTCTTGGTGTCTGCCTTTTTCTCTATCTACCTATTGTTGCATACAGCTATTGACATACTTGGGAAAAAGTCTTCAACACGAGAATTCAATTCATATGCAGAGGTTGGTGCAGTCCTTGTTATGTTGTGTGTCAGAGAACTTTGTAAGCCTAGGTGTTTGAAAAAATGATCTGTGGAATGAATGAGCGAGTGAATTAACTCATTCATTACCTAAAAAATTCACATTAACTGCTCATCGTAATATTTGAAGCTGTGATAAATAATGTAGCAAAAGAGGTAAAAAACTAATTTTGCAAGAGATATATCAGAGGTGAAATCTTGGTTTTACAAACTTTTCATTCAATTTGTTTGGCCCATGTAGACATGTTTCCCTATAGAGAGAGTGCATGTTACCTGAAAAAAAACGTATGTTCAATAAATGTTATCTACAATTATTAAAAGGTAGCATCATCAAGGTTAGTACAATCTTTCAAGCTAATCAAAATTAGTTTATAATTTTTTTTCTGTTTCTACTTCCTACCATTAAATGATAAAGAGAACAATGCTTCTGCATTTTATACAACCTGAACACGATGTGTTAGGAATCTGATAAACAAGCATCAGACTGGTCTATACAAATACACACAGCCAAACAAGGTCATTCCGAACTCGGTGAAGATTATCATCGAAGTGCAAGTTTTAGCGACCTGCAAATTTTTTATATACTGCTATCACTTCCTCTTAAAAGCCTTGAAATTTAATATTTGACTGAATAACTTACTGTATGTACAGTTCCATTTTAATATTGGATTAGACAATGTATGCTGTGGAAAGCATTTGCTTAACACTCTTCCAAGGATACTGCAGATACAAATAGAATGCATTACTGTAATACATTCTCGAATTTATGAAACTGGCAATGTTTTAAGGTTTACACAATCAATTTTATGAGTAATTTCATTTTTTTCTGGCAAAATGAAAATGAAAGAAAAGGCCAGTGGTAATCCTCTCAATTCTTTTTCTGCTTTGACTTATGCCTTACAGAGCCTAGGAACAGGAAGAATCTTTCACTTCCCCTCTCAGGGTTTTTCTTTCTTCCATTAACCTTCCATACTTCAATGAAAAATCAGTCCTCCACACTTAGACCTAACGTTTCGCAGCACAGCTCCTGAGAATGCCATGAAAAGCACAAGGCAGAAGTACAGAAAACACCTCTGTCTCCCGCAGGAAAGGTCAACCAGCATGCACCCGCGTCTTATCCTGCCCAGTCATGAGCACTCACATTGGAGGACGGGCTTGGACTACAACACTCGGCTCCTCCTAGGTGGCGGGGACATGTTTAACTCTCACATAAATACAAAGAGGTTAGCTTGAGTCAGTTTTACTTAAACATTTCTTTTGATCTTTGGTTTAAAACATTGGAATCAATGTAAAATATAAACGAAAAACTGAGGTGCTATTACAATGGAAAAATTATCCTTGTTCTATTGAAAACAGAAAGAAAGAAAGAAAGAAAGAAAAAGAAAGAAGGAAAGAAAGAAACTTTTCCTATAGTAAGAATAGTGGTATGAAGGGGAAAAGACAGGATTTGCAATAATTTCTGGCTTTGTTTTTTTAAACAATAAGAGGTTTTTTTTTACAAAATAGTCACAGTCTCAGTCACAATGGGATACAAGTTCCAAAAAGAAAGAAAAGAAAAACATGAACTCCCTATACAGCCTTTCCCGTTACAAGATACATACTTTCTTCAAGCCCACAATACACCAGGACCTGCATCTTTGAGCAACAAGACAGCTTTCAGGGACACACAGCATTTTATTATACGGTTTTCGTTTCTACTTTGCAACCTTCTCATTTTTCTTTCAGAATAATTTCCTAATTTTTCTCCGCTTATAGTATCTATTCAGGGTCCTTAGGTCAACTTTTGGATGCCCATGTTTGCCACTGAAAAATCTGTTTAGATGGAGTGGCCTATATCAATGCTTCTATAAAATCAGAAATATACTATCCTCTTTTATATGCCAGTATTTATCTTTATATAGCAATCCAAACTCACACTATGATTAAATAAGTTCATAGCAATTTATGAAGGGTCAACTGGCCCATCATTTGTGTACTTTTAAGAATGCTATGGGCTGAATTGTGTCCACACAAAAGTTATGTTGGCATCCTAAGCCCTAACGCCTGTGAATCAAACCTTATTTGTAAAGACTTATCCCAAAGTCTTTGCAGATTTGAGTTAAGGTGAGAATATTATGGGGGGGGATAATTCAATATCACTGGGGTCTTTATAAGAAGATGCATGTAAGCACACACACACACACAACCACGTAACAAAAGAGGTGGAGATCAGAATGAATCAGGTAGAAGCCAAGGAATAACAGGGCTTGACAACCACCACTGGAAAGCTAAGAAGAGGTAAGGATGGATTCTACCAAGGGTCTCTGAGAAGGCATGGCTTTGCTGACAATGTTGACATCAGACTCCTCGCATCCAGAATTGTGAAAGAACAAATTTCCATTGTTTTAAGCCAGCCAGTTTGCGTCACTTGGTTACAACAGCCCTAGGAAACTAATACAAAGAGTAGCTTATTCATTCAAATACATTAATCTTTACCACAATGTGTTCAGAATATAGTTTTGAGCAAGACATACCAGTTTCCCTGGCATCTATAAAGTGTGAGCAAGTATATTGTGATGAGCTTTCTTCCTGTTTTTCCATCATTTGTTTTAAAGGGCAGATATTTCTATCCACCATACTTTCTTATAATACTTGGCATTCCCCTGTTTGCCACCTTTCACCCTAACTTAGTGCTCTCACATATATATTTTATACACTACATTAGCATTTAATGACTATTTATTTCTATGACAATTAATGTTTACAGAAACTAAAAGCAAAATCCATGAGTAATTGATTCTTATTAGCATTACTAATATTCTTATTCAGTATCTATTATAATTTTCAGCTACAATAAATTATGTAATTTGCATCAGTATGTATCATGTACATTGTAACCTTACCATTTATGCTCACAAACACATATGCTTTCTTAGGGAATAAACATTATATAATTAAATTCGGGGTAATGACATCCAAGTTATGGTGTAAGTGAGTGTAATATCCTTCTGATACACACCACCCACCCATACACACTCATATTCATACATGTGTGTGCACAAAATATCCTTGGAGATATACTGGAGTAAACATTAAATAAATACCCCGAGAAGAAGAATTGGGTGGGTGAAGAACAGGAGTAGGGAGAATGGAGAAATACTGTCCATTATACACATTTTATTACATTTTTCATTGTTTACCTTGTGCATGTAATATTATCCTAAAAATGAGCTACATTTTTATAAATTTAGATAAATATGGAATTGTAAATTCCTTAGAAATTAATAAATATAGAGCACAGTAACTAAATCAGCATAAATTTATTCAATATCTGCATTGTATAAATTTAAATAATATTGTAAATTAGCCAGAAGTTTTGTGACTGATATATTTGATTAAAAATCATTTTCATTGTTAATTGTATATTATTCCTAAACATAAATAATTTAAATCAATTTAAGCCACTTCTTCCTTTATTTTTCCTTTGAAACATACTTTTAGCACCCAAATTTAGACTTCATAAAAGAAAAAGAAAACCTATAATTGTTCCATTTTATAATGCATAATGTTAGGATAGGAGGAAAACTCACTGGCTCCAAACAGTTATCTCAGTGGCAAATGAAAAAGGGCTCTTTCTTTTTTAAAGAGTTGAGATTACTGTACATGTGTAGTGGGTTGCAATTGCTGATAATAGAATGAATTTCCTCATAGCGTTTCCTCCTTTCCACAATATTAGCTTTCCATGCTACTTACTGAAACAGATCCCAAATATTGAAATTATACATAAAATGTCTGTTATGATTTAAAATGTTCAGTAGGAGATCTTGCCAGAAACATTATATTTGGCTTAAAAGTGCAGAGTTACTCAAACTGTTAAAAATTTTTTAATTCAATATTTCAGTGAAAGAAAAATCATAAATCTACCAGAAGGAACTATTATTTCTGGAAACATAGAAACCATTGTAAGCAGGTGCAGTACTATCTTCTGTCTCCTAACTTCATCATACCTCCCTCTTTCATGCTTTCTAAGTTGACTTATTGGTCATTAAATTAAATACCCCCAAAAGTTGTGTCACATAACTCTAGAATATAGAAAGAGGTGGCATTCAGCACAGGGCTTGTTTATATATTACAAAACAAGGCACCAGCGAGTCTTTTGAAATTATAACGATCATGTTGTGTGTGCAGCATCACAATACAAGCCCCTTTAAAATGCCACAAATTGTTACTCTATTGCATTCAGAGAGACACACAATGCAGGCTCGGATCTTGGCAACCTGTGAAAGTGCCCAGTCCAAAATTACTAACAGCTGGAGATGACAGTTGTTTTAACAGCTGAGCTGACAGGATTAATTTAAATGCACTGAAATCAAAAGTAGATAACACCTGTTTAGTCTTCCAGGGCCATTCGACAAGGTAGGCCGAAGGAAAAACGCAGAGCCAAAATTGTGTCTCTTTCTCTCTTGGAAGGACAGAGGGGCTTCAGAGGAGAATGTCACCTTTCCTTGGAGGTGGGGTTAGATTTCCACAGCAGGGGGTTGGTCAGCCCTTATCAGTTTTTAACATCTGGTTCCTATAATGTACCTCCTTCCTTTTTTTCCTTCTCTGTCCAAGGTCTTTGACCCAAACTCAACAGTGGATAAAGATCACTAGATTTCAAAGCTACAGTTTCTCACTACAGCTTCCTAGAAATTCTCTTGGGTTAATTAATGTATTCTCTTTGAGCTTCACAGCCACGGCCACAGACGAGCTGCTTGCTTTTCTTTCTTTTTTTTTTGTTCTCCCTTCTTATCTTTGGTTTTAAAATACATCATGTCATACATGACTTTGCATTTCAAATGGTTGTCAAAAATTATTCAGAGTTGGATTTTGTATAGGATATTTGTCAATAGTTGATGGTTTTAATCAAGAAAACTATTTCTCCAAAAGGAGGAATATTAAAATGAATCTTTTTGAATTGGGGAATAATGAAAAAATGGTTTACGTTTGCATGGGTAGGGATGATAGGAGACTGTCATTTCCTCAGGAGGTCTAGATTTATATATTCTTATTAACACAAGGACATAAATGAATCAAAATCAAATAGTCTGGAAGCAGAAGTATTTATTTTGCTCCACTTCCAGGAATGAGGACCTACATTTACTTGAGGAATGTAAAGACTGGTTTTCATTCACACAGAGGAATATGTTGGCCTGATATTAAGAATCCTAATATGCACAAATTAAAAAAAGCATGTATTAAGATATTTTGCTAAAATTATACTCATATCATCTGCAGGAACCATATATAATATGGAGTGAATTTTGGGTAGACACAAATTATGCCCTTCAAAATCTGACCAAATTCTATACCTGCTCTATTTAAAAGAAAGTATACATCTATTCTGTGAAGCAGAAAGGGGAATATTTTCAGGATGAAGGCTGCATCCTTCTTAGCCAGCTCTGGATGTTGAAAAATGCAGAGCATAAGGTTGTTATGTTTATTTGATTTACAGCCAAAATAAAGAGATAAGACAATAATGATTTTCTCATTTGTGGAAAAAATATATGTGCATAAGCTATTTTGAGAAGACAAAAATTTTTGAAAATTTCAAAATTTTGGAGGTATTAAAATGTTCAAGAGTGTTTTACATTTAAAACAAATGCATGACTTAGAATTTTGGCTAATTATGGGAAATGTAGGATAACACACTTTATGAGTAGGCCAACATCTGAATCCACAGGACTTCCAGTTTTCCCGTTTCATAAATGTAAGTTCTGCATTAGATATACTGAAAAAACCCCCTCATTCATAGTAATCCAGAAACTCTTCTTGAAACACTCTCATTAAAAAGGCTTATATTTGTTAACCTCAGAATAACATGGCTTACCCACAACTCAAAGCAAAAGTCAGCCTTTAAAATGTCTAATTTTAATAAATTGAGCTGTTTAATTTCCAAATATTTGGGAATTTTCTAGCTAGGCATTTCTCTGCTGTTGTTTTCTTGTTTAATTCCATTGTTTCCTGAGAACATACTTTTCATGTTTTCTCTTCTTTTAAATTTTCCTTCATGTTTTAATGAGGTATATTACATTGATTGGTTTTTGTTTGTCAAACCATCTTGCATTTTAGGGATAAATTACCTACTTGGTCATAGTAAGAAAAAGAATGCTTTAATTTTGTTCACTCACTGGGGGAGAAAAAAGTGCAGTTACTGAAGCAATTCTAAATAAGGGTGTCATGTTCTTATTTTTCCAAATAAATTGCAATGGTATTGGGATATTTTTAAATATTAGAGACCCATTAAAGAATTACATTCCATGAAATACATTGCAACAGTCTCTTTTAAAAAGCCAAGAAATGAATTACTTCTGGTAGTTACAGTTTCTACAACTAACATCTGGTGATCAACTGAAGTTGTATGGTAGAAAATAGCTACTTATGGTATACGTTTCTGTTTTATTAATATTCTAATAACAGGTTCACACAAATATTAATTCTGGTGTGACTGAAGTTTTATTACCTAATGGACTGTAATAAAGGAACTCTTGATAAAATAATGACCGTCATTTTTTCTTGTCAACATCAAAGTTATGACAGTGTTATGAACATTAAAAGTGCAATGACATATTTTAAGTACTTTGGGTCAGAGTATATCTAGTGATAATTTGTTCCTCTCAGTAGTTTCTTAGAGCAATTTCCAAAGAAAAACACAGATGGGAATTTTTTTTAAGAAAACAACATTTATGCTTTAAAGGACAATCTGTTATATGGTATTAGTTATTAGATCTCTTTAGAGAAAGACACAGAAGAAAATTTCGAACCCAGAAATAATGTGAGTTAGGCCAAAACCAAACTCAAGGGGGATTTTAAGAAGCATAATATGCTTATTGTTTGTTTCTTTTAATATCCACTGTTTATATGTGATTGGTGAGAGAGAATGGTGACTCTACAAAGTTTAAAACCTCAATTATTACAATCCCATTTACTGATAAGTAATTTTGCCTAAAAAAGATGAATATCAACATAGTATACCTCAGCCAATATATGCTTTTCATAAATGTACACTAAAATACTTCTACTTAAAGCATAAATAAATGATGTAACATATAAAGAAAAAGACAATACAGACTGTGACCTTCAAGTGGCAGTTATTGTGAAAACTAAAAAATGTGTGTGTGTGTATATTTGCCAAATGATATGAAGAAAAATTCTTCAAACTGCATTTCATTTTTCTCTTACATTCAGGTTTGTTTTTTAAAACATCATACATTTTCAGAAAATCTAATTGTATTTCTAAATCATTAAGTTCCAGAAAAATCTTTTGGTTTTTCTGTTTTATAGTTATAGCAAAGTTTTTGGTCTATTGGGCATACAACAATAATTGTTGATCTATTCTAATAATAGCTTCTTCAACTTTAATAAAATAAGGATCAGTTTCTTCCCTGCATTTTCTCTCTTTACATGACTCAGAGACTCGAAGAAGATAATTACGAACAATGCCTGAAGAATGGTCCAGTTAATGTTAATTTATACAACAAACTAATTACTACCAAATGGTAAAAATCACATGTGGAAGTCCCTCTCTCCCACGCACATAACTGAACCAGCAGCCATCTGTCTCAGCTTGGGGAGAGCTCAGGGAGACCCAGAGACGACAGGGAAAAGGAAGGGTGCAGATGCATCAGCTCATTCACCTCCACGCAAATCACAGGATTCGATCACCACATTTCTGAACGTTAAAAGCTTTCAGGAAAAGCGGAAAAGTGAATATATAGAAAGACGTTGTGGCAAACCTGTTTTAATAAATGCACATGTTCTGAAATCATCATCATATGTTGAAACCTATATTCAGCAAGTAAATGCTTATTTTGTTTTAGACACAAACTACATATTGTTTGACTGTCATTCCTCATCTACGTACCATTTTGCTATGGAAGACATAGCATGCATACTTGAATTTTCTTAAGGAAGTTAATTTCTGAGTTCTGACAAGTGTGTATCTATATTTTTAACATTAGTTTAAAAACCTCCTTTTATATGATGACTGAAACTTGAGGGATACTTGCTAAATTACTCTTATTGAAATAAGTGTGTACATTTTAATGAATAATATAAAGCAATTGATATTTTGACATGTAATTAGGCTAGAATTATATCAAATGCAGCAAAATAAGGGTGATCTTATTCCTTTACAATTACAAGGTAAATCTTGACATATAAACAGTAATGGATTTTCATATGGAAAAGTCTAAATGGGAATGTAAGAATATTAATATGTTTTTTATTTTTTTAATTAAAAGAATACTCATCTTTTCCCAGTAGGGGATTATGATCTTACCTGAGTGTAGCACTTAGGGGAATGGGTGCATTTAAAATAAAAATAAGATAAAACAAAAATAGAATATTAATTCATAAGATATGTTCAGCTATGTTTTTAATGTCATTTATAATTCTAATTGGAGGAAGAAGTGCTTGGAAAATATTTGTTGAGTGAATAACTGAATTAGAAAACTGAATGAGAAAACTAGAGGTAGGAATAATATTAATTTCCCATAACATATACACCCTGTGGAATTAGAAATGTTTTACAAAGAGCATGCTCCTATCTCACTGAAATCAGTTCTCTTGCTCGCCCTTCATATACTTGCTGGTAGCTGACCTGGTCTGATGACAGACCACACAGCAAACCCTGAAGCAGGTGGGTTTGCAGGAAACATCCCCTTCCGCAACCAGATATCCCATACGGGAGAGATGCAGGCCTTCAGTGTAAGAGATTCCTGTAGAAGCCAATGAAAAAGATGGTGCAGCAACGCAGGAGGACCTTAATACTGGCAGTGAGGACACTGTAAATATATCTATTTTTAAAGTTATTTCTTGAAATTATTTCATAAAAGTTGATATACAGCTACTAGAAAATTTTTTTTCTAAATCTTCCTGGTGGTACACAATTTTTCAATTCATTTACTGGCTTTTATATTGTTGGCAGTATTTTTCTAGTATTTTTCAACTTAAAGTTCTACATGTGGGAAAACCAGGAAAAATTAATTTGAAAGCCAATTCTATTGTGGGTATTCCATATAACCAGTTAAGCTTTTTAGCAAACACTGCAGAACATTAAAAAAAAAAATTTCAGTGCTGCATTTTAATTCAGTATATAGTGAAAGGTAGAAACACATGTAATTATCCATTTTTTAAAATAATATTTTAAAACTATCTTTCCATTTTTGTTCTTTTAACTGTACTATTTTTATAGATATGTATGATTATCAATTTTTCTCGAGAATATTCTAATACAGGTAAGAATATTTTAAAATAAAAGTCAAATTTTGTTTGCCTTTTTAAAATATGTTAGAAATAGGTATAAACTGCAAAAGGGTTTTCACCCAAACAGCATTTAAACTATGTCATGATATTTTCATTCCAGATAACTTTATGACTGCCCAAGGTTATAACTGGCACACCTACTAGAATCAGAGAAGTCACTTTAGAGATGTAATGACTTTATAATTTTCAAAATTTATAAAGTAAGATATGCAGATTGGTAGCCAAATGGCCCTTCGTTTAGCTTGTAATATCTCTGGGGAGGCAGCTTCATGTGAGAGGCAAACATGATAAAAAGAGAGAGATAGAGAGAGAGGGAAGAGGATAATTCAGGATTCTAGAAAAACTAACAGTAAAAGTATCTGTCTCATTATTTGCACAAAATTATCACCTAAAGCAATGTAGATAAGTTATAAGCCACAAATTTTACAATAAAAGATTTTATTTTCTATCCCCGTGTGTTAGTACTGGAGATGCATTTATTTGGATTACTGCAGAACACATAATCAACACCTATAATAACAAACATGTTGTATAACAAATCTATTAGAGTTCACTGTTCTTTTCCTTTTGCCTGTAATTCTTAATAAACAGCTCTCTAGTTCTGTTTTATCCTTATTTTTACATATTGACTTAATAAAAATATTGATATACCTCTAGAATTTTATATCCAGAAAGAAGTATAAAACCCATTAATGTAATAATTTTATTTTCCAATATACAAAATGAAAATGAATAAAAGAAAATGAAGCCCTTGTCCATGATTACACAGGTGACAGAGAAAAACTAGCACCCATGTCTTCATAATTTCATATTTCCTCTCCTAAACTGTCTTTAGCAAGAGAGCTAGAAACCCTGGGATGAATACTTTGGTCCAGGTCAAAGATAGCTCATTCAGCCACTTAATTAACTCATTCAACTAGGACTGTGGATAATGGGATGACTGAGACTCTGTTCCTGCCTTCTAGGACATTCATTCACTGACTTCTCTATAAAGGGCCAGATAGCAAATATTTGGGGCTTTGTGGGGTATACCAATCAACTTTAGCACTGTAATACTAAAGTGCTTACATTACAAGACACTACCTCAATATGTAAATGATGAGCATTGGTGTGTTCTAATAAAACTTTATTTATACATATGTTTGAATTTCACATAAAGTTCAAGTGTCAGAAAATATTACTTTTAGCTCATGGGTCATACAAAATCAAGCAGCAGCCTAGACTTGGGCTACGAGCCATATAAGATCAAAATGTAATGGATGAGAGAGACACACACAAAATGTCTTAAGGGAGGGAAGATGGGGCAGTTAGAGTTAGCAAAAAATTCCTAGTAGGGGTGAAATCTAAGCTAAATATTAAGAATAAATGGACATCACCCAGGTGCAAAGCAAGGCAAAAGGTATTGCAACTGACATCATGAGTGAAGAAAAGCAAGGTGGCTGTGAAAAGCCACAGGCAATTCAGCATTGCTAGGAAATGAGAAAGGAAGCTGGAGAGTAAGACAGGAAGTGAACTCACTGCAGCTGCTGGCTGACTACATTCCCACTTTAATAAGGATCTGTGGGAGACCCAATAAAAGACATAGGATAGTACATGCCAACTGAGGCTCTTTCTCCACTCTTGAGAAGATTTTAAATAAGTCTACTTCTATACCTCTGATGCTGCTCCACCATTGTCTTTTTTTCCTCTTTGGGAAAAAATAATTTAAAGTATGGATTAGATTTTATTAACTGCCAGCATAGCATGTGAGAATGTCAGAAAAAGTGATTAATACTTTGTCCTGTTATGTATGTATCTGTACCTATTATGTATGTGTTATATACAAAAATATATAAATAAAACATGAATATATGTGTGTGTGCTAACTCAAACAGTTCTGTTTAAAATTAAGGTTACAATTACAAACAAACTTTTAATAAGTTATACCTAAGCTTTCAAACTTTTGACATGAACCAACTTTCAAAGTTAAGTGTCTTTTCACTGTCTGCGTCAGATTTAATTTAGGTACTCATTATTATCATCATAATTTTGGCTTGACTTTCCAAACATCATTTTGCTAGTACTAAAACTAAAATTCAAAAACTAATATCCTCTACTATTTTAGTAAGGAAAGGCTAAACACTGCTGGAGGGGAGATAATGCATTATATGTCTGACCTTATTAGCAGGATTACCTGGGGAAAGCAATTAGAATATCTTCTTTAGAGCTGTAAATTTTTCTTGGAAAGCTGTGGATAAGCAGAAATCAATAGCCTTGAAAATGCCCAGACAAGATGGGAGGGTGAAGGAAAGTACATTAAAAGAAGTTATGTCATAGAGAGATGGATCCAGCGAATGCCGTGACATGTTTTTGCAAAAGCACTTGAGAATCGGCTAGAGAGGTCATAATGACCTCATAGGTAACATAAACAACAAAAACATGCATTAATATGTAAAATATTAATTCAGTTTAGAAGATAATTATGTGCACTGATTATAAACATATGTATAAGGCCCCTCCTCTCCACTTCCAGAGTTTCCTGTACCTTCTCACTCACAGTTCTTTTCACTGTGAAGTCACATGGCTTGTCTCCCCTGAAAGAACATGAGAAACTTAAGAACAGAAAGTGTATCTTCCATTTCTGCCTCCTCATTAGCCTATAAAATAACTAGCATACAATAGGACCTCAGTAAATGTTTTCTGTCAGAATGAGAGAATGAGTGAATAGATGAACAAACACTAACAGTGTTACAGGAGAAAGCGGGTATTGACTCTATATTGGGCATCTGGAGAGACTTTACACAGATGTTAACAGGAACCCAAAGATAATGAAAACTGAAATCTAGAACAGAATGGGGAGTTCTATTCTGTACTGAGATCCAGATCAAGTTTTGTCAAAAATTGTTCTAGGTCGGAGTTTTTAGTTTGGAGATTAAGAGTGAGACAAATTCTCCCCCAAATCTGTCACTTACTATAGTGTGTGTGTGCGTGTTATTCATTTATTCCAGGGAAATTTTAGAGATCTAATGGAATTGGAAGGATTTTGTCCTATGTATATAAGCATAAATATCAATTAAAAACTGAGAGAGATTTAATACATTTTAAATTCTAAGTCTTTGAAAACAATTAGACAATATTTTAGAAGGTTTCACAATTTTTGTAATTTAGATAAACCATTTCAAAGCATAAGACTATATACATCTCTAATAATGCAATAAACTTTGAAAATAGCAATGATTTTTAATTTCAATGTTTTCAATTTAGAAATCAAAGAAAAAAACCTTGGCAACAAAAAAATGACTCCAAGGGTTACTATGGTTTTTTTTTTTTTACTTAATTAATACTCTTTATTAAACCATAATCATAATATTCTTTAAGTGAAAAAGTGTCTAAATATGTGTAAGTTCAATTTATCTTTAGTTCTGTTGGTTCATTCTTCATGATTCCTATGAGCTACATGGGGAAAACATTAAGTAAATCAACGAGGTGGCTGTCCTCCTTTAGCACAGAACAGAAATAGCTCAACTTAAGCATTGACGAGGTAAAACATGAGCAAACACGTCTAATTCTTATCCCTCATATCTTGCTATTGGGTTTTTTTCCTTCCTGGAATTTGGAGCCCTATATGAAGGCTAAGAACTGACCCTCCTATTTACATTGTACTGTTCTTGACTTTGCAAACTCCCTTGTTTGTATGCTTTTCTTCACTTACACATGGTATGTTGACATTGATGAAAAATATTAGAATGCCTGAACAAGACCAAAGCATAAATATTAGGGTTAAAAAAAAAAAACAGAGAGAAAACAAAACTCCAAAGGGCGGAGGGTGTGTTTTGTTCATTCATATGGCTGTCTGCTCTCAACTCTTCCACATGACCAATGTCACAGGGTGGTGTGTAAACCTTTCAGGCAAATTTCTACAAACCAAGCATAACTTCTCAGAAAAGAAAGGCCTGTGCAACAGAGGTTTAATTCATCTTGAAACAGCAAATCAACTCTTATCTATTAACAAACTAAATACCAGCACAGGAGCACTGTCCTGTTATAAGAAGCAGACATACTCAATTATGGTGTGCTTTCCTAGCTACTGATCTCTTCAGTAATTACACCATGCAAAGAGTTGTACATTGATATTACATTAATTTGCAGGGAGGAGACAACTTAAGTACAAATTAAATCGAGGCTAAACATTTCAGTGAAGCTTACGTAAGGCATGAGAGCAAATGGTATGTGTCTTAGGAGGGAAAAATGATGATTTGTATATCATTTTCAGTTTCTAATTAAAAAGTTTAGAAATGAAAACTATCTTAGAATTCTAGTCCCTTACGTGTCCGTTTCAAAGTAGGTAAAACTATCGTGTTTTGTAATCACCTGCAATTGTCATATGAATAGCAATGACAATCTTCAACAACCATTTTATATAGACAGGTGGCAATAAAAAGAGAATAGCAAATAGAAAACTTGTCCTACAGACAAAACAAAAAGATAAAGTTCAAGAAAAGATTCCTCACCCTTTTGCAGAACTGTCAAACAACTTCTATTGACCAAGAATAGCACACAGTAAACACACCAAACAAAAGGAATGATGAAAGATGTATTTACTTGTTCAAGACTTTTCTTTTTCTTTTTCTTTTATGTACGCCCACACTGAACAGTCTGGATTGTGTTAATAAATAACCAGTAGCAACCTAAGTGGACCGAGGAGGGGTTTCTCTGATGCTGTGAAGTAAGACACGGTTATCCAGCACTACTAATACAGTTCTCTACATGTGAGTTGCACGCCCACCTGGAAAGACAGCCCATGGGTTAAGGGACGGGTCCTTTCATCTATTACCAAATAATGGAAGGAAAGGAAGAAAAATGGGAAAACACTGGTTTGTTTTTGGTAATTGTCCAACCCTTTCAATTTGGGAAGAAACAAATCAATTTTATAAACCATGTCCTGCCAGAGTAATCTTTTCTCAGATAACTTGCTGTGGTTACTTGGAAATTTACTAAACCATAACTCCAAACTCTTTAGCATTAAAGAGTACTCATTACTTTATTTTTCAGCTTGTTTCCAATGTGGGCTCCATGCTTTGTTACATGTAAATCAACTGAGATCAAATTTGAAACATCCTGAATAAATCTTTCCGTTTTCATTTTCTAAAATACAAAAAGTGCAAATAATAAGCATAAATAGAGACTAAAATTCACAAACTCAGTGATGAGAGTGTTAAAAGTTTACTTCATTTATGACATTACGCACACAAACAAGAGTGCTACTGTGTTAAGTCAGCTTAAGACATTTTCAGTATTTCGAGTTTATTCTTCATCAAAGTTTGTTTCCAAATGCCCCATGACAGTCTTCCCTAAAGCTATGGGGAGAGTGTAACATAAAGGAAACTAGGTTAAGTCTAAACTATGAGAATGGAAGTAAACTTGTGTATATAATATATAATCTATCTTTCTATATAATATATAATATACATATGAGTTACTACCTCAAATTGGTTTATATGATATGTAGATAATCTAAGAAATATTAATTGAAAAGATAGGTGAATAAAAGTTGGCTTTCAAATTCAAGACATAAAAAAAAGGGCATTCATTCTGAATTTCACACAAGATCTTTTCTCCAGCCATCAAAGATCATATCCAAAAATGAGAGTATGGCGGTGGAGGGAAAAGACAGAAAACTATACTTGAACAACAATAAAATTGAAAAAAAAAAGAGAGCACAGAGCAGTCTGGTATCCAAAGTTCATCAACATGTACGATGGACTATCTTAATCAACCCAAATGTCCAGGTCATATGCTCCCCCTGTTTGCCCTAGCCTCATTGCTCTCTCACGATCCTGGCCATATTTCTCCTCAACATTAAGGGTAGTTAAAGAAGGCACACTGGGAGTCCTTGAGGTCTCCGAACTCTGGGAGCAGGTGGCAAAGGAAACCCTGAGTGAGCTCTCCATGACTCTAGTGCCACCCGTGCCTTCCCCATAAACAACTCCTATTAAAAAAAAAAGACCAAGCATCCACTAGAACAAAACCAAGCAGGCCTATTTAATTAGGGCATTTGCTCGATATCCACTTCTTCATGTTAAACACACAGCCACACAGGCCTAGGAGGTCTGATTAATTTTAATATGCGCGGTCATGACAAGGGCCTCGAGGGTAACTGAGTGAAAAACAAACACGCAAACACACAAAATCCTCCTGCTAGTTGAGTCTGACAAATCAGTTTCAGAAAAATGTTGTGTGTGTTCCCCAGATTAGAGTGTTACTATTCAGCAAGGGCCTGGACCTTTAATGTGAAGAGAAAAGAGGCCTCAGAAACAGGTGGCTGGCTCTTCACTCTTGAATAAATGATATATCCAAAGGCTGAGGCACCTAAGGAACAAGAAGGGCTGCCACATTCCCCTAATGTTTATTCCTAATATACAGCCTGGGTCCGTGGAAAGTGCTCCATTTGTTATAACTAGAAGCCCAGCACTGACAGTTTTAGTTAAGAACAAGAAAAACAGGGGTCCCTTACTTATCTGAAAGGTTTAAAAATATTAGAGACACTTGGGCAAAGAGATATTCGGGATGATACGCACAGTCCTGTTACAGTAGACAAAATCACGTGTGAGCAGGAATGAAATACAACTCTTCTAATATTAACAGACAAGAAGCCATCTTTAAAAAAGGACGTTGACTTGAATGCTGTCCTCAAAAGGATACAAATTAAGGACATAATCTTAAATATGATTGTATTTTATTAATAAAAGTACAAGTTCTACTTAAAAAGGAGAATAGAAGCTTTCTTGAGCTGAATGAGGTTCTTGTACAGACCACCTTAGATCTCAGCCCCGGGACATCCTCTGGGTAGATCCCCAAAGGCTCTCCCTGAGCCTTTATAATCCAAGTAAAAAGGCCTTTCAAAAATATAAATTAATTCTCTATAACACTTAATGAAATCAACAATATCAAGATAAACTGCTCTGACAGACAGCACTTGAAAAAGAGATGACAGGGAACAAGTTTCACTTTAATGTGAAAAATCACAAGGCTTCAAACTCAGCTTTACTGCATGCTACAGTTAAAACACTTCTTCCTGAAGAAATAGGCTCTACAGCATTCGAGGGTGTCTTCTTGTCCTGATCTTTAAAAAATAAACTCTTTCCTTTCTCATCATTTTATGAGTTTCAGTTTCCATACAGTGGTGCCTTTGAGAAGGGTGCCTGGAGGTTAGACTCCAGCTTGCTCAACAAGAAGAGAGACATTTTTCAGTGACAGGCTGCAGAGATGAACACGTAGCCACAATGCATTAGGAGGAGCCTCCAACAGCAGCGGGAGTGTGAGGAACAAAACTTAAAAGGCCTCAACTGAAAAGTACCCTTGTTTGTCCTTCAGTGGAACAGCACTTACAAAGCCTCTTCAACATGTCAAAAGGACAGTGAGTAACTAAACAAAGCAACTCCAACCTCTGCCAATTAAAGTATCTTTAGGCTTTTCCCCTGATCCATTCACTTTTTATTTTTCCCACCTCATCAAATGAGGTTTTAAAACAAGAGTGAATTTCAAAGTGAATTTCAATATTCTTAATTTAATGGAATGCTTTGGGATTTTGAATTTGGGAAAGCCAATCTCCATAATTCCCTATAAAAAAACAATAATTAAAAAGTTGGTAAAATTAGGGGGTAATTTTGAATTTCCATTTCAACTTGTCTGTTAATGTAATATGGTTCGATTTAATTTTTAAAAGGCTGCTCACCAACAGACATTTAAATTAAAAGAACAGGCATCGCGATTTATACTGTAAACTCAAGCATCAAACATGCAATGCCTGTAGGGATGTTCACAAGGCCAAGTATCACGCACCAGGGGCCTGTCTTTTCCACAGAAGAATTATATGCAATGTTGCAGAACACCACAGATGAAAATATATTGCTTATATCATCTCTTTTAAGACCCCTAAAATATGTCTTAAAACAAAGGGGGAAAGCTTTATATCCATTAGAGGATCTAATGGTTCTATGTGTCAACACATTTGTAATAAAAATTGAAAGGCCATTAACACATAATTATATCTGGGGGAAAAGCACAAGTAAGGTAACATAGAAGGTGCAATAAACCAAACTGAATTGTTTTCAGTAGATGTGACTGACAGATGCAAACATCAAAGAGATACGCTATACAATAAAAATACATATTTTTCAGTTTTAAGAGAGGATAATTCATAAGCAACAATTAATACATTTTTGTCTCATAAGCTACCGGTTAGAAACTTAAACACTGTCCAATCTATTCCTATAAATGGTTCAAATGAAGTGGAAGTTTTTTTTTTAATATTTACCACTGAGATTTTGCATTGCAGTACATGATGTCAAAGTGATACCCACTTATGGTTTTCCACCTAAAACATCAATCTCCCCTATTGTGTCTGAGAGAGAGAGAGAGAGAGAGGATGAATATGAATGAGAACCCAGTATTTTCTTCACTCAATGACAGCTCTACAGATGACGCTGAGAGTGAGGGCTTGAGGTCTGCCACAGTACATACTTGTCCAACTCATTCCATTTTTTAGTTCTCACAAGAAAAGAACTAACCATTTCTGTGAAGTCTGTACTAAAAGCAATGGATTGTTTTTATGTAGAGTAACATTAGGTTACTTTGCTAATAGGTTATACCTTTGGGGTCTTGCAATATAAAATTGTGAGCAAAGATTTTCTGCAGTCAGGAAAAAAGTTCCTGTTGTGTAATAACGATGAAGTCTAGTTTGGGTAGAAACAACATTTCACACATAAATGCAGTTTCTCACACACAAGCACACTCTCCATGGCATGAGGATTTGGAAGGTGTGGGGTTCACAGTCTCAGAAGGGAGAATACTGACAGATACAGATGCTAAATAAAAGGCAAGCTTGTGTGGGATCTGAAAAGAGGATCGCACTCACATGTATAAACAAGAATAATGAAGAAGAAAAAAATCAAAGTGGGTGGGAAGTAATAACACTTAGAACACACAAAAAAGTTAAAATGTCAGAAAAATTATGAAACTTTGGTCAAGAGAGCCATCAACTACCTCCCTTATATTTGTCTTTAGTACATGTTCACATTATTGCAGAAACAAGATTATAGCAAATCCACACCCAATGTGAAAAGCCTCTCCTAGATTCACGTTGGTTACCATTTACTATTTCATCTATTTCAATTAAGATGAAATTTTCTTTCTGTTTGAAAATTAATTCTTCACAAGGAAACTAGCCTACCCATATTTTATTTAGGAAAATTTATATAAATAAACTTCAAAGCAACTACCTATCCCAGGATTTTTAAGAATGTTGGGTGTGTTGTTGTTTTTGTTGTTGACGACCTGTCTTAAATTTCCAGACTGTGAAGGTCTGAATCAGAACTTTTTAGTACATAAAAGCACCCTGGGAAAGCAGCACTGGAAACTATACACTGTTTCCATCATGCCTAAAATAACAACGTTTCCAACCAGTCAAAATGTGATAATGACAATAACTGGTACAATTCCAAGTTGGTTATAATTTATAAAGTACTTTAATATGCGTTACCTCATTTGTTTTCTTCAACAGTCCTTTGATGAAAGTAGGGCAGTCAGCATTGCCAGTTGAGGGCAGATATTCATTACGTTAATACAGTTATTATAGCAACTTAAAGGCAAGCAAATATAATGTTTTTTTACAATGCAAATTATAAGGTTGGTGCTCAGTTTTATGTAAAGAGTTCTTATTTAAAATTAAAATTTGCATTTCCCAAATTGTTGCAAAATAGATAAAATGGTATTCCCAAATACTGCTAAATACTTATGTTATTGCCTCAAAATTGATCAGAGACTAAACTATGGAGGTGTTACACCATAATCACATAGTAATCAGTGGCAGAATCAAGACTAAATTCCAAACTTTGACTCACAGTGTAGTTACTCTTTGTCATCATGGGTTGATTTGAATGTGAGATAAGAATTATGGATTATGTCTCCAAAAATGCACAAGAAACATATATTGTCACCATTTTGCATACACTTTCTAGGATTTCTAAGTCCTCTGAAGGGGCTTAGGAGTCCTGAATTGGAAACTACCCTTGAGTTAACATGTTAGAGTCCTTGGAAGACTATGCGGAAGCAGCAATGTTTTGAAAGGAATCAGTTACTTTTCTTCCACCATCGCCCTCCTAAGATGAACTGTGCAAATGTCGGTGGGGTAGGCATTGTGGACTGGAAGATCCAATAATAAACTGTCCTCATCGTGAGCCCCTTGTAAGAAATAATAACCTTCTCTCCCATGCCAGCTATGTATACCTACAAAAGGGTACTGGTCTCCGTTATGTTGAAACAATATTAAAGACCAGTTATAGCTTTGTACTTTGGAAAAGTGTTCACAGATGAATCCAATTTACTGGACAAGAATTATTTTCTATGGCCACAAATTCACAGAAAATGCCAATAAATTTTATTTGAGAAACATTTATTATTAGAGTTATTTAAAAGGTTAATGTGAATGTAAACTTTTCATTATGTGTTCTTCAACAATATCTAGTTTTGTGACCTAGGACTACACTAAACTCCAAGTCATACACACACACAAAAAATTGAAAGTAATGATCTCAAAGTTTCAATTTGATCAGGGTATGCATATGATAAGATGAAGGTTGGAAAAGACGGGATGAACGAAATAATGAGGTTGGGAGGTGAAGGAAGAGTTTGAGTAGGACATGGCGAATAAAGGACACTAAAATCAGAAGTAGACAAGTGAAACCTTGCCAGTTTTTACAGGAGTGTTGGGCAATAAAATGTCAATCACTGGGCTGACTCTCATCCACTATTAACACAATCACCTACTATGTGCCAAGTCCATTCAAAGGAAGCAGGGAGGCACAGATAACTGAACCAAGAACTCTTCATCTCAACATTCACACACTTACTACTGTGGAAAACACAAGTAAATAAACAATGTGGTAATGTGGTCAGAACGAACAGAGATGAGTCCATGTAAGCAAAATTCTGACAAAGGTGTTCAGAGAAGGTGCTGACTGATAAAAGGTGCATACAAATTCAATAGGTAGATAAGATAGGAATGACATTTAAGGCCAAGGGAACAGCATATGAAAAGGCAGAAAAGCAAGGGGGCAGCACAAAAACAGGAGAAACATCTCAACAAATATTTTTAATAGTGTGTGCACTATTTGCTCCCTAAGGAGTTTAATATGTGTGCAGAAACTGACAAATAAATGGACAATTATATTGTAGTAAAGAAAGGGTAACAATAGAGACAAGTAACAGTTCTTTACAAGGTGAAAAAATTAATGCAGGGAGTGTAAATAACTTCCTAGCAATTACACTTGGGTTAAGGCACTTGGGTGGATGAGGAATAGAATTACAGATACAGGAGATGGGATTAAGAAAAGGTGTTGTGTTTCTAGGAGGAAGAGATGTAAATTTGTCCATAATCTGAAGTAGCAATTCCAAAGAGTTATTAAACATAATATAAATGTTAACATAAACATTAAAATAAGAAGCCTGCTATAATCTTTGCATCTAAAAGGATTCTCTTTTGAGATATCAAAAGTTCTCATCAAGGTAAAAATTATTTTGACCTGCACCGTTAATGAACCTAAGTTTTGAATGAAAATCAAGTTAAGTGCATCTGACCCTAAATTTAAACGCTGCTTTGTTTTAGAAACCATTATTAGCTGTCTGGAACTTGAGAACACATAGTGTTTGTGGATGCCTGTCTATCTTGGTTTTATTAGCTAAATTAAGATATCTGGTTGTCTTAGATTCACTTAAATTTAACGGACAATGAAAAACTTTAAGAGGAGGTAATGGCATTATTTCTAAAATAATCAAGAAAAGGCAAATATCAAAAGTGTAGGCTGTCACTGGACAGGCTAAAATAAATAAGGCCCCGGGCCTGTGGGATGAGAACTGCATTCTCACTCTGGCTGTAGCAGCCCCCCCCTCCCCCCTTGCTGCAGGACTGCAAGTGCACCTCTGCCCCCTCTCACTTACAAATGCGTCTCCGTTTCTCTCCAAGTCCAAACTTCTGCTACTCCACAGCTAATTTGCTCCCGCTTTTCTAAAACAAGTTTTTATTGAGCTATAGCCTAAGGTTTTTGTTTGTTTTGTTTTTTGCTTTTTTTCTTGAATACTTGAAATTCAAACAGTTTAAGTTGAGATGATTGTTTTAACTTTCTGGAAATTTGATCACCATTCAGGCATAAGAAATTTACTTTAGCAGAATATTACTGAATACTAGTTTATTATTCATTATTTCAAATGAATTTAGGCACATAGGTGCTAAAGAATACCATTAAACTATTACTGACAAAATTCTTAATTTGCAAAAATAGCGTAACAAGAGATGAAGGGCATGGATTCTAGTTTAAGATTGACTTCACTTTGAATGATGACCCTGACAGTCACCCTGTGACATAGTTAATCATTAGTTTCTTCATCTGAAAATGGAGATAATAAGAATCAGATTATCTAGTTCCTGGGTATGGCACTTCCCGAAATTGGAATAGCCACACACAGTAGCCTGGTTCTAAGGTTTATATAAGATTAAAGAAAGTGTTTCATATAAATTACTTACCAAGATATGCACTGAATATATGCTTCCATTTTTCCCCAATATATAATTATTTATTCAATATTTTATATAGGAATTCTGTGTCACATGTCATTAAAACTCAATGTCATTCTCAACTTCTAGGTCTAATAATATCAGTCAACTGGTATGACATAGTGACTACCAAATATAATGTGACTATATTTTATCAGCTAGACATTTTGAACTTTGAGTTCACCATGGACTTTGGCATGCTCCACGTCAATTAAGTGACCCTGGACAAACAATAGTCTTTAGCAGCAGACCATTGTGAGTCATGCCAGGCAAAACTTCTGATGGAGGAAAAAGACACAACCAAAAAAATACATCACTATACACTCCCCCTACTTACAACTTTTAAAGTATATTTAATTAATTGCTGGAAACAATAAGCTAGCTGCAATAAGAGAGCCATTTTTTTCAACCCATTTGCACATCCAATTTTCTTTCTGACCACTTCACCTCAGTGGCCTTCTTTAGTATGCCACACCGTTCTCCGGTGACTTCTGAATTTCTCTTAGTTTACTGTCGGCAGGGGTAAGGTTGGAAATAATACGAACTTTCTATTGAAATCTGTTCTCCCCCCTCAACGAGAGGAAGCAAAGGCATGAATATGGCACCCTCATAATGATTTAGCTGGGACTTAATGACTTAATGAAATTTTCATCACAACCTGCTGTTCACTTTAATGGCCTTTGAAAAACAATGGGAAAAATAGCTTGAGGGAAGAAAAGATTTTTCTGTGGCATATATTTGTAAGCTTAACATTTGGGTTCATTCACTCTACCTCTCTGCTCCCCTCACCCCCATATTGCTGCTCTCACCCAAGAGCTGTAGCAATGTTTTGTAGTTTTTCAAATACACATTTTGTAGTTCTTTTGTTAATTTTTTTTCCTATGTATTTTCCCTTTTGATGCCACAGTACCTCACAGAGCTGCCAATTGTTTATTTGTACTGTGCTCAGGGTCGCTGTTCTGATGCTTGAATAATGTCAGGTGCCCATTCTCATAGCCAAACATACACCTTGATTAGTAGTCTTTTAAAGCCAGTACAACTTTCTACTTGCTGTGGAGATTTTTACACATTTTCCTAGATAAAGTTCCTCCTTTTTCTCTCTTCGCAGTAAAAATATAAATAAAAAATAATAGAAATCCCCTTCAATTTCCTATTCCTTTTCTATAAAACAATTTTTGGCTTTGCTATTATTTAAAAAATTTTAATTTTTGGGCTTTAGAGAGAGAGGAAAGAAGGTGGGTAGGAGGGGGGAGAGAGAGAGAGAGAGAGAGAGAATGTGTTGTTCCACTTATACATGCATTCATTGGTTGCTTCTTGTATGTGCCCTGACTGGGGATTGAACATGCAGCCCTGGTGTATCAGGATGATGTTCTTACCAACTGAGCTATTTGGCTGGGGCAGCTATTATCTTTTTCTTGATGATTAAGATCATCACTTTACTCAAATGTATAAATTGCTCCTTGACAAATCTCCCAGTTATCACAGTTATTAAACATTCTTGCCATGGTAAATGTCTTTATCAATAATAGTGAGTCTATTTACTGTATATTTTTGAGTATTCAATGTACATCTAAGGATCTTATGTGCATATAAAATGTATCGTGTGGTTCTGTATTTATAACAAAGTTATCTTTCTGAAACTCAGGCTTGTCATGTCCAATTTATATTCTAGTTTTCCATAAAGTTGTTTCTGTATTTTCTAGATAGCTTTATATTATTCAATAACAAATCACTCTTGAGCTGAGCTTTTATTGTAATTGATGGGGAAAAAGTACCAAAGAAGTTGTGGGAAATCGAATAATAAAAACAGTCTAATGCCCACATGCAATAGTGATGTTTCTCTGTGCATCTCTTCCTTCTGTGGATGCTCTCTCTCTCTCCTCTTTTGCCTGTTTCTAGCCATTACTAGATATTATTCTTTTCTCCTAATTCCCAGTACCTCTGAATATCTTCACTAAGCAAACTGGGGGGCATAGTCTCCTCCTCTCTTTGCTAGTATGAATGATTCATTTGGCTCTGCCATGTCTTAAACTTCCAAACTGAGAGTCCGTGCAGGCACTAGAAGTCAATATGACACGCTGGGGAAATGCCACGGTCATATACCAAATCTCTTGTAGGACGTCATCTAAAGATACGCCCCCAAACACACACACTAATATACCCCACAGCACTGCTGGTTCTTGGGCCTTAGTCCTGGACTAGAAACACATCTCAAACAAAAATTGAAAGTATACAAGTGAGAGTAACACCCCATAACTCATTCTATGAGGTCAATGTTACCCTAATATCAACAGGAGATAAATACATTACATGACAAACTATAGACCTAGAACCAGGAATGCACAAGATGAGTTCATGGTACCTTATATGCCAGAAAGTTAAAAAAGGCTAAAAAAATACCCACAATTATAGCTCTATGTCAAAGTGACACGGAAGCCAATGAAAGTGATTCCAATGGCTGAAGCTGAACAATTTGAGCAACAAAATAAAATAGAATTAGGCTATAACTCAAAATGTAACAAAATTTCCACAAGTCCATACTTATATAAGTGAATAATTGAATAAAATTAATAAATGGTGGAGAAGAGATAAATATCCTATGGAGAAGGATTACAAATAAATCATGTAGATACCCCACTCTGAAGAAGGGGAGCAAAGCTCCCTGCTCATTCACTGTGGGTTGCACACAGCACCTTCCTTCTAGAGAGTATGGTATGGAAAGGGGCCCAGGAGGCTTCGTAGTGCAAAAACCTGACAAACACCTTATCAGTCAGTTGATCGAGGTCATCATCCAAATTTACAAATCATGTATTTACCCTTGATATGATGTACTTTTTAATAGTACTTTACTTCTATGGTCTTCTTCCCCAAACCCCAAACCCCAGTTTAATTAAAAGAAAAACCACCAGGCAAATTCCAATAGAGATGCACTCTACAATATATTTGAACAGTATTTCTCAAGACTTTTATGGTTGTCAAAGACAAGAACAGTCTGAGAAACTGGGACAGCCCAAGGAGCCATGCCTATTAAATGTAACGTGTCATCTCTGAAGGCACCCAGAGCAGAGAAAAGCACACTTGGCGAAAACAAAAATAAATGAATAAACTGTGGGCTTTAGTTAATAATAATGTATCCCAGCATAAAAGAAGGAAATATAATTTTGAAAATAGAAAGTTAATCATGCAAAATGAACAGAAAATGTAAAAAGAAAGATAAAGGAATATATAATAAGCTTAAGACTAGTCTGGAAAAGCTACAATTGTGGGTGATTTTTTATTTTCTTCCTTTTAATATTTCTGTTTTTTTAAACAATTCTTAGAGTAATATAAGATTTTATAACATCAGAAAACATCCCAAATATTAAAAGAAATTGTCATCTGGGTCTTCCTCAAAATCTTATTTTTATCTGCATGCAGATGAGAGCCAAAAAGTTTTTGACTGACTAGATTATCTCTAAAACCTTCCAACTGTAGGATCATGTGAATTACATACATTTTAACTAGAATCCATGTCCTAACTATGCATCTGATAGGGACCCAGAAATTTTAATTACCACATGACTCCCAAATATACTGGTTGACATACATTTTGTCCCAAATACTCACAATTTACCAGTTTCCTAATAGCAGAATAAAAATAAATCTGAGTATTACACAGTATAAATGCAGTATATTTTTGGTATAAAGTATGTCTTTTTTATATTCCTGGTTTTTGTTTGTTTTCATTTTTCATCTGACTCTAAAACAGGAGGCATGTTCTTTCATGCAGTATGGTGCCCATGCCTTCGATGGACACAGGTTTAAATAGGATTTAGAAAACATCTGTAACATACAGGATGGCTGTCAGTTATGCATAAATTACCCAACTTGAATCAGTTGTTTTATTAGTTTGTTTCCTTTAATTTTAAGATTAGTCCATGTGCATATCACCCAAAGTCTGCTATCTGTAACTATAAAAGAAATTTACAAGATAGAACCTTAAAAGCAAGGCATTCTGTAAGCTGAACAAATGTGAAGTTCAGGACAGCCAAAAGAGTTAGAGAATCCGCACTTTTCAAATTTCAGTAGGCCTAGCTGTATTAATTGTGAACCATACAAGAATAATCCTAACTATCAGAGTGGTATGAGATGCATTAATATATAAAGGTTATAAAATGTAACAAAGTTATAAAATTGCCTCTTGGACTCTGCTGCCATATTCTATTCCTTTTTTAAAAAACAATGAAACATTTTTATTAGCAACTGTAATTTAATATGAGATTAGTATTTCAATCAACAAATGTGAAGCCATACAACACATTTAATAAATAATAATTGATTATTAAGGTCACCTGCCTACTCTTACATGCAATTCACCATCCACTCTGTTTTACAATTCAACACTCCTTGACCACAGGGAGTAAAAGGGAAATGGATGTATACAGATAGTGTTGCTAGCTGGACTAAGTACTCAACGTTTGTGTCAAATTGAGATACATTTATAAGAGCACCTCGAGAACACAGAGGAAACCACTCCAGTTACAAAGTGCTTTTTCCTTCCTATTAGCTGGGGAGCCCCTCCCGGCAAAACTCCTTCCCATTCACCTGTCATAGGCACTTCATAAGTCACATTCTAGTCTTTTTATTTTCTGTTTTTAAGTGTATTTTATTGATTATGCTATTACAGTTGTCCGATTTTTTTCTTCACTTTATTCCTCTCTGCCCTGCACTGCTCCCCCTCTAACATCCCTCCCCCTTAGTTCATGTCTGCGGGTCATACATGGAAGTTCTTTGGTTTCTCCATTTCCTATACTAGTCTTAACATCTTTGTTTCACTCAACCACAACTTCACTCATGTGTGAAAATAAGATAGCACAGCAGAACTTGGTGATCTTAAAAAATAGGATAGCCCCATTTAAATAGTACCCATTTTCAGAGCAATAGGTTCCTATTTTGTCCAATTTAACTCAGAGAGGATAAGTCAAAAACAGAACTGGAGGTTATAATCAAAATATTAAAATAAGGAGATGACAACAACTTCCTGTCCCAGCCTTTACCTTCCGGCTCGTTTTTGATGAGCTCCTCCATTTTCCTCTGCTTCAGGGTGTCCACGACGTCAGCTAAGCTGCCTTTGCGCCGCTCCGGGGTTCCCAGGGCTGTGCTGGACGCGGACTCGCCACTCTGTCGCCCACCTTCTTCTGCCTTCTGAGGTGAGGTAGATGAGTTGTGTGGGGCAAATGAAGATATAACTTTATTGCCATCAACTTCCTGAAAGAGAAAACAAAGAAAGAAATTGTGTTTAAAATTCAGTAAGTTTATTTTTTAACGTTTACGTGGCTTGAAACGTTAAAAAGTGAAATGTCACTCTGCAAGAGATAAAGGAAGGAAGAAATTTCCAAAAAGAATATATTAACTTTACAGGTTAGCACCTGAATAAAAGATTAATTCATCATAGTAATGAAAATATGAAGACACTGTCCCTTAGACTGAGTGTGAATGGCACTAGAGCCTTATACAAAGCCTATATGATTAGATTCATTTATGGTTCTGCATTTGTTTGCAAGTCTTAGATTTTTCCTATGAACATTAAATGTAACAATCATCTCTATTGATTCAACTTCTTCATGACATCATAAAACTTAAATAACATTATATATATCTTATTTTCATTTTAAGCAGTCACCTCTTCTTGATGGGACTCTTAAAGTAGGGCTCTCGTTTGGTTCTCTTCCTCCCTCTTATTTTTTAAAGAAAGTATCAGCCACACAGGTTATTTTGACATCAGACAGGAACATCGCAAGTTTATTTCTGCCGAGGCCGAAGATATTTCCAATGGCATTTGTTACCTCAAGCACTGTTTCTGTCAATACCCTGCTATTTTGTACTTTAAGCCTCATTTGCCAGACAAAATTAAGTTTCTTGCAGTCTTTACCTATTCGTAATTGTGCATTTGTATAAAAATGATTTATTCTGTAACTCTAAAATTTAAACATTTGGGGTGTTCCTTTTTTCATTATTTTCTCCACAATTTCTAGCACAGCTCTGGCAAGCTGTATAATATTTGTGGTACATCCTACATAAAAGGCACTAAACTGATTTTTCAGAGTGTCAAGAAGATATTGAAATGATGAAAAATAATTATCTTATTTAAAGCTTTTCCTCACTTTCATAATCTTTTACTTACTTCCATAATCCTTTGACTTCCCACAAAGCAGAGCTGTTCTTAAAAGAAACTCTGTATCTTAAGGTCTTTGAGGAAGTTAGTTTTCCCCTAAGTATATTTCTTAATTTCACATTATTAAAAGTTTCCATTAAAATGTACTTGAGTGTGTGCATTTTGAATATTCAGAATAATAGATTTCATCTGTCTACAATTTCTTTTCTGTTTAAGACATGCTACTAGAATATGTTGACCCCAGAAAAGTGACAAATCATATTGATTTGACATCTAATGTTTTAAGGCTAATACTAACATTTTAACTAGCTTAAAAATATCCCAAAAAATACTCAATAAATCTGTCATCCTAATTTTTAAAAAAATAGATTTAAATTGGAAGGTCAGCACAAAGATAATCATAATATGTTCATACAATTTTTTTGTTAGTAGATATTAATGAGTACAAGGACATTAGCTATGGTGCAAGCAACAGTTTGTTGGGTGGGGCCAGGGAAATGGGGAGGAAGCAAAAGTAAAAAACAAGTGTGTGCTAACAGAATCTTTGAAATTATAATTCTAAACCCCAATATGATTTCCATTTCTCTTTTTAAGATTTTATTTATTTATTTTTAGACAGAGGGGAAGGGAGGGAGAAAGAGAAGGAGAGAAACATCAATGTGTGGTTGCCTCTTGCTCACCTATCACTGGGAACCTGGCCCACAACCCAGGCATGTGCCCTGACTGGGAATTGAACCAGTGGCCCTTTGGTTCACAGGCCCACACTCAATCCACTGAGCTACACACAGCCAGGGCTGATTTCCATTTCTTATAAACATTACAGAATAAGCCTGTGAATGAATATTCTATAGATAATACTTTCACAGATGAATCTTAGCTTATAATGTATTTGGATTTAGATCAATATACATAATGTAATAATTACAAGCCCCTGCAGACTAAGTTAAAGTACATTTCTGGAATTATTTATTTAAAACCTACACATAAATACAAGTAAATGCATAAATACACACACAGAGCAATCACAAACTCATTCAGTAAACTGAGGAATGTTTTTATTAATGGTCCATAAAACATATTAGCTCAGTTTAATGTGCATACCAGACATAGAAAAACTTGTATATTCATTTTTCACAGATCTTTCTTCTCATTTATTTCCAGAGACAAAGGCAGAAACATACCAGTTTTAGCCTCGCTTTGGACATTTCTATATTATTCTGTTTTCACATTATCTGAGGACAAAGTTTACAAACAAGAACTTGGCAGGTGAACTTCACTTGCCATAATTAAGAAGTACACACATCTTCTTACAGCATCACCAGCAGAGACTATGACACCCAAACTGTATGCAATTAAGTCTATGAAAATATCAGAAAATATTTCAAATGAATGTAAAACGTAATAATTTCCCATTCTGCATGTCTCTAACTCTCTACACCTTGCAAGATGAAAGGGCATATTTTAAAGAGTATAATATATTTCACAAATACTCTAAACTCAGTTACTACCCAGTATAAGCATAAATAAAGTGTTACCGCTATTTCAGAAAGGAATATTTATCTTATCGATGTTTTACCTGTCTGATTACATTCTAGCCTCTTGCAAGGTCAATCCCTTTAAGCGTTTTGTGTAGTTAACACGTTTTGGCACCAGACTCCCTTGTTTATCTTTGTGGTGAATGGCTTGCTCAGGAGCTGGCACAGTCAAGGAAGTCCAACCTTTTTTCAGTTTCCACCCTGGGATAGCATTTGCCTTACCTGAAATAATGACTGAATATTTCTCTTCACTTTTCTGTCAGGTGACCACCCAGAGAGTCTACTAACGATGGCATTAGTGGTACAGACCAGAAATACATATTTAGTCAAGTTTTGTGAACTCTAAGGAACGCTAAGGACCAGCCTCAGTATTTTGCTGAAGAGGTCGCAGAACTGTGATATATGATGTCTAAAGTCTACTGATAAAAAAAGAATTATAAACTTTTAGAATGAGGTTGATAATCTTTTGTTATTCTTAAATGAGCTTCACTTAATTTTGCTCCCTTTGCCACTTTTGCAACCACGAGACAGAGGCAAGGCTCTGCCTAATGAATCCATCCTCATTGAAATATGTATTTTTTCATTTTTAAATTGATTCCAAAGAGACGAGAAAGAGAGGGAGAGAAACATCAGTGTGAGAGAGAAACATTGGTCAATTGTCCCTTGCACACTCCCTGAGTAGGGACCAGACCTGCAACCCCGGCATGTGCCCTGACCTGGAATCCAAATTGCAACCTTCAGTTTCTGGGATGGTGCCCAACCAGCTGAGCCACACCCGCCCGGGCAAAAACGTATTTTTAAAAGTGCATTATTTTTAATTAATTCTAAAGATAGCATTTGGTATGAATACTTTGAGAGAAATAATATTTCAGCCTTATTATCCAAATATTTGTTTAAATAATATGGTGATTAAATAAATAAATAAATAAATAATATGGTGATTAAAAAGAACGAACTCATTTGAAAGCAGAGGTTATACGTGACTCAACCACATATATGTATTCCTTTTATTGTCCAAATGACATTCATCTTTGACTTCTGGCCACAAGAAACTCATTATCATGCTGGTTTTTGATCTATCAACTGAAATTAGATTCATACAAGGTAGTAAAAACATTACATTTAATAGTCAATCTACTAGATTATAATTGCTTAGAATAATAGTCAATATTTATTTAATATTTACTTTGTGTCAGGCACTGTTTAAAGTGCCTTACATGCATTTACTTAGTTAAGTCTCCCAGGAATGATTAAGTCTCCTAGTGATGATTGTGTTTCATAACTGGAGAAACTGAGGCACGTAGACTGAACAAATCCCTGTGATTGTATGAATAATTAATGGTAGAGTAGATAATCAATCTGAACTTGGTTGGCTTCAGAGCCCTGGTTCTCAACCACAGTGCTAATACCACCTCTAATAAAATAAAAACAAAACCCCAAACTAAGTCTGTACCTATCAATGCTATCAGTGAACTAGATACACTGTCTTCTTCTTAAAACCTAAGTATGAAATTGAGAGGTTTTCACTCCTATCTGATCAATTCTTATAGAAATGATATAAATGCACTGAAATTAATTAATCCAACTATATTCTAGATTTACAGAGCTCTCTTAGTTCAAATACCCAATGGTTTATGGCATATTAAAAAAGATAAAGCTTAAGGGTTAAATAATTATTTAAACTAAACACATAGTATTGACCTTCAAGTGGCTAATCAAAGAAATGGTGTTCAGTAGCTTATGATTTTTTAATCCATCTTTTAAAAATGTGTGGGCATTTCTAGCATCCTTTCTAGTATAATAAAGATTTGAACTTGGAATTAAAACAGTACAGAAGATTTAGACTATATTAAACTAGCTTCTGAGTAATACAAGTTCATTAATTTTGAAATTGCATGAAATGAACTACATGGAGAAAGTGTTCTGATGATGAACAAGTTTTGACATGGTCACGTTCTTCTTCCAGTAATGGGCTGCTCTCATAAATATCACCAGGACAAGGCAAAAAACCCTGGAAAATATTTAAAACCTATATGATTTGGTTGAAATGAGTGTAGGTGGTCAAAAGTTACAAAATTCCAATTATAAAATAAATAAGTTCCGGGGATGTAATGTACAGCACAGTGACTATGGTTGATAATTCTGTTATATGTGTTTGAAGTATCTAAGTATGAGCATGAAAAGTTTTTGCCCCTATACATCCAATTCTTAAAGAAATGATAAAAATGCATGAAGGTTTTCATCACAAGAAAAAAATTATAACTATGTGCATGATGGATGTTAACTGAACTTAGTACAGTGATCACTTCATAGTCCAGACAAATAGCAGTTCATTATGTGGTATATGTCAAACTAATATATGTTATATATCAATTACATCTCAAATAAAAAGCTATATTATTTGGTTATTCCTTAAACTCTTAATAGATATTATGTTATTATTATGTGTTTATTTCTAAGCAAAACTGTGTTACTTATAACTTACTTTGTCAAAATTCATTTAGTAATAGAAAAATACTTAATTATTGTGTAAAAGCTCAATTATTTTTAGAGTTTCTTGGTTAAGATGATTTTTTCATAAGGGTTCTGCATGACACCCTAAACCAGTAAGTAATGCTTACTCTTTTCGGATTACAGATTCTGGGTGACAGCTGTAGGTGCTCTCCCAAACCCACATGCACATGTGCACAGCCAACACACACATGCAACTACACACACTTTCACAGACTTAGAAAGTGAATTTTCTACTCTTATAGTTCCAACTACGAACTTCCTCCATGAAATCTCCTAGAAACTCCTTAAAACCACAGATTACAGGATAAGAAACTCTGCCCTAAGTGTATATCTTCACAGAAAAGTACTATGGAACCATTAATAAATACAAATTAGACAATTTTTAAATGACCAATTATTTGCAAAAGAGCCTCAAACTCCTGAAAGTATTGACATTTTATTCAGACAAACTTAAAGGTATATATTGGAATAACTTATTTTTTTTACTGTTCCCAAGGTAAGCATTTAGAAAGAGATCTATATTTTAATTGTACTTAAAGAATAAGAAACACATTGAAGAAAAAATACTTTATTAATGGCAGCTCTTTTCTAACTTAGCAATAACCTTGGGATAATACATATATATTTGAAATGGAAGGTAGAACAAATTGCTAACTTTTATAAATTAATGTGATCATTTTGACAAGTTATACCAATTCAATTTTCAAATACAAATTTTCCTGAAAAGAGGATGTAAACATATAAAGGATATTCTGAAGCAAAAAATAACACTTAAAATGCTTGATAGAGAACATTAAGAGTCTTTCTTTGGTTAATATGGTCAGATTCAATATTCTAGGAATAGGATATGGTCAGTTCCCAAGACCTATAAAACAAAATCAGCACTTATAATAGATCTCTGAAGGTTGTTACTTATACTTGTAATTAAGGCTGGTGTTAAAGCTATCCAACTTGAAATCTTTTCTAAAATTTTGCCTTAAAAAAAGATGCCTAATGTGTGCTTAGTTCAGCAGTTCAAAAAAGAAAAATTGACATTTTCATTTGGGCAATTTCCATAGTCATCTACAGAGGCAGAGCTTATCACAACTGGTCCCTTTTCTATGTTAAAAAAAATCACTGATAAACCTTTGAAACTTGCTGAGTTTTATAAAGTCAACAGTTTTTAGTTCCTAAACAACTACAAAGTAAACTAACTGAGATTGCAGATATTAGATGAGTGGTTTACATGACTGCCTAGGGAAGGCACTAGCAAACTATGGATATGCATATTTTTTATTATTATTATTCAATTACAGTTGTCCCCATTTTCCCCCTATTATTCTCTGTCACCATACACACTCACACTTCCCACATTCAGTCCTCCCCTACCCCTGATTATCTTTGTCCACGGGTCCTTTATACATGTTCCTTGGTGACCCTTCCCCTTCTTTCCTTCATTATTCCCCTCCTCCTGCCCCTCTGGTCACTGTCAGTTTGATCTTTATTCCCATGTCTCTGGTTCCATTTTGCTCATTTGTTTGTTTTGTTGAATAGGTTCCATTTATAACTGAGATCATATGGTATTTGTCTTTCACAGCCTGGCTTATTTCACTTAGCATAATGCTCTCCAGTTTCATCCATGTTGTCACAAAGGGTAGGAGCTCCTTCTTTCTTTCTGCTGCGTAGTATTCCATTGTGTAATGTACCACAGATTTTTGATCCACTCATTTACTGATGGGCACCTAGGCTGCTTCCAGTACTTGGCCATTGTAAATTGTGCTGCTATGAACATTGGGGTGCACAGGTTCTTTTGAGTTGGTGTTTCAGAATTCTCAGGGTATAATCCCAGCAGTGGAAATGATGGGTCAAAAGGCAGTTCTGTTTTTAGTTTTTTGAGGAAATTACATACTGTTTCCTACAGTGGTTGTACCAGTCTGCATTCCCACCACCAGTGTGCTAGGGTTCCCTTTTCTCCATAACCTCACCAGCACTTGTTGTTTGTTGATTTGTTTATGATAGCCATTCTGACAGGTGTGAAGTGGTATCTCATTGTGGTTTTAATTTGCATCTCTCTAATGGCTAATGATGCTGATCATCCTCTCATATATCTCTGGGCCCTCTGTATGTCTTCCTTGGAGAAGTATCTGTTCAGGTCCTTTGCCCATTTTTTAATTGGATTGTTTGTTTTCTTGGTGTGGAGTTGTGTGAGTTCTTTATATATTTTGGAGATCAAACCCTTGTCCAAGGTATCGCTGGCAAATATATTTTCCCATATGGTTCATTCCCTTTTCATTTTGCTGGTTTTGTTTAGCTGTGCAGAAGCTTTTTAATGGATATGCATATTTTTTAAAGTTCCCTGGGGTTTGTGACAATCAGATTCTAGGCTAGGATGTACTCAGCCTACGCTATGTTGCATGCAAGCTAGTTATAAGAAACCAAAGTCAGTTTTTAAGGAAACCTTATGTTTCCTATATTTCAACATTTTATGAGATCATTGAAATTCCCTAAAAAGTAGTACTATAAATCATTAAAATAATTCAATTGTCACCATATAAAAATGGATGAAAATTCTAAAATATTCAAACATGTACCAGTATCTTTTTTGCTCTATGATCTATGGAAATGTCTAATTCTACACTCTTCTCAGTTCTAACTTTTAAAAAATACTACAAGAACTTAAGAGGTACATCAGCCTCTCTAATGTGGACACCAACTAGTCGGGGCAAATATAATATGCTAAATAATTACAGGCCTCACTAAGATTAGGCAAAAGATTATTATTTTATAAAAATTGCTCTATTATATTTCAAATACAGTACCTAGTCCATATTTTAAAGACTTTTTTTTGTATTTTGAACAGTGAAAACAGAAAAAGTGAAAACTGTTTGATGTTTCTTCAAAGCCTATAAATAGAGAACCTTTTAAAGATTGCTGTGCAATAGGATAAAAATTCAGCAAAAGTCTTAAGTCATTTTTTTAGGGGGTTTTTTTTTGTAATTTTTTGCCAAGTACTGAGATGAAAGGTTAGCTCAAGCTCATGTTTAATTATTGATCAGAAAACTAAATAAACATTAAAAGTGTGTTCTTTCTTAAAATGCATTCACACAGTACTAGACAACAATAAAGGAGTCCTAGCTGGTATAGCTCAGAGGGTTAAGCGTGGACTTGCCAACCAAAGCATTGCTGGTTGGATTCCCATTCAGGGCACATGCCTGGGTTGCAGGCCAGGTCCCCAGTAGGGGGTGACCAAGAGGCAACCACACATTGATGTTTCTCTCTCTCTCTCTCTCCCTCCCTTCTCCTCTCTCTAAAAATAAATAAATAAAATCTTTCAAAAAACAACAATAAAGGACAGGTGATTTGTACAGATACGATTTTCAAATGGTGGACTTCTTGAATGAGAAAGTCAGAGGGCAGGGTCCAGAAGTGTGATGTAACAAGTCTTTCTGGGGAGACTGACACACTGATGAAGTTTGAGTACATAAAGGAAAAATCGAAAGAGTTAAAAAGAGGAAGTTGAGTAAAAGCTGCAGTGGTGAAGAAAGGTGTCATAAAACTGGTGGAATGAATGGTTTGAGAGGAGAACTAAAAGGTAATATATTCCAGGAAGGAGAAGTGGAGGGTAGGGGAGAGGGAGAAGAATTACCAAACATGCAGGAAAAATGACTAACACATATTGGCGGAAAATGACATCAACTTAATTCTTTCAACATCCATGCTGGCACATGTTGAAATGGGTTTAGGTTTATGATTTTCTTCCTAATTGTATTGATGAAGGAATCTGTTTTATGTCAGAATTGCATTATGGAGAGAGATGGTTTTTAGAAATATATTAAAATTTGGTTTAATTTTACTAATGGTTCAATGTCATCTGTAATATTCACATAAAACAATGATAGTGTTTCTATTGTTCTTTTAAAATCAATACCATATTTGTTATCTAATTTAATTCCAGTGAGGGAAACAGAAATTTAAGCACAAATTTTCTCATTTGATAAGGGGCTGTGCCAATGGGAAATACAGTTTCGGAAAATATTTTCATTTGTAGGTGGATGCTACATGGGTAGAAGTGCCGAATGGTTGTTTTTCAGAATCACATTTACTAAGAATCTCAGAAATGCTACATTCAAGAATAAAATGTATGTTTTCATGTGCTCTCAAAACCACTTAATAAGCAAAAGTGGCATTTAGAGAATTCTAACACATTAACTAATAGAACCTGTGAAAACAAAGAACATGTTGTGCTGGGACAGCTCATTATCTCCCCGCTGATGATGTGCGCACTGCCTTATGTTTAAACATCTAGTAAATGTGCTTTAAGGTATTTGATGATCTGTTCCCCCAGGGCTCAAAGGTCAACCATAAGATGTTTCTAAACAAAAATTAGACTACACAGTAAAACATTTCCATTTACCACTATCACTATGGATTATATAATAATATTTTAAGAAATAAAAAACTTTTAACTAGTCACTAATTATATATAATACTCCATCTATCATTTTCCTAACAAGCCTCCAGAATATTCTTATAATATGGTTGTGAATACGTTTGACTAAACACTTATTCACTCTGAGTCTGAAGAAAGGCATGAGAATCTTGAGGAATTTCTCAAATTGTGATCTGTTTGGGTAATGACTTCTTTTTATCCCACAGAGCGATGAGCACAGAGTCTTATACACAGCAGATAATCAGTAAAGTTAATAAGCTAACTGCTGGCACTGCTTATAATTGAGCACTGACTAAATGTTCAGTGAGAAGTGAAATAAATTGTGATTCCCAATCAGTAGAACATGATGTCAGCAAAGCAGTATAAAGCAGAGTTAAGCAAGCTGGAGTCCAGAGTGAGGATATTTGAGTTCAAATCCAGGCTCTGTCCTCAGTAACTATACAACCTTGGGCAAGTTATCTATACTCTCCAAACTTCAGTTTCCTCATCTATAAAATGAAATAATAAGTGATAAGTAATTCATATGAGATATAGTAACATCAATAGTAATAAAACATTATAAAAATGTAAAATATTTTATTCACACAATTTTCTTTCATTCATGTAATAAAAATGCATTGAATACTAACCTGAGAGGCAGGATAATGATGTTTTCAGTTTAGCACAGTGAATCTAAAGCCAAATAGTTTGGGTTCAAATCTTGATTCCACATTCCCTAGCTATGTGAGCCTTGGCAAGTTATTTAATCTTTCTATGTCTCAGTTTCTTCATCTCTAAAATGGGCATAAAACTATTATCTACCTCATTGGGTTATCAGTGGGTTGAGTTACAAAATGATGAGTGATATGAGTTAGGGATTACAGTATATTACTTAATTTTATTTTACAAATTATGAAACTCATAAAATGGTAACTGGAAAATGACAAGAGATACACAGTATTGATTAAAGTAAGTATGCTCTGTGAATTAATGAGAAGCAAAACACAGAAAATATAAAACTGAATAAAAAAAAGCCAGGCCCTTTGCCTGGGAAGGGAGAAGAGGCAAACGCCTCCCCCTACCAGCTCACCATAAAAGAAAAGAATGGAAAATACATAAACAATTAGGTTCATAGTTCTTTCTGCTGAAATCAAACTACATCTGTGCAGTCAATTTTTAAAAAAATAATTTAAATATTTTAAGGTGACCCATTTTTAAAGATAACCTAATACAAACTTTTTTAAAGAAAATACTGTATCCACAAAATGCCATGTGACATTAATGCGCTTTTATCTCTGTTGCATAGTCAATTTTTAAATTTCACAGTTTCATGGTTCTCTACAAAGTGATAACTCATGGAAATGATCAAAGAAAGAATGTTCAATTACTCCTCATTATGAAATAAAACTTTTTAAAGTCAATGTCTATAAAAATAGAGTAATAAGTTATTTTTCAAAAATACATGACACCAATTACTTATTGTGCCATATTTCTAACTTTTGTATTCCTCCTCCTTTTTGTGAGATAGACATACAGAGATTTTTGTTTATTCATGAGAAAATTAGCACCACTAGATTCTCTTGCAAATAGACCCTTAGGTTCCTTACACTATAAACACAAAACGACAGAAAAGGTAGTGTGAGGAAGGCTAGATTAAGTACTCACTGCTTTTGCTAGCTTCCATCATCTATGCTCCGTTAAACCTTGAGTAGCATTTTGTCTCCTTACCACATCAGGCTAATGACTTCATAGCCTAATGTCAGTCAACTTTGTTATGTCATTGCACTAATCCAATTTTCCAATTAAAAACAACAACAACAATGATAAAGGACTATTTTTCTATACTAATCAAAACTTTCAACAGAGCACTATGTTTATAGCACAAGTAGCTCTTTTTCTCTCAAAGGGAATTGACGTTAAGCAATGATTTGAGATATAAGAAGCATGAGCATCAGATCTCATTGCAAAAGTAATGATAAGACATTAAGCAGCCACATACTCATAACATTTCCCAACTGGCTAAATTATTTATTCATGGTATAAATCATAATTTCCTGAGCCTACTTCAGCAGGCATATAAGGACTATTTTGTAGCATATGTAATCAGAGACACTGTTATTCTTACCGGTGAAACATTGTATTCTCTGCAAATATTATTTTCCCATGGTTTATGTGAGTAATCTTATAAATAAATTTTATTTTAGCCTTATAGGTCTGAAGACTTTAAAAAACACTACTGAACTATTGGGAATTTCCCTGACCAAATACACAGAATTTACTTAAAGTCACTAACGTTTCTGTAAAAGTATAGCTGCCGCTCCTGGAGTTCTGAAAGGCACTGCTCTAAAAGTTTTATGGACATAATCTTTTATAATTCTCATAGAAATTCCTAAAGACTATTATTCATATGTAACAGATGAGGGAATTAAGTTCCTAAGAGTAATTTACCCAAAGTAATATTAGGAAATAGTAAATTAGGGAATTGAACCCAACACCGTCTAACTTTAATATCCATGCTGGTCATCATTAAGTTATACTGCTTTCCTCAAATAATCCAGGTGCTGTAAAAGATGTCAAATGTATATTTAAAAATAGGGCTGGTTCTCTGTCCTCAAAGAGTTTAAAATTAAATTTGAGTGGCACGTGCACATGACGAGGTCTGTCCGGAAATAATCCAGCCATTATCAATGCAATGAGAACGGTTTGCAGGACATTGATGTAACCTGGCAGCCAAGGAGAGGAGACCGGAATGCACATGTGTGAACAATGACAACAGCGACTGTACGAGTCAGTGGGGGCAATAGATGCCATTGAGTGAGCATGTGTACTGTGTGGCCATCACATTTAAAATGACTGAGTATGTAGTGCAATGAATCAGCATCACATTTTGCATTAACCTTCAACATTCCTCTGTGGAAAGTATTCAAATGATTCAGAAGGTCACAGCTATGGGCAACTGGTGATTAGCAGCTTCATTATAACAATGCACCTGCTCGTGCATCACATCTCTTGTAGAGATTTTTGGCAAAACATCAAATCACCCAGGTGACTCAGCCCCTCTACAGCCCTGATTTGGTGCCCTGTGACTTCTGGCTTTTCCCAAAACTAAAATCACCTTTGAAAGGGAAGGGATTTCAGACTGTCAATGAGATTCAGGAAAATACAACACAACAGGGCAGCAGATGGACATTGGAGAACTGTGCGAGGTCCCATGGTGCTTACTTTAAAGGGGTCTGAGGTGTCATTGTCTTATGTACAATGTTTCTTGTATCTTTTATGTTCTTCAATAAATGTCTCCATTTTTCATATTATATGGCTAAATACCTTCTGGACAGACCTCGTCATTTACAAGAAAATATTAGTAATGATAACAACTATAACAAATACTAAATTGTATAGCAAATTATACATGCAGAAGAAATTTAAAAAAGAAAGAACACTGGAAATCAAAGGAAGGTGGAAACCTTTTATCATATCACTTAGCACACTGTGTTGGAATCACTTATTTAATTTTCTTTCTGTACAATGAAGGCAGGAAACATGTGTAATTATTCATAATGTACCCTGGATCATATTATTAGTTCCTAACTTATACATACTGAGTCAATTTCTTAATTTCCTAAATACAAATAATCATACACTTTCAAAATTTCATACACTTTTCAAAATAGTATTTATGTGTAAATACTATTTTTGTCTAAGTCTAAAAAATAGATAGAAAAGAAAAGGTATAGAGCATTCCTCCCTAGAGAAATCATTCAGAAAATTTTATATTGTATACACACATACAGAAGGTAGTGGCTTGACCCAAATAATTAGAGAATAATAAATAAGAAGAATGACTATCATAGGAAGGTCATCTTATAAAGAGTCTTGAAAGTCAAATGAAATTGTTTACATTTGACCTGAAAAGCCATGGAGAATTATGCTCATTTCTAATCCTGGGTGATTCTCTTGAGGTAGGTTGTTAGGAAGATTAGCCTCGTAATGATAAGGAGAATGAATTGGGTAGAAGAGACAGTAAAGATCTCCACCGAATAGGAAACTGCTACCAGGCCACATATGTGATTACGAAAAGCTTTCCACTAGATTGTTGGAATTGAGAAGAACCACTAAATTCTAAAGATGATTTGAAGCAAGTAATGACAAAACTAGAAAACTTGAAAATAAGGAAGAAGGAGAAAAAGATAAACATATTTCTTGCTTGGGAGATTGAAATAATGATTATGGTACAGAGAAAAACAGTATGGTTGGCAAATAGAGACAACTATTAAAATAAAATCATTATAACTAAAAATTAATAAATCCACATAACTAAATTAGTCTGTAACTTGAGTGTTACTCCTAGCTTCTGAGACGGGCAATGTAAAGAATAGGTGTTCTCCAATCCCCCTCAGTATTCAAATGATGAGTTTATATTGCTCAAAATCTTTAAATGTGTATGTGGAACATTGAAATATAGATGTGCCTCAAAATATAAGAGGCTGGGAAAGAAATAAGGGTTGTAAAATGATGATTTATGAACCATTAATTTCTAGTGAATGGTTAAATCCATATCTGTTCATGAGCTCTCAGAACTTACCCTCCCCCTGCCTTCCAGGGATATGAGCCAATGGTCAAGCCTTCTTCACTATATCTAAAAATGGAGTTCACCATCTCCTTCAGTGACTTGGATTTACCATGTAAATTTTTGAAAGTGTATGATTATTTGTAATTAGATTTTGAAAGATAAAAGAGGTTTTGGAAAGAAAAGTGCATACATGGAAATAACAATGGACACCTACAGAATATGCAAAGCAGAGAGAGAAAGTGAAAAATAAGAAAACTCTAGAATGCAAATGTTAGTATAAATGATACTTGTTATTCTAGGAAGTAAGACTAAAGTATGATTAAAAAGATAGCACTGTCCAAAAACTATGGTATATTTACACAATGGAATTCTACGCAGCAGAGAGAAAGAAGGAGCTTATACCCTTTGCAACAGCATAGATGGAACTGGAGGGCATTATGCTAAGTGAAATAAGCCAGGCGGTGAGGGACAAATACCATATGACCTCACCCTTAACTGGAACATAATCAATAGAAGAAAAAAGCAAACAAAATATAACCAGAGACATTGAGGTTGGGAACAGTCTGGCAGTGGCCAGGGGGGAGTGGGGTGGGGACAGTGGGAAGAGGGGATTGCAGGAACTATTATAAAGGACACATGGACAAAATCAGGGGGGATGGTGGGGGTGGGGAGGGAGGTGGGCTCAGCTGGGGTGAGGGGGAGGGAAGGGGAGAAAAGGCATACAACTGTAATTGAAAAACAATAAAAATTTTTAAAAAAGATAGCACTATCTAAAAGAAATTGGAAATAAACACACTTTTCCTAATTTACAATAATTTACCTCTCAGAATGCTATATTTTAACCTCTACAATTCTTGCCATATAGATGTTAGAATGAGGGGGAAAGAGAAACAAAATTTATCAACACCGAGAAGTTCTACAGAAACCTACTGCCAAGAGTGCTTTACTGAGTTGTGATCACAGGCGTAAATAAGAGGAGATGGTATTTGCTCCTCTTATATCATTATTAAAATATCATTCTGTCAAACAAACTCAGGGTATATGTATAAAAAATAAAAATTGTGTTTGTCATACTAAATTCTATGCAGTGTAGATAGGAGCTAAGTAATTTTGGATTTTGGACAGATGCATTTTCTTCTACAATTCTACTTGATTTCCTGACTTCTGAATATACCTGGCTTTTTTTTTTGATATCTCCAAGTGATTCTGCCTTGGTGTTCAATAACCCACAAAAATGCCAATCCAAAATAAAGGCATATTTTCTTTATATTCCCCACACCAAGAGAATATAAGCTTTACTTGTGTTACAAAGCTACATTGTTTGACTAATGGAGCTCTGTTTAAATAGTCATTCTCTTTAAGCCTGCAATTTATTAAGACTACTTCTCAGGATGGGGTCCAACAAGGTATTGTTAGGCTCACCAGCTCTGAAATGAAACATACACAGGGTCTTCTTACAAAGGCCTTTTGCTGTATCCATTTGTTATACTTAGCAATAGTAAACAGGGAAAAATAATTAAATAGCTCCTATTGAGCACCTAGAGACCTTCAACATAGACAGGGGGTAAACACAAAGACAGAATATTTTGTTACAAGAGTCACGCATCATTTCTTATTAATTTTTTTACAGTACAGTTTTGGTGTTTCCATTATTTTTCTTCTACTCCCTTAGTTTTAACTTAAATGTGTGTGTATATGTATATATATTTATATTTACATATTTAAGTATGTACGTACTTATTTAAGTGTGTGTGTATATATGTATATATATATTTCATTAAGAGGAAATAAAACGGTTGTCTTTAGTTAAGATATTTCTATTCACAGAGACTACACATTTAAAAAATAAATTGCCTGAATAAATTCAATTATCTAGAGAAGCAAAGAAAATCACATGCAAATGACATTATATGCAGAGGCCATTCCGACAGCTTCATGTTTATTTTTATTGTTTCAGTCAGTGGAAGACAGAAGCTGTCAAAAATGTAACATCTCTTCCTTTTTTAAAGGCCCAATGTCTCTGGTACTGAAAATTGCATGAGCAATAATATCAAGAGAAGAAATCTGTCTACCACTGAAAATAGAAGAAGGTTTACACTCCCTCCGACTTAATGCCAGCTAACAAGTTGGCACCTCTACACCTTGGTTGTATGTTGCCTACAAAAAACAAAGGATAACGTTACACTTGCAAGTAGTCCAGTATCAGTCCAGCCACTAAAGACTGGCTTAAAACCCAGTGTATCCAAAAAATAAGTAAGTCAGTCCACATCTTAAAGTAGCCTATAACATTACTCTTAGTCCTATCTTCTGATACCAGGATTGTAAAGAATATGTTCTACGAACTGACAATAACCAGAGGGGAGGTGGGAGGGCATACTGGAGGGGAAAGGGGGAAGGTTTGTCAAGGAACATGTATAAAGGGCATATGGACAAAGCTAAAGGGGGGTAGGACCAAGGGTGGGAGTTGGGGATGGCTAGTGTCAGGGGGAAAATGAAGACAACTGTACTTGAACAACAATTTAAAAAAATACATTCTATACATGATTTTATCAGAAGAGATTCTTCAGCTTCTTACATTGCAGTAAGAAGTAATTAAAAATAATATTTTTGCCTTGTTCTTTGAATGTGACAAAAGTACATGGAGAAGATTTAAGCTGACTTTGAAATAGCTTCCTGCTGAAAATCTCTGGCTTTTTATACAGAATTTGAGTGCTACCTGAGTTCTCTTGAAGCATGAATGTACCAAGTAAATGTGGCATATGTTTGTATTTTCTTGCCAATTCCAAATTCATTCATTCAAATCACTCATTGTAGGCCAAATTCTTATCCAATTCCACAGAGCCACCAATTTTCCTGGAAGTGAATAGTTGCTTTGTGCATGGAACCAGGGAAGTCAATAGCAGGTTTGTGCATGGAAGACCTATGCAACTAGTGGAAAGGATAAGAATTTGACCACAGAGATTCTTGAGTGTGGTAAAACCTAGTTTAAAATGACCTGCACTATGAAGCTTTCAACACTTTCACTTGAGTGTCAATTCCAAAACTTGATAATTTGAGTAACTGTGTGTTTTTATATGGCTATCTCATATACCACTACTTTTACAATATGCATGAGGATAATTATTTCATTTAATATATCTGTATTACAATTTCTTTATCATAATTAACCTCAGATTTTCTCAGAACTTGAAGGCAGATTCTTAGCAAAATGATAAAAATGCTGTTTATTAAACTTACCAATGTGTCAGTCACCATACTGGGGTTTCTAGCTTGCTATTACTCTGATCCCTTCTAACAGACTTATGAAGTAGGTATTATTATTACTGAATTAATACATACAGAAACTGAGTTTAAATGGTGTATTTCAAGTTAAATAACAAATAATTTGAACCCATGCAAATTTAATCATCTTACACAGCTTCTGTTTGGACCAAAAATACCTACTCATTCTAATTTTACTAATCTTAATCTAATTTTCTACTCAAAGTCTGCTCTATCTCCATATATCTCATCTCTCAATCCTGTACAATGTTTCTAACATTCCAGTTTGTTTTTATAATACACTTTAATACCTATTCAATTTTCTATACTATTTTTTTAATCTCACCTGAGGGCATTTTGGGAGAGAGAGGAAGGGGAGAGAGGAAGGGAGAGAGAGAAACATTGATGGGAGAGAAGCATCGATTGGTTGCCTTCCAGACACACCCAGACTGGGGTTGATCGGGGTCTGGACCTGGGAGGTGGTTGCATGTGCCTGCTCCCGTGCCCAGGCCAGAATCGAACCCACAACCCAGGGATGTGCCCTGAGTGGGAAGCAAACCTGAAGTCTTTTGATTCCACAATGCTCCAATCAACTGAGCTACACCAGCCAGGGCTCTATACTATTTTTAACTGGCTATTTTTATTTTATTTTTAAAATATATTTTATTGATTATGCTATTACAGTTTCCCATTTTCCCCTTTTTATTCCCCTCCACCCTGCACTCTGCCCCCCCCACAGCTATATTTTATATTTCAAACTCCTTGACTTGTATTTCCAAATGAAAATTAAGCACTGTCAAACTCCTAATAATATTTTTAACACTGCCCCCCACACACCAATGAGGCATGAATACAAAATTGTTAAACATGTGTCTATTTTTTGAAAAACATTATATTGAGTCCTAGAAGAAAAACAAATAGTCGTCTAATAGTTGAATCAAATATCTTTTATAACTTCTTCAAAATGTTTCCGACTATCAAACAGTTCTGAGGGCCCACTGTCTGCTGTTCATTCTTATCCCAGGCACGGCCTGTTTCGACCTTAAATCCTCTAAAATGTATTCAGCAGCCATAATAATTTTCTACTTCTCTCTCTCTCTCTCAAGGATATGATCTTGACATTATCTATTAGAGATCCTTCAGTGGTTTCCATGCAGCTTTCAGGAAAAACCTAAGAACTCCTTTGGATGATGCATGAACTTTATCATCACTCTCCGCCCCTCTTAGTGATACAAGAATAATGTACTTCCTGCTTTCCCCAGGCCACGTGCTCCTTATTTTCTCACTCCACTGCCTCTTTCAAGGCAACTTCAAGCTTTAAAATGTGGTTTAGGTTTACTTCCTTGGGGAGTTGTAAATTCTCAATGAATATTTGTGGAATAAATGACTCTTCTTAAAATTGCAATTTCAAAACTTGCCTCTATGCAGGTAGTTTTCACATTTCCATCTGTTAGCAGGGAAATTTCAATCACATATTTCCAATAATCTGTTTTCCACCCAAATATCTCAGTATCTCAAACCTAACATATATAAATGTGAACTCAGAATTCTGTCACCCAAACCAGCTGTTGCTCTTGGCTCATTTTGTTTTCTTCCTTTGGGCGGCATCAATGTTATCCTTGTCACACAATGAAGCAAAATTCACTATTTTTGATCTTAAACAAGTCTCTTAACCTCTATGAACCTTAATTTTTCCATCTCAAAATGAGTATGTGAACTAAAAGCCATCTAAGATGTAATGCCAGCTTTAAATTTCATAGATCTGTGAGTGGTAAATATGTTACCAGGGAGACCTGAGTCAGGGGGCTGCCTCTCCTCGGTTCATCTTGCTTGCAAGAGAAGAATTCAGGTGAGAGACAATGCATATAATGGAAATGAGATAGCAAGTTTATTCATGAAACACATATGAGCACAAAGCCACAAGCAGGAACCCAGCTAGTCTGAATGGCCCATGTACAGAGGAAATAAGGTTGTTAGCAAGTTTGTAAGTTTGTTCTCTAAACCTGAGCACCTGACTACAAGTGGCCGGCCACTCAGGTAATCTGAGTGTGCCAACTATTGGGGTTCAAGGGTTATATACTTTTGTCAGTTTCTAGGGTGCCCCTCCTCCTCTCCCTTCCAGACCTTGGAACAGATCCAAAGGCTTTCTTTCCCAGCTAGTGAAGATGATACACACAGAATTTCAAGGGCTTCCCTCCTCCTGCGCTATTATAGTTTTGCTTGTGATATTTGGAACGCCAGGCAATCTTACCAGACCGGGCTCGGGACTGATGGGTCAACCGGTGAGACATGGCCTCCCTTCTGTTTCTAGCCTCCTGTTTTAAGTTCTTTATTAGATTGTAAAGGCAGGGGCCCTGCCTTATTTCCCCTCTGGCTGCTCATTCCTAGCTGCTACCTAACAAATACAAGAAAATAACAACAGATCTTACCTTTAGTCTTTAATCTTTCTAAAACTATTATCATTCCATCTTTCTTTAAGTAGTCCACATTAAAAACAATCTGGGTTTACAGTAAGATAAATGAGGAATTTTTATTATTTGCCACCACTGAAATGGACTAAATGGCCTAAGTCTGCCCCTCTGGTAAGGAATAAGTTTTTTTCCCCCTAGGCACTATGACACCACCCACTGGACACTGATATCTTTTCCTCTGGAAAGTGGATCTGTAATCTCTAGCTGGGTGTGAGTTACAAACAAGACAGTTTCCAAAAAATCTACATACATGTGTACACCTAGTATAAAATTGAACATATTGCTAACATATATATGTGTGTGTATATGTATTTGTGTGTATATATGTTTATATATCAAATAAAACTGCTGACCAGGTAGTTTTAACTTCAATTGAAAAGAAAATGACAGTTTCAAGAAAATGTGATGAAATGACACAAAAATCAAGGTATAAAACTTTAATTTCCTTCTTTACTTCCTTTTTCCTTGCTATTTTCAACAAATGTGTTAAAACTTCAACTTCTTTTAATATTATCTCTCTTAATCCAGATTTCATATCTTTCTTGCCTTTTCCACTTGCAGCGTACTGTTCTATTTTAAGACTCTACTCAGTATTTCTAGGAACAACAAGGCAAGATTTCTTTTCATTTATCTCTCCAAAATGCTTAATTATTCACCTGATTTTGTCACATTCTGATTGGCCTGGATGAATAAATAATATTAAGACTGAGAAGAAAATAAATTGCAAGTATTGTGAAGCAAATAAAAATTATGTTTTTCATAAGGACCAAGAAAATTAAATACAGAAAGCCCTGGTCATTTCTCAAACTCCTAACAGAACCTACTCTCTTTTGTTTTTGGTAATATCTGTATAAGCTAATCCTCAGTTGCATATAGCAGGGTTTTTTTTTTTTTGTTTTGGGTTTTTTTTGGCTTGATACATAATGGACAAAAAATGTTTTGTTTTGTCTTTTTTTATAGAACTTACTTGACACTTGATGTGTTTCTCTAAACTACAAATAATTACCAGCCCAAATATTTGAAGGCTTTTCTTAAACAGGACACCTACCTCCTCTCACTCTTACCCCATCCCAGAATAAACCCTGGTTCAGTTTTGCTTATATCAAGTCTGAAATCAAATGAGGATTAGACTTGTTTCTCCTTTTCCTTAAGATGCATATTTAGAGTCTAAACGAAACCATATACTGATATTTAGTTCATGTAGGATTTTTATAAAGTCGTTGTGCTTCCACAAACTTGATCATTCCCCGCCAGTTACAAGTTATATAAACTCCAAACTTTTGATAGCCGTCAAGGCCCTCCACACTGGCCTTTTCTTTTTATTGTTTTGTAAAGATTTTATTTATTTATTTTTAGAGGGGGGGAGGCAAGGAGAGAGGGAGAGAAATATCGATGTGTGGTTGCCTCTTGTGTGGCCCCCCATTGGGGACCTGGCCAGCAACCCAGGCATATGCCCTGGCTAGGAATTGAACCAGAGACCCTTTGGTTCACAGGCCAACACTCAGTCCACTGAGCCACACCAGCCAGGGCTAATCTACCTTTTCAACTTTTTCCCATCAAAACATGATCTTTTGAGTCAGGCCCATTCTTACTGGCTGTGTGACTTTATTTTAGTATCTCCACTTTGGTATCCCTGACAGAAAATGCAGATAATAATACTTTCTTTGTAGAGGGTTGAAAAGATTTTATAACATGATAAATATAAATGCTTAGCATAATTCCTAGCCCGTAGTGTATCTACCTCTTGCTAAATGATATTCCCTTTTTACTGGACTCCTTTAAAGCTCAAAGTTGCCTAGGTTTCCACACACATACCTAGAAATTCTCCGTTAAGATACAAATAATAGTACAGGTTGTACACTACATAACCTTCACAACCATCACTAGAAGGTCTGCTCCTTATTGTGAGCTCTTTTCCTTGAGTCTACTTGGACTGTCTCCTTCCCCTCAATTCTCTCCATCCCAACTCGCTTCTTCAAATCATACCCATCCTAGATGAGTCAACTTAATTACCTTACTTTTAAGAATGGCTTTCATTAAACTAAGCCTTACTTAATACTCTCTCAGTAAAACCTATCCATGTACTACCCTAGTGCCCTTTTGAAACTGGTCCCACTCACTTCTGCTTTATTAGGAATTGTCCATGTATAGAGATGTACTAGGGATATTCATCTCCCCTCTGCTGATCTATACAGATGATGAACATCTATAGATATAGAACACATTTCCCATGGTTCTCTAGAGGAGTCACCCTCAAGCACCAGGCCACAAGATAAGTAGCTGCCCCGGAATGGAAATCAATTATATTACTAAGCACCCTGTTAATTCAGCTGATGTTCTTTTCATAACAAGAATTCTCAAATGGAGTAGGTAGCACAGACCACATTTTGAGAAACACTGTTTAGGAACCATTTGTTCAGCAATGTCCTTTCCTCTTCAGTCAGAAAATGTTCTTCCCCCATAAACTTCTGCAACATATCATAAATCCTTCCATCTGTACCGCTCACCACAATATGATCAGAGCCTTAATTAGGATTTATGTGTGTACCCATTTTCCCCACCAGATTGTGAATTCCCACAGGATGAAATGTGCCTTTTCCATGTCTGCATCGAATATATTTTATACATAGGAGATATTCAATGGATCCTAGTTTAATTGAATTGACTTCTCTCCCTTGTCATCACACTGAAGAAGGAGGCATTTATGATTTAGGTAAAACATGACCCCCTCCTTTAGGACAACTTTCTCCCATCATACTGGTACTCATAATGCACGTAGGTGTCTACACTGTTTGAAAGAGAGTTCTGAAATGAGGGCTAAAAATAGAGGGTGCTTCAAATGAGACAAAGACTAAGAAAAAAGTAATTAAAAATTAAATGAAGAAAAGAGTACACAGAAGTCTGTGCCTTAAGTAAAAGGAAAGTTGAGCAATTTCTCATAGATTTAACACAGTATTAAGAAACCATCTGTTGTTCAACTAGAATATTATGGAGATGGGGGAATGGTGCAATAGTTTTGGTACAGTGAGAATTATACCTGACTTCCAAACTTTTCTTCTATACCAAAGATTCTAATTGGAAAGGGGGGGTCATTATAAATCTAGAGGTCTTTCAAAGCTTAACACATTTCCCCAGCAAATATAAGCTCTATACAAACTCTAACTCTACCCATTCTTTTTCCAGATAAGAAAGCATGTAACAATGCAAATTATAAAAAGTAATTAAAATAAGAAAATGATTCTGAATACCAATATATGTATATTTATACATACATAACATTATGTGAAGCTTTTAAAATTAAAAAATGCAATATTTCAAGCTACTTAGGCTACACCAGAAAACTGATATAGATGTACTTGCAAAGTCTAACACCATAGTTAAGCCCATTTTTAGCTAACCCATAGGAACTAAGATTCTTATCACAAACCCACAATAACTATTCAACTGACTTTTCCCCTGTAGTGATGTTTGGATATAAAAGCAAGATTTGGTGCTAAATTTTACTCTAAATTGGATTTGTGCCATTCCTACTGATTTTACTGTATTCCTATTTCTTAGCTATGTCTTCTAGTTTCACTGGTCTTTCAATTTTTTCACTACTGCTACTTATGTAAGATTAAATATGATGTATTTTTTGCAGTAGAGGTGCATAAATGAGGCACTTCACTCACTAAGGAAATCTCTTCATAATTACAGGTATCATATAAGAATCCCTTTATCCACCATGGAAATCTGTACCTATTTGAATGCAACAAAAATACTTAACTATTCAATATTAGATGAAAGAACTGTTTCTTTTCTAAATCATAAAATTAAAAATTTGAACGCACATATTTTCCTCAAAAATAATAAACAACATCTTTAAGAATTATTTAAAGAAACTAAATGCCTGTGCATACATAGCACATATATTAAACTAAAAACACCTCAATTACAAATAATCAAAAACTGTCTTATTGATATTAGCTTTTGACTGTTTCATTATATCTGAATAAACTATCCAGCAAGTTAAAAGGAAATGAAAGAACGTGGAAAGAAAAATATAACTAAACATCTTTTTTTGTTTTAGTTTTCTATTAAATTTGTTTTATTTGTCTTATTGTTAATTATATTACATAGTTACCTATTGGTATAATGACTATATTTTATGTAATATGCAAATTAATTAACATGGGCCAAAACTGATAAATAACTTGATCTTTGTTTCGGACTACACAGTAGTTGAACGTTGAGATCAGTTGCTCAATATCACAATTTAAGCTACCAAAGGATTGTGATAACAAAATGACCTGAATAAAAATGACATTCCAATTTCAGACACACTCCAATGACAAACCATGGAATGTAAATGAGTGGGTATGCTGGTTGATGATGAAGAAGAAAGAGAGTGATAGGGGCTCCATATAAAGGGCACCTTTGAACATGTTTTCAAAATTGTTCTGGGTGTTTTACCCACCACAAGGGCCATATCATAACTTCCCTGGTTCCTAAGCATTTTTGCCTTCATAAACCTATTCCCTCCATGAATATAAATAGGAAAATGAACACATACATACATACATACAATACAATAAAATCTTTCAAATATATTTTCTGGCTCCACTGGTATAAGAACAGACACATGTGAACTATAAAGTATTTTCTTCAACCTAAAAGTTCACTTTTTCTATTCTGATTTTAAAGGAAACCAAACCATTCTCAATGGCCCCTGAAAGTATTGTGGATTCCTGGTACTGTGTCAACAGTGCCTAGTGGACTAGATGGTCCTGTCTACAATAGATTTTCTGCCTATCTTTACTTTCTCCTGATTATTCTAAGAACATTTGGCAGTATAACATTTTTGCAAAGCTTAATTTAACACAAGCATTATTGCATTTATTCTCACTGAATCTTTTGTACATGTTATATTTATCTACTTCTATACCTTCAACTTGCTGAGTAACAATTCTATGAGCTTTTATCATGAATAGTCAAAAATATAAGCACCAGCATATATATCACCAGACCAATTCTCTTCTAGAAATTATACTATTTATCATTATAAAAATACCAGAAAATGTAATGTCTTTAATGGTTTGGTATGAGAGAAGGCATTCAAAAAATTCAAACCTGTGTATTTATTCTGAGTATAGACTGGCAGAGCTATAAAAAAGCTTACTAATTTATATTTAAAGGGTTTTCCTATAAGTTTCTTGGATTATGAAATCATAGACACTTAATACACACTTATATGATCATCTTACTATTTCACTGTACTATTGGTGACTAGTTGCTATACAGCATGGGAGTTCTATCACAAACTTATTGAGATAACTCTGATTATAGAACAATGGGAAGATGGTTGTCTTCAAAAGAATGCTGAAGGCTGGATAGAACTGCAAGAAAAAGAGGCATAAATCTAGCCACTCACATTAACCAAATGTACCCTGGAAATTGAAGGGAGAATGAATATCCCTGGTAGATTGTCTTCATGTTCAGTGGCAATTAAAGCTAAGCTAGTGGAATAAATGTTTCCACCAAAAGCAAAGACAATCAAAATGACCTTTGCTCTCAAATTCTCTAAACCTGTAAAATATTAGCAAAGTTTAGTTTCATATCTTATTTTCCCCACATGACACAGCTTTAACAAATGAAAAGGAATCATTCTTAAAAAGTTATATTATTTCAGCTAACAGGAAAAACAGTTTTTTTCATTGTAACTCAAGTTTGATATTTGTGTTTCTCATTAAATCATATATGAGCATTTGATTCCAGCCAAGAATTAACTCCAATGTCATTGGTGACACCAAAAATAAACCACTTGTTCATATGTTAATGAACCTTTATTATAAAGTACCAGTTTGTAGGTCTGCTAGCTAAGGAACTCATTTTCATCCACATGTCAATTATAAGTTATTTATGTATACTGTGATTCCCATATAATACTCATTCTTAAATCAAACAATCTCTTATTTCTGACTTAGATAAGATCATTGCATCTTCTTTGGTAAAAAGGACATACAGGAGCCTACTGGGAAGGGATTACTACACTGTGGAAGGACTGTATAAAGCACACAGAGATAAATTTTATTTAAAAGATTCATGAAGCAAGTTTGAAAAGCTACATATCATTAACTGGTCAATGTGCTACCAATATGTAAATTATTAAATTAAAAAAATCTTTTCTGATAATTTGATTATCTAAGACTTTCACCAGATAGACTTTACTATGCTAAGGGTTCATTGCCAAAATTATGGTTAACTGTGAGACTTTTTTCAGTGAACTGTCTGAAGAAGAACAAACATTGACTAGCAGGTTCTTTGAAGATGGTGATTCATGAAACTACATTTGGTTGTGTGAAACATCAAGGAATGAGAAACAAGCATAAGAAAATGTATAAACCCAAATCATATCAGAAAGAAAAGGAAAAGATGAGGATAAATTTTCTCTGGCCTAGAAACCAAAAGATAATTAATTTCCAGTAAGATTCAAAATGATATCTCCTTATTTGAGTTCTTAGGTGAAGAGTCCCATGAAAACAGCATTTTAGTATTTGTTTATTTATGTTTAATAAATTGACACCATAGCTATTCAAAGAGGAAACCAACCTCAATGCTTCCATTTGTTCTTGGGTGGTCATTGCTGGTTGTGAAGTCCTGGTAGCAGCCAAGGCGGTCAGGTTCAGTGAGACACTATCATAGAGAACACTATAACCTACTTGCTTCTAGAAACCTCTAGGACAATTGAGATGGGCCCCATGAAATGACTGTCTTTTTTAAAGTGCCCTAAAGTGAAAGGGAATGGGATAGGACATCTGAAAAAGACATAACAGGGTTTATCAGTAGGTAATGGCCTGCCATATAGAAGAGAAGTTAGAAATATTACACATAGCAACATGGAAGAGAATTGAACCAAAAGCTGGAGTTACAGAAAGGGACATGCAATGAAGAGGTGATCCCAACATATACAGATGCAAGATGAACCCAAAGAGGCACAAGGCGAGTCCAAGGACTCTGCTGAATCTAAACATACTCTCCAGGGATCCAATATAAAACTGAACCTAAGGGAAAGGATTAATTCTATAAATGATGAGAAAATGCTTTGAAAAGACAGATTGTACGTAAAACAAACTCCCTGAAAACTTGTATTAGTGTTATTTTCCAACTCAAACCATAGGGTGCACAAAAAAAGGGGGGATAGGAATTGGTGGGTGTCCCCTCGTTTATAGCTTAAAAAACCTCAGGCTACATGTACTTTGAACAGACATTTTCTAGGAACAGGGGAGAGTTTGAGAGTAAGCCATCAACCTCCATTCCCCGTCATGGTCCCAGTGTAAGGCTATGACCATAGAATGTTGAGTTTTCTTGTCAAGTTGCAAGTTCAAAATGTGAAGTTTACCTAATGTTAGTAACAAATGGTTAAGAGGGAATTTTACTGGTCTGTGGAAGTGAGAAATTAAAACAATGCAGAAAGTTTCTGTTCAATAATCACAAATTATAATATTCTGACTCAAAACAATAATACATAAAAAACATCATCAAGAGAATCTTTAATTTTTCTGAGGAAATCAAAGAGCATAGAAAAAATAATTTGTTCTGTATCATTAAGAATGTTTTCTGTTGAAAGGTTTCAATAGTACAATGGAGGACTTTAGAAGATCATTTTAAGTTCTATAATTCTGGAAAAATTCCTCACTGTTTTTTCTTGAATGCTCCAATATCTTTTCTTAATAGTAAGAAAGGAAGGAAGAATAAAAGTAGAGAAATGAGAAAGGATTGGAGAGAGAAAAGATAGTCATGCTATTACTTTTTAAATACCTTGAAGTTAAATTTTTTAATTTTAACAAAATAATTTTTAGTAATGTACTGTCCTAAATTTATTCAAGTGGTTTATATATAGACCCATATTAAGCCAACCTTACTAACTATACTTAACCAATCATCTATGTATTTATTCATTGTTTTCAGTCTAACCCATTTGTGAAAGAGAAAAGAATACTTTACTACCTCTCAGGATACTTTGTTTCTGTCAACAAAATGTATTTTCCTTTTCCATAGATTGATGTATTGAAGTAATGTTTTCCTTTATATAGTTCATTTAATGTATAAATATTCATGACATTTAATCTCTATAACAATATAAAAGGCTTCTATCTCTGGCATTTGGTTCAACTTGGTCTAATAATAATAATGCTGCCTCTGTTTCCTGTCTGTGGATGTCCACTATATTTTTATCTTTCCTTTTGTTTTCAACATTTCACATTGTTTTTAGATTTCTGACATTTTTAAGAAGTATAAAACTATATTTAAACAAATTTTGAAAATATTAATCTTTTAAATGCAAAGTTTACCCATTTATACTTAGTGTGGTAACTGCCAACAATTTTTACTTTTACAGGCTTTCTCTTTTGGTCTGTTTATATATATTTTTCTCTTTCCTTTAGTTTTTCTGCTTTTTGTGGAAAATCCTGTATCACATTGACTTTCTGAATAATAAATATCTCAAAAAGAATCTCTAGTATTCAACTAGCCTACTTATTGCAGGCAACCCATCCCAGAATAAAGTTCTCTACCATTCCATATTTCTGGTGGTTTCAGCTGCCTGCTCCTTGGACTGCACCACTCCCCCAAGACTGGCTCTGAGTTAGGAGGTAATAGTACATTTTTCCAGGGCCCTATCCTGTTCCTTATTGATTCATTGCCATTTTGTAAGATATAAAATTGTATCCATCTTCCATGACTTCCTGTATCAAATTCCCAATTTATCTTCAAAGTTTTAATATATGAGTGTGTACTCATTAAACATATTTATTAAATAAATAAGATGAAACAGAAAGTGAGGGATAGGAGAAAGCAACGTATTTTTAATTACCATATTAAAGTTCAAAAGGAATTATTTCTCAAGGCTGGAAACAGTTCACTATAGAGGAGAGTGGCTACTCAGTGATTTTCTATTTTAACCAAGAGTTCCTAAAGCGCTTAAACCAGTGATTTTCAAACTTTTTTATCTGATGGCAAACATAAACTAATTACTAAAATTCTATCGCTATTGTCATCTTTAAAAATTTGACAGTCTAAGGGAAAAGAGGCAGTGCCCATGACTAAATAGTCAGGTATTCCATGCTTTAAAAATTCTTACAGCACACTGATGGAAAATTGCTAATCTAAACTGATGAAAAATACTAGGGAAGAAAAAATTGGCAACAGGACAAGAAGGAGAAAAGGACTGAATTCAATAGCCAACTTAATCTTAACATACAAAGGAAACTTGGTGAAAATTTTGGTCATTTTATTTTATTTTGTTTGAAGAAAAACACTATGCTTATGACAATGTTGAGCATAAACAAATTGCTTTGACATTAAAAAGTCTGTTGTCTAACAGGGCATCTGAGGAAGGGCATCTGAGGTAGAATTTAATCAGGTCACTCCTAAATTAATGTGTTTTCTTTTTCATAGTTCTGACATGCTAACTTAAGAAAAGAGGGGAGGGAGGACAATGGGCAGAAGAAAGCAAATTATCAGGAAAAAAAGAAAAAAAATGCACTGTCCTTGTTCCACATCCCTTGCAAGCTAAATGGTCTTTTTGTGTTTCTAGGGTCTGGAGTCTAAATCCAGGATACTAGAGAATTGGAGCCCATCCTGATACCAGAATTATAGCCAGGCTCTTGAGCTACTTTGCTCCCAAAGTGGGCCCAGGAAAAGGATGCTGAAAGAAAAAGCGTTAAGTAGTCAGGACCAGTAAGTAGACAAAGGACTAATTCCCACATGGCAGCCCTATGAAAACACTCCAAGGCAGGCTCGGCAGATAAAATTCCTGACTACAATATAGATGGGGCCATAACTGTGTCTGTAAGTCAGTATCTTCATTGCTAGACATATAGCAATGGATTGCAATATGAGGATTGCAGTAATACCTTAAGACAGACTTAAATTCTAGAGAAGGAATCATCTATTTTGTGGCCCATGCCCCTCAGAGAATCTAATGAAAGCTATGGATACCCTCTCTAGAAAAATTTCTAAGTGAATATATCACAGTTTCAGGAGGTTCACAGATTCCATACAGCTCTCCCTACAATTCTTAAAGTGATTTAACACCCATGTTGAAAACACTTGCTCTAGAGGTTAATAAAGAAATATGAAGCTGTACCTGGGAAACTCTGGAGGAAGAGGTAACTTGGGTCTTCTAGCGAAGGCACAATAACGTTGCTAGTTTTCCTGGGCATGAGTTTTCCTCCACACGACCAGCAGGAAAACCAGTGCCTGAGCCTTATTTCCCCTATTTCTTTACTACCAATCAAATGGAAAGTACAGAAATTAACTCTTATGGAAACTATAGAAATTAACTCTTACACAAATTACTAGGTTATTTGTAAGATAAAAGCAATTAAATAGCAGCAAATATATTCCTAATTCCAGTGCATTGATGTGTAAAGATGTCATACCATGTTTAGAACATTGGATAAGTAAAATCTTATTATTCCACCCAAAGTGTCGATTTTATCTAATTGCACCTACCTGTTGTCACCTTAATATAAAAATTATATTTTCTATACCAATTTTAAAAATGGCAATAGTCTAACCCCAAAATGCTTTAAGGATAGATAGATAGATAGATAGATAGATAGATAGATAGATAGAAAGAAATAGAGATACATAGATATATATAGAGAGAATGTATATATATGGAGAGAGAGAGAGAGACTTAGATACCATTTCTCTTCTAGGCAGCAGCAACTTCCCCAGAGGAAGAGGTCGCCAGTGTTCAACAATGTGCTGCCGTGTTAATTTACCATGACAAGATAAGCAGTAATCTCTGCTCTTAGAGGCTGTAAACTGCCTGCTATCCGGGGACATGCTCGAGTCGATTTGCACTGTATATCACCTTATACAATCGCCATGACAAATCCCCCTGAGTCCTCACATGTAAATCTCTCCGTCCCTCTCTTCTTGCTGCCCCCCTTTTTTCTTTTTCATTTCCTCCCAATTTCTTTCTCCCTGCTTCACGTCTAGGTAGAGGACATCCACTCAGCACTAAGCTCTGAAAACTTAATGCTCCGCACATGACAAGGAACACACAATATACATCCCTCTCACAACCACTCTGTCAAGTCCCCCAATTTAAGAGAAGATGTTCAGGGACTTAGATAATCCATTGATCCCACTTGCGTTGGCTTTTATATTTCAATCTGTCATGTTAAGTTGTCAAGGGGAGAGATTAAACTGATGTTCCGTGATTTGAGATTTACTTTCCTAGCAATGATAGTTTTCAAAGCTTGTCTTTCTAAGTTCTGCTTAAAGATTATCCTTAAGAAAGCTGATGCATCTTTACGGGTATGAGTCTAGTAATGAAACGATGAAGTGTTTTAGGTAAGGACATTTTGAAGATATGCAGGGTTATAAACATAAAAATGTAAAACTGAACAAAATTTGGATTTTTTAAAAAAAATGTCATCTGTGTAGCTCTCTCTGCATGAAGCAAAACACCATATGTAAAAAAAGAAGGAAAAACATGTTTCTATCTATGTAAAACAAAAATAATTATAGAATCACTAAAGAGGACATAAATGAACAGGGAAGAGTTTATATGACAGGAAATAAAAAGATCCCCTGAAGCCCATGAGGGAAGTGACAAGTCAAAGTTTTATCCATTAAAACAAAGGCAGAGAAATACGTTTAATCATCAAGAATTAACAGCTAGTGATTATCCTGTTTCGGTTAGGTGTGACAGTTTTAGGCACAACATGTCAGATTTTTGACAGGTCGAGCTGTTATATATATCCTTTTGTATTATTCCTCTTATCCATATCACATCCTGTTTTCACCATCTCAAGGTGCCCTTATGGGTAAACAGAAATGAGAGTTAAAGGATGAAAAAACAATAAACACAATACTAACAAACAAAGGACTGAATTCCCCACGATATCTCAAAAATTTCCCAAATCACACACAAATTTTAAAACATATAGAAACATAAAAACAAAACAAAGCAAAAAGTGGATATGCTAATAAAACCATAGTAATAAATAAGAACTTCATCAGCCACATCCTAGAAGGAAATCATTATGTAGCCTCCAGGATATTCATGCAAGAAACCTTAAGCAATGTTTAAAGATACTCTGTTCCAAAATATTTTTGCAGTTTTGTTCGTGTTGATGTTCTTTCCCTCTGGTACACTACTTGCAGAAGCGAAATATGTGAAGCCACAGAAGAATGCTGTGATTTTTGGTGAGTGATTGGGAGAGTAATTGGTCTGAGAGAGTTAGAAAGGAAAGAGAATTCACATTAACTGAATATTTACAACATGACAAGCACTGTGGTAGCTAATTATTGCATTCATTCAATCAACTACGTATGAGTTAAAGGTCACAATTTCAACGTATAGGTAAGAAAAGGTGCATTCAGTATCTTCTATAAGCACAGGCTTTGGAGACAGTCATCCATCCATCCAACTATATATGGGAAACTTGCAGTTCATCGGCCACAGTGCCAGACTCTAGAAATACAGTGTGGAACAAGACATATTACTGTGGAGCTTTCCCCTTTAAACGAGTTCACATCTCACGTTCATGATGAATTATATCTAAAAATACTGGCAGAAGTTACTGGTGAGACTACTGGGCCACTTAAAATAGAGCAGGAACATGGGTGATATTTCTCCAGGTGACTAAAAGGAAAACATGAGTATTGGGAGCCCAAAAGGAAACCGGGTTTTGTTCTGGTAATTAATAGTGATTAGCCACCAGGGTACAAATTATTCAAAAACTATAACATCTATTAACCTTATGCCATGTGCCAGGCATGATTCAAAACCACCCCTGAGAATTCTACTATTCAGTCCTCACACCACCTCTGTATGTTGGGAGATTCTGTTACGATCCCCATTTTCAGATGAGAAAAAAGGCACGAAGAGACGCCACAAAACACAGTCAACATCACACACATCACCAAATGTGGAATTACGGCTAGAACCCATGCTATTTAAGGGCAAATTCAGGCTCTTTACCACTGCATTTCATAATCATATCAAAACGCAGTTCTGACTTGGCTTAGGTAAATCAAGGAATGTACATATTTCTTTAGAAAATTGTTTAACCAATAAATAACACTAAGTTCCTGATATATTCCAGGCACCAGAGTACCATATATACATAAAATATACTTTAATATTATAAGCACTCTGTAAGTTAGATGCTATTGATTGTTCTCATTTTACAGATGACAAAAAATAAGATACAGAAAATTAGAAAAACTTGCCAATTGCCATGCAGGTGTCAAACAACAGAACTTGGAATAAACTCAGGAATTCTTTTCACCAACAGCCATGTGATAAGCCATGCTATGCCAACATTTGCAGCCAGAACACAACATTTATAGCCAGAGTACAAATTAATGCTAATCTGTATGCGGAAGGTTTAACAAATAATCCTATGGAATAGCATAGATTGCCTAACATCCTAGGTAAAACTTCCCGTACACCTTCTGAAATAATTAAATCTCTTGGTCCATTCAAGTTGTCTCTGAGTTAAGATAGAATAATCACGCAATGATTAGCTATAAGTCTTTCTAGATGCTTTTAAAAGTATTTATTCCGATGAACCATAAAGATGACTTCAATGTTTGTATGAGTAGGGAGGCACTAAGCGCAGTTTTTCAGGGCTTGGATTGTGAGGTCCTGCGTCCGAACTCTACCACTGACCTGCTAGACAAGTTACTGCTACCAAGACTGTTTTCCATCAGTAAATCAGGGGTAGTCACAGTGGCTCAACTCAGTGGGTTGACCGAAAAATTGGCTAATATAGGGATGATGGCTGGTACATAGAAAACATGAAGTATCACACATTCATATTATTAGTAATTATTAAATGCCATATTCTAAAGAGTACTGATTCTTTGAAATCTCCCCTATTTGAGTTGCAATGATCAGGTAGGCTGTAAGATATATTCACACAAGACTTTCAAAGATTCTTCTTATGTTCTACTGGTGACCCTGGGGAAATCAGAATCTCAGATAGAGAAGAAGCATATTCTCTGACCGTGTGTCCCTAGTGTGTAAAGCATTCCAGCCACAGCCACAAAACCTAAAGATGGATAGTATAACAGCCCAGCCATCGCCCCTCTCCAGGATATATGTTTATTTAGGTCCAGGATGGCAGGAGAGGTGATTATGAGACTGAAGTATGTTATTAACTGTAATACTGTAGGTTATTGTACTTTATGTTTTGTTACCCATTAATATAGGTTTTGACTTTTTAGCATGGTATATATTTATTTTTTCTAAATACATACAAAGCTATTTAACACTACCTTTGTAATTATACCCTTTTCCATATCCTACCTTCACTTTAAATTTTTATTAACCCTTAGAACATTATTCTCTCGTTTAGGGATATCGACCAACAAGATTAACTGTTTTATCTTGAGACAGGCTAGATTTTTTAAGAGCTAAGAGGAGACACTGAAGTAAACACCGCTTCTCTATATAATGATAAGATTGTTTGCTCTGCTGCCACAGAAGCCGCCTTGACTAAATAAGACACAAAATCCAGTCACTTGTGTTCATTTACTTTACGATGCGATGTCAGTGTCACAGAGCTGGCCAAGGCTGCTCTCCTTACATTCACACCTCATCTGCTCACATAGATCATTCCTAAAAACGGCCTGTAGGAGACTTAAGAAAAAAACATTTTGCCTTTACACAAAGAAGATACGTAAATAAAGGGACATATTACAACTGTCGACTTAGCTTTACATTTATTTCCTATTTCAAATACCAAAGATCCCCTCCCATATCTAGTAGAACACAGAAAAAGATAAAATTTACTTTCTGAAACAAGAAATGGGGGAAAGTGGCACAAGACGACCAAAACTGGTACCATACTGAAATACTGTCGTAAACTTAATGTCAGCATTAATGCTGGTACAGATTGTGGACATCTCAGACTTTGTGGAGGGAGTACAGAATTTAAATACACATAATGCTTTCAAATGCACCTAATGTGGCACCAAGAGTGTTCTAAGCATTTTGAATTCATTTCTTAAAGAATCATTTCTCTTGAAAATACCTGCCCCCATCTTATTAGATTTGCCCCTACAGAATTCCTTTCTATATGTCAACTTATCTCCTACTCCCACAAATTTAGGTATTTGTCCCTGTCTGTATTTTTTAAAGAGAAAGCTATATGAGTCTAATTGCCAAAATAAGTGAGAATAATAAATTAAAAAGGTAATCTAACACATCCTTACATTGTGACTTCACTTTAAGATCCAAATTAACTGCTACATGGTTATGCTTTTTCAAGTGGCTGCTACACAAAGATCCCTTTTCCCTTTTTAGGTACAGTGGAGAGCAGTATTAAGCTGATACAGCCAAGAGGGAATACAGTGTAAAGTATTATCTGAAATATTTTGAGGTTCCATTGGCAACTGAGTTACAGAGTCTACAAGACTGCATTCCAATTCCTAGAATTCTGGCACCGATGCTGCCAAATTCCTATTTTTGGATTCCCTTAGAAAAAAAATGAATACAAAAATCAACTAAGTGAAAAAAACAATAACTGATTGAAAATACTGACAGAGGCTGTCAAAAAATTTAACATGGAAGCTACTCCAGGCACACAAAGGGCACAGGAACCCATGGAAGCACTAGATTGAAGACCTTTAGATTTGCAGTTAAGTGCAATTTAAAAAAATAATTTGGGAACCAACACAGAATTTTAAGTGGTTTTTTTTTTTTTCCAAGCAAGGACATTAAAAATAAACTTATCAGTACTATTAACATTGGCTCATAAGAGAAAAGTAAAAGAATGCAATCTGAATAAGTTGAAGAAATACAGTTTTGTGAAGAACTCACTATACTGTGCCTGTTGACTAAAAATCAATGAAAACTTCATCACAGAACCAATTGACCCATTAATCACATACAGTAAGAGAAACCTAGGCTTACTGCAGGAAGGTTTGGCAAAGCCCCAAGAGGCAATATATGCAAATAAGAAGGAAGTCCATATCAGTGCACAATGGTGCTGATTCTCCTACCCCGTCTCCCTTCCTGATAATGGCTCCATTGAGATCCACAAGAGCACCCATTAAGAATGTTTTCTGATAGAGGCGAATTAAAGGAGAGAGAAAAAAAGAGGAGCAAAGGAGGAATAGAATCAAAAGAAGAAACTAATGAAGAAGTGGAAACACAGCATCGAAGATACAGAATGAAGCTTGGTTCCCAAAATTTTCAGTACTTTTAACATCCACGTTCAAATGATCCCATTATGCAGGTCCCAGAATAACAAGTGAAATGAAAAATGAACACCTATCCATTCAACAAAATCTGAAGAAACGCCATTCAAGTCTCCAGCACAGCTTCTTAGTGTCCCTGCTATTTCCAGTACCTAGCCAAGCAGATCACCCCTCTTTCCACTTCATGTAAGGTGGTCATCCAGATAAAGAAAGGAAATATTTAAAAACCCAATGACTAAAATAGTTGTATTTCTGTTAATATGAGATGCATATATTAATACTTTCCCCACTTTTTATTTTATGACCTTTACAGTGAACTTTGCCTTCAGTGCTGTTTTAACTTGTTCTTTTCTCTTTCATATTTATTCTGGGTAAAAATATGGAAAAAGCAAAACTATACTATAAATTAAAGATCTTGCATTACTTATAATTGATCCAATGTGAATATATATTTTTAAAAATATTTTGGCATCTAGTATGTTTTTTGTGGAAACAATTCCAAAGACATTTCTTTTGGTTTCCCACAAGTGGGATATCTTTTAACTGTGAGTCTCCTCAGCACTTATTAGCCTGTATCAGGGTTCTAACATTTTATACAACAGTATAGTGACTTCTGTGCATATATGACATCCATATTTTACCAGAAGCTATAAGGGGGAAGTGACTAGTTATTATTTATTTCTGTATCTCTGCTCATGGGTATTCATTGTATTGAGTTGAACCTTTCTACAACACTCCCTATTAAATAAGTCATTAAATTCCATTAGGCCAAACCTTCCTTTGCAAACACATGTTCCCCATTACCACAGCACAGAAGTTCTTTCTTATTCCCCTGTCACCACACAGCACTACATGGGGATGCTTACAGTAGACCTTCATTAAGTGTCCTCCACGAGCTCACAACTCCAATATGAAGCTATTTTTTATGCGAGAGTACATTCATTAATTTCTCCAGGCTCAGTTAGCTTTCAACTCAACAGCAAATACTGTGGACGTCATATGAACCAAGGGTTTCTCAACTTGCTATTGGACCCTCCCCCAACCATACAGAATGGAACTGTAGAGCAATAGGACAACCGATCTATTGCACAACTTATCCAGTGGCTTAGTGGGAACCCAACTGATTGTTTTTCTCATGTCTTCATTCCTGCTACCTCTAGGGGTAATTTTCAGAACAATAAATTATAAAGATTGAACCACTTACATCCAAACAAAGGCCTGGGTTTATATGTAAATAACTTTATGTGGTATTTTCTGACATTTACAGAATAATGTTTGTAACAATGTAATTTTATTGTATGATAAACATCAATTTACCATAAACACAAATACAAACTTGTCACCATTATCACCTTGTTTCAGTTGAATTGGCCCTGTTCAGATAAGCAGGCCTATCTCTTACAGAAACAACAGTTTATAGATAAACTGTGTGAAATCCAGTATGTGTGCGTAGAATTATACTGCCTACTATCATAATTTTACACTGCCACGCCGCACATATGGCTTGCAAGCTTACTTTATCTGAATCTTTCTGAATCTATTCTCCATGCTATTAAACTGAGCACATTCCACATCGTTCAAAAGTAATTACACTTTTGTCTAGAGTGTAGAATGGTCTCCCTAAACAATGAAATTCTCATTATTAGAACTGGCACAATAATCACACTGGTGTTAACAACTGTGTGCATTATACTACCACAATAACTTCTGCTAAGTTTACTGTACAAAGGTAACCAGAAATTTAAAAGCTTATAAAAACCACTATATAAAAATAGGAATCTTTACCATACCATAATTAAGGTCTTATTCTGTGACTTATTTTTAAATAACACATGCATTTTTTCTTTTTTAAGTTTTCTGAACAGTACTTCACACATAAAGTTATACCAGTCATACATCAAACACACATTACATGCCCTGGTCAGCTCAATAAGCTCAGGGAGAACATCATCCTAATACACCAAGGTTGCAGGTTCAATTCTGGCCAGGGCACACATGTAAGAATCAACCAATAAATGCATAAATAAGTGGAACAGCCTCTGTGTGTGTGTGTCTTCCTTCCCCTCTCTCTCTAAAACCAATAAAGAAAAAATTTAAAATGTATTACTAATGACTGTTAGATTATAAACAAAATTTACATAAAGGGCATGTCAAGACACAGCTATCATAGAGCATTAAAATTATTTTAGGTAAATAAAGAATCCCAGGAAGTGAAAGTGCGTCTGAGAAAGTAAAAGGCTTTCTCTAGCACATGTGCACTGAATCAATTATTTCAGTGTTTAAGTTTGAATTTCATATGTTGCAGACTTGCAATTGTTATACTTGATTCTAAGCTATATGTCCAACTTCTATAGAATATCAGCTTGAGTAGACACCTTTTTCTTTTCTTTTTTTGATGAATTTCAGGGAGAAACTGATTCTCACTGAATGTTGCTTCATGATGTGACCCTGAAATGTTTAAACACACTAGGATACAACAAGTTTTTTATTAAACCTAATACAGACCCAGATTTCTTTAACAATTCCAGGAAAATGTTATCGATATAAACAATAAATAAAATATTAAAACATATTGATATGTTTTAATATTAAAACATATTAATATGTTTGCAAATCAAATAGATCTTTAAAATTAAAAAATACATAGTATTTATTTCATATGTAATTCTGCTATCAGTAGAATGGGCAACTCAAATTATTTTTTAATAAAACATTATATTGTTAAAATAAATACCTATATTTTAAAAATCAATCTTGGGAAGCAGCCACTCTACACTTAATACAAAGCCATTCAATCAACTCAAGAGAGACTTAAGGATCAAGAAGAGAGTTTGGCTGAGGCAAGAATAGGATTTTTGTGGGGGAAAAAAAGGCAACTGATAATTCAGTAACCACAGGTGGTCAAGGCTTTCATTTCACATCACATTTGACACAAGAACAACAATCTCACCAGCAGAAGTAGCATGATAGAAGATAAGCACCCAAATGGCCACCCAGAGTCCCCGGGCTGTCTCTAATGCCCTACTTGATTTTTCTTCAGACTTACTCCCTCTGGTGCTCATAATAATCATGTTGATTGGCATGGGGACATGTCCAGAATAGTTCTTCACATCATAAAATAAATCCATCTACATCATATCTACTATTAAACATGAGCCAGAAATTAGTGAGTCTTGCTTTTCTCTGAAACCCTGAAGGGACAGCCTCCAACTGCATGTTAAAAAGAAGAAGTGGAGCAAGATGGTCAGACCTTCAATAAAAATGAAACTGAGGGCTGCTTTTCCATTCATGTCAGAATCAGACTTGCCTACCTTGCCTTTTACCTTTTTGAAGATAATGTGAGAACAAGATTTGCTGTTAATTGCTTGGCGAGATTTTAAGTGCTTCACAGAAGGAACCAACATTCTTTTTCATACATACACCTATCTGCATCTCAGTCTTGTATTGATTAAAAATCCAACAGTACTTTATAAATACATGTGTATAATCCACTTAATACAGTTCATCTATAGTGCACTCTGAATAGTAGTAAAACCTTCCAAGAATAGAAGGAGCCAGAGCACTCATATCAGTTACAACTGTTTCAGAGTTGCTCTTGGTTAGGACCTTAGTTTATTTCTCGAAAATACTAAGGTAACAAACACAAGTTCAGAAAGGAAGAATTGAATCCTTAGCTGACCCAATTCCAAATGCTAGTGCTTGCATACCCTGAATATGAACAAAGGGTCTGGACCCTAATTCCTCAAAGCTTTTATATGACAACAGTTATGAAGTATACAGAACTTAGATCTCAGGAAATATTTTCCAACTTAAAATTTATATTGAAAGTATGTCTCTATAACTTCAAGCCATTATTATAAAGATTACTCATCAGTTTTATTTTGTCTCTGAACTATGTGGGAAATAAAAAGGTAGACCTCTCAATATCTTTCTTTTTTATTTAAGAATATAGCATGAATGTCACATACAAGTTGGCAATGAAATCTAGAAAGCTGTTTTTCCCCCTAATTGAATGCTATGATACAAACACCATGAAACATTCTATTGTTTTCAGAGATATTGAATAGGAAAAGTATATAAAATGCATTTTTCTACTGAAATAAAAGGACATATTATGTGACTATGACAATTATCTAGTATCTAGGCAGAAATATAAAGTGTTTGCATTAGTAACAATTCTATAAAGATATTCGATCATTTTGATAAATGGGTAAAATGTCTTAATAAGCTTAACAGTTGAATATATCATAGCTATTATACTTTCTGCTTTTGGAATATACTACATTAGTAGATTCTTTTTGAGTTTTAAAATTTCTAGAAAATCAGCATATTCACCATGAAAAGTGTCTTAGCTTTGCCCCAAACATACATTTAACCATTCATATAAACCCTGCCACTTAATGAGTAATCACGAATTAGTTATCCATTACATGCTGGGTCTCAGAAATACAAATATAGATGACTGCGCTTTTAAGGTGTACATGGGAAAGTAGACATGTCAACACGCAAATTTAATATAGGCCATTGGAAAAGTCATGAGCAAGTGCCATAGATAAAAGAATTACACAGCAACCATTCCACCTTGGGAGGTCAATGAAAACATCTAAGAAGAAGCAATTTCTGAACCCAGTCTTCTGTGAGATAGAAGATAATCACTGGGAAGGTAAAACATGAAAAGAGAGTTTTCCAGTAGAACGAATAAAGCTGTGTCATTCGAGGTCACTTGGTGTGTTTATGTATACTTTTCAAATGTCCGGCATGACTGGAGCACTGGTCCCACGACAGGATGTGGCAGGAGAGGACAGTAAAGCCATAATTCAATGCTTGTCTTTATAGGATTTAATGCTAAGATAAAGAGTTTTACACTAATTCCCGTAAGCACCAAGGACACATTAGATTGCAAAGTGGGGTAAATAAGCTAACTCATTTCTCAGGGAAACAAGTCTTTTGGAAGTTGAAGGAAAGACTGGAAAGAAAAGAAACTGAAAACTTGAGATGACATAGGAGACTCTTCCAACTGCCTACTCAAGAGACGAAAAGCTGGTGGAATCAAGAAACATTTGAGGAGGAAACAAATTTAGAAACCAATTAGACATACAGTAAGAGAAAACTGTCAGTTGTGATGTCAGTAAAATGAAGTTAAATCATTTGTATTCAAACCGTTTTAACTTCTAGAACAGCAGATCTTAACCTATTTGGGTTACAGATCTACTTGAAAATCTGATGAACACCATATTCCTACTCACACATGTGCACATACAGAATTCTCCATTCATTTTCAGATCCATACACCCTGGCTAAAAACTTCTCCTCTCGACGAAGTTGTTTGAGGAAGGAGTTGTGTCTGATTTGAATCTCTTTCCATAGTACTCCACAAAAAACTTGGTACGAAGCAGGCCGTTTACAGTTTTATTTAGTGAAACTGAATACTCCATTACAAACTGAATGGTTTCATTTTCACTACATTCTGCATCACAGAATTCCTTCCTATCAACTACAGTATGTAATTTAATATGCCTTTCTCTTACCCATCCTTGAGTATACTTAAAATAATCTCGCCTTTATCTTTGTGGTTTTCTTCTAATCATAACTATTTATATCCACACCTTCAAACTTGCCTTTATCTTTATGGTAATATCTCCAGAAAACCAAACCAAGAAGCACTCTCAATAGGGCATTCCCTGAGGGAAAGCAGGGGCAAACATATTGAGAGGAAAAAGGCATTAGCAGGGATGCAATGTCAAACGAAGGGTCCGACATCACCTCCCTCCCGGTGGACCGCGCACTAACATCTTCCAAGTTCTCTTCCCAGTTTCTCCTCTGTGAGAGGAGGCCAAAGGGTCATGTCATTGCACACAACTAACATAAACTCACAGTAGATGGAGAAGGGGGAAATTATGGACAGTATGACTTAACTTACCAAATAAAATATGCCTGTGCTCTTGGGAAGAGCTTATAATATACGTAAGCATGGACTCTAAAACTAGACTGCCTGGGTAAAACCTTGGTTCTCCCACTTATTAACTATGACCTGGAATAAGTTATTTAATCTCCTTGTGCCTCAGTTCCTTCCCCTATAAAATGGGATTAATAATAACACCTCAATGAAATACTGTGATGATTAAAGGAGTTAATATTTGTAATATGCTTAAATCTATATAAGTGCTATATATGTGTTAGCTAAAACATTTTTCTTGGTAGAAAAATCTTGCACACAGTTAAATGCCCATAGAAATTTTTATCTATAAGGCTTAAAATGTTGAATGAGAGTATTTCAATCTAATGTGACTATCAAAGATGACTGTCTATTTCACAGCTATTAGGGGATATCTGATTCTTCTTGTGGATTTAACGCCACATGCATTTAGGCAATAACATCAACAAGTGCGCCTATCTCAGTACTATGCACATTGTGATGCATAATAATTTCCTAGAGAAAGCAAAAAAAAGTATTTAACAGAATCAGAGCTGTCTTTAAAGATATGAGCATGTGTGATGAAACATTTTTGTTGGTGTAATCTGGTTCACATTAATGGCACTGCCATTCCTGAAGGTGGAGAGGAGGAGAGGTTGCAAAAATGTGACATTCACCCTAGTAGCCAGGTGGAAAACGCAAGGGTGGCTCTGCGGGCAGCTAGTGCCCTGCCACCTTGCCAACAAGTAGATCCCATGTATTTGTGTTTCGCGACGGGCCTAAAGGCCTTATTAGTGTATCTGCTGTCTATGCTTCTGCCGAAGATGCAATGTTGCCTTCTTTCCTCTCATCTGTGAAACCACAGTTTCCCAGTGATCCACACCCCAGGATGAGAAGCCAGATAAATTATTCTGAGTTTCAAATTCTGGAATAGGATGCACCAGGGAATTACTGAATTATCAAAACAACAGCATGAATGGGGCTGAATTAGAAATTAGTGTGGTCACATTAAAAACTATAGTCTCTACGAAACATGTACTTTTATAATAATGCCAGTGCTTTAAGAAATACTGGAGCCCAATCTGGGCAAATAAAAAAAGTTGGAAAAAAAAAAGATTTATTATGGTACAAATCTGCAAAGTATGTTGTACCTCTATCTGGAAGAGGCTTTTACTAGAAATGGTACGACATCTAACTTTTCTGCTGACTAATTTTAAATATGTTACCCTGAAATCATTCTTATATTTACATGTTTTCCCTCAAATTAAATCATAAGTATCTCAAAAGCAGAATTTTGAAAAACAAAAGATAGCATATCTTTTACTACCTACTGAAATCAATGTACTTATAAAGCATTCTAAGATGGTAAGAATGAATCTTGTGTATGGCTATTAAGTAGATGATAGTTGTAAAGCAAAGGACTGAAGCCAAACTGTTATTAGAAGACTAGACTGGTCGAAAAGTGAGTGTAGGCACAATAGTCCATGAGAAACCTACCATTGTATTGTGCTGAGAAGTGGGAGTCCTATGGCCACAAGTCTCTTGCGTCAGCAGAGAAACTGGCTGAAATTCCTCAGAGTGAGGCTTGTTGGGAAAACTCACATGCAAGGGAAGGTGAAAGGCTGGGAGCCCGTCACTCTCCTCTTCTTCCACTTTCTGTCTGCTTGTCACCATGGCTACCTCTCCATCTGCTTCCCCATACGGAGAGGCTGGTCGCTTGGAAGACATCCTGGAAGGAACAAAAGAGGAGAAAATAATGAAACCTCCACATAAATCCTTAATGCCGTCATTGTGTGGTTAGGGGCCATTGTAACAGAAATGCCTTTCTGGGCTGGCAGAGAGCAGGAAACCATCCAAACACCACTGCAAAGCACACACAGTCAGAAACAATGGCCAAGCAGGTAGCAACAGAACAGTGCTTGTTTGTTGGGAGAATAATACACTAATATAGCACTCTCTTGTATTCTGGCTCCTTAAACAAGGGAATTCACCTAAGAATACTGCATAATGAAAGACCATTCTGGTTTAAAGAAAAGAAAAATACCCGTCTAGTTTTACACTTTGATAGACCTTATTGAAAACAGAACATCTATGAATAGCAAATACAGTTGGGAGTTAAAAGAAGGGAAATAACTAAACCATGTTTCATCAAAAGTAGACAAAATAAATAAATGATTGTCATCATAAAAGTTTGCATTTAATTTAAAGTAAGATTATTATGAAATGCAGGTATTGGTTATATGTAAACCTCAGAACACATGATAGACAAAAAGTTTGATATTTGTTTAAAGCTTAAGAATTAAATAAATTTGATAATTACTGTACATCTTGAAACATTTGAGAATTTTTCTTCCCTCAAATTCTAAATCACCCAATTGAGGCATTTAGTTCTAATATCAAATTTGCAGAATAGTATTAAGAGGTGAGAAGATAAAAATATTGTAATATTATTTCTATAATTCTATGACAGATTTTGATATGACATCAGACTTATTTACTCAGATACCTAAGTAAAAGAAAAAACAATCAAATAAGGATGTTTTGTTTGGGTAAGCTAATACCTATATGACAATGCAGTTAGCTAACTGAACAAAATTAAATATTTTTGTAATTACATCTGATTGAGAATATAATCAGAGGTAAAAATATGTGGCAAATATTTTAAAATAGATTTCCTTTTTCCTTCATTAAAAGTTTTACAGACATGTATATAGTTAAAATTTTTAATAAAAAATAAACTCTTCTTTTCACAACTTGATCTGACCTTGAAAAATCTATGCTTTGTTCAACAAACAAAGAGTGTGAACAGAATCATCTATTCTTCTCCAGAAGACCGGGGTAGGAGGCCGGGTATTAACTGACTGCAATACCACTTCATATATTCCACTGGTTTTTACATTTAAAATATAATCCCCCAAAAAGAGATGTCTCTAATCTTTCTTGATTAATAGTATTCTTAGTGTCAGAAATTTCAAAAGAAAAGTAGTGGAGTACTGAGGACATTCTCTATTAAGAAATAATAGGACTGCAGAAAAAAATAAGATCGCTGGAAGCAGACAAACATGGATTAAAAAACTGATTCCACTACTTAGAAACAGTGAGACTTTCTCTCAATTTGCTCACCTTTAAAGTGAGATGTGATATCTACTTATAAAGCTTTTTGAGAATGAACTGCATACCATCTGAAAATGACTTGTAGAGCACTTATCACAGAGTAGATGCTCAATAAACAATACCTGTTGTTTACTTTAATACACATTTTAAACTACAGTATGACACACACCCTCATCTGAAAACAAAACCACATAACTCCATAATTAGGAAAGCGGATTTGTCTTTGAGGCGGACTTAAACTATAAAGTCAACATTAAACACAAAGGCTCCTAATAGAGAAATATCCATGGCCAGTCAGACTTGACAATGAACTGATCAAATGTACAGGCAAATGTTAAAGAAGATATGTTAACAGTAGAGATCTTGAACAGGTGAAGAACAGAGAAAGAAAAGGAAATGCTTGTGGCTCCCACGTAAGCACTGTCTAAAGAAGTAGACTGAGCCAACACATTTCAGGTACCCTTAACTATTTCTAATCTCATCACCAAGGTTTACTTCAAGTACATTCAAGTATGAAGAAAAGAAATTAGGGGCTGGAGTTAACAGAATTAGAATAATCTTAGTCTCATTGGCAACATCACCTCGGTATGTTAACTTATACACACTAACTCTGAACACTGGGGGCATTTAACTTGCGCTGTCCTGCTTCCAGGCTCTCCAAGCAAATTTCTGATTCCCATATTTAAAAAAATGGGCTGACAGAACAGATTTAACGTATTTTAAGGTCTTTGTGATTTATAAGAATAAATCAATAGAGGAACTTTTAATTATTTCTTGGTTTCGGATGCAGCATGACTTCAAGGAGATTTCACCTTTTGTGCGGGCATTGTCATTCTTGCTGGAATTACTAATTGGTATTCTGGTGTCTGCCTCAGTGTTACGTATAGTCTCCTACTGTCTGGAAACTCCAGGCTATTGGCAAGAGCCGGTCTCCAGGTGATCAAAGCAGAAAGCTGGGTCGTCTAGCCTTTTCTAAGTTAACACACAATTCTATGACTTTCAGAAGGTATAGGCTTTTGCTGGCCTCTACATTATAAATATAATTATCAAATATTTATAATAAATACAGTTATCCATAATAATTATGAGAAGTGAAAGCCCAAAAGTAGTTATTAGGCAGACAATTATCATTACTCTTCTCAAAACTTGTAGTCATTTCAATACCTAAATTATTTTTACATACAACTGGATAAACATTCTATATAAATATTTATATCTATATAAATACATGTAAAGTTTTATATAAATAAATGTTTCTACGAAGCAAAAATGACAAAGTCCAAAACATTGAAAATGAAGAAATTATGGTGCTAGAAGGCAACTGATCCTGAAATATGATGTATTTCATATTTATTTTGATTCTATTTTCAGAGACCTATAATTTCTTAGTGTGTTGAATTTAAGAGTATTTTTTTACAATTAAGGTAAAAGATTTCTTAAAGAGTTTTAAATTAATACAATAAAATGGCCATAGTTATAGTTCAATAATAGGCTACTAATTTAAAAAAAATAAAATACTTAAATTATGTACAGAGATATCAATCTGCACTGCTTCTAGACATATTGATAACAAAATTACCAGTAACTTTAGATTCTTAAATTTTTGTTCATCTACTAATGGGTTTCATTTTGGACAGAGAAGAGCCTCATTCATTTCTAAAGATGGTAAGAAAGCACTGCAAGTTCCCATGTGTTTCCTATGTGGGATGTGTAGGGTTCCAATTCTTGCAGCTGAAGCTATAGGGATGTGACGCAGTGAAGGGGTACGTGGAAACGATTTAAGGATCTAGGCTGCGGTATGCTCTTATGTATTAATTCAGAGATGATTATTGTTATTACTGTGCTAGGTGCTAGACATATCAATAAACAAAACTCAGACTTCAAAGAAACCAACATCAGGCAGATAAATATAATCCAGTGTGAAACTAACTAGTGGAGCTAAAATGACAATAGTAATTTTTAACTAAGTTTTGTGTGTGGACAAGAAAATCTTAAAAGATCTCTTGTTTAATTCCAGGGCAAAAGGGAATTTCAAATCATTAACAATTGACTGACCACTGCCTATGAATAAGACGTTTATCTATTGAGAATTAAAACATGTAATTCAGGCTCTCTGCTTTAACAAGTTTATGAACCCACTGACAAGATTTTAAATAATCCTGAAAGCAGTTCTAGTTAAGGGTAAGATGACATTACAGCCAACAGCCTGAGGGCTTCCTGAAGCCTCCAGCATCCTGGAATGCTTCAGGGAATGGCTGACCAGCTTGGGTTTTGAGGAAAGAGAGGACAAATTGGAAGCTTTGAGATAAAACGAAGAGGGAATTTCACCTAGGAAGTAATGAAAAAAGCAAAGATGCATAGAGCATTTTAGAAAGCACAATATAAATTTGTTTCAAGTTTACTTTAAAAAGGGGGAAATTGAGGAATATGGACAAAATCCCCTCTCTAGTCTACAACATTCCTACAGTTGCTAAGTTACCTAAATGGAATAGATAAGAAATGGCCTCCCTTATTAGGAGTAACTTGCTTTTACAAGGAGGTGCTTTTTCTTTACTTGTCCCTGTAGCAATCTGCATAATCAGGCTACTCTAGTCCATATGTGAAAGTAATTTTAAAGCTACTGGAGTCCTCTGCTATTGGCTACAGGCTTGCTATGTGCACAATAATCACTCTAACCAGGAGGTGCTCAATTGTATTTAGACATGGGTAGCAAACTGAGGAGTAGGGTAAAGGGTGTGGGACTGCAACAGAAAACCAAACCAGTGGTTTTCAACCTTGGCTGCACATCGGACTTACATGGAGACGTTTAAAAAACACAGTTGCTTGGGTCATACTCCTTGACATTCTGTCATTATTGGTCTTTGAGTGCACGCAGGGTTATCAGAATTTTTTGAAGCTTTTAGGTTTTACTAACGCACAGTCAAGTTTGCAAATCATTTGCTTCAGTCAGAATAATGCCCCTCACCCAAGATGCCCAAATCCTAATCCCTGAAACCTGTGAATATGTTACCTTACAAGGCAGAAAGAGGCTTTTTGCTGATGTGATCAGTTTAAGGATCTTGCAATGAGATGATTCTGGATATTCTGGGTGGGCCCACAGCAATCACAGAGGTCTTTACAAGAGGGGAAAGCAGGAGGGTCATACAGTCAGAGACATTGAAAGATATGAGAGGCTTGCTGTGAAAATAGATGATGGGGCCATTCACCAAAGGCTGCAGGTGGCCTTCAGAGGCTAGAAAAGGCAAAGAAACAGATTCTTTCTAGAGCCTCTAGGCAGGAGCCCTGCCAACACCTTGATTGTAAGACTTCTGAGCTCCTGAACTATTTGTATTGTCAAAGTCATTAAAGTTGCGATAGCTTGCTACAACAGCACCAGAAAACTAACGCACCACTCACCTAAATGTATCTCTTTCGAGGTTCATATTTTTTTTCCAATCTGAAATCCTCCTAGCTCAGATATGCACCTGCCTGTTCCTCACTTTATTTAGCTTTCTCACCAACATCATTTCCCAGTAAGGCCTCCCATGCTTATTCCCCGTGAACCAGCACCTCCTCCCTCTATTGCTCTTTACTCTCTACTTTGTTCACAGCTCTTATCACTACCTGAAAATTTTCATATTTATTTCTTTGTTTCTTATCTTTCTCTACCACTATAAGATACAAGACGGTAGATTTCATTTTTGTTCACTGCTACTTACCCAGTACTTAGAATTGTTTCTGAAAAGAGTAATGTTTAAATAAATATCTGTCACATGACAGTTACTAAATAAAACCAGCAACTCCCTCACTATTCTCCATGACTAGGGTAACTAACATCTAGTCTTACAGGACAAGTATACACAATGGTTTTATATTGTCAGAGAAAAAAGGAAATGTAGCTCAGGGATCCCATAGCCTTTTTAAAAAATAGTTTCCATGGAAGTGAATTGGTAAACTGTATTTAATTATATTTTTAAGGTATTATAAAAAAATCTTATAGTTCTTTCTAAAGTGGTAAAAGACTATAAAAGTGAGATAACTGTAAAAATGCTGCATAATTAATTATTAATAGACCTATTATTGAGGAATCATCTACTATTACTTTAAACTTAACTCTATCTGCTTAGGATATGTTCTTTGCTTTAATTATTTTGGAAAGTGACAGGCACAAAGTCTAAGAATTGGTATATGAAACAAACAAAACGGAAGACTCAGAATAATAATTGCTTTTCTTTTATACAGGTGGATCTTTAAAGTTTCTTTCTTTCTCTAATTTTTTCAAAACTTTAACTGGTTAATTCCGAGATAAAGTACTAGCAAGCAGTGCCTTCTACTGGTTATTCTTTTGGCATGTTAGTATTTCTTTTAAGGTTTGCAGTTTTGTATAAAAAGTGGGAAAAAAACTATAAAGAACCAACTCAAATTTTCACTGTTCTACAGAGTGTGGAGACCGTGAAGTCACCACAGTCGAGGTGACTTCGCCCCACCTCAAGCTACACCAACTCTTCTAATTGCCCACATGAAAAACAACATCAGTGTAACCTGGGACATTTATTCAATAGTTCATTTTTCCTTCTCTACTTATTAGTATATACAGTATCTAAAGTTAAACACAAGTACTTGGAAAGCAAGAATGTTATATTTTAATTTCTTAAAGTTACCATGACACTTAAAATGTCTTGCATTTAGTAAGATTTTAGTAAGTACAGGTCTATTTTTTACCACTTCACCTGGTCTTTCTAAGATTAATGCTAAGTTTATAACTGACTACATGATAAAGGTCTTTCCCATTGCTCTGTATTTTTTCCCTAAGTAGTCTAATCCTCTATGCTGAATGAGATACAATTAATTATATGGCAGCACAATCCCTAGCACATGGTTGGCCACTCACCGTAGTTTTCTATAAATAAGTGGATGAATTGAATGAGTGTTTACTTTGTGCTCGGCAAATTACCTTTGCGTTATGAGGAAACAGATGATTTAGATATGAAGCCCCTTCTGCTTCCCCCTTAAAGCAGTACAGTTTAGATGAAAATAGATAGAACTATACCCACTCATCCATTCATTCATTAATGGAAAATAAATAATGAAAGAAAATGTACTGAAAGACTACCTTATGCCTTTAGGTAGCAACATAATTATGAAATCAATGAAGAGTATTTTAAGGTAAATTACTTCTTATAAATATTAGTACTATAATAGAGAGACACCATCTTGCTAAAATAATGAGAGAATACTACAAATTACGAGAATTCAACAGGCTGATAAAAAGTGGATTAGACGTCAATAGAGAGAGAAGAGGAGAAATTACAGAGAGGAGAAATGACATCAGCAAATAAAAACATATATAAAGCTATGGGACCGTGAGCAGGATAGTTTGGTTAAAGCAGTAGATTCTAGGATGAGCAAATGCACCTACTAATGAAAGGTAGTGAGCATAAGATCATGATTTTTGTTAAATCCTATCAGGTTTGAATGTCTAAACAAAAATTAGAACTCGGTCCTAAAGGCAGTAGGGAACTGGTGATGGCTTGTAAGTCACATAATAATATAATCAAACTTGTATTTTAGAAAGAAAATTTCTTTGAGATTAGTAGATGATAGAAGGTTTAAGGTGGGAAGCATAGGTGGAGAACAATGTGGTGAGATATTTCAAAGATAAAGAGATGACTTGAATGTCTAATTTAGAGAATACTGCTATGTAGATAAATACATGAATTAGAAAGAACGACTAATTTGTAGGGAAATAAGTTCAGTTTAGAAGTAAATCTTTGTTCAATGCAGGATTAAAAAAAAGAAATCGCACATAATCAGAAAATGCAGGATTTCTGTGGAAGGAACCAAGGCTATGAAGTCTTTCACACACAAGTAGAGGGTTAACCTCTGACTGAAATTATTTCTCATTGACTTGTTCCATAATGCCGAGTCAGCGTTTTTATTCTTCTTCTTTTATAAAATAGAAAACTGAGTCATAAAGTGGTTAAATACTTTTCATTGTTGTAGTACTCAATCTTAGCGCTATCATAGATAGCAGTTAAGAGCAGAATTGTCTCTCCCAGGGAAAAATAAGGAGAAAATAGAGCAAAGAAGAGAATAATCTGAATCTTGCAGTCCATCCTAGTTTGGGAGACCAGTGTATAAAAAGGATTGAGCAAACAAGACAGATAAAGAAAAGTCAAAATGATAAGCAAAGCAGCTTAATTATTCTCTAAACAATTCTAGAAAACTAAACATTCTGAGTATGAACGTTAAAATGCTGGATCATGGCATTTATTTAATTTAGCACAAATGAACAGGTTTTGATTCAAATGAATGAAACAACCAACACTTCTATGTGATTTATTAACGTAGAATTACACAAACTCAGCACGTCATTTTATAAAGAAAAATCAACTTCATTACCTTTAACTATGAATTTCAATTGTTATTCATATCTTATAGTTTGTTATTTTTCTTTATAACATGTTTTGACTATCTTCATTTTCCTACAAGTTCAGAGTCAGCTTTGTGTTTACCCTGTGAACACTCTATGTATATTTTATAACCAAATCTGTCATATATAATGTTCAAAAGCTTTTTAAATAGAAAATTGATTTGTGATACATTTTTCTTCTCTTTTCTCTAAATCCTCTTTGCCATCAATTTCTGATATAGAATATGCCAATCTCTATACTTCTCTCCCTGTTGCTTCCCACGTACAATGACTGCATTCATTATACTGTTATTTAGAGGCATCAACAAGTTCATCAGATCTTGGCACATACTATAAATGGAAGTAGAAACACAGATTTCATATAAATACAAAAACAGGTAACAGAGAATGATAAATAAGACTAGTCTCCCTCTTAAAACTTACTATACTTTTTACCAGAGCAGACCCTTATTTCTGCTAGTATTTATAAACAAAACTTACCATAACACTGAAGTCTAAAAATAGAAGTAATTTTTGAGCTATAGCTACTTAGGAAGAAATGTATTATTTTGGTCTCAAATGCAACTTGAATTTAGATAAAAAATGTAATAAAAATTACAAAAGCTTAAACTGCATTTAAAACGATGTTAATTAAAAATGTAGTCACTAAGAGTTTTGTCAAGGCTGTTGCTTGTGTTTACCTCATCATATGATTTGATTCTGAGATGGTCTCTACACTGAAGTTATGTGGTCCATTACTTTTCCTTTTCTCTGATAAGAATAGCATCACTTTTAACTTGTACACCACCTGTTTGCCCCTCTATTTGCTCACATCTCTGCTCTTACCAAATAGCTCTCTCCAGAACTGTCCAAACAACCAAAGAGTCAGAACATAGAGGGAAGAATTAAGAAGGAGAAAAAATTAAAAGGTACAGGATTCTCCTCAGAATATGTAGAAAATGAAAAGAAAAAAAGCAGAAGTGAAAGAGTGATAAGGAATGACTCAAAAAGAGAACTGAATTCTTGTCAGTACCTGAAAGAAATGAGTGCATCTTTATTAGTTGGATACAGGATATTTCAGGAGTGCTTGAATAATGTAACCAAAGTACACAATAAAATTAACTTTATAGTGTCCATTCGTTTTTGTTTTCTACTCAAGGGAGACAAGTACCAAAGGTAAGCATTTATAAATAGTTTATGATAGTAAACTTCCATCTTATAATGATTCGGAATTCAGTTTTATTCTTTTTCTACTTTCTTGTCTTACTGTTTTACTAATAATCGTAAGTTATAACTTATTCCAATGTTAAAACATGTGTTACTGGATGAAGACCCACAAAACTTCTATAAATAACAAGATTGCTTTATATGAGCAACCTCATCACTGGGCTCTAAAGCCCAGACTTATCTAAATAAATGCATCTGCCAGCTAAAAATTTGGATGTTTATGTTATATGGTATTATTTAAAAATTAATCCATGCTTGCTAAAGGCTTAAGACAATACTATGCATGATATATATAATGATATAAAAATTATTAAATTTAATTAAACTCATCCCATAGTATTCTACTTAGAAAATATAGAATTAATTATGAGTCTGACAAGCTGAAGGAAAACTAGTTAGGGGAACTTTCATAGTGAATACAAAGTCACTTTTATAAAGAGAAGAGCTATTAAGCATTTTTACAGAATGCTAGATTATTTTGAAAAATTATCAAAAATTTTCTCATGATTTGCAATACAAGGCAATGGCAATAAGCACTCTCTACTGAAAAATAATCTAATTTTATTTGACTCACTTAATAATTGTTATAATTTTATTTTCTTATCTCAAACACTTATTTGTGAACTATTAAATATTTGATTACACAATCTTTTTAATCACCAAATACACTAACTTCAATTAAATCTATAGAAAACAACATAAATAAGATTTTTAAATATTGAAGAGAAATTTCTTTTAAGTTATAAATAAATGACAAAATGCATACATTTAGAAGAAAAAATAAAAGTTATAAAATACCAATTTGCTGCAAATTATTTAATCTGTGTATTGTTATGAATTTGTCACTAATCAAAAACAAACAAACAAAATAACATTTAACCTTGAGCCATCTACAGGTTAAAAAATGTCAAAGTCCTTTTGTTCCGATTATTTATAAATTACTTTGAATGATCTAGCATTAAGATTTGTGGTTCTAAAAACTTGTAATTATAGTTAGAGAAGGTATACTTTTTAAGGAAATAAAAAGCTTTTTCCATTTGAGCCTGGGTTTTGCCTTTCTGACAGCTCTAAGTCCACAGGATGTGGAGGGATGATTTAAATTTTACATCAAAATTGTGACTGCACTAGACTTTTTTCTCCCTTCTCAAGGGAGGCATTGTTCTTGCCTTTCCATAACCAGGCATGACAGCGCCAGACTGGAGTCATACGGCTGGTCTCTGAGTCAGCGTGAAAGTGCTCACCTCCTGAGTTTCCCCAGATGCTCGGCTCCTTGTAAGTCTGAAAGCTGAGCACTGAGTAGCCACATACTCCAGTCCTGGGACAGACAGAGAATTGGAGGGGGAAACCTAGAGATTAGCAAAAACTGTGTCTTCCAGTGCACACTGTACAACTCTATTAATAACAATAAGAAGAAACAACAACAAAAACCCATACATTGAATAGGAGTACCATTTATCTAGACCAAAAATTGGGACAATTTGTTAACAAGTATTGCATGCTTCTGAGTTAAAGAAATAAAGTTAAAAAATCAGAAGCCTTTTGGATGTTTCTCAGACATGTGGTTGCCACATGTATAAATTTCAGGTTAAAGACAACTGGATAGAAGAGTGAAAGAATATTGTATGAAATGCGTATCAATTCTCAAGATCTCTACAAAGGTAATTTTAAGAACTGTCTGTAGAATCCCTGCAAAGGAATAATCTTTACTGCTGTCTATCAGAACAATTGCTAGTGAATCAGGGACTCAATTTCTGTTGTTCTCTCCTTGAATAAAGCTCACTGGGTAATTTGAGAGTATCCATGTCTTGTGTATATGTGCAATCCTATGTGTGTGTATGTGTGTGGGGGGGGTGAGAGAGAGAGAGAGAGAAGGGGGAAGAGGAGGGTGAGCAGGAGGAGGAAGGCAGAGAAGACTTTTACTGCATAATGATATGTTAATGGGAATTAATACTCTCTTTTTATACAACCATGTTATTAAGAATTGGACATCACCATTTTAATTTAATCCTAATCATATCCTAACATTCTTTATTTACAATAAAATTTAAACTATTTGGTTGGAAGTTTTCGGTATTTTAAAGGGAAAAATAAAGAAGTAGAAACAAACTCTTTTTCAGTTTGTTAACCCATATACAACATAAAAGAAAAACAACCTAAAGGAAATGTAATATGTAACCATTACTATCATAGTGAGTAATATTAACCTGTAACTTTTTCTTTCTGAAATAATGCCACTCATTTTTTTCATATTATCTGCATGAGGATATGTGCATATCTACATATGTTCCCATGTTCACACATATGTGGACATGTTTATAATAACCTATAAAAACAGTTCACCAGTTTCTTCATATTTATAGTGAAAGAATATGTATTTTCACTCAAATATCACTGGTCAAATGAAATGCATATGCAAAAAAATAAACAGTTTTTAAGCAAGAAAGAACATCTATTTAGGTTTAATGATATTGACCCCTCTGTAAAAATATGATTTCACTAATTTTAATGACTTTGTCATTTTGACTCTCCCAAGAGATTCTCCCTTTGGCAGAACCACAAACAGGATATAAAATTTTATTTTCCAAATTACCCTGAAGTACTTATTTTGAGTCTCTTCCCTATCTTCTTATCTGAGCATCCTCTGAAAAGCCCACCCCCCACCCTTGCTCTCTCTCCCTTCTCACATTACTGGCTAAGTCTAAATAAATAGCAAATTGTTCCATAATCAAAAGTGACTTATTCTTAGCATGGTGTATGCCTTGAAATAAAATCTGTGGCATGTTTAATTTATTTAGGATCTAATAACGATGACAAAAATAATTAAGTAACCAGTCTCGTTTTAATTTCTTTTGTTTTCAAAGGTCATTGTGAAATCAAGCAAGTTAAGCCTTCAAAAGTAAACCTCTAGAGAATGGTGTGCTGTTTTTTTTCCCCTAGCAGAAATGAGAAAGGAGGCTCACAACTAAAAGCAATACTGAACATCAATGTCAGATTTGTTGGGAATGACTAAGTAGTTCAATGAAGAAAAATATTATGACCCCTACCCTTTCTGGAATCAAAATAACCCTGGCAAGGAAAAGTTTACGCTTTGCTAAATTCAGGCCAAAGTTAGGGGACTCGCTCTTCCTTTCCAGCCCCATACACACTTGGGTGCAGTCTGTTTCTACAACAGCTGGTGAAATATGAACAAAGTAAAAAATATTTATGTTATATTCAAAATAGACTGCAAAGAACATATATACCGTGTACAAAGCTTTCCTAGGACAACAGCTTCTGATGGGCAAGTTAGGCACACTAGGCAAAGGCACATTTCTGAACTTCCCGGCAAAATGAAGAATTTGCCATTATAATCATGAAAAGTCCAAAAGTAAGGGTGCAGTGCCAAAGACGATGAGCATCTATCAACCCAAACTCCAAAACAGCGGGATGCAGCCCGGGTTGATGTTACGAGAATGCTGAGTCTCTTCATTGGTTCCTTTCATGCCAAAGCTTCTTTGCTTGGATGAATATGAATTAAATCCATAAGCTTTCTTATTTTTCTAGCTTGACCTCTAAACTCATTTTACGTCTTAACTGTTTATCTTCTTCCCCCATTAATCTTTCTGGTTTTAGCACATTCTCTGTTGTTTTTAAAGGGGAAAAAAACCTTTAAAAGCATGGTTCATACTGCCACTGTGGACAAGTCAGGAATGTTAGCTCTTCTCTATAAATGGGTACAAACTATTTATTCAGTAGTGACTTAAAGGCTATCAGTTCCCCGCCTGTGAAATAAAAATTCAATGATATGGCTGGCATATTTTGTAGAGAAAAAAATCATCAAACTCTTATGAAGGTATGACACGTGTAAAAGCACAAAATGATCTCAGTGCAGGGTTCACATGGGAGTTCAAACAGGGCTGACAGTAGTGTCACCATCAAATTTCCATTTAAAAATGTTTTTAAGTATGTCACCTAGACAAACTTTTTTTAAACAAATACTTTTCCTATTTGCTTTCTCTTTTCAAACAGTTCTATGGCTAAGCACACACAATGTAGATGTTCCTTAAAATACTATATCACTACAATAGGAATGTCTAATTTATTGTAATTTCAGTCAGTAATATGGCTGAGTTCTTCCCTGTTTTGTTCATTAAAATATAGCTGATAAGAAATTTCACTGGTTAACACAATGAATTTACCCATATCACCATGAAGTCTGTCAGTAGAAAACCTAAGAATTTTAAAGATGTTCATTTTACAAATCTATAAAAGAAGAACTAATCAACCAAAAGCAAAACTTTAAAGGTGAAATCTTGCACTCAATAGAGTGTTTACCATTTAGTTTTATAGATCCTCTGCCATATTTTCTGCTGTTCTGTAGTATTTCCCCCAAAGCTTAACAAAGGCCCAGCTGTATAAACCAGTTCTGTCAAAAAACACAGTTAAGGGATGGATAAAACAGGGAGGGGTGTCTAACATGCTGACCACTGTCTGAGCTTATGAGGATAAAGGAGCCTTGATGGAGAAAAGTAATCATCCATTGCTGTTTTTTTTTTAAACCTCATTACCACATGCTAGAACATTTTTTTCCACTACCCAAACACCCCCATTCTGATCCCCCACAACTGAAAGACCTTTGTGTTCCAAAGGGGACAGAGTTCTCCCCTCCTCCCCTCTCCTTCTCTCTCACTCTCTCTTGGTGTCTCTCTCTCTCTCTCTCTCTCTCTCTCTCTCTCTCTCTCTCTCTCTTTCTCTCTGTCTCTTGTTATTCTGCTGTAGGCATGATCATTTAAAGGCTTCTTAAAATACTGGTTTCCTCTCCATTAAACCACCCATACCCAGTTCCCTAAAAACATTTTTAATGGCTATATATAACCATATTAGCCATTCATATAACTAAATATTATCAACAGCTTTGGATTGCAAGACAGTTACTTCTGCCAAGACTACAAGAGAACATACATTAGTTTAAAAGATAATAAAGCATATAAAATTGAAGTAGAATGAGTGCTGGACATTCTAAAGAATGTTTAGTGTAGAACACACATTTCAAAAGAATTGGCTATGAGCACACTCAGGATAGCCTACATGAGACATGTTTCTGAAGTTCGAAGGAAAGTTCAGATGGAGATAATTAATCCTTTCAAAATCATCTTCTCATGTGTCCAAGAACATCAAACCATAGAGATGATTTTCCAGAGTCTTAAATACTCATTTCCTATTTTCACGTTTGTCATTCTTATATACTACACTGGCATTATTTATAAAGGACTGAAGCCAAGTTGCACACAAAGAGAACTACCATAACTGCATTTAAAGAGTCAGGGAAGCATATGAAGTGTCCAAGGAAGTCCCTAGGCAAGAGCCACCAGAATGTATATGGAGAGAGCTGTATCATCTGTGAAGTTCTATTTCAGGGTGCCCTTTGAGGTTGGGACAAATACTTGTGTGTTATTAAAGCCTCTATTTACCCATAGATCGCAGCAGCTGCAATCACACTGTCTTCTTCACACTGTCTAGTCAATGACCGGAAGGAATTACCCTTTTCGAGATGGGGTAAATGTGATTCCTTTGGCAATCTGTACACTCTTCTATAAAATGTGTATTCATAATGCAAGGCATCGTTTTGTTTAGAATGAACTATGTTGCTTTCAGAGTTTATCTCTTTCCATATCCACACCTGGAGTAGGCCCTAGAGCAACAGGCACTCATATTTCTGCTTGCTTCATGTGGTATTCTGCTCTCAGAAGTAATGAAATAGTCTCCTTGCAATAAATACTTGGTCCTGATGAAACAAGCTGAGCATATCAAAGTGCATCAAAAACAATACCTGCCAATGTTGTATTCAAATCAAGTAAAATACAGAAAAATAATTGTATACTCCATATAGCAAAAGAGAGCAATGGTTAAACAGTCACTTCTTTACAATCATGAACTTATAACCTTGCCTTTCATTAATATACTTAGTAAACTCTCCAGAAATACTTGTGCATAATCTATTGAACAGTCACAAAATCCACCAAAATATTACTATAAAAAAGAAAACCGGTCCTGACCAGTGTAGCTGAGTTGATGGGGCATCATCTCGCAAAGTGAAAGGCCCTTGGTTCTTTCCCGGTCAGGTCACATGCCTGGGTTTTGGACTGTCTCCAGTAGGGACAAGAGCAAGAGAAACAACTGATGTTTCTCTCACCCATCGAAGGTTCTCTCCCTCTCTTTCACCCTTCCGTCCCCTCTTTCTAAAATTAAATAAATATAATCTTACAAAGAAACCCCACTAAAATTAGCACAATTCTATGACATCTTAAGCAAATTTATGATAATTTAAATGATTATTTTATGTAAAGCAAATTACTGCAATATATGTTTTTAAATGATTTTTCTCCAAAAATAAAAATATATTTATAACTTCTGTCACTTTTATTTAAATGTGAGCTTTTACTGAACATTGTTGTTAGATCTACACTAAGTAAATGTTCTTTTTGCTTCTAAATTTTTTTCATTAGGTTCTTTTTTTTCTTTTAGCACCCTCTTTGCAACATCCTCTTTTTGTGGAACCACGATACACAAATATTTAATGACGAAAACCACATACAGAATCACTCCTAATGCCCACATCAGCCAGATGATATCCTGTTCTCACATGATATCTTCACAGTGGTAGGCTATCAATTTTTACTTGGGTTTCTACTAATTTCTTCATTTAAATGCTTATAGAAGATACAATGTGTTATTACACTTCCAAAATAGTTCAGTCTGGAGTAGTTTGACCCAGCATTTTAGTTTTGTTAATACAGGGAAGATTTTGGGGAAGTAGCTTAACCTCCAATTTCTCTTGAGGAAACGTCTAAAGAAATCACAACCTTTGTAAACAATTTGTGGAATCATCTCCAAAATAATTACCTTGAGCCCAAAATTAAATCATTTCCTATCAAATCAACTACTGTTGGTGCTAGCTGTGTAATCAAGCCTTAAAAATTATAGTAGGGAAACAGAATGTATAACCTGACTGTGTTTTTAATTTTTTCTTAGTAGTTTGTCTACAAATACATATCCACCATAATAAAAGTAGGACATTGTCCTCACTTATTAACATTCTATAATATATTCTAAGATGCTTTAATAGTTTGAAGTGATTTAGGTCAAATCAACATAGGCTTATTAAATAAACATTTAGGTAAATATAGTAGCAACTGTTTCAATTTTATTTATTTTCTTTTTAAAAAATTTTTATTGTTATTCAATTACAGTTGTATGCCTTTTCTCCCCATCCCTCCACCCCACCCCAGCTGAACCCACCTCCCCCCCACCTCCACCCTCCCCCTTGATTCTGTCCATGTGTCCTTTATAGTAGTTCCTGTAATCCCGTCTCCTCACTGTCCCCTCCCCACTCCCCCCTGACCATTGTTAGATTGTTCTTAACTTCAATGTCTCTGGTTATATTTTGTTTCCTTTTTTCTTCTATTGATTATGTTCCAGTTAAAGGTGAGATCATATGGTATTTGTCCCTCACTGCCTGGCTTATTTCACTTAGCATAATGCTCTCCAGTTCCATCCATGATGTTGCAAAGGGTATAAGCTCCTTCTTTCTCTCTGCTGCGTAGAATTCCATTGTGTAAATATACCATAATTTTTGGATCCACTCGTTTGCTGAGGGGCACTTAGGTTGCTTCCAGTACTTGGTTATTGTAAATTGTGCTGCTATGAACATTGGGGTGCATAGGTTCTTTTGGATTGGTGTTTCAGAGTTCTTAGGGTATAATCCCAGCAGCGGAATTGCTGGGTCAAAGGGCAGTTCCATTTTTAGTTTTCTGAGGAAATTCCACACTGTTTTCCACAGTGGCCTCACCAGTTTGCATTCCCACCAACAGTGCACTAGGGTTCCCTTTTCTCCGCATCCTCTCCAACATTTGTTTGTGGATTTGTTTATGTTGGCCACTCTGACTGGCGTGAGATGATACCTCATTGTGGTTTTAATTTGCATCTCTCTGATGGCTAGTGATGCTGAGCATCTTTTCATATGTCTCTAGGCCCTCTGTATGTCTTCCTTGGAGAAGTGTCTGTTCAAGTCCTTTGCCCATTTTTTAATTGGGTTGTTTGTCTTCCTGGAGTGGAGTCGTGTGAGTTCTTTATATATTTTGGAGATCAGTCCCTTGTCTGAGTTATCATTGGCAAATATGTTTTCCCATACTGTTGGTTCTCTCAATTTTATTTCTTTAAAAATAATTTATACTTTCTCATGGTGGAGAAATTCATTAGGAGGAAAAGGCACAGACATTTGTGTAATTATAATAACAAAATTACGTATCTAAGTGTAGTAAAGCACAGGGGTTTACTGATTCCGAAGGAACCAGATATTTTTCAAATCAACTACTATTATCTTAATAATTTAAGAATTGTTTTTCAAATCTGTGCTAGTGGTTCACATTTATTTATTTTTATCTTTATTCAATCTTTATACAACTTTTGTACTATAAGTAATCTACTTGAAAATTCTAGATTAAAATACAAAACCTCACATTCTAATCTTTATCTCTAATACTGAAACCCATCTATCAAACTTTTTAATCCCAAAGAAACTTTTTAAACCACAATCAAAATGAGTTTACCCACTTTGGATATTGAACTTCCAGAGTTACTTTGTGAGGTACTCACTTTGAATTATAAACTCCTTGACCCACAACAATATTACTCATTTTTGGATCTCAAGCAGGATTTTGCATAGAACATAATAAACCAAAGTGAAGGAATGTGGACAGTACTGAAGAGCAAGCTTTGATTAAACAAACATGAGGTGAGTCTTAGTTACACTATCTCCCAGCTTTGTGACCTTGACCATATTACTTAACCTCTCTGAGTCTCTGTTTCCTTACTGTACAAAGTATCAGCTGCATTTACAAGGAAGTAAATAAGTATATATATAAGCAAGTAGCACTTTACCAAACACACTATATGTATTGGCTAAATGCTCTCTACTGTTATTATTATTAGGGATTGAATTGAGTTGAATCTAATTTAAACAATTCAGTTGTAAAGCATAGTTAAGGTTAGGGTATGGTCCAACCTAATTAGCTATGAGAAGCCATCTGTGTTTAATATATTTTGACCAATGAAAAATAGCCAAGAGTTATTTTAATACTTCTATACAGCCATATTTTTTATTTTTGAATTAAAAATATAAGGTTTAGTTGGCTGCACTAGGCTAAGATTTCTGAATCTTGCTAGAAAAGTGAGTAATCAACTCTACTATCTGGTAACGCAGCGTGTTTGGCCTTCAAATAATTTTAGTTGCAAGCTAAGTGAAAAGAAATCACTCTTGTGTGACACTGAGAAGTATGCTAGCAGTCTTTGGACTACTGAAGTAGCCCAATGTTACCCCACTGCTAGGAATTCAGAATATGGACTTTGCTGCATGACACTTACATCCAAACAACTTATATAAAATAGGCTCCTTCTACCTGCTTTCAGAGGGTGAGGTAAATCCCTTTAGGATAAGGGTAAGTAGTACATGGTATTACAAGATTCAGTCATTGTAAAGGTTTCATTAGAAATTGTTGTCCACATAAACAATTTCCCCATTTTAGATATGGGACTTAACACTTCCAGACAAAGAGATGGTTTCAGTTGGGAAGAACCAGTGTGGAGGACTCCTCGCATCACTGGGTTTGCTGCACTAGTACAGTGAGAAACTCCCAGTTTGGCTTAGATTGACGCCTAACATTTTGTACGACCATCTGAGGACTCTGAGGCTAAACCCAAAAAGGATAATTTTGACTAGAAAAATCAAGCTATTACAACAGAGTGGGAAAAAATAACTAGCAAACTACTCAGAATTTCATTTTCAATCTCTATAACTATTCAGTTACTGAAACAATTGATGAACTCTGTTCTTTCCCCATATATTATCAATCAATAATTTTAGCCATCCCCATTCCCCAAATGACCCTGTAGTTCTCCTAAAAACATTTTGCACTTCTAATAAAATACTTTAAAACAAAGAAAGATAGCCACAAATACTCCAAGAGAAAAACAATTGAGTTAGAATGCTCTATCATCATTTGGCAAAAGAAAATCAATCTAAAATGTAAAGTTTCAGGCAGGTATCTTCTGGCTATCACCAAAAAGCAGACTGAAATAATAGCTACTTCAAAACTGAGTGATGTCAAGAGAGATTAAACACCACCAATCCCTTTCCATATGGACTATATCCCTTCAGCTCATGGAGTATTTAGAAACGAATCAGAATTAATAACCACCGCTGTCACAATACTCTCAAGAAATGTAAACCTTCGTTCATATTTTGGAGGTACTGCAGACAAATACAAGAAACAGCACAGAACTATAATCTAATGGAAGGTAATACAATTAAATTATATTTTCTGTTGAACATCAATGTTACCAATATTATTTTTTATATTATTTTAAAGGCAAACACTGGGTAAAAGGTTTTATAATAAATAATCACCGTAGCCTTCCTGATTCTTGAAACCCACAGAGCATTATCAAGGAGTGTGTTGTTAGAATCCGCACTTCAAATGTTAATATGGGCATCAGTCCAGGAGCCACTGCTAAAGTTCAGGTCTTAGATGTTTTTACCAACTTGTGTGGCAATTTCTGCCTATGGAGGAATTTCTATCCGGGATTTCTGAATACACAAAAATGTGTTAACTTCTAAAATATTATACATGGATTTTTGTGCTATACACAGCACACACATCTCTCTCTCTATATACACATATATATGTATGTATATATGTGTGTATACATATATAAACAAAAATTGTTGAAATATAAACTTCTGCTTTGGCAGAGGTTATTTTGTTTTTTTGTGTGTGTGGTTTTAGAGACATTACCAGGACTATTCATTCATTCATTTATTGATAATACTTATTGAAGGTCTGCTATGTGTTAGTTGCCCTACTTTGCAGAAGCTAGCATATAAAAAGAAAATTATAATGCTATGCAATATACAAAATATATACAAATAGTGAAGAGAGAATAAAAGAAGAGTTAAAAGCAGAAGTTCAGAGAAGGTACATTTAGGCTCAGTGTTAAAAAGAACCTGCTAACTGCCACAGCCGCCCAAAAATGAAATTGCTTGTCTCGTGGGATGATGAGGGCCACGGCACTTTCAGGATCCAAAGGGAAGACAGATCACACATCAGAAATGCTACCGAGAGGACTCATGCGCACCTTTAAGCAGCCGAACTAGTCAACCTTTATGGTTCCTTCCAATGCCTCTGCATTTTACTCTTCTTAAAAAGATCAAGTATGATTTGCTAATACTATTATTATGCTATATATTATAATAAACAACAGAATTTACTGCATCTAAAATGACAGTGAAAATGTTGGAAAATGAAAATTATAAGGGCATAAATAGAAATTTTCATTAGAACCAATCAATTGGACATACAGGGTGGGACAAAAGTAGGTTTGGAGTTGTTTGTACAGAAAGTAATATAATTAATAAATAATAACACAAGAATAAACTGTGTCTCATGAACTGTAAACCTACTTTTGTCCCACCCTGTATACTACATATTCTTGGATAATTCTTTATAATATGGTCATTGACAATGTGACTATTTTATAAATTACACAGTATATTTTCCTTCAGTTTTAAAGTAACGCAAAAGCTGACAATAGGTTATATGAGTTATATCTTAAGATTGATGGTGGATTGAACATGACTGCTCTTCCCTCATCCTTCTTTCAAGCCATTAATATGCATTTATATTTGATATAAACACAGGGAGACATATCAATATGGTATATGCATCTTTTATGCCTACTAGCAATACAGCTCTAGTATTTTCTTTAAATTTCTGTTTTTCCATTTCCTAATGAATTTAGGGACTTCATATGGATTTTTTTTCTTTACTCAAAGTATTTCATTTTAAATCTCAAAGCATATGGTTCCTAGGGATTTCTATTTTGAGGTAGCATGGGCATGCAGTTTTAACATCTTCTCTTTCCTCCATCTAAGTGTCATGCGATCTTCCACCACAGAGAAAGGGCTGGTACCAACTTCTGCACTGCCAGTTAAAATACCTGAAGCTGGTAATCATCAACATCGTGGGATCAACCAAAAGTATCAGAATGAACATTTTACCATATGACTCATTTCAGATAATGAATCTGATTCTTTGTTTGCTGACTATATTTATATTGGATTGGCCAAAAAGTCTGTTTAGTTTTTTTCTGAAAAATAGAACACACGTTTTTTTCATTTTCACCAATAGCTTTACTGATTTGGATATTTTGAGTATGTCGGCTATCTCCCATGTAGAATAACATTGACTGTTCTCAATTAATGTCTCCATTTGATCGCTATCAACTTCAACTGGTCTACCCAACCGTGGATCATCGTCTAATGAGAAATCTCCAGCCCAAAACTTTGCAAACCACTTTTGACATGTTCAATCAGTCACAGCACCTTCTCCATACATTGCACAATCTTTTTTTTGTTGCATTTCAGTTGTGTTTTTATCTTTCTTTTAATAATACAGCATAATATGCCAACATTTTGCTTATTTTCTTCTATCTTTAATACTAAAATGGCTACACAAAAAAATCACCAATTGTGATTTTTTAAATGTATGCTGATATGACAGCTGTCACAATACAATCTAATAAAATTGTTTTGAATGACGTTAAAGACAATTAAGTGCTACTAGAGCCATCTTAAAAAAAAAAACCAAATGAACTTTTTGACCAACCCAAAAGATATACGAATTTGCTGTAATAAAGTTCTGCTATATTTGATCATACATTTCAGAAGTTCATCCACTTGTATTTCAGAAACTTATATATAAAGATAACAATGCTCCTAAACCATCCATTTTAACATTTTTCCTAAAATAGTCAATATTATAAAAAAAATCAACTAGAAATCAGAATGCATTTCAGAGAGTCACAAAAATCCAGAAACTGCGAGGCACTCGGCAGATAATACCATGAATAAAGGACATAGTGTCGCGTGCAGGTGCCAGCAGCGTAATGGGGTATCGGCGACAGGCAGACTGTAGAAATTCACAGAGTGTACGACCAGACTTAGAGCGGTTGTTGGGACCTCACTCAGGTTCATGGTGCTCAGCGGCGGTTGCTGGTTCAGTGTGATCAAAACATCCAGTTATGAAGAAAAACCAAATATCTGGATTTTCATGAGAAATCTCCAAAAATTTAATGTTAGTAGAACAAGAACAACAATAAACAACCATAGCAAGTTCGTCAGTTTTTGACCTTCAGTTTAATGTGAATCTAACAGTGAATAGAAAGCATTTGGTATTAGAACTATTTCTGAATATTTTAGCATTTCTTGTCACTTTAGCTATAGTTTCTTCACTTAAATGTAGTAATGACAAAATGTGGCTAATACTTCCACAGCACTGAGCATAAAACAGTAACTAGAATGTATATCTATTATCTATCTACTTACCTATCTAATCTTTACAACCCTACAAACAGTCACTATTACTGTTCCTATATGTGGCTAAGGAAACTAAGGGACTGAGGTAAAGTGACCCACCCAAAGTCACCCAGTTAGTAGAGAGCAGGGCGGAATTCAATCCGGAGAGTCCATGTTTTCAACCACTACACTGTTTCTATGGCAAATGTCTATGAGGTGCATCAAACATACAAACTTTCACCCCCCAAAAAACCCTACCAAAAAGTTGACATATCTACTGGTAAGTATATTTGTACCACTTATTAATGAGTGAGACAGTCTGGAAAACAGAGACTCCAAAATGCTGAAGCATTTGGATGATTTGGACAGCGTACTATAATATTTGACACTAAAATTATCCCAGAAAATGCTGTTCACATGATTAGTAAACTCTATTGTAAATCTAATATATTCTCTGTAGCCCCGTTGCCAACTATCAGGATTATTTAACCCGCACTCTTTTTGCCTAAATGTCTATTTACTTATGGCATATTATCTTTTCTAAAATAGGTTTTCCCACCCCTGCTGCCAATGGAAAAAAATGATTTTAAAAGGATTAGCTAAATTAGAAATTAGAAATTTCTAAATTGAAATTTTCTAATAGAAAATATTATTATGCCAAAGCAATAGAAAAAAATCCTTATTTATAATGAGTTTCAATTTGTTTAATTTTAATTTACCTAAAATATAATTTCCTAATTCCCAGATTGTTTGTATTTTACTTGCAGATGACCTTTGATGTATTTCCAGTATGAGACAAACTTTAAGAATGCTTAGTATAGTCTTTGAGGGAATCTGGTAGTCTAGCCAGTTAATTCTTTAACATTAATAATAAACCAAGACAAAATTCCCAGCATAGAACAATGACATTTCTTGTTTATGTCCCTTAATTTTCCATTTTGATTTCAGTCTCAACTGGGTATAGGAATGATAACTTTCACACAGATTACATGTGAACTGGAAGCAGAAACTCATTGACACAGTTTCCATGAATCTTCTCATGAAGAGCCAGAGGAAACCAGATTGTCACTGGCCTGATCCATGGACCTGCTCTTATGAAATATACCTGACAAGAATTGTCTATAAATAGGAGAAAAAAAAGTAGATTAGTGGACAGAATCTAAAACATATCTTACCTAGACCTACATTTCTGTAGTAACTTTGAGAGCCTCAAAATAAGCAGTGTATAAAATACAACTACAATAGCATAATTCAAATAAAAAAATTTTGTTCATTAAGGTTTATAAACAATGCTGATAAAAGCTAATAACGTTGTGAAAGAATAAATGTTTAATAGATAGCAAGGTGAGCTGCTATTTAGACAGGCAATTTTAGGAGGATGGAGACTATGTATATATATATTTTTCATTTCTATCTATCTCAGGCTAACACAGTGTCTGACAGTGTGTTTTTGTTGAGTGATTGTCCAAATACATAAAATAATTCTTCCATCTACATTGTTTAAACTATTACTGGTACACAATTCACCTAATACACTCTTTCAAAGGGAATATATGAGTTAGAACAGGCTCTGAACTGCCAAGAAAGCCTAATAAAAAAGTACAAAAATAATCAACAGGAGCAGTGCATCAATCAGAGGAGGTCTGATCATGATTAGGTAAGAGCATTTAAAAAACCTCAAATTTCCGTTCATAAGTAGAATTTAAAGCAGCTGTTCAGCACTAGCACAAAGTCTGCCCTAAGAATTAAAAAAGAAAAAAAAATATAAAGCAAATCATGGCAGCAGAGAAATTATTGCTCTAAGACCTCAAAGTTGATATGACCTTAAAAAAAATTAGAAATCCAAAGGAACAATTTTGCCTTTTCATATTGCACAGCAGACAAAAAAGAATCTGGTATTCCAACGGTGGGGCCTCTGTTTTTAAACATGAAGAAGAGGTGTTTCCCTTAAAAGCAAAGGTCTTAGGGGACATGTCTGTCACAGCAGTTATTTTCTGTTTCACTTGTTGGCAAACTTACATTTCAAAACAACAACAAAAACGAGCCTCCCCAGCTCCCTGTAAACCAAGGAGGTAGAAACAAAAAATATTTCAAAGCAAGAAAGCAAACAGACTGTGAGGACTGAAACTCAGACCAAAGGCATCTGCTCTCCAACTCACACTCCCCACAACCACCCAGCCTTCTTACAATCTTACAGATTTTCCTAAGAGATGTTGCCATTTTAGCTTTGTTTTTCCCCAAGTTCTGGCAATACCCATCACTGCAGGCAAGGCAGCAAAGCCACTAGCAGAATCCAAACCGGAAAACAGAAAAGCTGTTCTGTCTTTTCTTCCCCGCCACTCCATTACTAATTTATTTTTTCCAAAGTAAAACTCCATTCTATCCAAAACAGCAATCACTAACTTCCAGCATATAACAATTATTTCATTAGGAGCAAGGAATACAGAAATGATTACCGTCTGCAGGGGGAAAAAAAAGACTAGTTGACACACCAAACAATTTCCCCTTCGGCTCCCAGTTTTTTCAAAACTGAATAATACTATAAACTAGCTAGTGGGTTCCTCCTTTAAAAAAAAAAAGACCAAAGCGATCTTTGTTTTCACTCTTTTCTACTATACCTACTCCTGAATTCTACCCAATATGGTCATTGCCAACACAGCTTCCTGTTGTTCAGTCTTGATTTAAAAAAAAATGAAAGAAGGAAAAAAAGGAAGAAAATAATAGAAAAGAACAAAATGTCAGATGCCATGTTGCCATTGATTATCAATATATCATTTAGAATATAAGAATAATACTAAGACAAGACTCTTCGAAAGATACCAGTTTTGAAGTTCTACCGACACATAGTGCTTATATTTTTCCCCTTTAAATTTACAATCGACAGCCCACAAAATGAAGCCAGGGTTTTGTGTCAAGAAAAGTATCTCTAGTTGTATGAATACAAAGAGAATAGGAAATCCGCCTGCATTCATGGGTCACTTGTGCCTTACAAATATTTCTCTCTGTGAGATTTAGTACACTTAGCTTCATATGTGTAATTGAAGTTCAAATGAGTTTTTAGGTGATAATATTACAGAGAAAATGAGACCCTATAAATAAATGACAGTTTCCACAATATTCATATGTAAAATGTATCAGATATACCCTGTTCAAAGTATATAAGTTCAACTGCCATTAAATCTATATTTTGAAAAAGTCAATCCAATTTACTTTGCGAGAAACAAGAGTTTCTCAAATGTTGATATTGTTTTTAGTGCAAGGAAATAAAGATGAAGAAATTTTAGCTGATGCACTCACAGTCTAGGGACATCACAACCCAGTGAGGAGACAAAACTATGAGAAATACTGTAAACAGAGGTAGAAAGAATCCTTTGAAAGTCATGGAGGGAATACATGACTTTCTCAGTCACAGGGGGCTTCAGAGAGCAGGCACCACCCGAAAGGATAGTTATTCAATAAAAAATGAAGTTATACCAAAAAAGAGAGAGAGAAGCACAGAATTGAAAGAAGGATAGAGTGATATAGAGCAGCTAGAGAATAGCTTGCAGAAGGGAATTGATAGGTAAATGACTATATAAATGGTAAAATAAAGAGCCAGAAAGTCAGAATGGGAATTGATAGGTTAAAGAAAACCTAGATATATGGTGGAATAAAGAGCCAGAGAGTCTTGAACACCAACATTATACTTAACACTGGAGCTGAGGATGCTGCTGAATTATCAGGTGTAGTGCCATGACCAAATAATACATTAACATAAAATTGCTTTAACATGCACTCATTGCACCTAAGTTCAAAAATCAATACTTTTCCATTGCCTACAGGCTAAAAGCCAATCCTGAGGTTGAGCACCCTCCACAGCCTGTCCCTAACTTACATGTTTATACCCTGTGTCTTAGTCACACAAGATTCTTGCCATGTCCAAAGCTGAGCATGGTGGTACAGTTTAGTTCATGTCAATGCACAATCTTTCAACCCTATGCCAGGGGATCTAACAGCCTACACAACCTCCAGAAGCCAGTTAAAAAGGGAGCACCTTTATATAACCTTCTTCTGGCTTCATCGTTTGAATTTATTTTCCCCTCTTTGAACTCCTGTGGCATTCTGTATCCATTGTAGTTATAAAATATATTCTTGTCAGGTTTACGTGGAGTTTTCTGCTATGCAAATGAAGCGTGAGGGAAAATTTGTTCCCCCAAATATTGCCTAAAAAGCTTATGCATTAGTATATGTTCAATGACTATTAACTGAATTGTACTAAGATAAAAGATTTAGGTAGGTTTGTTTACTTTTTAAAAGTGATCTTAATATATGAAAAATCATCTATGAATTTAACATCAGAAATGAAGCAACATGAAGCATGCCACTACTTCCTTAGTCTGTACAAATGTGGTAAGCCTTCCCAATTTTTTTACCCAGAAGCAGATTTTGAACATCAAAAAGTTATATACTGATAAGGATATACCTATGCTTGATCTTAGCCAAAGGCCAAGAAGCAAATCAAAACTACAGTGAGATGTCACATCGCACTTGTTAGAATGACTATTATCAACAGGACAGGTAATAACAAGAGTTAGAGATGTTGTGGAGAAAAAGGAACCTTCCTTCACTGCTGGTGGGAATGTAAACTGGTACAGCCCTACGGAAAACAGTATGGAGGTTCCTCAAAAAATTAAGAATAGAGTTACCATCGACACAGCAATCCCTCTGATGGGTGTCTACCCAAGAACCTCGAAAACATTTATTCATAGAGACATATACACCCCATGTTCACTGCAGCACTATTCACAGTGGCCAAGACATGGAGCCAAGCAAAATGTCCTTTTACAGAGGATTAGATAAAGAAGATGTGGTACATGCATACAATGGAATACTACTCAGCCATAAGAAAAGAGGAAATACCACCACTTGCAACAACAAGGATGGACCTTGAGAATATTATGCTAAGCAAAATAAGTCAGTCAGAAAAAGTAGAGAATATATGATTTCAGTCATATGTGGGATATAACGCTGAAACTTGTAGACACAGACAGCAGCATGGTAGCTACCAAAGAAAAGTGGGTAGAGGGGTAGTAAAGGGTAAAGGGGGCCAGATATATGGTGACAGAAGATTATCTGACTTTGGGTGGTGGGCACGCAATGCTACATACAGATCATGTATCACAGAAATGTACACTTGAAACCTATATGATCCTATTACCAATGTGACCCCGATAAATTTGATTTTGAAAAGTTACAGAAGCTGACATAAGGTGTTTGAAGCTAAATTTACAAATCTTATATAATTTGACAAATTAAAGTGAAATTTTTAGTGAAAACACCAAAAATGGTGAGGTAATATCTTTTTCTCTTTCTACCAGATGCTTCTCAGTCATGAGTAAAAATGATATACATTTAAATCAGGTGCAATGAGAAAATATCACAAAGTTTTTAAGGTGCACAACTTGTAGATTACTCATAACTTCCACTTATTATAATCCTTAGAGAATAAATGAATGTTTGCTAAAGTTTTAAATATGAGGGAAAATTTTAATATATATATATAGATAGATAGATATATCAAGGAATTCACAGAATTAACATAAAAGAGATATTTTTAGATATTTAAATTATTACTACTGACTTCAGGACATTGAGTAATTGACTCTTTGATACTGTCAACATTTCCAGCCTAAGAAAATCTTAGTTAAGCTCATATAGTTAACTCCATATATTTTAATTTTAAATTTCTTTTATTCTTGTCACATGAAATAAGTTAATAGAAAACCCAAGCCACAGTGTATTTCCCATGTATCATGCCCACAAATCATCACAAATGTTACTGTGAATGTGAATTTTTGCAATCATCATAGCTGTATGCTGCTTTTGTAATACAGCCACAAACCACAATTATAACCCCATATATCAGCATAGTGTTTTGGCTCTCTATTATAGGTAAAATTAAGTGGCATTTCTCTTACACAAGAAATATGCATAAGGTGACTTGATATCTCTCTGTTATATTTGAATTAATTTACTGAGTAGGTTTAATATCAGAGGAAAGCAAGTGGCACATCAGTGTAATTTTTAACATCTCCTTAGTGGGTCCCTTACATCATCTTCTTTATGACTCTTATATAACCATAAAATGTCACATACAATTTCATAATGTTCTTGGTAACTTAGTGATAGGTGCCAGAAGTAGTATTTTCCTTTGAAAACTCCATCCCAAGGTCCAGTTAAATATGAAGATGAATAGTAAATATAAAAGGTGAATAGTAATCTGTACATCAGAAAGTAATTTATAGTGTTGTTTTTAACTTTGAGAGATTTACAACCACATTACATTGTTTCAAGGTGAATATTCAATGCCATAAATGATCTTACCAAAATAAATCTGTTTTAAATCCAATAGCATTTTTAAAAAAGTGATATAAAACTTATTTGTTTACCCTAATTTTCCTATAAATAAATACATCTTGCAAACAATGTGGCAAATGTTATACCTGGGTATGTTGCTCTGACACTATGAAACATAATATTTTATTTCATTTAATCCTCACAACAACCTGTGGTCAAAGATGACAATTTGAATATCTTACTAGGGAGTACAGCCTGGCACCGACCAATGAGAATGTATTCTGGCTATCAGCCACCAACGGAGCCACACTGGTTGTAGCTGCCCCACATCAGCCTGCAGGGTTCTGAGGAGGATGCTGCCTCAGTCAGGGTAAGATGCCAGAGTTTTCTATATCCGCAACACCAAGATGACTTGATATTGTCATTAATAATTAACTCAATGATTTACTGTGGTATTTTTGTATTATTGGATTTGGTTGGATCAGGAGTGGTACTCCCCACCCTTACCGTCTCTTTACATAGGTATTTGCAGTATTGTATTCTGTGGCACGTCTCCGAAGAAGAAAAAGGGTGTTGTAAAAAATAAGTTTCTCTCATCAAAATAATTAGGAGAAAGCTTATATTAAACGAGTTTTTTTTAGGTCTTTGTTTTTTTATGAAGGTCTTGTTGGAGCCTCTAATACATATACTGGGAAGGGAGAAAAAAAAGTACTGTGTTTTTCAACCAAAGAATCATTCACATGGGAAAAGGAAATATGAAGATATAAAATCTCCTCATTTCACAGGTTAAATCTACTTTTGGTCAACATTCCACTGAACACAACTGAGTTTATGAATGATGCTCAGTATACTCAAAACTCTTGCCTTTTTTTCTAAAGCCCTTTGTCCCATTGATTTAAAACATTACTACAGCCATTTTTGTCCTACCAAAAGGGGCATCACTTTGCTAATAGATTAGAGTGATTTTTTTAAAAAGTGTCAAAGAGTACATACATTTGGGTACAGTTGCTCATGGGTTCTTTTTTATTGTAAATTATATTTTATTGATTATGCTATTACAGTTGTCCCAATTCTTCCTTCTTTGTCCCCAGCACCCCCACTCCCTCAGGCAATCCCCATAGTATCATTCATGTCCATGGGCCATGAGTTTAAGTTCTCTGGCTACTCCATTTCCCATACTGTACTTTATGTCCCCATGGCTACTCTGTAACCACCTATTTGTACTTCTTAATCAGAAAGACCAATTCTTAAAAACTTGGATTGGAAGATTCACCAGCCTCAGAAGAGAGGGAGAAATCAAGAAGCTTATTTCAAAGAGGACTTAAATACATTCACACTGATTTTTAAGATAAAGAACTTATCTGTTATATTAAGTACAAAAAGAAAAAGAAAGGATCTACCTAATACAAACATAAATAAAATAAGGACAATTACAATTAATTTGAAAACTTGATTTTAAAAATGAACATTCCTTTCTTTGTCCTGCACCACCCTCCCACAGCCAAAATGTTAGTATGCATCAACATTATCAAAATCCTTACACATTAGCAATGTCCCTTTTCACTGATCCTCACTATCATTGCAACTATTCAAATTTACCCGAAATAAGCTCCATAACCTCTTTAGGGGAGGCTCTTGATTCTATAATAACGTCTATCTATGAGAGAAAGTAGGGTTATCCTTTCTACTGGAAGCATATCACTTCTGTGAAGAATGCCTAGTATTTTACTGAGGGCACTCCCTCTCATTTTTCATTACTTTCTCTGTTTGTCTCTAAGTTGGCACCTCTCTCTCTCCCCTCTTCTCCTACTCTCTCTCTTTCTCTCATTCTTACTTCTGCTTTCACTGTCTTTCAGTCTCTCTTTATATGCATAGATACACCTATTTCACACATACGAGTGGGGTTACAAGACACAAGATCAGAGATAGTATACTTTCCATAATTAGTGGAAAATACTCCACCTTATTAAAATGATCATGATAACAAATAGCTATTTTAATTTTCCGATTTTCCTCACAGGCTCTGTAATACCTACAAATCACTGGCCATCATTGTTCAATGACAAGTTATATCAATATTTTGTTCTGAGGAACCAATTATGATGTAAAGATTCACCTTAGACAAATATGCAAAATAGTGCTTCTGTTTGGTTTTACTGGGTCTCCGAGAGCTACAGGTAGTCTGCTATAAGTGGCTTATACTTTAAAAGCGTGCGATATCATATATTCTACAAAACATTGAGATCCTCACAAACTCCCAAGGAAGTTCACCTTGAAATTCATTAGTCTCCAAATGGGTGTTATATTTCCCAGGATCCAGAAGATTTACAGCCCGTGTGATGGTTCTAAAACACACTCCAAAGTAGTAGGATCACCCAGGAGCAGAGGGAGAGGACACAAGCAGGGTATCTAACAATCATGGAGCTCCCCAGTGAAAATCCACCCGGCAAATGAGAAAGGACACTGGACTGTAGCATGACTCACAGGAGCAACAGGGAACAAACCATGAAGGGAGGCCAGATCAGTCACCCGAAATACAGAGTAAAAACCAAGAAGGGTGAACAGGGTGAGGTACGAGGAAAAACACGAGTCCTGCTGTGAGTCCAAGCACACAGGAAAACTGAGCACCTGAGATTCAGTATCTATGAGCAGAAGGCCCTTTGGAGGCAGAACTGTGGATTTCCTTTCTGGCCTTAATGGAGCTCGGTACTCGTGTGTAGTCAAGGAATTTCATGGGAATCGACAGTCACACTTGAACCAAAACAGAACTCTTTAATATTAAAGCCCAACTAACTAACTTTGGAAAGATGCATGAATTTTTCACCTGTAATCCTTATTAGACATTTAAATTTATAAACCTTTAAAAATACTTTTAAGTGTTTGATTCATCTCTAAGTCAAAATAGGTAAAGTATAGAAAAATACAAATTTATTTATTATAAAATAATTTAAACACTCCTTGACTTTTAAATAGCCATTCCAAATAAAAATAGTCATTTATAAGTAAGGAAATTAATTTTGGCTGCTCTTAGGTACAGTAGAACAGATAGCATTTTCACCTGCCTGACTTTCAGGTAAAAAAAAAAAAAAAGTACTTTCCTTCTGGTAATGATATTTAAGCATCTTAGCTCTTACAGCCAATAAAAGAGGCAAGCAATAGCTAATGAGTAGAAATTTGAACTCCTAAAAATAAGGAATGCAAAAGAAAATTGTCTATCATATGGGTGTCTTAATTTCTATCACCCACTACTATGTTAAAATTGCCTATTCATATTCAATTAGCTTTATTACTAATTTATGCAAGTAAATATAATTATAAATATATCCAAATATAAATTACAATAAGTTATGAGTTTCTCTGGTAATATTATTTTAAATCTGCCTCCTAAAAAAATAAAAACATAAGCTCAACATTAAAAATGTAGTAGTATTTGGAACAGATAAAGAAATTCAAAGTGGAGTAATCAGCAGAGAATTTGATAGTACCCTACAGAGAGCACCTCCTTAGATAACAATGGCCCATTTCTCTCCAAATACAGAATGCTCATATCAAAATTTGTAAAAATCAACAAACGAATATAAAATCCTACTGAAAACATTATAAAACTATGTAGGAAAAGCAAAGTTATATATTAGATCATGCTATAAATCAAAAAGAAAGAAATGAAAGGCAAATCATTTGAGAAGCTGTTAAAAAGGTAATGTTCTTTATTTCTTACCCTTTTTTAAATTAAAAAATATACTTAAGTTATGTATTTTTGAGCTGAATAATACTGAACAGCCAATTAAATTAAGGATTCTTCAGAATAAAAGTCAAAGTTCAAACATCCTGGGGCTGGCCTTTACCTGAGCACTGAACAAATCCAATACAGAAAAATAAAAACTGAAATGAAGAGCACTGTGAAAGAAAATAAACTTTCAAAAAACCCCAACCTTTCTAAACACAGGAAATTCAACCAATTATAAGTAAAGTCACACCAGAGAACATAATTAAAAAGTATATGTCAGGATAAGTATAAGCTATACTTGTATAATAATTTTTAATTTTTATGAACATACATGTTTCCACCTGGGGATACCTAATACCTTTAGAAACCAATTTTTAAAACTCTGGGTTTTTTTTTTTATCTCTCACATGACAGCTTGTATTGAATCAACAAAATGTTATATTTAGAAATTCTGCAGTAGAAAAAAAGCATTGAAGTTTATCAGACTCTATCAATCAGCAGGATAAAAACAACTTTACAGTTTCATCAAATTAAATCATTCTTTAGCATTTCCATTCAATAAAATGGGACAATCAACAGGCTGTTCAAAACGAAAACTTCCCTACAATTTCTCTACTCATCCTCATTCTGACCACACAGCGACTCTTTTCAATTCCAACCATGCATTCTGAAGCTCCCTTTCTCACCCCTCACAAACCTTAGTGGAATGAAGGGCATTAAAAGTAAGTAAACAACCAATAAATGTAACTATGTTACTGAGTCATGTGGGGAGGAGGGCAACATGCAGAGAAAATGGCCAAGTTGTTCACATTGGTAAAGCAGACTTTGTTCCGTAAACTTTCCAAGAACATTGATAGAATGCTTCATTTTTAATTCATTCAGACCCATTTAAAATTTACCTGACTACAGCAATTTGACTAGGTTATTTCTTGCTCTTACAAAATGCCAGTTCCATTAACACACCCAAGAAAAAAATAAATGTGTTCAGCTTGATATTTTGACTTATGTTTTGAAGATCAAACTCATGTGAACCTACAAAAGAAAGCTCTGTAACCGTTTATAGGGGAAGGAGAATGAAAGCCAAAGGAAATTTGCAACAAAGGATCATGGCCCAGTCACATCTGAGAAATAAATGAAGGCACTTTGGGTCCTTTAGTTGATTATACTGGTATTACCAGGACTTTGAATAAGCTGAATACTCTGATAATACAGCCAACATTTTATTGGGTACTTAAAATGCAAAAATGACAGTTCTGAGTTGTCCATGAATCACTTCTTTTAACTCTTGGAACAACCCCATGAGGTAGGTAATATTGGGATCACCACTTCAAAAATGAAGAAACAGGCAGACACTGACAGGTTAAAAAGTTCACCCAAGGGAAACCATGTTGCATATGGTTGAACCAGGGTTGTAAACTAGACAACCTTACTCTAGAGCCCACATCTGTGACCCATACAACTGCCTAGCTATGGAAAATTCTACCATTCTTCATCTTCTGTCCTCAGCCCTCCTCAAAAGGGCTCTAACACACAGACCAGGAATAGATCTCCTCGTGTTCAGCCATAACACCTCATACTTATACTTCTCCACTCACAAGATTTGCCTTTATGCAGGGGGAGACAAACGTGGGTTTGCAGTTGTTTATATGGAAATACAATAATTAATAAATAATAACACAAGAATAAACTGTTTTGCGTACTCACAACTGTAAACGTACTTTTGCCCCGCCCTGCACACTGCAATGGCTTGCTTAATGTTTGTCTCCCTTTCCAGACTACAAGCTTGATGAGGACAAGAGCCGTACATCTCTTGTTCATTATTAAATCTCCAGAAGCGAGCATTGTCCAGTATATACAAAGTACTCATGAATATTTCATAAAGGAATGCACAAACATTTTGCTATTGTTTAAAAAATCTGTTCTCTCAAGGGCCATTCAAAAATTTCTGTTAGTAACTTCAAAAATGATAAGTTCCCATCAATAATAGCTAATGTGTATTCAGCACTTACTATCGTAAGTCCGATTCTAAGCACTTAATTTATATTTGATTACTTAATAGTCCAAATTTTTCATATATAGGGGAAATGAAATTTCAAGGCGTTAACTAACTAGCCCTATACCACACAGCAAGTGAAATGCACAACCAGGACCTGCACACAAGCATCTGACTCTGGAGCCTGAGCTGTACACTACCTCTAAATAGGAGCGATTTTCAAAGGGCTAAATTTTCTGATTGAATAAAGGACTGCTTTATGCTGCAAAGCAGTTAAGAATTGGAAAATGTAGGGAAAGATCTCCATTCCTTAATCTTAACATATATTTAGTAAATAGTAGAGTGGTGGAGATAAAACAGAATTAAATAGCCTGTACTTATCCTTAATTTTTTTCAAAATTATAAAATATTTTAGAAACTTTAAAAATATTATTTCTGATTTTCAAAATATGAGAATGGGGTGTGAAGAATAAGAAAAATAATTCAATTAGTTTTTCTGAGGTAGTCAACTTTTAGCATTTTTTTTATAAACAATGAACACTAGTCCTAAGTAAGAATTCCAATCCAACGAAATACACATTTATAGTGCTTTACTATTTATAGACTTTGTAAGCAATATTTTGAGATTATTACTTGCATAAAATTTTATATTTATGGCCATTTTCAAAGTAGACTTTATGGATAAATTGTGATGGTTTCTTGGATTAAGAAAGCACTGTTTTCTTAAATAGCAGCAAATAGTTCTTTGCAAGAGAAATCACTAACTCAAATAGCTTTCTGATCACAGATTAGTTCTCTTAAAATCTAAGCTAGAGAAAAAAAATGTCTCCGTGAACTTGGTACGCCAAAATTTCAACTTGGTATGTATTTACTTCTGACAGACCTGATTATAATCATAAGTGATTTTAAAAAGGACCATGGTCTAATACTTGCCCAAAAAGTTTGTATCGAACCTGAATCTATGATGACACAATATGGCAATACAGATTGTGAGATACTATATGAGAAAAATAGCCTGGACTTTTCAAAAAGGTTGATGTGAATGTCAAGATAAAAATATGGCAGGGAACTATTTATAATGAAACCAGACCTAGAGAGATATGAAAAGTAAATGCAATACCTGATGCTTAATTTCAACCTGGATTTAAGTTTTTAAAAAGTATAAAAGGAATTATTGGAATAATGGGAAAATGTGAAATAAGCCCTGGCTGGTGTGGCTCAATGGATCGTGTGCCAGCCTATGAACCAGATAATATTACTGTATTAATGTTAATTTCTAGGATGTGCTAATGCTCTTGTGGTTATGTAGGAGAATGCCCCAGTTCTTGGAACTGTTAATCTGCAACTTACTTACAAATAAGTCAGGAAAGAAAAATAAATAGAGAAAGCAAAGGGACCAAAAGTTAATAATTAGCAAAACAAGCTGAAAAGTATATGGATGCTCCTTGTACTACTATTTAAACTTTCCTGTAAATCTGGAATTTTAAAAATAAAGACATGGAAACACTAAGGACAGCTGTATGTCCAAATCACTGTACTGTATTTTAGATGACTGGGATGTTTTCAGTTGTAACAAATGTAAAATCAAAAACCTTCCGGTCCTGGGAGTTACATTTGCCACTGTGATTTGTAAGTGCCTGAATGTCATTGTAAAGAGCAGTTCTAAAATAATGATGCCTAAACCCAAACCATCGGCTTTGGTGATACTCCAGTTTGCAAATGGAAAATAGAGTACTTTTCAATAATGTTCTCATATTGATGAAGTGATAAATTATAAATATATTTTTATGCTCTTTTCTGCCTCGTCACTCCCTCCCCTTTCCTTATTCACATTGATGTGTACCACTGTCTTGCCAAATTATCTGCATAGTAAGTATTCACTAAATATTTTTAAATGAATAAATTAATATGGGAATAATGTCTCTGGGTATATCACTCTCTATATACATGTAGTACCAAATCATACGAAAGCTTCTAAACTTATATGCTAATTTAACTTATTTTCATTAACTTGGAATGACTTTTCAAGACAAGTCAACTCAGAGGACTCAATGAAATGCTGTGCTGTTCAACATCTGCAAAAACAACACATCTACCAGAGCGGACCATCACTGACAGACAATTTTAACATGCTTCGAATGAAGATAACCCCTGCTTTATTGTACCCCTCCACACTCCAGGGCCTCAGTGCGCTGTTCTTTGGGTGCTCAAGCAGAACCAAAACTGTTCGCTGAGGAAAAGCCTGGCTCTGTCTTTGTGTACTCCTAAGGATAGAGGTGGGCGTGCTCCCAAATCTAAGGCAAGAACACAACTCAGTCAAGAACTTTTTCTTCCTCATCTCTTAGCAACAGTCTTGGTGTAACTTCTGTTATTTAAAGGCGATAGTTTAAGGGACACATGAGCATTTTCTTAGAACCCTACAGTATCCTTTCATCAGGAAGTCGACATACCTGGCAAACAGCAGTTTATCTACTTTTAAAAATGCCTTCCTACACTAAGTTGTCACTCAATATTCTTTCTCTTATTGGGTCTCTACTAAAAATGGCAATGTGAAGAATGTCTTAAGAATCTCCTATAATACTATTGAAGAAAGATAATTTAATTGAAGATAATTTAAAGAGTCATATAATAAATTACTCCCTCAGACATCAGGGCTCTCAAAAAAGTTGTGATTGCTGATAAAACATTAACTTTCTTTTTAATCAGAAAATGATAACCATTAACCTTATTATGACTCTCAGGTAACACAGAGTTAATTCTCAGCCATAGTTTTAGAAATAATTATCCCTTTTGTTATCTACCTATCTGTACATATACTTACATAATATATATGGTATCCAGACACTATGTACAATATATACTGTTATGAAATATGTGCATAGCATATTTATATAACAAAACATATATTATATGTATAATATGTAAAATATGTGATTCTATGACATGAATATTTAATTTTAAATATTTTAATTCTTTCGTAAGTACTTGAAGTTCTACTAAGTCTTATAAAACCTATGGGCTTCAACATTATTTACTAATTACTTGACATTTATGTGTCAAAATGTAGCCCAATATTATTTGCCATATTACATGAAATATACTTAGAATTATTCCTACACTATTAAAATCTGTTCAAGGGAATAGTAATATATATTTCCGGAGCATGTTAAGTTACATATGTTTTCTTACTTAAGCAGTAAAATGACCTAAATGATGGGAATTAAAATCCCCGTTTCAAAGATAAAGACATTAAGGCATGGAGAATTTATTTAACTTGCAAAAATCATGCAGCTAATAAGTGATGAAGTTGTAAAATAAATATAAGCCTTCTGACTCCAAAGCCCATGGGTAACTATAGTTATATGGTCTCTCCTTAGTAAGGTATCAAGAAATTAGAGAAAGCACCAGAAACCAGCAATATCCACACACAAAAAAACACTTAAAAGATTAAGATTTAATAGAGACAGAACAATTCAAAACTGTATTAAAATATACGAATTTAACAGCAAAATTGGAAAAATTCATAGAATTTAGCCATGGGGTTTATCCCCATTCCCAAATGCCTTATTATTCCCAGGAACCTGCAATCTTTTTATCAGTCACATTATTTTGTTATACCTGATTGAGTTTACTACTCAAATTTAGCAACATTCCTGCCTGCTACCCAATAAAATCAATATGTCATGGCTACAAGTTAAATCAAAGGATTAATGTGCTATTAATTATATCATTATTTACCAATTCATCCTGAGGTTTTCCATATTAATATCACCATATAAGATGGTGACCCTAAATATTTAAAAATTACTATCCTGTAAAGAGGCTTTCTGCCCATTAAAAAAGCAAAACCTAATCAGATAAACTTCCTGAGCCTTTGGAGCTGGATTGTTTGGGTTTATATCCCAGATCTGCCACTTATTACCTGTGAGAAATGAGGCCACTGTTTGCTTTTCTTCATTTGTGAAATGGGGATAACAAATAGGACTTCTGAGACCCTAATTCGGCACACAGTAAGTCCGTATTAAGTGTTGGTGCTACCTCTACATCTATATCCATAAGTAAATCTCTGTATCAATGGGGAAAGAGCTCACATCACATCTTGTGGATCAATTTAAAAAACTGTATGTAGTTTCAGCTGTGATGCAAAAGGGAAAAGTATGCCTACCCAACCACAAACTTCTTTAAACCCCGTAGAGAAATTACAGATAAACAAGGTGGCATTTCAAATAGTAAATGTAGTTGTCTCTTTCAAACCTACAATCTCTAAAATAATCCATACAATCTTTAATCAAAAGCCTTCCTTTCCAATGTAACTCCATGGGAGTTTGGAGAAACAGACTGTATTCATTGGGTAATTGATATAAACCTCTGTACAAGTCAGTGTTACTACTAAGATTTTTTTTTAAATGTGATAAAATTTCACCATCTTATAAAAGAAAGCTAAGAAGGAAGACAGTTAATAAAATCTTAAGTCTTTGTGACTCATTGCTATCCTACTAAGCTGTGAACTGCTGGAATCTAGATATAGATAAAAGTTTTGATTCTCCTCCCTCCACAGAAAGGGATCAAACAGTACCATCCTGTAGAAATATAATGTGAGCCACAAATATAAGCCTCACATGTAATCTGAAATTTTCTAGTTGCCACATTAAAACAGTGAAAAGAAACAGGTGAAAATAACTTTAATAACATACTTTATTTAAGTCGACATATCCAAATATTATCATTTCAACACATAATCAATATTAAAAAAACATAAGATATTTTGCATTCTGTCTTTCAAACTAGGTCTTCAAATTCAAGTGTGTGTTTGTGGTCACAGCCAATCTCAATTCCGACTAACTGCACTTCAAGTGCTCCAACAGCAGCGTGAGGCTAGTGGCTATAGTACAGGAAAGCACAGGTACACAGGATTCTGAGGGTATTTGTTTATCCTTTCTACTAAATCATACACCTCTTCCTCAAGAGCTAAGATGGGCTCAAGAGAGCTATGGTAATTCATGCAATCTAGATAAATCAGGAAACTAACACATTCGAATAGCTCATTTTCCCCCAACATTCAAAAATACAAAATATATTTATTTCAGTTAAAATAAAATAGATGAAATCACTTGGTCAAAGAAGTTTTTTTTTTTTTTTTTGCTTATTACATGCTAAGTAACAGTCTATAATAGCTCTTACCAACTACTCTATAAATTTAAAAACTTCTAGTATATAATACCTGCCAACATTCTTTTATTGAGGATTTCTTCCATACCTTTGAGGTAAATGAAATGGGTGAAATAATTAGATTTTGCCTATAATTTACTATCTATGGCATGATTTTCTTTTACTGAACTAGTGATGAAACAGCACTGGTCTGATTTAATACTATAAATTCAGAACAAATGGGAAAGCATTAAATTCAGAAGTGCTTCTGGACGATTAACTTCCATGCTGATTTGACATGCACCATCGTACTCAGGCAACAGACTCAGGAATAAAACCTATTCCTAAAGCAAACAGTACTTTGTCTCATAACCATCTGGGGTTCACGTCCTTAGGGCCACTGTGCACTCTTGTCTGGTATATTTTAATATCTTGAGAGATATAGCACTAAGACTTACTTTATTAGTGAAACTCATTTTGCCAGAAAAAGAAGACTGACATAGAAGAGATTATAGAGGGAACAAAATTTTGGATAAGGCCCTTGTTTTCATTATTTAGCTGAAGAAAATTGTGGGTTATATACTCTTTCAAACCCTATGGTTTTTCTAAGGTACCAATAAAAGTGATACCATTCATAACATGGACAGTGGTCTCTTTCATATATTGCCTATAGTCGCAAACTTAAGTGCCAAGCAGATGGTTGAAATCTGTTTTGTATAAAATGTGTGCTTTTTTCCCCCAACTGTGTTCTTTGTATTCATATTCAGCCTAGGTTTTAGCCATCAAAACACTGGCACTATGTCGATCATTAGCAGCATTTTAGACAACTGGCAACTAAGGTATTCACTGTTCTCCACAAAATGTTCAGCTAATATTTCCCAGATGTATAATTAAGGCAAAAGATCATCTTCTTAAATTGGTATCAGCACTTTGGATGGCTTCTGGATTTCAACAGATTATTTTAGTGGAAAACAATTTTATATCAAAAATAAGCGTTCTTTTTCTTAGGTGCTTCTATTTGCACGTAATACAACTGCTCATGAAGAGAAATCTATTAATTTGTCCAAGCTTCACCTACAGTCTAAGGAATAAGTAGCTAGCTAAGGCTACTTAGCCAAATTTCTATGATGTACTATATTTGTATCGATAAGTTTCTTATAGCTATTTAAAATTTTCTAATTTTCAAAATATTTGTACAATACTTTAAAAAGCAATAAATGGTATATGACCTTTTTTTTTGGCCTTAACTGAAAACCTTTTTCTGCTGTCCAATATTTTGTTCTATAAAAATATTCAGTATAATAATTATATACAAGTAAATGAATTTTAACTGGCATAGGTTTTAAAGCATAGGAATAAGATAAGTTAGCAAATTCATTACTTAAATACTAGATATACTGATACTTCCAAAAACAGCAGTTAGTGTATCAGATTTCCTGTATATAAAATGGGAAGAGATCTTTCTTAAGATATATTATTAACAGTCAGCTGTCAGAAGAAACTATAGCTATATTGCTGCTATTAAGGTACAAGTTACCTGGAATCAGTAATCATAAGTGCATTTAAAACAATTATAGTTGTATTAACTACAAAGTAAAAAATAAATAAATCAATACATTTTTTACAGGTATTGTTTTATAGGATAAAATAATTTTCAACTATTAGGCTAGAATGTTATGAAACAAAAATATATAATTTTTATCGAAGTGCTGGTCATTTTATATTTTCCAAAATGTCAAACTAGTTTTCAAAGTTTGAATTCAGTGGCTTGCATTCAGAAATATACAAATGTTTTTTTCTAAATTTTCTAAGTTTAAGATGACTCATTAACATTGAGGAATAAATAATGTTATACTCATTTTGAAGTCCATTTTATAGATGCATGGCTAAAACCCAAAGAATCTGAGTGACTTAAGCATCACAAAGTTTTAATTCTGGATTTAGAAACTGTAGGAACATATGCCAACTTTGTATATCAGTAAATGCTGGATGATATAATATATTAGCAATAAGTTGTCCAACTGAATGATTTCCAGATTTTCTTACTTTTTTAAGAGTAGGATATTTGCACATTTCCCTTTGGTCCTTGTTTTACATTTAGTTCTTGTTCAATAAGACACTTTTCTGTTTGTTTTTTTACAACCTTTATATCTGCATTAGGAGAATAAAATAACACCAATTCTTTATTCCCAAAACCAAAGTGACAGGAATATAATAAAATGGATATTATAATTATTAGTCAAATAATTAATTTAAACATATTGCCAATTCTATTGTTATCCCCAACACATGAATCTATATTTAAAGCTTGTATCTAATTTATACGTCATGATACCATAGTTATATTTTCAAGGTATACATAATCAAGAAGGACCTTGCTGTATAGTCAAAGATTATGTTGCTGATAGTATAATTACAAAATTTTAAACACTGGGTTAAAAAAAGCATGCAATCTGCCGAATGCAGTATACTACTACTATGTGGACTTTCTCCTCTAAGAGAATATAACTTTGTAAATGCATCTTTCACTGGTTGCTCCTCTACTCCTGGCTTCACAGTATTCAGCATTTCTTTTCTTGAACTTGCCAACCATCAACTGATGTATACTAGGTTGGCTGGCCAGATGCTAATGCTAATAATTGTCTATTTTGAAAATCACTTAAAATCTTTCTTTAGACTACTTATTTGTAATCTTAGTTGATTGTGACATTTCCAAGCCCTATGTTTTATTTTTTCACATAAAAACATATACTGTTTACAGACGCTGTGTTGTCCTAATATTCTACTCTCTTTTTTTTATATTTTATCTTATACTTATAAATAGATTTTCAGCACTTTGACCTACAATGCCATTCTCATGCTTTTCATGTTACTCCAGAGTGTCTTGTTCAATAATCCATATGTAATTTATTTTCCACAATATTTGTAATAGTTGAGGATGGTGACCCGATACATCTAAGAGTTTTAATACATGAAAATAAGAATCTTGCCTTTGAAGCTTTGAAACACATAGCTTCAAAATAGTTCATAGCAAATTTGAGCACTTAATCCTACATAAGAACTATACATACTATTTAGATTTCAAATTCCAAAAATATGCTATGGTTACTTGTTCCTGCACACCACCACTCAGTTGACAGGTAAGGCGAATTGAGAAGTGGTTCCACATGTGAAAGTTTGTTATATGAGATACTCTGTCCTCAACAAGCTACACAAATTCAAGAATTCTGACCACAATAGTAAAGAGCTAGGGATCTTCCAAATGTAGTTCGAAGTGATGAAATTTTGAGATTTTGAGAGAATTTAGAATTGATTCAGCCCGTCTTTCTTTGCATTTCACAGATGCATACACTAAAACCTCAAACCTCTTCTCAATCTGTAAGAAACAGCTAGAACTTAAGATCTTACACCCAGCTAATAACACTTTCTATTATGGTACACTTTCCCCAAAAAACAGTGCTATCACTGGCAAATGTATTTTTACCAAAAAATAGGAAATTTTTCTATGCTTCAGGAGTAAACACTCAAAATCCACAAAAGATTGTCCATTTTTTATGTATGCCTTAGGCCTCTATTCTGAACTTTCTCATCTCAATCTGAAATATCAGATTTTACAAAAGCAAATATTAACATACCCAACTTTTTGAATTCAAATTTTCCATTAAATACGCATCACAGTGCCACATTCAGATTTTTAAAGCTGGAAAACTGTTGTAGGTCCTTATAGCTGATGACAAAGAATTCTGTGTTACAAGTGAGAAAGTGGGAATGAATCTTGTTTGTATTTACATGCAATATTTCTGCATTTCAAGATTTTCTTCCCCAAACTGCAGCTTCATCAGTGTTTAGTAGGATTTATTCAAAATCAATTTATACAAAATTCAATTACCCTATAAGTGAAAAACTTTCTCCTGAATTCCAAACTTTTTTACATGTATGTGTATAATTATTATATTCCCCCAAATCTTCATATAACTGTTACTGACTCCCAATTATCCTTTAATTTACTTATAAAAGTCTATATATTCTGCTTCTTCACTCTAAATCTTCATATTGCAATAAGGATCTCCTAGATATGATTTTCTTTTTCTAGGAAAATGCTTTTAAAGCATTAAACATCCCTAAATTGTTTTTAGGTCAAATTAGATCCATTTTATTTTTCCAGTAATGCAAAATTTTCAAGAAACAATTACACTGCCATGTTTGTATCCCATAATTCTTAGGGTTCTAAAAACAATATCTTTTTCAGTTTCCTAAATTGTGGCTATGTTTAGGACTACAGGAAAAAGAAGTTCTTCCCTCAGAAATAGCATTCATTATCTTTGTCCATTCTGAGGTCTTCTATTTGATTAATGGTACTTGGAATATTGCATAACATTTTCTTCACATCTTGATGACACTGTGGTAGAGATGATAATCTGAATCTGATATTGTATATTTAGCTATCACTCATTCGAAGTCGAAGTTGAATTAGTGAATGAATCAAAACTAGTTTTTATCACCAGGACATTTCTTTCTCTACTAAAGAGTAAGAACACTATACGTTATTTAACAAATCTTCAACATATCTCTTGTAAAACCGATAAAGAAGAAAAGAAAACTATTAACATGATTTATGTGACATCATCCTGCAAACTCTTTTCAAACATATTATGAAACTCAATAGCAAATAAAAAAAGGGGGAGGTGTTGAAACAAAGGGATAACAGGAAAGGAGTTCACTTTACTTGAACTTAGTAAAGTATTGCCCAACAAACTCTGGCCCAGGTAAATAACCAAAAGGAAGAGTTGTGGGCAAACAAGTAATACCTTAACTTAAGAATCAGAATTAAAATGTTTTGAAACTGTGTCATGCAACCTCTATTAACTGTGTATAAAAAATTAATAGCATATATAAAGCATTCCTCTTTATTGTGTGTTCTTATGTGAATGCATATTTTTCATTTTCAGTGTTTGTGTTTCTTTTTCACTGGATGCCCTTTTATTAGATAAATATGAGATTGTTTAAAATGAAAAGTCAACGGATAATATGTGAAAGTTCTACAACCAGTTCTCAAACAGTCTACCACCTTGCTATCTTCACCCTAATTAACATAAAAACAGAAAACTAAACCAAAATCTGTTCTCAAGTAAATGATTTACTATATCTCAAAATAAATTTTAATTAAACATGTAGCAGGAAAACACTATTTGGATCTATGTCTTTCTTTTACTACTAGATTTAAAAACTATCAACATGCAAAGTAGGTTAACCCTTCCCTTTCTTTTCTCAATAATGTTCCTAAAGTCCTAAAGGAGAGAACGCATCTTTTATGAAATTGCTGCTTAATGTCCCAAATGACCTAACTGTCTTAAACTGTATACAAAAATCTTACAAGGTTTTTGAGGGTATCTTTTTGGGAGCCCCTATGAGGTGTACTTCATTTCTTCAAAATGCATCTTTTCTCAGTGCACCTGATTCTTAGGTTTCAATGTGACAGAAATGATTGGGATGGGTAGAGTAGGCACATATGCATAGAATATAATAAATATGCACCTCTACAATAAGAAACATTAAAAATGAAGCTACTAATACATTTTAAGAAATATCATATCTTGTGTTTTTTAACATTTTCTTTTCTTAAAAAAAGCATTCTTTCAAAGATGTGAAAAGCAGAAATAGAAATGCTGTTACATATGAAAGTTTCAACAGATTTGCTTCCAGAAGCTTTTCTTTATAGTGTTCTCTTACCTACAGTGTATGTTGGCACTGGCAGGTAGCCCTAATTCGTTAGTAGCCAAATTATTTTTGTCCCTGAAGTACGAGAGATCTCCATAGCACATGAATGAGACATGGTTTACTAGTTTACACACATTTTTATAACTCCAAGGAACCAAAACTCATTCACAAATGCTTTCATTTCAGCAAAGAGAAGGGCTATAGAATATCAGAGATATCTACTTTGAATTCCCTGTCCCCATTCTCCAGGAGAAAACGAAGAGAAAAAAATCTTATTAACTTCAATAGAGAACTTTGGTCTTTAATGCAAGAAAAATAAACAGCTTTCTATTTGCCATAGTCCACATTTCAATTAAGTCAAAATATTTCAGTATAAAGAATTAAGGAAAAAATTATATTTTAGTAATAAACCTAAATGTCTCCACGTTAAAATGCATCACAACGGCATAGTAGTTTAAGAGAATGTGGTTCACAATAACTAGCATCCTTATACTGCAGGATCACCAGCTACAATTATATACTGCTGTACCACCTTCACTAAGTTATAGAGAAGAAACAGGAAGATGAAATAAGCAACACTTAGAAATAAACATATAACACAAGTGATGATTCAGCCATGGCAAAAGAAAAAAATATCTCTGAATTTTAAGGCCAAGACAAAACTAAAGAGCCAAGTGCCTGAAATGTTACTTAGGTAAAAGAAAGAGAGATCTGAAATACAATACGCCAAGTTCAGGTTTGAATTGATTAAAGGTTAGACACTGATTTCAAATGTCTATGAACATCCACAAGCTTTTGTTTTTAATTTTCGTTCTGTCATGTTTTATGGGTAAAAAGTCCTTAAACTACCTTGTAATAGATTAATTGCTTTCAAGCTGGGTGACAAAAGGGCATAATGACCAGAAAAATGATACAAAAGAAGCAGAAAAAGCATGTTAACAAGTTTATCAACAAACCTGGGTAATTCTCATCAAGTACAGATTAAGGTTCAGTGGTTCCAAACTGGCAGCATTCAAGTTGGGTTCATATTTGGGTTTTTTGTTTTGTTTGTTTTTTGAAACCACCTGTCCTAAAACGACATTGTTTATGCTAATTATCTTTGTTTATGCCACAATTCTGTTTGTTTACTACATTCTTTTAAAATACCATATCCGTATAAACAGTTCTCACCAGAATTCTTCTCAATCTTGTTTCGGTCTGGTCCTTCTCGGCAGCCCACTGAGCAGAATGCAGTTCTACAGTGAAGGCGCAAGAGCTGGGAGCAACTTTGAATCTCTGACTCCTCGGGCTGGCAAAGGCAGGGAGTACTGCTGAGGTTTTACTCAGACTCCAACGGTAAAGGATACTGAACGTGTAGAAATGCAACACTCCCCTATTGGACAAGCAGAACCATACGCCACTGTATCTCCAGAGGAGATGTATAAGCTCTCAACTAGTAAGTGAAGAAGAGAATAGATAATACTAAGGGGAAGGGAGTGCAGTTTTCAAACTGCAGGAGAAAATGCACAGGGTAAAAAAAGAGAGAGAGAAGATCTCCTGAGCCGTTATCAGTTCCTGATCAATATGAGGGAATATATAGATAGCATTCTCCTAAAGGATGTCCAATAAATGCTTAAGCAAAAGAATATCAGTCTTTAAAATTTTTCTTCTCTAGCAAAACGACTTAATCATCTATGTAACAAACACTATGTTAACAATACCACTGCATGTATAAACATTCCAATTTTGTATTTAATAGAAATGACGATGATATCAATTGATGGAAAGAAGGATAGAATGAATGAAACCAGGAGGAACTTGCTCTGTTTTAGTTCATTTCTGGTTCAACAAAATATTTCCATTAGAAGGACGGTATTTCAGATTATGGTGAAATCTATGGGCATCTTTTTTCTGATTGCCATCATCTGAGTCAGAGACATGACATACTAAACTATATGTGAATTAGTACAAGAGAAACATATTGGTTTATTTCCCATCCTATTAGTTCACCTCATTGAAATGATAAGTGAATAACAAGTTATAGAAGAAAACAAAAATCCACCAGTTATCTATGAAAAGGGATGTGCTCAACCTATACAATACATATCTGCATTATGCATATATACTCATTAGGAGGCTGGAGAGATGACAGTGGAAACAATAGACAATAAAAATCAGACTTTTCCATGAATGTAATTTTGTTATTTAAATGCTTTATGAATGTAATTCATTTGAAATAGCTTCCAGCCCTGTGGAGGAGTAATGTGCTAAAGTATTAGAACAGGATTTATTATTTGCCTCTCAGGTATGATGCATGTATTTTAGTTAAAAGCTCCCTAAGAACAGGTAAATACTTTATTGTATGTTTATTATAATTGAGAAATATAAGAAAAGAACACACCAATATGTGAAGTAATCAAAACCTTCACACATTTCTATATCTATTAACCTGCTAAACACTGAGCAGTATACATTGCCACCTGATTTAACCCTTAATTGTCCTTGGCGATCAGTCAGGTCTCCTGCTAGGTCTTCGGGACAGTACTCCCATGTGGGTGTGATAGAAGTAGTTCATCCACTGCTTCGCGCAAGCTGCTCGCCAAGCTAATGTTTCAGCTCGCTTAACTTGCAGCTTATTGAGATGGTGATTAAAATTTATAATCAGTGATAGGCACCTTTTCCTCTACAAAGTATAAGTACATAAGAGTAATAAAATGAACAAAGGCAAATATCAGAACACCCTGAAAACTTAATATCAAAGTTACAGGTTTACAGTTGCCATTAGGTGACAGAATGTGAACAGGTAAGTTCCCTTTGATTCATAGCTAGAGATTACCTGCTAACTTGAATGTGCTTATCACATGAGAACAATGGGGTTTTTTTAAGTTTCTAATTAAGTCAAATAAATCTGTCTAGGTTATAAATATTTTATTAATATTGCCAAACTTTAGGTAGTAATGTGAATGTCAGAGATATTCTTGTAGACCGCTAATAGTAATTTGTCATGGTAGTTTAACAAATTAGTTTCTCACAATACCTGATGCTTATTTATTTCTTCAGAAAAACACTTAAAAGTTTCTTAATGTGAAAAAATTATCTTTAGTCAATATGACCACAAATAACTATGATAGGTATATAAGTCAAATACATTAAATTTTCAGTAAAGAAGGTTTTACCCTTGTAGTGTTGTCTCCAACATGTAGAAAATAGGCAGTCTGTTGTCTGCACCCGTTTTGAGAGAAGCAGCCAAATAGGTGATACTATGAACTTAATTTGCTGCATCCTAGTATATTCAATCCTACTTTTTCTATTTATCAAACTTTTTCTTAAGCAATCATCTTCCACTTGCTTTTTACTTAAGCCTCTAACATTGAGCAATTAGAAAGTGACAAGTAGCTTAGTCATAACACTATCAACATTATCAAATTAAATAAATATAAAAGAAATGAACAGAATACTGACAGTACCAAAATTACCTTTTTTTATTCATCAGAAACAAATATTGAAATTTAAGGCATATTTTAAAGATTTTCATTTTAGAAATATGAATAAATAAATGGAATTCTTACAGGACAAATCTTAACTCACAATATTTTATTATTTATTTTCAAATAAATACATAATTTCACTGTCTTCCTTTAAAATTTGTTAGGAGAGCTCATGCATTCATTCTAATGACGCTATTACTAACATTTAGACCATGTTGCCAATTATGTCTCCTCTAAACTGTATGACCTAAAAGACTTTGCTTACAATTTCTTAGAACATACTTTGCCTATTCATGTCCCACCTGAGAATCGTGTTTTTCATTAGTCATAACCAGTTATGACAATAATGCTTGAAAATAAAAATAAAATATTTCAATTCCTTTACTTTTCAGAATCACTGTTTAATTTGCTGTACCTCCTGAATGTTTTTTAACAGACAATGAAACTGTTACTAGAGCTGAATTACTTAACTGTTTATTAGACTGACAGCATTGACCATGTACGTTTCTAGGGCAAAAACACACACATAAAAAATCTAAATCCAAATTTTGATCCTGATATTTAAGTTTTGAATATTCCTTAAAGTTCCAACTAGTCTACAGGTTGCACAGAATAATAGAAGACGGACACAACTCTACCAATGAAATTAGAAAAAAAGATCACATAAAACTTCCAAAATACATCACCCCCTAGCACCTTGTTTATATCCTCTAGAGCAAAGTTCTCTATTTCATAAAGAAATTTTGAAGTCTTCTTTTCAGATTTCTGACTAAGTTTAGTGAACAAACTCATTTATAGCAGGTAAATAAATAGAATAAAAATTAGCACTTGATTGAAATAACCTACTTATTCAAAGAAGGTTGCAAATATTTGAAAAGGGGAAAATAACTGGCTATGATAGTGTAGTTATAGAATATATACCTCCTTTGGAGAATATAAATATTCAAAATTGAAAGTGCAAGATATATACTCTATGTGGTGGATGACTCTCTCTCTCTCTCTCTCTCTCTCTCTACACACACACACACACATTCACCCATACAAACTAATAATGATTTACTGAGATTTTTGTATATATTACCAATTAAAACCACAGGGGAAATTATTAAGAAATTTTATATTATATGACAGTTTCTAAAATTATTTAACTGCTAATATTTACAAATATGCTGTCTATACTAACAACTCAATTGATTATCACTTGCTTATTTAATTAGACAGTTAGAAAAGCATGCCTCTGGGTGACCAAAAAGAAAAGAAAAGAAAGAAAAGAAAAAGAAAAAAAAAAAGAAAATCTCACCAGGAGGAAAAAAATCATTAAGAGATTTGACCATCAGAATAGGAAAGGGAAAAGTTTAGTTTAAAAAGGGATAACTGAAAAAATACAAATAAAGTTCACAGCAGGAAAGCTTGCCTATATAGAGAAATAGGCTACAGCCTGTTAATGTGTAACTACCTTTTTATAAGAACAGTCTGTTAACACGCTTAAGAATCAGACTCAGAGTTTATTTCCAAAAAGTATAGAGTTGAAGAATACTGTTATTTAAGTGCTACTCTGCGCACATGCTGGAAAACTTACTGTGGTATATTAACAAACTGCTACATTAAGCAATAGTATGTTCCAATATTAATAACTTCAACATCTACATATGAAATCAGCTACATTTGCAAACAAAACCTTTTTAAAGAGTTAATATATAGAACTTTGAAGAGATAAATTCAAACTATTAAGAAAGCTCAATCATTCACTGGAATTATCTAGTTAGGATTCACCTTAATTTAAAAAAAAAAAAGACGAAGAGGAAATGAAAGAAAGGAGACAGTATTAAAGTATATATGTTGGCTATTTTACTTTCTTCCCTGATCTGATAATGGCTTCTCTAATATTTGGTCACATTCAAGTATTATTTTATCCTCAATATCCTTCTCTTCTATTGCTTTATTCTAGAATGTTTTAATCTTTGTCCTTTCTTTTTTCATCTTTTCATATCAAATTCAGTTGTTTGAGCGATGAACAGCTTGACTTAGCATATTTTTAACCAGCTGGTCTAGCACCTAGCTTGCATTGCATAGTCAGATACAACAAATGTTTATACAGAAGGTAGCTTTCATGAAATTGAAAAAAAAAAAGCCAGGGTATCATGCATCCTGGCTTTTTTTAGCGATTTTTTTTTAATTCACCATACAGAATACAAAGTTTGAATTCTTTTTAATGGCAAACAAAATTCTATTTATAGTTCTAAAAATGAACTCATGCTGGGATAAGAACTCAAATTTAAAAATTGCAATGTGTACTTATAGGAACACTAAGAGGGCTAAAATTCTTTCAAAGCCCTGCTTTACTTGCAATAACATCAAATGAAAGGATATTGTACATATTTCTCCAAATAGGAACTACTTAATTACAAATACACTTATTCCCATCATAGCAAAAGGAGAACATGGAGTAAATCACAATTTACTTTAAGACAGCTCGTGCAAAAAGTGGCCACTAAAACTTAGAAAGAGATCATCACTATTTCCCCCTTTTTTGACATTTCAAAAGTAATCTACTAATAGAGTGTTGTGATGTTAAATATTCTTTTAAAAGAATCTGCTCTCTTATATCAACAAAAGGTCATGTGCTTTACTGAGTAGCTTCCAAAGTTTTTCGGAAGGATCAAATAGGAACTTATAGCCTCCGTTTAACCACCACTAAAATCTTCTGTCACCCCAGGAATTGCCAGACAGAGATGTTGAAAATGGTTAACACTCTGCACAAAAGCATTTTAAAAGGTGTAGAAGGGAAGGAAAATATCAATGAAGGAAGAAAGTAAGAGAGTGAATGAGAAAGAGAAAAGCTGCGAGTGGGGGGAGAGAGAGATGCTTAATGCTCATTTAATTTCCTGTTATAGGACGCAACCTAAAAACATTGAAATCTCGGAGACTTTACAAATCAGTTCAATTGGGTCCGGGCAATCAGCACAAAAATCAGCTAACAAGATTGCAGAAACACTGGCTAAAGGCTTTTCTAACAAACAGGGGAGCATCTTCCAACTGATTCGGAGACGACTGTAAAAGGGGAGAGTTGGACTTCAATATATTAGGGGGTAAAAACTGTACTCACCTTTCAAACTCCTGAGGTAAATCAGGGTCAGTAAGCATGCTGGAAAAGCACAATTTCCCTTTGTCACAGCAGCCACCTATGATCGTCTCCAACTGAACCTGTCAAGTGAGTCCAAACCTTCTGAACCAATTGATTTTCTCTCTCTCTCTCTCTCTCTCTCTCTCTCTCTCTCTCTCTCTCTCTCTGTCTCAATCTCTCTCTCTCCCCCCTCTTCCCCCTCCCTTTCCTAGGACTCCTTGACCAGTCTCTTAAAGGGGTAGCGCACTTCCAGCAGCGGGGTCTGGCTGCTCCCCCTGCACGGAGCCGCACGCTCTCTCAGGCTGCAAAGCACTAGACAACCTCAGGATGCCTGTCCTTTCCTTTTAATTCTCTCTTCCAGACATCACCGAATGTGAGAAGTCAACTCATTTAACACATCTCCCATACTCTCCTCTAAATAACATAAGTCCTCTCCCCTCTCTCTCTCTCTCTCTCTCTCTCTCTCATACACACACCAGTAGGATTTTTTAAAATGCATTTGCTGCTGATTAAAAGAGAAATCTGTATACTAGCAGAATTGATTAAACTGCATTATTAACTTATTAAGCAAAGAAATGATAGTAATCGCCTTTTACACAAAGAATTGTTATTCCTTCTCACCCCTTTCTAGGCTCTCTAGAGCACACACGGAAACGCACACACACATACACATACACACTCACACACAACAATCAGGCATTGTTCTGAGGGAAGAAAAGCAACTTTGACAGATTGAAATATAGCAGAGGCCCCTTCAAGGAAACCTGTAAACAACTTGTCACTCACTCTGTCGGTCTCACTGTTAGCTCCTGCTTTCCACAAAGTGGTGCGAACGTCCTGGCAACCCAACCAAAGTTTCCTCAGCTCCAAACTCCATAAAACACGACGTGCGATGTGGAGGGGAATAGGTATCCACATGCCAAAATAATACGCACACACAAACACACACACCCACGAGGGGACAAAAAGCACCAGCCAAACACCCCAAAATGAAAACAAAAAGATGGGACTAAGAAACTGTCCTGCTTGGGATCGCTGAGGAGGTCAGGGATAGGAAGCGCTCCTCTAGCTGTGGGTCTCTTTAATTTCCTCTGCCCAAGCAGCCACAGATAACAAGGTGGACAAACTATGGCTTTACAGATCCTAAGCTGGCTGGCAAGGCACAGCCTCCATAGCAGTTCCAATTATCTAGATAAAAATCTGGCAGGCGAGGAAGGTAATCAGGTAATGTACCTTTGACATGAAATGACAGAGGCACATGCACACACAGACACTTACACAGACACGCACGCAGAGATGGTGGCTGCCCTGTGCACTGCAGCATCTGGTCAGGGAGTAAGCACACACTCACCAACACGAGATAGTGTGCATTCTTCACACACACACACACACACACACACACTCAGTCACACACGCTCTCCACTCCTACTGGGAGGGTTCATTCTGCACAAAAGGCTACATTACAGAGCCCGCCCCAATAAGGGAAAGAGAGAAAAAAAAGCCTTCCATTGTTGAGAGGGCAGGTCAGTTGATTAGATTTTCTGTGGAGAATTCCACGAGGAAATTCCCTTCAAAGCCGAAGTGATTAACTGGGGGCTATTCTGGAAATGGAGCAGACAATGGCTCAATAGTCTGCACAGCCAATGTCCAGGCTGGCACTGAACTCACTTTAAAAAAAAAAAATAAAAGCCAGACTCCCTGTTCTTTTCCACACATTCCCCCCCAACCCCCTCCACTCCTTCCAACTTCCCCTCCCAATTCCTTTTATTTTGCAGCTGGACAACATTAAGGGCCTTTAAAACCACAAGGGTTGACCCCACAGCAGTTTGATTAGGTCCCACTTTTTTTCCCTGGCGACAGGCAGACAGTAAGTTTACTTTCTTAGACATACCCAATGTGGCACCATACACATATTCCAAATATCAAGATCAATGATCAACCTTCTAATATTAATAAATTTATTCTTCAATCAAAGCTTATACATTTTTTGACAAAGTTGATAATAACTTAATAATGAGAGCCATCATTCACCGGGTAGCCTAAAAATAAATGTATGTCTACTACAAAATCAATGTGGAATAAGATTTAAACATGTCACTATGGAGTTAAGACACTAACAAAACACAGAATTATGACCCACCCTGAAAAAGCTGTTAAGAAGGGATGTGGCAAAAATGACTTGATGCTGACATGATTTTCATTTTCAGCAGTTGGGGAAGGGGGAAGGATATTACTCACTATTCTTTCTTGTCGTTAGCCTCAAATTATTTTTTATTACAGCAACAACCTACTCCTACATAGAAAAATGAGAAAATTATTACACTTATTTTAAATATCTGTTTTTTCAGCCCTTCTGAGACCTACAATCTGATATACTCTAATTAATAAATATACAAAAAATAAATGTTTTCTATTGTTAATATTGTTTATGGGAACTAGGGAATGGTAGCTGCATGGCTATTACATACCCTTTAAAAATAGTTTTTGCAAAAAAAAATTCTAATTAGAGAATCTTGTTTCCTCTTATATAAATAGAGAAAAATGAAGAAGGAGGGAGGTAAGTTACAGGGGCAATGGGAGCTGGAGTCAGGAAAAGGAGGAGGCAGTGAGGAGAGGATGCAGGGAGAGCACAAGGAGACATAGTGGCAGCATAAAGATAGAAACAAAGATAATGGCCATAAGGCAGGATGCTGAGATCCGTATGGTCCCAGCTGCTGTCTTGCTACAGCTAGTACCTCTGGTTGTTTCTCTGAAACTCTAATCCAGAAGGTCAGCGGAGCAGGTAGGAAAGAGAGTATGAGTGTTTGAGGCCAACTATAATATAATAAAAAAGATGCTCATATCAGAATCTTCCTTGTCTGTGGTTCTGTTTTTATAGACACTTAATATACGTACGTGTAAGTACACATATGCCAAATAAACACAAAGCACATACAGGAAAATAGTAAATGGTTTGGAAATCAGTTTAAGACCTCAACATATAAACATTACTGTAGCCATTCAAAAACAAATTATTTCTTGCACAATCATCCCTGCTGAACGATTTGAAATAAAGTAGGAACTAGACAGAAAATTTGCCAAATATAATAATGATCATTTTAATAATGGTATTTTGAAGTAGTGGAATTCTCAAGCTAATAAGGAATTTTGTTCATGTAGATTAGCTCATGGATCATAGGCAGCACAGAAAAAAGAGGTATGTATACCCCTAAGTTCCCCAGTGTATAAACTTGGGCAAAAGGAATTTAAAGTCATACAACTGGTTAGTGGTCCATTTGTTACTTGAAGCCAGATCTTATTTTGCTTGTGACACCATAACATAGAATAAAATAACACTCAAGAATTTATAGCTGAATGAAAATCCCAAGAAGGTACTCACTTTTTAAGTGACATAAAAGGCTTTCAAATAATTGCTAATGAAATTAAATTTGATATAATCTCATTGGCATGCAGTTAGAACTGTATTTGATGGTTGAATGGAATAAATATTTTTAAATATAGCTCTCTCGGCCATAAAAGTTTTCTTTCATTTGAATTCTATATTGCAAATTAGAATTTCTATAAGATTTAGAATGTCAGCCAAAGAGAAGGCAGTTCCAAAATGTTCTCATCAAATCTTATCATTGGCAATTTCATTAAAGGATTGAATTGATCTAATTGATCCAATAATGAATGGGAAATTGCTGTTATAAACTTTTTATTTTACATTAAATGTTAACATGTTTAAAAATTAAACATGTTAATGACTACCATATGATATGTGTTAAATAAAATCATATTCTTTATCTATTACCTAAAACTTTTATCATAATCAATTGGTTATGTACTTGGTATTCTCTACATAGGAATTAACATTTGAATATGATTTTGCTGTACTATTATAAGTAGATCTCCAGTAGGTTTCATAAGATCTGTAGATTAAGATACACTTTATTTTTTTAATTTTTAAAAATTTTTATTGTTATTCAATTACAGTTGTCTGCATTTTCTCCCCACCCCTCCACCCCACCCCAGCCAAACCCACCTCCCTCCCCCTTGATTTTGTCCATGTGTCCTTATAGTAGTTCCTGAAAACCCCTCTCCCCAGATTAAGATACACTTTAGTATTCACTGAACATCTATTAAATGCTTACCAATATGTTAAGTACTAAGACTTTAAAAAAAGAAATCAAGAAAAATTTGTGACAAATCTAATATATATGGTCAAAATCCAAATTGTTTCATGCCCAAACCCTCTAAAGCAAATATGTTAAGAAAAGTTACGACCAAAATAAATAAGCAAATAAAAAAAATGATGAGAACTTAATTGAATAATAATTAAATTAGTGGGAAATATGAAAATGATCTACAAATGCAAATATAAAAATATAAATACATCTTCTGAGAAGACCAGAGCACAAACTGCAACAGCCTATTAAAAATTATTTTTCATTTAATGAGTCTCTTTGACACTGCTGCATTAGTATATGGAAAATGGAATGAACCTGGAAAAGTGTGCTTTTGAGCTCATGTTGTTTGCATTGCAAATATAAACAGGAGGCTCACACAGGCTAAGGAAATGTAAGATATGCTACTGAATTCTGCTGGAAAATTCTCAAAGAGAATAGAGGAACTTTTAAGATCATAAACAAATTATTTCCAAATCACCTCTTACAGGTATTGTTTCAAGCAAGAATTTCTAATATCTCTCTCATTTAAAAGGAAGTACTTCTGTTCCCACATTTTAAGAGAATTGTAAATATTTTCTATTTTAATAACTGAAATAGAAATATGTGGTCACAGATACAGATTATACTTTAATATTTGATATATGTTCCTACCATCAATCTTTAGTTTTTTCATTTTATGGAATTTGAAAGGCTATTTTTGAGAAATGAAACATTCAGTGCTACAATCACAATGAATTCAAAGCAAATCAGTGTCAGATGGTACAAAATTGTATTGAATAAACTTGACACGGAGGCATTAAGAAACTGTTCACCTATTTTTTTCTCCTCACTGTTTTATTCTCCTTACTTGGTCACAAAAACACTAAAAAAGAACCTTCTACTTAAAAAAAAAAAGAGATCATTGACCTAATATGTGTAGTTTAAAACTTTTAGTCTTATAATTGAAAGTCAATAGCCTATCTTTTTAATATTTTATTTATTTTTAACTTTATTTTTGTTGTTGACACTATTACATGTGTCTCCATCCCCCCACTTTGCCCACCTCCACCAAGCCCCCACCCCCTTCTCTCTGGCTTTAACCTTCTTTCATCCAATCCCTTCCTAACCCTTCCCCTCTGACATGTATTTTCTTTTTTAAATACCTAAACTTCGATTCTCTACAACATTTATGCCAGAGAATTGGCACATAAGCCTACTTATGGTATTGTCAGTTAGTTACTTACTTAGCTAGTTAGTTAATTAGAATACAAATATGAATTGTCCTCAAATCACATTTTTGACCAACTAGTGCTATTTAAGAACACATTAAAAATGTGTTCACTTTAGAAACTCTAGTCTCATAATTTTCAGAAAGAGATGATGTCATTCTCAGTAACACCTCCCACCAATTGATATCGTACTCTTTATTACCTTCAGAATAATTTGAAGAAATTAAAAAATAATAGGTTTTACTTTTTAAGACTTTCTACCAGTCACTGTGAGGCACATAAAATGAAATTATCTCATTTAATATTCAAAACTACAATAGGAGGCATGTAGTTGTATTATCCCAAGTAAAAATGAGGAAACTGAGGCTTATAAAAAGAAGTGAATTGATTTGTCTGAGGTCCCCAAACTAGCAAGTGCAGATAGGGAAGCCAAAGATATGAAATCTTCCCTCTAAAGTTCTCAAAAGGCACCTAATGCTAATTATTTCAAAAATAGCTTTATAGCAATTAAATATCTAGTACAAGGAATGTGCTTAATAATTATGTTTTAATGCTAAGTGAATGACCAAACTTTGGACAAAGTTAGGTTGATTGTCCCATCCTGACAAATAATTTGATCGAAAAGTTGATTTTTACACAGCATTAAAAAGTTTAAGAAAGTACTCATTGCATTTTTGGTGATCATAAACACAAAACTTAACAGAAATAATATATTTGGGTCTCTATTAAAATAATATTTAAACATTCCCTTCCTTATTATGATTACATTTTTGGAATCTGAGGCAAAATACCTGTTTTCTAGTCCCCGTGTTACTACTTCGCATTGGAATATTTGTCTTACAGAAAGAATAGTTTCAGGCAAAGAGTGTCTATTAGGAAGATAAGACCAACTGCAGTTATACTTTTATTATTTTTACTCATTACACCATCATCTCTCCTTGTGATGGGGAGTGATGTTTAATGGCTGTCAGCTCATGGGGATGAGAAAGACATGAACCAATCACTCAGGTAGTAAAACTCAGTAGACACCTAGCGAGTAAAATATCCATATAACCTATGAGAAGATAAGCCATTCAAATGGGATCATATCTTTAAAAAGTGTCTTTGGCTATTCAGCCCTTGGCCTATTTTTAAATTAGGGATTTTTTTTTTTGGTTTTTTTGTTTTGTTCTTTTTTTGGCGTTGAGTTGTATAAGTTCTTTATAAATTTTGGATATTAACACCTTATCAGATGTATCAGCAAATATGTTCTCCTATTCTGTGGGTTGCCTTATTATTTTGTTGATGTTTTTCTTTGCTGTGCAAAAACTTTGTAGTTTGAAGTAGTATCATTTGTTTGTTTTTTCTTTTGTTTCTCCAAGGAAGACATACAGATGGCCAATAGACATATGAAAAGATGCTCAACGTCACTAATCATCAAAGAAATGCAAATTAAAACCACAATGAGATAACATCTTACACCTGTCAGAACAGCTATCATCAATAAATCAACAAAAAACAAGTGCTGGTGAGGATGCGGAGAAAGGAAAACCCTTTTGCACTGTTGGTGGGAATGCAGACTGGTGCAGCCACTGTGGAAAGCAATATGGAGTTTTCTCAAAAAATTAAAAATGGATCTGCCTTTTGATCCAGCGATCACCCTTCTGGGAATACATCTGAAGGAAACCAACACACTACTTTGGAAGAACATAAGCACCCCTACGTTCATTGCAGCATTATTTACAATCACCAAGATACACAAGCAGCCCAAGGGCCCCCCCAGTAGATGAGTGGATAAAACAGCATTGGGACATTTACACAATGGAATACTACTTGGTTGTAAAAAAAAAAAAAAAAGAATATTTTACCCTTTGTGACAGTATGGATGGACCTGGAGAACATCATGCAAAGTGAAATAAGCCAGTCAAAGAAAGACAAATACCATATGATTTCACTCATAGGTGAAAATCTAATGAACAAACTAATAAGCAAAATAGAGACAGACTCATAGATAGAGAGCAGGATGACAGGTAAGGGGGAGAAATTTAGGGGATAGAGGGATTGAGCAAAGAGGAAAAGACTCATGGACATGGGCAACAGTGTGTTGATTCTCAGGGGAAGGAGGGTATAAGATCAGCAAATGGTAATAGAAAAAATACAAAAAATAAAAAAATAAAAATAGTATCATCTGGAAAAGAAAAGTGCTTTTGGCTACTAAATAGTAATTTCTCAACCTGGAAATACATCTGCGGAGAACACTGCACTGACGTTTTATTGTAAATGAGAGGACAGCTCAGTGAGTAGTAGCACCATGACCTTGCTAACACAGGACTTGGGTTCTTATGTTATTTCTGCAAAAATTTTAGTACACACCTTCCAGCAAACTTTCCCACTGTCCATGTATGTATTTCTTGATACTAACTAATTAGAACAGAAATAAGAGCTAAAACTGGGTAAAGTATGAAACTATTTGGACACTTAGCTTCATTTTGAAGTTGATTATGCTTGTCTATTCTCTATATTCTCCTGTGATAGCTTAGTAAGTGACAAATAAATCTTATCATAGTAAATGAAAATGTTGCCCCTTAACAATGTTCAGTGTATTTCTATCTAGAATAGCACAGAAAGAATTATGACTAAGGAAGTTAGGAGGCCTGTCCTCTAAACTAGGAGTCTCCACCCCCCAAGCCGTGGACCAGTACAGGTCTGTGGCCTGTTAGGAACTGGGCCTGGAGGAAAGCTCACCTGAGCTCCACCTCCAGTCTCCATCTTCTGAGACCCTCACCTGGTCCACAGTAGGAGGTGAGTGACAGGTGAGGGGCGGGGAGGAAGTGAGGGTTGCTCCGTCTCCTGCCCCCTCCTCCCTGTCTGTGGGAAAACGGGTCCCTGGTGCCAAAAAGGTTGGGGACCTTGCTCTAAGGAGAGCCTGTGTTCGTTCCCAACTAGTCATGTGGTCTCACCTAAATCTAACATCTCAGGAAAGATGAGTTTTAAGGTCCGTTTTCACTCTCAAATTCTGATACAATAACTGCTTCTTTGATGAGTCAATTTATAATTTGCAAAATAAAATTTCTTACCCTTCTCACTGTTAAAACGGTTACATAGGCTTTTTAAAACTTTTAAGACTTGTCCTTGTAATTTTTTTAACCCTTTAAAGTATAATTACATAATTTCATTCACACACATATAAGATGATAAGGAAAATAAAACTTTTATTAATTAAAGTTAATTCAGCTAAGTTCTATTAAATTGAAATGATCAGGAGAATTTGATCACAAAAAAGACCATGTTTTCAAAAGAACTAATTTTATAACTGATATAATCTATTTGTAAATCTGAAAGATTTGTGTGCTTGAATTTTCAAGTCACTACTTTCGTTTTCTCAGCTACAATGGCATTTATTAGCATTACCTAATTCATGAGAGAATTAAAAGCAGTTCATTACTATATTGAACATGTCACATGTGTGTGATGACAGTGACTGGCGTGTCGGGAGAAATAAAAGCAAAGTCTGCTGTTATCCAGAATTTCAAAACACAAATGAGAGACTCAAAGACAGACTAAGAAGTTGAAATGTTAGAAATCCTGACAGGCAAATTGTATTCAAGAAAACCTAGTTTTTAAAATGAATTTTGTGAACACTCTGTAGAACTCCTGCCAAATAACATCTTTTTTATGTTATCGGTAAAAAAATTACTTACTGCCATAATATAGAGATCAATTCATTACGACTATCCACAGGATAAAAAAATGCAAGAAAGCAGACTTTACCAAAAGAATGCATTCATTCAATTACTCAACAAATACTTTCAGAAACTTGAATCTACACTTGTACTGTAAACCATCTACATATTAAGATTTTATTGTGTATACTGCATACTTTCACAAAATGGAAAAAAGATAAATTAGTGCTAATTTACAACTATTAATGGTATCAAATGATACATTAGTATTTAAAGACACCTATATATTAATTAACAGTAAACAAATTATGTGTCTATAATTAGAAACATTTATTTTTAATTTTGCTTCAAGTCAAGGCATAGACTAAAGTGTGACAAGCATTTGTAAGATATGACAGCATCCTAAGCGCATCTTTAAAGATATGTCTATGTCTACTATGTCCTTCCTGGTTTGTGGCCCATTTACGCTCAATAAATCCAATCATATAAACACCAAAAATTCTAAATGACAAAAGGCTCTCAAGTTGGAAAAAATATGGCTCCATGATATATAAAGAGCTCTTTGAAATCAATAAGAAAAATATAATCTAAGAGCACAAGAGAAAAATAAGTTGTTCCAAGAAAATAAGAATGATTCTTAAACAAAGGAATGATGCTCAGCATCCTTCAGTGAAGTACAATTTACAACTACAATGTGATAGCCATTTTCAACCTATCAGCTTGGCAAAAAATCAAAGCTTGGATTAACATTTTATATTAAATTGTACTATTTATTCATAAATGATTTCTTATCTCCCTTGCTATACTGCCATGGTGATGGAATTTATTTCTTATTCCATTGACTTTATCTTAGTCTTATAACTAGTGTTTGATTTAGCCTAGCCACCTGATCTTGTTTCTGCCTTCCACCATGATATAACATATCCTAGACAAAGCCTGCTCCATCAGCCTGGGTCCGCCAGTGAGAAGAAACATGGGGTAAGTTTTCAATGTGAGTCCACTGTTTTTAAAAAAAATATATGTAAGTATACATAAATTCAATTATTCAAATACACATGTAATTAAATTAAACCTTTCTAATCATTACCCATCAACTATATACAATATTTCCCAAATTCAGATAGGCAGACCCAACACATATTTTTGGAGGCCTATAATTAATGTGTGATTTTTAATTATTAAAAAGTATTTTACCTGCTTGGAAAAAAATTCTCATTTTTAACAATAATCCTCATTTAAAGATGTTTTCACTGAATATAACTTTCTTTTCTAGAAGAAACATTCCTTTAAAAAAAATTCAAAGATTGCAGTGAATATATTCTTGGAGTATGTAATTTTTTCTTTATTTTTCTTTAAAAGAAGCTTGTGTATAATTCAAGTTTGAGAGGTGACAGCCTTATTATAAATCAAATATTTGGCTCTCACTCTGCCATCTCTTCCTTACCCAGCCTCCTCTCTGCCAACATGCCATGAACTTCATGCCCCTGCTCCACTAGACAGGTCTAGTTGTGGGCAAACAGCCTGTCATTTCTTCCTTTAATGATTTTGTGTGAACTGTTTATTCTTCCTGGAATATCTTCCAAACTCCCGTACCACTATGTGGCATGCTAATTTCTACTTATCTTGTAAGATCTGTTGAAGCATCAGACCTTATTGGAATCTTATCTTCATCCCTCACCTGTTAACTTTCTTGGGATTCCCATAATACAAGTAGAGCATAAGTTCCCATTACGTGGCTCTAAGCTTTATAAAGATACACGGTTTTGATTTGTTCATTTCTGCCCAGGGGTGTCCAACCTGCAACCCATGGGCCACATGCAGCCCCAGATGGCTGTGAATGCCACCCAACACAAAATCATAGATTTACTTAAAACATTCTGAGTTTTGTGTGTGTGTGTGTGATTATGTGCCATGATGTACTTAATGTGTGGCCCAAGACACAGAAAGAGACGCATGATGCAGAGACACGAAAAGGTTGGACTCCCCTGCTAGACCAACCATTTCAAGTTCTGTAATACCTATGGCATTCTCTAACTAAAGAAAAAAAATCCAGAGACTCAGAACCCTGTGTTTCTGGGTACTGGTACATATGTGTGTGGGTGTGTATACATACCTATGTGTGTGTATGCACACACACATATATTATTATGATGATGACCATTATTATTATCAATATTATTATAAAAGGTTACCCATCACAATCATTTACCTCAATGTTTTCGAGCACAGTCTCTTTCCTAAGATCAGGACATGCTCCCCACTCATATCATCACCTTTACAGCTAGGTTTAAATACTGCTTCCTCAAGAAAGCTTTCCCGGGACAAGGATTGAAGTACAAGAAACAACATGTCCTGAAGTGTTAAAGTTCATGGACAACAATGATATTAACAGAAGTTTGGAAGTTGGCATTGATTGTGGGAAAAGTGATATTACATTGAATATGACATAATGGCAGAACATATAAGTATGGTTTCCAACTTAGAGATGGAAATATTCCACTTAATTATGTAAAAATATCATAGAAAAAGTAAATTTTATTTATATGTATGAAAGGCTCTTTTATAAGGTAATATACTAAACTAACAAGGTTAAAAGCTTCAAGAAAGGATAAACAACATAATGACTATCTTTTTAAAAAGAGGCTTATTTAAAAGCCACAGACCTGAGGAATTAGGCAGTCCCTGGTGAGAGATTCTCTTACAATACCAAGAGAACAGAGTCCATCTCTGGCAAATGAAATCATAAATTCTATAGGCGTCCCCCACCCCTCTGGCACATGCACACATGCCCACACACACACACGCATGCCCAAACACAGCACATAGAAGCATGCACGCACATATTTTATTCCCTTTCACAACAAGGTCTCCAGAAGGAACATAGGGCCTCCATATTAGGAACTGCATCTGAAAAGGAAAGTATCGCCTGAAGGTATCCTCCAGGAAAAACACATGAGTGAAAATGCTAAAATTAAAATATCTAAAGTTTTTGAGAAAAAGGTAACGTGCTAGCCACGACTTTCGAACATAATGGACTTCTTCATTCATTTCATAATGGCAATAACTCCTACCAAACACAACGGCCATTTCATTGTTATGTGTCCAGATGCTGTTTTGGCAATTAGGCAGTCAATGCCATTTTCACTGCATTGAAAGTGATCAAGTATGCAATTGCCCACTGTTGTCCTTTTCTTCCAGTACAAAGATTTGAACCTTATTTTTGATCTAAAAATATTCCATTTATATCTCTTTGTTGATAGATTTTCCTGTTGCTTTACTTCAAGGTCCTGTAGAAATCATTAGTGACATTATGCCAAGGGCTGAACCTCATAAGCAACCTGAACAGTTTGATTCACTGAAAAACCAACCCACAATTCACTAAAAGAAAATGTAATAATGACCTGTCCAATTAAAACGGTTAAATTAAATGGAGAGAATCTAATGATTTCCCCTTATCATTCTGATATTCTAGAAGCATGGCAGGGGAACAGTAAATACCAACGCATGTGAAAGATGCCCACTCTATTGTAGTTTAAGGAAAGCGAGCAAAATCTTTTAAAAGGAAACTGCACTATTACATAAAGGGCACTCTAATGGATGCATCTAAGTACAAAAAGGGGCAAATAACCTCCTCTAAATTAAAACATATTTAAATAAATTCTTCAGCCAATTAGACAAGTAGGAAGCTATCCTATTAACATGCTGAGGAAGTACAGAGAAAATAGGAAAGGCTGCCTAAGCATAAGAGTAGTTATGAAAAACACAAATGAGACATCACTTATGTTCTATTAGTTTAAAAATAATACATTTCTCTAGTTTCTATAATTCTTGTCAAATACATATAACCGTGCCTTCCAGTCATATACATGCATTTTTGTTTGCATACCTTCAGTTAAAGAAATTATAAAAGCAGACTCGAGGAACTGTCCTTCATCCTGAATGTGGCATACCCATAGAAAAGCAAACTCCAGCACCAGGGAGAAGTACACTGGTTAATTTAATGACCTGACTGTAGAAAGCTTGCAGAGATATGTTCAACAGGATTAGAACTGACGATATCTGAGTCTAGCATGCATGAATGAATGAGGTACAAGAAGTTGGAAGACTCTAAATTGTATTCAGCGAATGGTTTTTGCATTTGAAGTGTACACTATTTAAATAAGCATTCTGCAAGTAAAAACAGGCTGCTAATAAACTAGCTATAATTGGTTAATAAAAATCTAAAGCAGTCGTCTCCAAACTTATTAGCCTTGGAACAACACTTTCTCAAAAATGAAACAACAAACCTTGAGGAAAATAGAAATATGAAACTAAAGAGTAGGTGTGAGTTTGTGTGGTGGTGTTTGGAGCATAGTCAGTAACAGAGTATTTCACTAAATCTCTCCCTTCGAAGCATAGTTAGAAAAACATCACACCAAAATAATTCTAAATATCTACAGAGGCAAATTAAAATATATTTTGGGAAATACCTATTGGAACATCAAAAGAATTTAAACTAGATTCTTATAGGTATTTTTTAACTTATACCATAAAATACCCGATTTTATCACACTTGCTCTTTTTCCCTATATCTATGATTTTGTCACTATCCTAAGTACTATACAAATATAATTGTTATATTCCCTACTGTTCACATGTATTCCTCAGAAACAATCATTTACTATCCCTTTTATTTATGTTACTACCAATCCTGGGGCAGGAAAATCATATCTAAGTTACTAAGTATTTTATTCTTTCTTCGAAGACACGTAGCTCTCCTGTTAGCACAGGAGTTTCAACATAAGATATCCAGGAAAATATAACATGTTCACATTTCCTTCTAGGTCAATCTTGAAAGGGAACCTAACATAATATATTCCTAGAGAAGATTGTTCATTGTTTTGTTGTGTAAAGTCCATCATAACAATGATTGCCTAAGTTTTCCTGTATTTGCTCCATAAAAAGTCCAGCCATTGTTAATATATAAAAAACAGTTTGTACAACATCGATGTAACCTGGCAGCCATGGAGAGTGGACTGGAATATGTATGTGTGAAAATGACAACTTCACTGTACTAGTCAGTGGGAGCAGTAGACACTGTTCAGTGAACATGTGCACTGTGTGGCCGTCACATTCAAAATGACTGAGCAAGTAGAGCAACACATCTGCATCAAGTTTTCTGTTAAGCTTGAACATTCCTCTGCAGAAACTGTGTGGATGATTCCAATGCAGCGATGGGCAACTGGCGATTTGCATCTTCATCACCACAATGCACCTGCTCATGCATCACGTCTCATGCAGTTTTTTGGTGAAACATCAAATCACTCAGGTGACTCAGCCCAGATATGGCACCCTGTGACTTCTGGTTTTCCCAAAACTAAAATCACCTTTGAAAGGGAAGAGATTTCAGACCATCAATGAAATTCAGGAAAATACGACGGGGCACCTGATAGAGACTGGGAAAACTGTGTGAGGTCCTGAGGTGCCTACAGTGGGTAGGGGACTGAGGCGTCATTGTCCTATATACAATGTTTCTTGTATCTTCTTCAGTAAATGTCTCTATTTTTTATATTACATGGCCAGATACCTTCTGGACAGACCATATATATATATACATATATATATGTGCATACACACACTCACATATATACACACACACACATATATATATATATACACATATATATATATAATTTTAAATATACCAGGTAACCCAGTAAATGAATGCAATCATTTACCTCAGTATTTACCTTAGAATTTTTTAAACACCTCAAACACCTCAAATAGGGCAAAAAAGGCTTTACTTGGTTATTTTAAATATATACAATATGTTTGTACACATCAATGCACATATATGGACATCTGTCTAACCATAAAATTAAAAATATATTTACATATTTCCACTAAGTTTGGCCCCCACTGAGAAGTGAATCTTTGACAGTGACTCATAACATAAAGCTGGCAGACTGCACTTGCAAACAACTAAACTTGAAGAAGCAGCCACTAGGGGTGCAGACCCTAGGCGGGGTATAGGCCAGAACCAAGGTGAGGGGGGCTGGGGGGTGCAGACTCAGTGCAGGCAGGGCAGGAGAAGAACGTGCCTGGTGTGCATGTCGATATCCACACTGCACCCTAGGCACACATCATATACCATGGGACAGGACTGCCTCTGCGGCACTGTCAACTGCCCTTCTCCAGGAGTCCACGCAACTTACCCACACACAGTATCCAGAACAGGTGGTCAGTGTCATGTGTGGTGGCCTGCACACTAAGAGTGGCCAGTGTCCAATCAGTCTCAGGTGTCCTGTTCTGCCATGTTTGGGCAAAAAGCCTACCAACTTGTCATTTCATTTTACTTAGGACTTAAGTTTCAACACTGGTGGCCAGAGCACGTTAGACCACTGGCAGATTCTGCCTGGAAAACACCAGCCACCACAGCTAGGTGGTGGCGGTGACCTGTGGCAAAAAAGACCAGAAGTAAAGTGTGCCAGCACTGCACAACCTCCTGCACAAATTGTGCACAGACCCTCTGCACAGGGGCGTAGGGTCCCCCGATGATGCTCTTAAGTGTTAACACCAACCAATAAGCAGATGCACATATTTAAGTGACATCTGTTTTCCTCCTTACAATTGGCTTTGTAGCACCTTGAGACTGACTGTCAGCCTTAGAAGTTTTGTGTTGTCTACTACTTGATGCAGATCATTTCATTATTCAAGATTTCAGAAAAGCAGTGGAAATAACCTTTTGCATATTCAGTTTTCCAAGTTGAGAGGTAGCAGTGTTGGGAAAAAAGGGATGGGAATCCAACACCTTTTTTCCTCTCCCTCTACCCTCCATTTCTTCTCCATTACAGAGGGAAACCCAATATCACCAAAAAAAGAAAAGAGAAGAAAAAGCAACTGACTACATTAGAAGGTTTGCCTGGGTACGTGGCCTGTACTAGACATTTGTTCCTCCCAAACAAGGGACAGGAGCAAGTCTGTTTCTATTTAGTTAGAAGCTGAAGGGCAGGCAATTTCAGATGGTGATTGTCATAAACATTTAAGTAATAAGTTTTAATTTCAATGTATGGTATATTTTGAAAATAAACATATTAAAATTAAGTTGATCAAAATAAAATATTTTACTTGACCTGAAATAAGATTACCGAAATGCAATGAAGAAATCTATATTGAGCTTTCCCAGTAAAGTTAATTAAATCTTATTAATTTAATTAGCAAATAGGACAGTTTCTGAACATTGACATGTTATATCATGATAGCCAGTCCAAATTTAATGTAATATGCATACTGAGTAGGTAATGATCTATAACAGATATTTATTGATTGAATTATATACCAAAATCTCAGAGGCAATATAATATGGTGAATAAATACAAACATTTATTATGTGAAGCCAGAAAGCCCAGGTTCAAGTCATAATTCTTCTCTAATACCTCTCTGATCCTTAGTTGACTCATTTGCAAATTGAGAATGATAACAATAACTATCTTGCAAAGATGGTATAAACATTTAATATTTACTATACATGAAAAATGTTTTGTAAATTGTGAAATGCAATATGCGTTAGCAATTACTAGTCAATAAGGCATTGTTTATAAACTAAGAAAAGGAACTCCAGTGCATAAGATAAATCACACAAATTCTTATATAAAATGACTTCTTTCAGTATTGCTACTTTTCATACCAGTGATTATATTTTCCTCTTCAGTGAGTGATGCTGAAAAGAGCAATAGGATGCTTTCTAGCAGCTGCATGTTTAACCCACTGTCAATTATTTTCGTACTGTTTACGTTGCATACGATGCATGCCATAAGAAAAGAAACAACAACATTAAGTTTCTGAAGTGAGCTTCTAAATGTTCAGATTGTTTAAGCATTTCATTTATTATATGATTTATATGATGTTTAGCTTAAGCATATGCACACATAAGGGAATGAATTTGAAAAGTCAACACTAGGTGGGTCCAGAGTAATGAACTGAACATTTTAAATTGAAATGTGAGAAATATCCTTGTTTAAAAAGATACGTTACAGCTAAAAAAAAAAAAAATCATAAACCAATGAAATGAAGAGGAAGAAAAGCTCAATTGGTATTTTTAAAAGGCATATAAAATATACATAAATAGGAAATATAAAAAGTAACTAAATATGCAAAATATTCTAAATTATTTTTAATTTAGAGATTTAGCATCTGCCAAAACAGTTTCTTTCCATATAATTATACAGAAAATATGCAACATACAGTAGAAATAGGGAGATAATGTAAAGTGTGTAAGTTATCTAGAATAATAGTTCCCCAGATAAATGTATCTTTTATTAAAAACAATAATTTAAAAATACCCTTATAATTTCACAATAATTTTAGCTAATGGATGTAAGAAAAACATTGTATTTTATCTCATTCATAAAACATTGTAGAATAGTAGGAAATGTGTAAAAAATATGTGGATATAGAAATGGGAAACTGGAAAGACTTTTTAACCAGGTATTAGTAATTAAAATCAGTATAAACAGACCTTAATTTCTCCAAAGTGTCTCTATCCTCTCATTTCCCTGGCTTTGGTGTTCCTAAATAGACATTTTTTGAACAGTATGATGTTTTGGTTTTGTGGTTGAGAAGATCCCTGTGATAGACGTTCTCGTGATCCTGTCTCACAGTGGGCAATTTCATTTAATCTCTTCTGTTTTAACAATATCTATATGTCAGGACTTCCAAATAATATTTCTAACTCAGATTCCTCTTCTAGTCTTTTAACCCCACTTGGATGTCTTACAAGCATCTCAAACTCAACAAGTCCTGAAAATAAGCCCTTCACCTCTTCACTCTCCATCCCAATTTCTCTATCATGATGCAACAACATCTACCCAATTGCTTTGCCCCCAAACCTAGGATTCAGTTATTCTTTTCTTAAAAAGATTTTATTTATTTATTTTTAGAGAGAGAGAGAGGAAGGGAAGGAGGAAGAGAGAAACATCAATGTGTGGTTGTCTCTCACATACCCACTACATGGGACCTGGCCCATAACTCAGGCATGTGCTCTGATTGGGAATCAAACCGATGGCCCCTTGGTTCACAACCAGCCCTCAACCCACTGAGCTACACCAGCCAGGGTAGGATTCAGTTATTCTTGACTCTCTCCCTTAGGCTCCCAAATTAATTTGTCTCAAGTTTTTCCAGCTCTATTTCCTAAATGTATCTTGAATCATTTAATTTTCTCTAATGTCATCGTCACCACAGCAATCCAAAGCATCATCATCTCCTGCTAAGGTACTACAATTTACTTTGAATCAGTCTCCCTCTACTTACTCTTTATTCTCTTCAATCCACTTTTTACCCCCACAATACCCAGATTGCTGTGCTTTGCACAAAAATCTGATCTCAATATTATTTCCCATGATTAAAATTCACCAGCCTTCACACTTTCACTTGGAATAAAATCTATAAACCTTACTGTGGCCTATAGAACACTTCTTTATTGCTACCAGCTCCAGTCATAACATTGTTATCTCTTTTAACAGAATATACGGAATCATTCTGAACTAAGTCTCCTCTCCTCTGCTATTTTCTCTGTTTGTAATAATGTTTATCTAATTTTTATTTGCTAACTTCCACTTACACTTTATTTCAATTTAAATTCTACTTTACCTCCAAACTAAGCTGGCCTAATTTTCAGCTTTGGAACATCCGTTGTTGGTTATTCCATTTATTTTCATGGTAAAATGTGGTTAAAAATAGTTCATAATGTATTAAACAATACTAGAGCTTAGAGTCAGGTGCCATTTCAAAGATGGCTGGCTACGGCTCTGGACAGCATTCTTTCAGTTTACTACCAAACCAGCATAATGGTGTAAATATACATGTGCTAGACAAGTGTACAAGTGTGAGGATGAAGCTCCAAATGACTCTCTAATGTGAGAAATACCAAAGCTCTGCAGTCATCTGTCCCTAGTGCCAACTACCCGAACAATTCACCGAACTGGAGAAGTCCAGAAACATTTTATAGCACAATAGTGTGTCAACATGCACAAATTCTCCCTATTAACACATAACACACTACTGCTGGGTAACAGTCACAGTATCATTCTATTTTACACTGAGAGATGTATTGATATGACCTATCCCACTGCCTATCACAGGGAAAGAAAAGTATCCTTCCTTCTTCCTAGCAAAGGAGCACCTCGCAGACTTTCAGCTCTTTAGCAACTTTATTGAGATGTGATTCACATACATGCAACTCATCCATTTAAAGTATATACTTCAATGGTCTGTGGTTTATTACATTACTAATTTTTTAAAGTTGTGGATATATATAATAAAATGTAGTATTTTACATGAATAATTCAGAGCATTGATTGCATTCACAATGTTTTCTAACCAGTACTACTGTTTTCAAAATGTTTTTATCACAGCAAAGAAAAACTCTGTAACCATTAAGCAGTAACTTCCCATCCTCCCTTTCCCTTCAACCTCTAAAACCTCTAATCTGCTTTTTGTCTCTATGAATTTCCCTATTATAGTATTTAATATAAGTGAAATCGTACAGTATTGTCCATTTGTGCCTGGCTTGTTTCACTTACCATAACGTTTTCAAGGTTCATCCATGCTGTAGCATCTATCATTCATTCTTATGGCTGAAAAATGTTCTATTGTATAAAAATACCCCATATGCTTATTCACTGATAGGAAATTAAATTGTTTGCACATTTTTCCTATTGATAATAGTGCTACAATGAACACTGATGTAGAAGTATGTGTTCAAGTTCCTGTTTTCAGTTTTGGGGCTACTTATCACCGAATAGAATTGCTGAATCATACGGCATTTCTATTTAACTTTTTGAGTCAATATTTTCCATAGCATTTCAGCCAGCAAAACAAGATGGTTCCAATTTCTCTACAACTTTGTCAACACTTGTTATTTTGCATTTTTGTTTGTGTTTTGTTTTTTATTATAGGGATGATGCTTTCAACCAACTGAGTCACACTGGCCAGGGCAAATTTTTTACTAGTTTTTCATCTCTGTATTTAATAAATATGTATTAAGTACTTACTAACATCTTACATAGCATTTCCAAATATAAAAGAGATCAAAATTATACTGCTTTGGTTAAAGGCTGTGGGAAGGTCAGGATATGCACCAGGAGCCCTGGTTCTCCAAGGCTTCCCATAGGTCTGCAGTTTGACATGAAAAAGATGAGATAATACCACTGTTCCTTAATCTATAATGTCAGTTGAGCATTTCCATTTAGGATTCAAAAACTGAGCACAAACACTTTGGGATAACATAGATTGCAAAACTAAAAAGCTGACTCTAAACATATCCTGGACAAATCTTTTTTTCTCTTTTTTTCTAAAATTTTTTATCTTTTTGTTTTATGTTGTTGACGCTAACATTATCTTAGTGCCTCCAAATTCTACACTCTCATTCCAAGTTACAAGAAAATATAAAATATCACCTAGGCATAATCTAGTATAAAAAGATGGTGGGATTCCAAACCTTGACTACTATAAGCAGCCCAAGTGCTCATCAGTAGATGAGTGGATAAAAATGTGGCGGTACATGTATACAATAGAAAACCACATGGCTGTAGAAAAGAAGGAAATCATCCTTTGCAACTGCATAAATAGACCTGGAGACCATTATGCTAAGTAAAATAAGCAAGTCAGAGAAAGACAAATACCATATGATTTCACTTACATGTAGAATCTAATGAACAAAACAAACAAACAAAATAGAAATAGACTGACAGCTGTCAGAGGGGAAGGGAGTGGAGGGTAGTAAAAAAGGTGAAGGGATTAAACAACAACAACAAAAAACAAACAAAAAACCTCACAGACACAAACAATATGGTGATAATAGAAAGAAAGGGACTTGGTGGGAGGTAGAGGAGGATAAAGGGGGAATGAATGGTGATGGAAAGGAACTTGGGGTGGTGAACACACAATACAGTATACAATGGAGGTATTATAAAATTGTACCACTGAAATCTATATATCTTACTAACCAATGTCACCCCAATAAATTCAATAGTAAAAAAAGATGAGATTATGGGCTGTAGACTCGTGATTGTTCAATAAACTCATAACCAGTCTATGGTCTTCCTTTTCAAAACCAGATTATGATTTTCCTGCAAAAATATTAGGTCCATGCCTTAGTTCTCTAAAATAACTAGTCTTCTGGACAGAAATGACAGGAAGATAGTATGGAGAAGAGAATGGATCACTCTGTAAGCAAATGAAAAAGAAAAGTAATTTGTGGAATCATAATCTTAAAAATGAATTGATGCATAGAAGGCAAAACACATGAGTAAGGATAAAGTTTTAGTCTTATTTAAAATAGGGAACGTTCTTGTACAAAAAAACTTAGGAGAATTAGGAAAAATTTACAAAAGAAAATTTTGAAATGTGTTATAGAAAGGAAGAAAAGTTAAAAAGAATATAATCTTGATGTTTGGAAAAATCAACAAAATCATGTTGACAAAAATAAGCTGAAATATCAGTCTAAAAGTAAATCACTTCTATTTGAAGTTAAGGTAAAGTAAATCACTTCTATTCCACTATAAATCTGCATTGTATTAAATGTTTCAGTTAAAAGAACAATATAAATTAACTTGTCAGTCTTTTTCTTAACTTACACATAAGCATTCTATAATCCTAAATCAATAGGCATAGAACAATGGAAAATGTTCAATTATTATGTTTATTTTTTCTTTTTGTATAAAATATATTTTATTGATTATGCTATTATAGTTGTCCCATTTTGCCCCCTTTATTCCCCTCTGTCCTGCATACCCTCTCCCACCCACATTTCCACCCCCCTTAGTTCATGTCCATGAACTAAGTACATATAAGTTTTTTGGCTTCTACATTTCCAATACTATTCTTAACCTCCCCTATCTATTTTCTACCTACTATTTATGCTACTTATTCCCTGTACCTTTTCTCCCATTCCCCTCCTCCTCTTCACTGCTGATAACCTTCCATGTGATCTTCATTTCTGTGATTCTGTTCCTGTTCTAGTTGTTTGCTTAGTTTGTTTTAGTTTTTGTGGGGGTTTTTTAGGTTCAGTTGTTGATAGTTGTGAGTTTGTTGTCACTTTACTGTTCATAGTTTTGATCACCTTCTTTTTCTTAGATAAGTCCCTTTAACATTTTATATAATAAGGGCTTGGTGATGATGAACTTCTTTACCTTGACCTTATCTGGGAGGCACTTTATCTGCCCTTCCATTCTAAATGATAGCTTTGCTGGATAGAGTAATCTTCAATGTAGGTCCTTGCCTTGCATGACTTTGAATACTTCTTTCCCGCCCCTTCTTGCCAGCAAGGTTTCTTTTGAGAAATCAGCTGATAGTCTGATGGGAACTTATTTGTAGGTAACTGTCTCCTTTTCTCTTGCTGTTTTTAAGATTCTCTCCTTATCTTTAATCTTACATAATGTAATTATGATTTGCCTTGGTGTGCACTTCCTTAGGTCCAACTTCTTTGAGACTCCCTGAGCTTCCTGGACTTCGTGGAAGTCTATTTCCTTTGCCAGATTAGGGAGGTTCCCCATTATTTTTTCAAATAACTTCTCAATTTCTTGCTCTTTCTCTTCTCCTTCTGGCATCCCTATGATTCGGATGTTGGAGTGTTTAAAGTTGTCCTGGAGGTTCCTAAGCCTCTTATTTTTTAAAATTCTTGTTTCTTCATTCTGTCCTGGTTGAATGTTTATTTCTTCCTTCTGGTCCAAACCATTGTGGTGCATGCCTGCAGTCCTAGCTATTTGGGAGGCTGAGGCAGGAGGATTGTTTGAGCCCAGGAGTTCTGGGCTGTAGTGAGTTATGCTGATTGAGTGTCTGCACTAAGTTCAGCATCAGTATGGTGACTTCCTGGGAGCTGGGGGCCACCAGGTTGCCTAAGGAGGGGTGAACCAGCCCAGGTGGGAAACGGAGCAGGTCAAAACTCCTGTGCTGATGAATTACTAAATTTAAAATAAAATAGTTTTTTAAAAATCTTAAAATATTATCATAGATAGCCAGTGAAGAGCACCATCTAAATCTTCCCTTATTGATTTCTTTTTTCTTATTGACAACTCAGGCCAATAACAATAGACACCTAAAGCAGACCCTAATTCTTGAGATAATTTGATAAACTTATATAAAAAATAAAAATGAAGCAGGATTAATTATAAAACATGAAAGATCAAATACCAAGTTCATTGATTTTGGTCCTATTTATTCCTCATGTATTCAAATAGGACTTCGTGTTGGTTAGTTGGTTGTTTTGAAGTATGGTTTATTTTGTCTTTTTTATGGTCATTAGTGCCCTGCTATGTCTCATTTGTTTGAGTTACAAAATTCATAACTCAAACAATTCTGAAACAATTTGGAATATGATGTATTTTCTTCTAGTGTAGCAGTGTGATGTCATGACTAGAATCGTGGGTTTTAGACAAGGTTCACATTGCATCTCTGCCATTCATTAGCTACTCTCTGTGCCTCAGTCTTCTCATGTGTTAAGTGAGGCTGATGATAATAATCCCTACTTGATAAGATTATGGTAAGGACAAATTCAATAAATATGCTTAAGTGCCTTGCACATAACATACATTCTTTAAGTTTTCCTATTAAGATCAGAAAGGAAGACTTGTAATTAATCTACCATGTTACTTACCCTAACAAAAGTTTATCCTTCTCAACTTATTTGTAAGCAAAATGACAATGGGTATAAATTAGAATTAGTATGCTTTTTCTAGATATAGACATCAGCTTCAAATATAGCTCATATAACTCATTTTAACTATTAAATACAGCGATGAGTAAAAATGATATGTTCTGTATATCACATAAATATATAAATTTAAAGAACAAACATTTTATTTCACTCTTGTGAAACACCTGATTTTAATATAAAATTGTAGTAATTTAAATACTCTCAGAGCATAGAATTAAATGAAATCCTTGAATATTCTAAAGATATTATCTGAACCAATTAAAGGAAAAAAAGTTCTATCTGGAATTAAATAAACCTAAAACCTATTTTGTTAAAATTGCTAAGAAACTAACACTGGACAGTTTGACTAAATTTTAGGGAAAAAGGTAAACAGTCTTTCCAAAGAATTTCAGTCTCTTATAGACTATGTCTTCAATCACTTCTATGAGGTCAACACTATTAAAAAACTAAGTGGAAGATAAGAACTGTAAACAAGAAGAGAAGAAACGGAGAGGCCTACAAGTTACTAAAACCCAAGAAACAAATCCAGGGATTGGCTTAATTTTAGTTATTTTATTGAAGATTAGATGAACATAAGATTTGTTAGGACTAGAAACCACGTGATTATAAGATTGGAAAACAGAAGGAATATTACTTCGGAAGTGATGTAGAACTCCATTAGACATTCATTAGAAGGTGTATTTATAGCTGTCACAGAAGTCAGAGAACTATATCTCTCATTATAATAATATATTGAATTCCTTTTATATGCCTGGGGTATACAGAGATAGTCAAAACCCTGATAAGTTCCCTTTCCAAGACCCTGTATTCACTGTAAACTCATTACTTGTTTAATAAACAAACAGAAAAAAATACCAACTTTTATTTTAAAGATCTGTTACTTTAGAAACAGAAGAAAAAATATGCTGTGAAAAGCAAATATAAGTTGTTAAAACAAAAAAGGAGGAAAGAAATTAGAAGGACGAGATTCAAATTCCATAAAATGGCCCATCTAAATATAGTAAAAATACCTTGCTTTATTGTAACTGAACTTGGCATTTAACCTCATTAGCTTCCCTGACAGATCATTGAATTCATACTTGCATTAAAACTGTTGGAGGTTGATAAATAAGGACAATAGCAAGGAGATAAGATTTGTATAAGAGATTATCATCTATAACTTAATATGAATTAATTTAATCAACATGAATTTCTTCTAACATTTTATTGAGGTCATCCTCACAATATGGAGGTGGCTCAAAGAGGATGTAGCAAGCAATAATTTTGGAATGTGGAACATGCTATAAAATGATCCTCTACTACTCTATCCTTCTCCCAGCTCCCAAATCCCAAAATAGAGAGTCGATGAGACTGAAGTTTGAGTAAACAGAAAATTGTTATAATTAAAAAGGTTGAGATGTAGGCACTGGCCAGGTAGCTCACTTGGTGAGAACATCATCTCCATGAACCAAGGTTATGGGTTCCATTTCCAGTCAGGACATATATAAGAAATAAGCAATGAACACAAAAATGGTTGGAGTAATGGATCAATGTTTCTCTCTTTTTCTCTCTATCTCCCTCTCTAAAAATTGATAAAATTTAAAAAAAAGATGCATAAAGAAAGGCTGAAAATGTTGAAGACAAAATTTATCTCCTTATTTTATCCAGGCCACCCCATGCATAAGAAACAAAAAAGAAACAAAATGATTTTCTTATCCCCCTTGAACCACAAGGACCCTCCCACACACACAACTACCACTCTCAACCTGTTAGCACTGTAGCCCAGACACTAACTTGTAGATTAAATAGGCTTTCATGGGCTGGCCCAGTTATTCAAACACAATTCATAACTTTAATTCTGTAAGAAAATGTGTTGTGAATTCCAAATCCCAAACAATTTGAAACAACCTGTTCACAAGTTTGTGACAGCTTGAATACTGGGTGTTTTGTGTTTAAGAAGTTAAATAACACCTTACTTGATAAAAATGTATTAGGACATGTGATTTGTATTGCTGTTATTAATCTTCAATAAATTCATCTGGAGTAAGTACCCAAAGGTGTGCTAACTTAATTTAAACATCTGCAACATTTGGCTGGTAAATTTCCAAGAACAGATTGACTCACGATATTTTCAATGTCCAAAAATTTGTCTTCCAGTAGTAAAGAATAGCACGTTGCACATTTCAACACGTCTTACATCTTAAATAAAAATGAAATGTAATGCAGCCAATAACAAATGCAATCCAATCAAGAATATCAAACTTTAAACCGTGTCTTTTGATTTATGTTTTATATAGGAAGCAAAACTTTGGAATTAATCATGGAAAGTGTAAACAGTATCAATTATACACAAACACTAAAACATGAGACTGTAGATGTGATATCAAACTTCCCTCCAAATGCCCTGCTATGCTATGTCTGAAGTCAGTGTGAAGCTTGTATGGTCTATTTTAAGAGGTTTCTAAATTGAGTCTCTATGGTGGGAGTCCTCAAACAGTAGCCAAGATTTACTAATAGATAGCCAATTCTAGTTCCAATACCTACATGCCTCCCTAAGAGGTATACCAAAATTGCAGTTAGTAGCCCTCCCTTTAGAGATTTGTATTAATACTCCTTCCCATTCCATTAGCACTAGTTTAGAGGACTGCTAAATCTTTCCATTCTGGGAAACTCAAAGTTTCAATGAAATGAAAAAAAAAGTGATACTTCCTTTAACTGAAATTCCAGAATTTAAAAAAATATCATAAACTCTTCAAGATGCATTAGGAATAATGATTTAAGTACATTGGGGTATTATCTATTAGATTCTTTTTTTTCAATTGTATTTCCTAATCTTTCATGGTCAACATTCTATTTGCCATATGCCCTGGTGCTAATCAGGACACTCCCTGACCACAGTGAAGAACTACTACTCTTCAACTATCGCCACGGTACATAATTTTTTCTGGACAGTTTGCACACACACACACATTTATGAGAAGTTTGGGTTTTAGATTCTGATTTATTTAGCTCATTGTTTATTTTTGAAAAAATCATTGAAGGTGGCCTTTAAAAAGTTATTTCTGAGTGAAGAATCCTGAAAATGTAGGATGACATTTGTTTGTTTTTATTTTGTTTGTTTTCCAAGAAGGAAATTCTTAGGTATATTTCCTACAGAGGCTCAGAAATGTTATCAAATCGATGTTCATTTTTCTAACTTCTTCCTTAATATCTGCTGGTTATTTTTGCCAATTCATAAATGTAAATCCTTGTTTTCTACTAATGTACTCCATGATTACTAGGAAAATTTACTCACATTCCTTGATATGGGAAAATATTGCCTATGTCCCTGGAATATTTATGAGAACACTGTATTGTAATATGTAATACTGATTTAACAATTTAACAAGCCCTACAGTATACACCTAGAGGGCAGAGGACATACTGTTTTCTATATGTGATCAGCATCCAGAATAGTCAGCGAAAGACGTATGACTGAGGGACTATGCACATGTATGATCTCCTTGAGAAGGATGTTAGTACTAAAGAACATTTTGAAGTCAAACTTTAATTCTAAGCTTTGGGGAATGTGTTTGGAAAGAATCTTTTGAATGAATATAATCATAAAAGCCCATGTTTCATAAAAGTCCATTTCATAGCTTACAGAACAATGCATCCCCCTCCTTCCCCATTTTCACCCTTAATCAAGGAGAAATATCATTTCTACATCACCAAGAAGTTACAAACTAGATACCTTGTATATTTTGTCCTAACTTATTATTTGTCAAATTATTTAAGGTGAAGAAAGGGAAGTCATTTTTTAAAATAATATCTTTCAACAGTGTTCTTTAAACATAATTTTAGGTCAAAGTGAATTAAAACAAAAATTTAAACAAAATTTAAAAACAAAGTAAAGCTTAATGTGTAGCCTTGGAAATCAGAATCCTCAAGAATGATCAGAGACAATACCAGAAACAGCATAATTTCCAAATTATTTTCCAGCTTTGAAGCTACAGGCTCAGAGGAAAAAAATTAAAAGAGTAACCTCTCCTCCTTTGATTTCTCTCAATACTTAATTTCTCTATATGTCTTTTATATAGTCATTGCTCCATTTATTTAGTAACTATTTACTGAAAACCTATTATATGCCAGTACTGTGCTAATAAGCATCAGAGAAATAATAATGTACAAGGCGTGATCCTTGCCTTAGAGAAGCTCATGGATATTGAGGGAGGAAAACAAGTAAAAAGGCAATTTCAACATGCTGTGTTAAGTGCTACAAAAGGAGTAAATTTAAATTATAAGGGCCTGTGAAATGCACAAAGTAGTGTAGGAGAAACACTTAGCTCAGTCTTGGATTAGTCGTGGAAAGCATTTTACATAAAAGACTTCTAAACTGAAGTGATTTAGAAGTCCACCAATGGGGGGAAGCAGTGGCTGGCTGAACTGCATGTTTCCTGATAAGGAACAGTGTACTTACAATTCCAGAAGTGAGAGAGAATGCAACCCATTTGGGGGAATAGTAGGGTGTCTAGTATGATTATATCACCAGTTACAGTGAAGCAGTGATGACAGTGAAGACATATAATCTGGGTTCTTACCATCGGTATCTGATACATGAGAAAATCAATAAAGATTATCTGAATAAACAGATAATAATGCCAAAATGAGGGTAGATTTCAAACTATCTACATTTTTATTCTGGAAACCTATCACTTCCATTAAATTGACACTCTATGCTTAAATTAGACATTCTGTAGATCTAGCAAATCAAAGTTTGAAAATGTTGCCTAGTAAATATTGAGTAGGCATTTGATATAATGGACAGATAAAAATAACTGTAAGTAATTATTGTTTCTTTGTAAATGTATTTTTAAAGTATTTGAAAATGCTTTAAAATCATTTGTTCTCTGAAGTATTTTAAGTGCCCCCCCATGAGCTCAAATACAAACTTCATTTATATCATTTTAATTTTGTTAAAAAGAGAAACTGTTGCCCAGCATTTGTAAAATGGCTACACCTTCTAACTTGGCAAAATTAATATGATCAGTTTTTTTACTATATTTGTTTTTATACATTTTCTTCTCTGATAGTAAGTACATGTTCATACTAAAAAGAGATAACTTAAAGTTTATAATTAAATTACATTGTCCAAGTTTGTCTTTGTGTTCTTACAGTATGGGGGGGATGCCCCAAAACAGAATTATCTTCTAGAGGGCAGACCCCTTGTAGTACAGGCTTCCCCTGCTAAGTGATTGTTCTAGGAGCCTATCTGTATCAGTGTACCAGCTGGTGTTGTTGTGAGAGGATGCATTTGGCTTCAGTGAAAATTTTTGACAACTCAACGTGTTTGCCCATTTCATGATGGGTGATTTATGAGCGCACCTGCCCACACCATGATGAGTGTTCAACAGTTTTTGACAAAAAAGTGGTATGGCCCCTGTGCTTCACTCTCCATATTCACCTGATGTCATCTTGAACAACTTTTTTTTTATTTCCCTGATAAAAACATCCTTAAAGGGAAATGATGTGGAAAAGGTGAAACAAAAAATGGCAGAAACACTAAAAGGCGTCAAAATTGACAAGTTCCAATGCTGTTTTGAGCAGCGGAAAAAATGTCTCATTAGGTGTATTGCATCGAATGGAGAGTGCTTTGGAGGTGACTGAAGTTTAACCATATAGGAATAAATACGTGACTTTTATAAATAAATTCCATTTTTTGGTCCCCCTCATATGTAACCTAAAGAGTTTGCACAATGAACAAAAAGAACTTGAAAGAATTGTAATGCCATTGCTAAGCAAAAAACCCTCATAGGCACACATCCAAACCACTTGATATGCTCTTTTATACTTTGTTGCTGAAAAGAAAACCAAGAGGGAAACTGTATTAGTTTCCTATTGCTGCTTTACCGAATTATCACAAACTTAGTGGCTTAAAACAACAAAAATTTATTATTTTGCAATTTGGGGATCAGAAGTCCAAAATGGGTCTCACTGGCCTAAAATCAAGGTATTGGCAGGACTGCCCTCCTTCCTGGAGGCTCTTGGGGGCATTTCATTGTCTTGCTTTTTCTAGCTTCTTGAGGCTAGATTCGTTACTTGTCTCATGACCCACATCCATGGTCAAAGTCAGCAATGTTGAGCCTTTCTGAGAATGCCATCTCTCTGCCTCCTTCTTCCCTATTTAAGGAGGCCTGCGATTAATTGGGCCCATCTGGATAATCCAGGATGATCTCCATGTTTGAACCAATTGGCTTTCTCAATTTCACCTACAACTTTAATTCCCCCTTGCTATGTGATATAACATATTTTCAGGTTGTGGGGATTGGGATGTGGATATCTTTGGGGGGCTATTATTCTCCCTGCTGAGGAAACAGAGTAAGAAACAATCCATTTTGAACCTATACTATATATAAACTATATTTTGTTTTTGCCCAGTAAGATCCAATGGGAAAATGATGTTAAGCTTTCATTAAATTTCAAAGAAGACACAAGACAAAATCCCTGTCTTCATGAAGTTTGCAAAGAGAAAAAATATATATCTATATATCTTATCGATATAGATAGAGATATATAGATAGAGATATATAGATACAGATATACATATACATATACATACATCCAAAGTAGAAATCTTTGGGCACAACAACCTTGCACCACTTTAAGTACTTATTAAGTTCAAAAATAATCACTGTTATTATCAACATCAATCAAATTAATGTGATAATGTATCAATAGTAACAGTTTCATTACGTAAATCATAATATACTATTAGAAGAAGAACATAATATGTCTTTCATCAGTTGGGTGATTCATCAGTACCCACAGAGAAAGTAAAAAAAATTTAGTCATTCAACCAACTAAGCGACATGGTAATAACTAACTGATTTGAATGATCTTTTATTTCATCAACATGAATGTTTTTTTTTCACTGAGGTGACAGGCCATTGTAGTATCAAGTAGGGGTGGTGCTAGTTCTAGGGATGAAAAAAATACTTTGGGGATTATAATACCATTTATGATCCTTGAGGGGTTTGCATTATAGACTTTATCAAGTTAGCCAAACTTTTCCTTTATATTTCATTATTTTCCAGAAAAAAAAGCTTGAAATTCTACTTTGAGTTCCTCTTCTTTTTGTGCTAATCAAAAACTCACTTTAAAAAATTACTCTTAGGTCTTCGTTAGGGAAAAAAAAAGTTGCTTACTTTCTTTTGTCAACTACAGAATGTGGTAGAGTTTAATTAACAGATTTTACTTGCTATTGCAGTTCATAAAGCTAATGTTAATGATTGGTTTAACATGCCATTGAGTGACTACTAAGTGTAGTACTATTCTAGAAAGTAATTATAGAAAGTATGAATATAGTAGAAAATAAGACAGACATGGGGAGAATAAAATGCATACATAAGCCAGAACAAAAGAATCAAATGGTGATATCTGTCATGCAGAGAATTAAAGAGAATAGTGTGATCTAGAGTGACTGGGTGTCCTGACTGTGTGGTCAGACACGGTCTCCCTCAAAGGATGGCATTTAAGCTGGGGTCTTAATAACAAGGAGAAGCCAACCATGCATACATTGGTAGAAGTACACTTTAGTGGTCCGTGGGACCACTAATGGAAATAGGCATTAATGCAAGCTTGGTGTGTTTGAGACACAGAAGACCATTGAAGCCAGAGCATAGTAGGCAAACAGGCTGGCAAGCTGAAGGGACAGTAATACAAAATGGCCTTAGAGAGGCAGCCACACCACATCTAGAGGATTCTGAAAGCCATGGTAAAATAGGTGTTGGGAATTCATTGAAAGGTTTAAAATAAGAAGAGAATTTTATTTGATATACATTATAAAATGATGCCTCTGGCTATTATGTGAAAAGATAATTAATTGTTGGGGGGGAACTGGTAGTAGAAGAAAAAAACAAAGTAGAGACTATATTACATTAATCCAAGTGAGTGAAGATGGTGATTTGGCTAAAATAATGTAACAGAAATTAAGAACACTGGCTGGCTTTGTGTTATCTTTTGAGGGTAACACAAAAACTTCAGTGACTGCCTGGATGTGGAAGAGAAAAAGAAAAGAATTAAAAATAACTGACATGTTTTTGCATTGAGAAAGCAATTGAAAGATTGTGCTATTTATAGAGATGCAGAAGAAAAATAGAGAAGTGGGTTGGTGGAGAAAATGAAGAGTCCTATTTTATGGGAGATGCATGTGTCTCCTATGAAAAGGACTTGAGAGTAATGTGGGAGTTGGTATAGGAAGGACTCAATAAAGAAAGAAGACCATAAGTTAACAAGCACTAATAATGTGATTGTGCGATTTCCTTCAGAAATGTTTAATAGTCAGGTACAGAAACTGAGAAGGTTGTTTAAACCAACATCCTTGTGGTAGTAAAAGTGGTATTAAAAGAGCTAAGTGAGAGTTTGAAAGCTCTCGTAAGAGTGAGAGAAGTGATGTTGAAATGGGTCTGGAATCAACAGGGAATTACGTGAAGTTAAGGAACCAATGGGTTAAGAGACAAGGGAGGACTGAAAGGATTGAAGTTTTACAAGACTGAAAACCAAGGCTAGTTGGAGCACGAAAGAGCTTCCTTTGCACTTCTCCAGGGAACATCATTCACATTAAATTCCTACTGTTGTGCTCATAGAGAATACAAAGTGAGTAGTGTTCCCTAGAGTCATTCTATGTGGCATCTTCAGAAGGAAGTTGGAGGTACAGAAAAGTCACAGTTAGAGTCTTAAATGTGAGGTTATGATTTCAGATGTGGGATGTTAAGAAAGGGGTTTGGTCATGCAAATAAGTGGCTGAATAGACAGACTGGTAGAGCACACTGAATGGACAGTTCATGAACACTAGTCATCCTCAAAAGAGGCATAAAAACTGTTGCAATGAATTGTCAAAGAATGATTAGCTCTAGAAAGAGAAGACATTGAGGGAGAGACAAATATTTATAAAAGTGTATGAAAAGATAGTATCATTATTGACCATAAATAATACAATTCTAGGGAAAAATAGAAGAGGAGAAAGGAATGAGGGAGAGAGAAATAGAGGGAGGGAAGAAAAAGGGAATAAATTAAAAGATAGGAAAGTATGTTTTGACAAATTAGAATCAAAAGACCATGGTACATATTATGGCATCTGTCCCCTTAATTGCATTATTCTCTTAAATGGTCTCTGTCTTGTTCCCATCTGGTACATTTTCACAAGGCTTCACAAGAGAGCTTTTTAAAATACCAAATGGATCACAGCACTCACCTCCATAAACCCTTCAATAGTCTCCCATTATCCACAGAATAATGTCCAAGCATGGCAATCAAGGACCTTGATGATCTGATCACTGCGTATCCTCCAACTACATTTCCCACACGTTCCCCCGTAATTCCCTTGCAATACAATTACTTGTCCATCTATTCAAATACCATGTCACTTCTCACATCTGTTTTATGCTCTGGCTATTTCCTTTAACTGTGCTGTAATTTGAAAGCTACATCACATTCTCTGTGAAGCCTTCCATAATTCTCCACCTGTTCCATTCGTCCATTTCTTGACATCTCTATGCCAAGAAAGAACCATCACCTTATCACCTCCTATTCTATACCACACTCTGTATCTTCTACATGCTTCTATGATGCCGTATTTTCCACTGTGTTATTTTGTAAGCTTTTTGAGGGCACAGACATTGTGTTTCTTTAGGACCCAGAACAGTGCCTAGAAAATAGTTGTTGCTCCATAGTGTTTGCTGAATAGATGTTTTCTCATGTAAGGTGGAAGGCATGATACAGAATTAATGAAGATGCTATATAGCATAAGGTAGAATGTTTGAAAGTAATCAGACCACATTAGAACATTTTTTATCTTTTTCTAAGATAATTGGTAGACTTAAATTTAACTATTAATAGTATAGGTTAACAATCTTATCCAAGACCCCAGAGGCCAAATGGGTTTCAGAACACTGAAAAAACTGGGTTACAGAAATGTAACATGGTATATATATCACATATTATATAGCACTACCAGTGAGGTCTGGGACACTATCCCATAATCTAATATATTGATATTCCTCCATAAAATACATGAATATTCACACTAAATAAATAGTCTTTTGCCAGGTCCATTTAGGTTTACCATTAAGTTAATTACTAAACATTTTATATTTCTAATTTTCCACTTACAAAATGACTTACAAAAGTTCCAGAACTGTCATAGGAATTGTAAGTCTGAAATGCTATTAAGTTCGTAGTCAATATTGCCATAGGAGGAACCTATTGCAACTACTTTAATTCCCTTCTTTTGTTAATAAAATTATTTGTAACAAAATGAATCAAATGAAGGAACCAGATAGACAAATACAGGTTCTTGGTCCCTTTCCTTTTTTAAAAAAAACTTGTTGTATAATTATGCAGATTGAGTCCTTAAAAGAATAACTAATAAAGAGAGTACACAAATAATATAGACCTAATCATCTCATTCTAAGAAATGACTGCTTGGGCTGATCCATAGCCCTCTGGTAACATTTTGCCTTTTTTAAAAAACACCTCGTCAATAATTTTCAGATATCACTTGCTAGAAAGACTTTGAAGAGAGAAACAATATAAAACTTGTCTTCTACTATGAAGCTTTCCACAACTTATATCTTGTACTCATGTTATATTATGAGCCTTAATCATCATCAATAGCAAAAACAAAATAATAAATTTGCAGTACGAGGAAACAATGATCAGTGTTGGCTGGAGCTTATGCAAGGAAGAAATCACCTTCCTTAATGTTTCCTTAAGACCTGTGCCTCAACAGCTCCTAAATATTTCCTGAGGAGCTTTGATGCTTGCTCTAGCAACATTGCTAGTTAATAACACTCTTAGTTAACAGGAAGACATTTTAAAAGCTAAACATTTTCCCTTATTATCCTCATGTAGAATATTTCTTCAGGAAATTTTCATAGAAATTGATGTGCTACCCCCCAAAAACCCTTTCCTTAATCAGTTTGTTAATTTGAATATATTTATTGACATTGCTTCAAAGTCAAATTGTGTAAATAAACTATTAAACATAATATTTAATATATCATTTGTAAAAACTTCTTTTATAATGTGAATTATTAAAATAGTAAGTCACCCAGAAGTTTACTATTTTATCCATTCCATAAATGCATCTAATTTTTAGAATAATATTTCCATGAGTTCTCACTCACTGTCCAATAACCATTTTGTAGCTGTCCAGAAAAAGAAAATGTCTATAGAACTCTTTAAAAATCCAAATGTGGATATACATTTTTTTCACAATTTTTTCTTTGAGGTCCATATTATATACCAGTAACACTTAAGGGCCCCCCCCCAAAAGGAAACTCTCTTTTCATTATATAACAAGTTTCTCAAGGCCAATGTGAACTTTCTTTATTGCCACTGCAAATCTGGTTAGATAGCTCCGTATCACGACCATAAAAGTATGTGTAAGAAAGGGGGCAAATCCATGCTGGTAATAATTCTACTGAACCACTTTGCAGAGGAGGATGTAAAGAAAGGGGTTAACAAAATTATTATAATATCTTCTCATTCTGTTTCTCTGTATCCCTTCCTTATCAGTGGACACACTGACAATTAAACCTACCCAGAGGACTGGGGCAATTCCACAAAGAGTTGTCCTGGAGATTTAATAATCAGAATTTGTAATAACTTGTGCTCTGGCCCATAGGTTAGATATCTTAGACTATTTGGAATTAGAACACCATAAGGCACTTCACATTTATTGACACTATTCAAAACAATAAATATAGATCCATGAAATACTGAATTTCACTTTTAACAAGCTGACTTCCCAGTGACACCAATGCATATTTCAAATATTGTCCTTTTAAACACAACAAGTAAGCTATATTGAAGAACAAGGACTTTGGTAAATCAGACCATAATACTAAAAACAAGACAAAATAAAAAACACCCTCACAGACATTTTAGTATCTACCTTTAATCTAGTTCAAGAATATACCAGTGGATTAAGTCCCCAGACACAATGTTTATTTTTTCAGTTGGAGCCACAAAGCAAGTCAATGCTATCAAATCAGAATAAACTCCAAACGTCCATCATGACAATTTCAGCTCGGCCTTTCGGCATGGCAAATCATTCTCCCAGCCCCTCTGTGGTCCAGACTCAGTACCCTGCGCCTTTATAACCCCCAACGTATTCCTTCATTGCCTCAAAGCCACAAAGGATCAAAAACAGGGAAGGCATTTTCAGGAATCTTTGGTAAAATATTCATTTTAGTCATTATTTGAAGCAAAGATAGTGAGAGAAATTAAAAGGCAATATACACGAGAGGGTTTCTGAAAATATTTAGCATAAGGAGGGAATGTGCAGTGAATGAGTAAAAGACATATAGGAATAATGGAGTGACATAGTAAAAAGAGGTAATTTTAAAGTAAAATAAAGGAAGAATAGCACTAATGAAATAGATTTTTAAAGGCTGGAAGGCACATTTCTGGCACAGGGAGAGAGGAGATATCCAAATTAAAGTAATAATGATATTTTTTCCTGATAGGCTAATATCTACATTTATGGTCAGCAGAGGAGGTGCAGTAGAAACTTGTCCCAACCTCCATAGGCAGACATGAAAGAGTCAGAATGAACATTTTTGTGCTGGTGGCCGAACATAAGAAAACAAGCTGTTATTGCTTACATTTCTGTAGATGTTCGTAATTTGATGGACAACATATCTCGAACAATTGGACAACAAAGTGAAAAATTGCAGTAGTATAAAAATGTATCAATTACCTACATTATGTCCAGAATCAGTCTTTACAAAGGATGATTATGGTTTGACCCAAGATCTGTCAAGTATAATTTCTTCCAAGGAGTCCCTGGTGCTTCCAAGCACAGTCCCTGCTGGGGCTGCATTATAGGCTCCAAAACGAACAGAATGTTAAAAACTAACAAGATCTGTAAGAGTCTTTTCTTGGCAAATTTGACAACAATTAGTGTCTATTAGGTTTTCATTACCTACATAGTAAATGAAACAGAGGACATGATATTTAAAGATATACATTTGACATTTAGCAAGAAATATTATGTATATAAATACTGCTAGAAAAAAATAAACGATTGGGAGGAGGAAAGGAAAAGGGAGAGTGGGAGAGAGAAAGAGAAATAACTTGGCATTATTTGCCCACCTGAACGAAGTCAGAATGAATCTATAGTATAAATATATATTCTAAGAAATCCAAAGGTAGACATTAAAAATCTCTATTCGAAACAGGTCCCTCCGTCTTCTTCACTTAGCTCCAGGAACCATGACAACTTGTTTGGGACATTATAATAGTCTGTTATTTCATCTATTCTCATCCACAATGCCGTACCTCCCTTGACTATCCACAGAACAGCAGAATTATTTTTCACAGTGAATCTGACCATGTCATCCAGAATCGCAGGTACTGTATCGTCAGAAGAGAGCTTACAAGGTGAAGCAGGGTCTTTACCTGCCACCTCTCCAGTCTAATCTTGTACCATGCTCTCTTACTTGGTGCAAGCAACAGTCACAGGAGTCTTTGGAGGCCCTTAAATTTACCAAACTCTTCTTGCAATGGAATTTTTGGAAATATTGTCTCCTCTTTCAGGAAAGATGTTCCAGCCCTCTCACTGCCTAATTAACTCCTGGTAGGTTTTAAATATCATTCCTCAGAGAAGCCTTACGTGGCTCTTCCCCAAAGCTCTGTCAACTCCGCTTCAGAGCACACTGTTACAGGTGCATTTTGTTAGTTTTATGATTATTTGATTATGTACCTCCCATTAGACTGAAAGGTCCATGAATGGAGGAAAGATAACACTTCTTTCTCGTAACTGTTTCTAGGGCCAGTAGAGAACTTGGCACACATGTTAGATACACAAGAAATATCACTGAATGACTGCATAAATGAAAAGAATGAGTGAAATGGGTCAGATGGTACACTCAATATCTTCCTCAACTTCATTATTTAGTAACATAAGCTTTTCATCATAATCAGAGTAACCACATTCAAGATCGTTTATCAGTCCTTTAGAAAACTATCTTTCCATGTGGTTTTTAATGAACTAAAAGAATTAGAAGCTAACAGGAGACAATCTAAACCTATGCTCTTCAAACAGACAAAAAATATGTAGACAAACAAGCATATTCACATTAAATAATAATTTAGAATTATTGCTATTGGTGTGGTGTCAAAGTGCTACAACTATAATGACAGAAGAAAAAAGAACCCTGCATCTTCAAATTTGAAAGAAAAGTAGCAATGCAGATGAGTTCAATGGTGCTCAGATCTTATTCGAGAATTTCCATTTATGAGGAAGGCGGCAAGGAATATCAAAATCTAATGCTCTGCTCATAAAAGTTAAACATTATTCACCTAATAAAATTTTCCACATATGAATATTAAATTGGATATTTCCTTTATATTCAGTTAAGTTTGTTTTTAATAAGTAATTTCTTTTTTAAGTTTTCTTGTAATGTTATTTCAAAAAGATATGTTTACTGGTGTTGAAGGCAAACCTACAAAATCAGTTGTTTTAGAAAAGTGTAACCTCTTCCCCTCTCTGACTCTCATCTATAGAAAATCACAGCATATGGTTTTCCTTTGATTTTTAAATAAAGGAGACATTTAGATCAATCTCTCTTTAGATATCTGGATATATTTTTCCCTTTCTCTTGGTTATGTAGTGGCATACCATACAAAAATTTCTCTATCTTGCTTTTGTTTTTCTTTTGTTAACAATACATGCCCCCCAAACAATAAATAATATATATATAAATATATGAAATATAGTAATATATACATATATGTGTATGTGTGTGTATATTATGTATGCATATTGATATACATATATACGTATGTGTATGCATATTAATAGTACATACAATTGATTTTAGGTGTTTTAATAAGTATGTGGTGATATTCCAATGTGGTTTTAATCCCCATACCTTAATGGACAATGATGTTAACCACCTTTTCATGTGCTTATCTGACAACTATCTTACCTGATAAAATGTTTGTTTAAAATATTTTGCCCATATCTTTAATTAAGTTATTTATATTCTTCTTATTGTTTTTTACATACAAAAGCTGTTTAATTAATATATACAATTTGATATCTTTGGAGATAAGTGTACATCTGTGAACCCATCATTACAACTTACACCATAAACCTATCTTGCACCTCCAAAAGTTTGCTCCCTTACACTTATTTATTAGTACTATTAATGTTTTTGTAATAAAAACACCTAAAATAAGATTAATATTTCTAGACAAATATTAAGTATATAGTACAATATTAACTCTAGGTACTATAGTACAGTAGAGCTCTAGGATTTGTTCACCTTGTAAAATTGAAACAAAAATATAATTGAGGATTTCAATAGCAGATTAAACCTCTGCATGGAAGAAAGTCCAATGTGAGGGGTTTAGGTATGAAAGTTCTTTAAAATGTTTTATCTTAGGATACATGGCACCTCACATATATGAAAAATAAGACTAAAACATAAATACAAATGTAAGATACATTTATTTAGTTCACCTTGATTATTGAAATAAGTCTATTTCATTCAGTGAAGACAGACTTGTATTATTCACTGTTTGGGTAAAATAAATAAGGGCAAGACAAATTCAAGACATTAAATGACATCATGTAACATATAGCAGAACACACTGTCGTACTGAGAAAAGACCACCGAACTGAAATTCCAGAGACCTGAAATCTAATCCATGGATTGTTCTATGATTTTAGTTTAAAATTTTAAGAAAAATGAAAAGATGTTCAATGTTGCTAGTCATTAGGGAAATGTAAACCAAACCCACAATGAAATACTCTTTTCCATCCACTAGTATGACTATAGTAACCAAGTGGAATTTATCTCAGTGATGCAAGGTTGCTATAATAACTGAATATAATTTACTCTAACACAGCATAGTAGTAGGTTAAAAGACAAAAGATACATGACCATCACAATGATGAAGACAAAAATTGGCTAAATCTGACACCTGTTCATGTTAAAACTTCCCATCCAACAAGGAATGGAAGCAAACTTTCTCAACACTAAACATTGCATCTGCAAATTGAGTGGGGGAGTGCGGGTGGGTGGAGGTAGAAGAAGTTATGGGGGATAAATGGTAATTGAAACATTTTTTTAAATTAAAATAAAGGAATATAAGGGCATGGTGGGATACATTCAACCAATGTAATGAAAATTTGGCAAAGCACCATGAAAGATGCATTAAATAATTCTAAATGATATCATTGCTAGGTAGAGCAATCTTGGCTATAGATCCCTGCTTTTCATGACTTTGAATATTTCTTGCCAATCCCTTCCAGCCTGAAAAGTTTCTTTTGAGAAATCAGCTGACAGTCTTATGGGAACTCCCCTGTAGGTAACTAACTGTTTTTTTCTTGCTGCTGTTAAGATTTTCTCTTTATCTTTAACCTTTGGCATTTTAATTATGATGTGTCTTGGACTGGGCCTCTTTGCATCAATCCTGTTTAGGACTCTGTGCTCCATGCTTCAGGGACCTATATGTCTATTTCCTTCACCAAATTAGGGAATTTTTCTTGATTTATTTTTTCAAGTAGATTTCCAATTTCTTGCTCTTACTCTTGTTCTGTGCCTGCCATCTCTATGATGTGAGTGTTGGAATGCTTGAATTTGTCCCAGAGACTATTTACCCTATCCTCATTTTTTTGGATTCTTTTTTTCTTCTTGTTGTTCTGATTGGTTGTTTTTTGCTTCCTTATTTTTCAAATCATTGATTTGATTCTCAGCTTCATCCACTCTACTGTTGTTTCCCTGTAAATATTTTTTTAAAACTCAATTAATGTAGCCTGTATTTCTGACTGAATCTTTTTTTTATGCTGTTGAGGTCCTGTCTAAGTTCCTTGAGCATCCTTATAAACAGTGTTTTGAATTGTGCATCTGATAGATCATTTATTTCCATTTTGTTTAGTTCTTTTTCTGGAGATTTGATCTGTTCTTTCACTTGTGCAAGGTTTCTTTGTCTCCTCATTTTGGCAATCTCCTTGTGTGTGTTTATGTGTATTAGGTAGAGCTTCTATGAATCCCTGTCTTGGTAGTGTGGCCTAATGTAGTAAGTATCCTGTAGGACCTATCAGCACAGCCTCCCCTATCACTCACACTGGGTACTCAAGGTGCACTCTTAGTGTGGGCTGAGCACACCTTCTTCATGTAGTTGACCCTTAACTGCTGTTGGTAGGTCAAAGGGAGAGGCAGACAAAGAGCTTCCCAGATAAGAAAACAACTGAAGGACTTTTCATCAGCAAATTATTATTATATGAAATGTTAAAGGGACTTATTTAAGAAAAAGAAGAAGATCAAAACTAGGAACAATAAAATGGCAATAAATGCATGTCAACAATTAAATGTAAAAAACAAACTAAGCAAACAAGAAAAACAGAGACAGAATCATGGATACAAAGAGGGTTTTGATGGTTGCCAGATGGGAAGGGAGTGTGGGCAAATGGGTGAAGAAGCAAAAGGATTAAGAATTACAACTAGATAGTCACAGAATAGCCAAGGGGATGTAAAGTACGATATAGGAAATGGAGTAGCCAGAGAACTTATATGCATGACCCATGGACATGAACAATGGTGGGGGGGTTGCTTGAGGGTGTGTGTAGGGGATACTGGGTGGAGGGGGGCAAAGAGTGAAAAATTAGGACAACTGTAATAGCACAATCAATAAAATACAACTTAAAAAATAAATTCTACATTGTGAAAAAACTATATTTAACTGTGAAAATTTTAATGTTTTTCTCTAAGATAGGAAACTAATCAATAATGTCTGCTCTCATGACTTCTAATTAACATAGTACTGAAGGTTCTAGCAGTACAATAAGTTCAGATAAATAAATAAAATTATCCATAATGGAAAATAAGATGTAAAAGAGTCTATTTCTACAGATTATTTGACCATATGTATAGAAAATCTAAAGGAGTTGTAAAAACTGCAAAAATAATGAACAAGTTTAGCAAAATTGATGAATAAAAGGTCTATATACAAAAATATTTGTACATTTGAGCAATGAATAATTGAAAAATAAAATTAGGAAAATAGTTTCATTCACAACAGCATCAAAAATAAAAAGTGTAAAGGAATAACTAACAAAAGAAATACACGACTTATATACTGATAACTATCAAATGTCACTAGAAGAAGTTAGAGAACTAAATAAAAGGAGGCATTCCACGTTCACAAATTGGAAGCATACATATATTAACATGGAATTTCCCACTCAATTTTTCTACACATTAAACCCAATCCATATAAAATGCCAGCAGGCTTTTTCTTGCAGAAATTTATAAGCTGATTTTATAATTTATATGATTATTCAGAGGACACAGAGTAGAAAAATCAACTCTGAAAAGGAAGAACAAATTTGGAGGAACTCATTTTTCAGTAAAATATTCAGGTTTTCTTCCTCACTGCTAAAAATCAAATTCATGTTGAAGATGAAATCCACTTTTTTTGTCACATCTGGCCACGCTGTCATACTAGTTGCATGTTAGGCATGTTTCTGTCTCAGAGCCTTTGCATCTGAAATTCCCTCTCTATGGCATTCGTTTCTGGAATAAGTATAGTATTTCATGGCTCATTCCTTCACTTCCAACTACTTGTCGAAGACTTCTCTATCTAAAACAGGCTTTCTATCTTCTCTCATCCCCACTACTCTAGATAAATTTTCCTCATTACATTTAAGTGTATTATTAAATATAGAAGCAAACTATCAAAGATACAGCTATTACCATGGGTAACATAACTTGAAACTATGTTTTAAAAAAACTTTATAAAATACACAGCATTTAAAATAATAAAAAATATACATTTGCTTCTCTAGCTATTATATAAATTATCAAAGCTTGAAAAAATTACTATATATTCATTTTAGAAAATTTTCCAATAGAACAAAATATAAAGGGGGGAAAAATTTAAATCAAGATTGAACCTATTTACATCTGGAATAGTTTTATATTCACATCCATGCTGGATTCATTCTTTTGGCTAGGTTTAACATGGGCTCATTCAGATGAGCTCTTGATGCCAAAAGCCTTTATAGTAATCATGAATGGAAAAGAATTATTCTCTTGACTCAGTCAATGAATAGGACAGCTCTTGTCCAAGTATACCATGGTCACTTTTATGCATATAAAGAGAAGCTCCATCTTTTCATTAGGGTGGTAGAAGAGAAAGAATATTAAAATAGGAGACCCTCTTGAAAAGAAAGGTAACAGAATTATTTTCATGTGGTATCTTGTTAATGGTTTAATGATTAAACCCAAGATGATTAAAAAAATAAAACAGGGGAAAAGTAGCATCAAAATACTTTTCCCTATCGTCCTTACTTATGGAGCCAATCCCATTATCATACCCTCCTGGTTTCTCACTGTCCTCTCTATCACTGCTTTTTATAGAGGGGGCAGTAATTTGTGGGTATGTGCAGGGAATGGTGGGAGAAACTAAAGATGCTCAGCTCTTTCCTCTTCTTCTTGGGACCTGGCTGTACAGGGATCCCAACTTTTGCTTGGTTATATCCCTGTGGGAGGAGATCTGCCCCTATTCACTCACACAACTGGGTGGTCAAATCTGCTTCATCCTGTTATTCAGTATTAGCAAGACTCCTTTCCCCACATTCTCTGACATCACATTTATCAGTAAAAGGCAACCTTCTTGCCCTCAACTATTTTATTCTTTTTTTATAATTGTTGGTTGACAAAAAAGAAAAATCAGGCAGAGATCTTTTTATTAGACTTCCTCAAACAACTCAAAATAGGTCTTAACTGACCAGTGTTAATATCTTAACTGAAACCAAAAGCCAAAAATGACAACAACAACAAAAACTCAAAACTGAAGCAGTGAGAATTAGGGAGTAGGCAGTAAAAATTAAGGAGAGTTTAAGTCTCTAATGTTTAACATTTTAAAATTATTTTATAATGTGTCAGCTTCCTTATTTATTAAGTATTGTTCAAAAGTCTTCTTAATTAAATTTAAGGAATAGGCCAAGAGAGAAAGAATATCTTTTCTTCAGTTTAAACCCCTTAGGTATTTTTACATGTAGCTGCCCCCCCCCAGGAAACTATACGTGATTACGGAGAGGAATGACTATGGAAAACAGTAAATGTATGCAAGTAAGAGATGAAGATCACAGTCTACTAACTGATGGGCACTTTGATTGAAACCATTTGAGATGATAGGAGTAAAAGAAAGGATGAAAAACTGTGAAACTTCTTTTACCAAAATACTTTTATAAAGGATTTTCTTTGTACATTTTCTAAAATATCATGGCAAATAAACAACTATTCTAATATAAAGGACCCATAGTATCAATTATTATCACTGTCAATCAGAGCATGAAAGCATTCTACAATGGGACTTGACAGACCAACTCTTATGACTGTTTCTGCAAAAATTTGAAATATGCAAATGAAGACACTTCAAAAAGATTTTGACACAACAGGTTTAAAAGCTAAGGCCTAATTATGTCAGCCAGTGGAGTTCAGTTGCCAGGAGGAATAGATGGACATCCTCGATCAGAGGTTCGATTAAATCTGTACATATATTCTCAAGATTTAGTTCCAAATAGAAAAGATACTCAAGATCTCAATTCCCTGAGAGTCTATTTTTAAAGGATTATGATCTCCTATTTTAATGTTAATCAGAAAAATAAGTATTAGAAAATAGATTATTTTAAGAGGATAATTTAAATATTCAAATTCTGAAAAACTTGCTGGTAAATTTTTATGTTCTTAAAGAAGTCCCTCCTCAAAAGTCAGATATGGCTAACACCTGACAGGAGGATATAGCAAGTCTCCAAAGAGAGACCTCCAATGCACACTGCTTTCCCAAATTCCTATCTGTGCTCTTCATCTGGGCTGCCCCTGGGATCTGATGTTTGGCCAGTAGAATACAGCAGAAATATGCTACCTGACTTCCAAGGGCAGATCACAATAAATCTTGAAGCCCCCATTTGGGTCTTCTGAAATGCCCACTCGGGAGGAGTCCAGATGCCATCTAAGAGTCTGCTGTGCTTGTTAAGAGCTAGTATGTGGAGAGGCTGCATGGTCGCTATTCTGACTATCTCAGCTGTGCTACCAGACATGGAAATGAAGAAATTACCTAGGATATTCAGCTGCATGAAATACCCTAAGTGCAAGTCCTCCAGCTAAACCCTATCAAACTTCAGGACCATAATGGGTAATTGTAGGCTTAAGACTCTAAGTTTTGGGCTGGGTTGTAATGCAGCTACACATAACCAGAATAGAAAGAAGTAGAGTGAAAAGAAGACTAGGTGCAAATCAGGACAGTTCTTCATATTTTTGGTTGACACCACTACTTGCGTGTTCTTAAATAAATCATAATGCACCTGCATCTCTATATTTTTAATTATAAAATGAATGAACTAGACTAGATCTAGGTCAAATCTGAAAGGCCACTGAATGGATTCATAGTATCCACAAGATACCAAAAAATTAGAGCAGGCATAGTTTTTTGGGGCATATGGCTTTCAAGAGATTTTCAATGGGATGCTAAACCTCAAGAAGAGATTAATGAGATCAAAGTATTTCTAAAACCTTCTGTTTGAAACTTCCATTGTTTTATGAAAGCCAAAAAGAAAATGAAAGCAGAACGATTAACCTATAATCATTGATCAAGAATTTTTTAAATATTTTACATTTTTATAAGCAAGGGATATCAGGTCATATTTTTATTTAAGAATGTTTAAAATGTTTTTGATAAAAATGGTATTGGTTCTACCCATCCCTGATACCCTCCTTTATTATTTCACTAGAAAATCTCCTAAACTAAGATACAAGTTCTAAAGGGTTAAAGAAAGAACAATGAGCAAAGTAGAGATTACCTTGAGGAATTATTTTGTGGGTCTTTTGTTCTTCCAAAGCAGGTATCTTCCAACCTCTAGCGTGGCCCTCAGTACCTGGTATTTTTTTCCCTGCATTCAACTGTCTATATGTAGCATAAGCTTCAGATTCAGTTTTCCACTGCAGAAAAAGAACTATGCTCCATGCATTTCCTCACAATAAAACAACTTCTCAATTAAAACAACAAAAATTACTGAATGACTCCTATGTGCCAGGAACTTTCTACTTTTTATTACTCAATGCATTTCTCAACACTTTCAGAGTCAAGATAAGCTTTTTTGTTTTGGCCTATCTCCCTCCTCAAATATAATTCAACAAGGGCAGTGATCTTTGCCAGTTTTGTTTACTGATGCCAAGGTGTCCCCCCAAAACAGTGCCTGGCACATATGGGAACTCAATAAGTGCGTGCAAAACAAATGACTAAGTGTGTGAATCTCGGGAGTAGTACTGAAAGAAAGTCCTAGAAGTGACATATTGCTCTGCATCCTGAGAAGCATGATCCCTAGAAGAAAAAATGTTACAGAAACAAACAAAAAGAAGTAGCTTAAGAGGGTTAATTACAAGAAGTTACATCAAAGGACTAACAACCAGCATCGAGGACAATGGAAAGAAAAGACTTTGCAACTTACATAAAAATTGTCATTTCTACCAGTTGCTGTGTATTTCTTGAAAAATCTTTATTTAGAAATTAGAATAGTGTTCTATAATATTAATAGCATTTTGATGACAAAGATATAAGTAAACTAAATTTCAAATAATATACAATCATTTTTTGATCCAAATGATATGCTAATCATTTTTTCTTGGTTTAAAGAGGTATGGGGAGAAAAGGCAGACAACTGTAATTGAATAACAATAAAATTTTTTAAAAAAAATAATAAAAATAAAGAGGTAATATCAGCCCTGGCTGGTGTGGCTCAATGAACTGAGTACTGGCCTGTGAACCAAAAGGTCACTGGTTCGATTCCCAGTCAGGGCATATGCCTGGGGTTGTGGGCTGGGTCCCAAGCGCAAAGCACTTGAGAGGCAACCACACACTGTTGTTTCTCTCCCTCTCTTTCTCCTTCCCTTGCTCTCTGTCCAAAAATAAATAAATAAAATATTTTTAAAATAAAAGGAAAAAGTTCAGGTATGTCAGAGGGAAAATCAACAATTTAGTAATATAACAATATAGTGAAGTATGCTATTTCAAAAATTATACTGTGGGAGTCTTACTTATGCGTAGACAGGATTATTTACTTGCAGAATGACTGTAGAAATAAAATAACTGTTCTAAAGTAACAATTAAAAATAAATAAACTGCATTAGGGATGTTTCACTCTGGATAAACATGCATCAGGCCACCTATTATCTTTAAATTTGCCAAACTTTAAAAATAGGAAACAGTGTTCCCTATAGTGTGTACATATGTGCACACATACACTCAAATTCACCTCACCTAAGTAAAAACAGACACCACGACTCGTATCAATGGTTTACTAGTGTCTAGAGATTGGAAAATACATTTTATTTTACTAAAATTATTCATGAACCCTTTGCGACTAAATTTCGTATTTTTTCTTTCCATCTATTCTCTTTTATTCTCCAAAATGAAGAGAATTCCATCTTGTTTTGTTAACAAGTTTAATCTGGTAGAACAGGAAGAGATATTGACAATTTGGCCCATTTTTAGAGCTGCTCCTTTGTGGAAACAACCCCTCTGTTGCTCATTCTTCTTGCTGTGCCTGCAACCTGATTCATGCCTGAGCTGATTGGAGATAAAACTCACCTTAACACTGGAGGCACAGGTTAATGGGAACTGTTCTAAAGGAACAATTAAGAATAAATAAACTGCAATAAATAAACTAAAAGAATAAATAAACTAGATGAGTCTCACTTTAGATAAGCATGCATCAGCCCACCCATTATCGTGGTCAACTTTTAAAATTATATTTAAGTCGAAAGTGTTTTTTAAAGAATGGGTATTAGCATGGACCATTTCCTCTGCCATTTGACTAATAAAAAGAGTTTTCTCCTATTAACGGGTGGTATAAGTGTGACAAAAAAAGTTACACATATTTCTGACGTCAGGATCACACTCAGTTGAAAATTATTCCTAGAGCTTCCATCTATTTTTATTCATCACCTACAGGTTCATGTCTTTCTTTAACACACATCACTTTTCCTAGCTTCCCAATACTTTGTAATTACATAGTAATAATTATTTAAAAACTTACAAAACGTTTCCAACTGCAAAATTTAGCAGGAAAAACAGAAATCATCATTTTCTACAATATGAACTTGCAAATGGGCCTTTCATGGGAAAGTTAATCTTTACATTTAAAAAAACTATTTATTTTTATAGACAGTGGGGAAGGGAGGGAGAAAGAGAGGGAAAGAAACATCATTGTGTGGTTCCCTCTAGCATGTCACCCTACTGGCAGCCTGGCCCGCAATCCAGACTTGGGCCCTGACTGGGAACCAAATCAGCGACCTTTTTGGTTCGCAGGCCTGTGCTCAATCCACTGAGCTACACCGGCCAGGGTTTACTTTCAATTTAAGTAATTTTCTTCCATAGTGACAGAGGCAACTAGAATAATATGCTCCTGTGTGAGACCGAATGGAGCAAAGTCATGCTCAGGAGAGTGACCTCCAAGTCAACGTGAAAACACCGCTTTCATTGGACGTTCATTTCCACACTGGGAGATCCAGAAGAAATTCAGGACAATGAAATTTTGCATGACACGGAAGTCATATTCCTATTGCCTGCACTTTTCCCTCTAATAATAGGAAAAATATTTAATAATTGAGGAAATGACAGACTAGAATTTTTTGAAAGCCATCGTATGAAGAAGAGAATTTTGAATTAAATGAAAACATTTTGTAATCAATCCTTGAGTCCCTCTGAATCAACCTAAGAACTAACTCCACGATCACAAAACTGTAGCCCACAACTCCAGGCTTTGTGCTTGTAGTGTATGACAATAAACAATAGCAGGCACTGCTAGATCTTGTCTGAGAAACCTCCAAGGAACTCAGAATTGCTTTAGGATGAGAAATCAGCAGGTGGCACTCTTTCCTCTGCATCCATTTGAACCACTTTTTCAGGGCAGAATATTAGAAGTTATTCCTCAGTGGGGGAAACCCAAGGTCTTGAGTGAGCTATAATAATAAGTCGGCAGCGAATACAAGGATGATTAATGCAATAGAGAACTACCAAATCCTTCCTAAACCTATCAGACGGACACACTCTTACTCGCTATTACTTCCAGTCATACTGGTAAGTAGACTCTGCAATCATCTGGTGATAACTGCACCCCCATATTAGACTAAAACACATTTTGTGGGTGAAGAATTCCATCTTATTCAACACAGACAAAATAGGTTTCTGCATATACTAAACAGTTTTGTCATTTTTATTTTTCCACCTTCTCAGCATAGAATCAATCAGAGCCTTTATAAAGAGACTAGTGCTGTGTGGACTCCAGGAAGCCAAGAACAGGAACTGGATGGACGGACTCTGCAGTCGGTCCGTGAGGAGAGAGGCGCTGGAGTCTGTCTAGAGACTGCTTTTTAAAGGTCCGATACACTCTGAAAAGAAAACAATTCTGAGCAGGGTTGACTTACTTGCTACAACCATTTCTCCACCTAAGTGTATAACTTACTAAAGTTCTTCATTAAAAAAAGAAAGGTATTGAGAGCACATGCCCTCAAAGCTTAACATAGCTTTATAAATGTAATGAAAAAAGCTCATACCCAAATAAGAAGAGACCCATGTGTCTGTTTGAAAGTGTGCTTTTAAATACATCTGCACATTTAGTGCCCATGGTTGCCAACAGTACCCTTGGTCTCACAAACTTCAGAAAGATGTTCCAGCTTTTTATAACAATGTAGTATTTGGTAATTTGTCCTTATATAGTAAGTGGTTACTGGGAGAAGACTCTTGTTGAGGGTTTGCCATCATAAACTAATTCATCTCTTGTCTTATTTGAGGTACTCAAGAGTACATTAGAAAGCTTATCTGATTTCCTGCAAAGGCTCAGACAAACAGAGTACCATTCTGAGGGCTTAAGTTTGGCACAAGAAGCAAGATTTTGTTTTTGTTTTTATGCATAAAATCTAATAAACTTTAGAACAAATTAGAATTGCATGATTTAAACATTTTCATAGATTTCTTAGACTGCTTATAAATCCTATGAGATGCATCACTTGTAGCTGCCCAAATGCTATAATGGGATTAAGAAATAATACAGATGCTCTAGAGGACTGGGTGAGTGAAAAGCAGGGAATCAACTTGGGTAGGTATCTTTTTCCCATTTGCAAATAAACAAGAGAAATGGGTAATATCCTTTGAAGAGAAGCGTGTATTAACATATACAGCATACTGAGAATGGATAGTAAGTTGTCGTTGTTATGAGAAGATTTATTTTCCTTTTACTAAGAATGCATTTTGAAAGAGAACTGAGGAGGAGACACTCACGGGTGTGAAGTGTGGATTTTGCAGGGCATTTTTTAAATAAGCTAGTCGCTCTAATTTAATCAATACATTTCATGACTAGAAAGCTCATATAAGCCAAGATTCCTCTGCTGGAGTCTCCTTTAACTGTATGTCATCACACATAACCTTCCTGGATAACTATTCATTATGCACGATGGCACACCAACCAGCAAGAACATGATGCCGAAAGCATTATGCTCATCAGAGGCTGTGGGTTTAGCCAATTCTCAGAAAGAAGCCCTGAGACGTTTGAGCCTTTCAGCTGAACGCTTTCGGCTTCTGTGCCATACTCAGCCCTTTCTCTGGGGACTGTGCAAGAGGCAGCAAACAGCCTGGCAACACTCACTCACTGCACCTGAGCAAACTAAATAGCTGTCCCATTTTAAAGACTTAAAAGTTTGATGTACAACACAAGCAACTGGAAGTGACTAATAAGCCTCAATATTGGGTTGAGTCAATAGGTTTGTTTTATTCCAAGTAAAATAATTAAACATTGTATGTCACCTCAATAGAATGGTAGGTTTGGGGAAAGCCAATTGGGGAAAAAAGTAGAAAAGTCAAAGTTAACTTGCCTTGACAAAAACTGGAGCCATAAGTAGTTTCTTAGAGTCACTGGTTATTCAGTATAAACTGAAGAATGACTTCTTAAAGCCCCAATTTGAGGGCCTTGTTCCTTAATATAGACTACAGGGTGTTGAGAAGCACAGTATATTATTTCATTAAGTGCTTTTTGGGAGAAAGGGATTTAGAGGTAAAACTGCTGGCTTTGTGTGGCAAGGTCATGACCTTTGACAACTTTGGAGTTTATATCTCTTTCATCTTCTCATTCCCCTGAGACCCCTCACTTGCAGAGGAATCAAGCCTGTAAGCCAGGGCTAGACAGGATTCAGCATTGTTGTGGAGCTAGGTTCTCTCCCTCTCTCTCTTTCTCTCTTTCTTTCTCTCTCTCTTTCCCTCTCTCTTTTTTTCCTCCTCTAAACAAAACAGAACTGAACTGAGCCAAGGAAACAAAAATGTATTGTTCCTCACAGATGGAAGCGAGTGTCGCCTAGGTAACCAGATTAATCTCCTTTTTCTCTCCCTTCCTCTCTTGTAGTGCGGTAATCGGTGGGCTCTTTTCACAAAAAAGCCAGCCTCAAAGCTGGGGCTCTAACTAGGTTCCTAATTAGCTGCAATTTACAATGAAGACAACATGATGAGATAATAGAAATTTGCAAAATAATGACATACCTCAGCAAAATATTCCTCCTCCTAAGAACCATTTTTATACAAAAACAATAAAGAGGGCCCTTCTAAAGCAAAGCTGGAAAATGGTGGTGTATTATGTGACACAGAACATTATTGTTCGCCTCTTGTTCCCCCAATCAACAGCTTATTGTTTGGCATCTTAAATAAAAATGACTCAAATACAGGCCACATAATGATCTCCATTGCGCTAATACACTGTATATACTGAGTAGTCAAAGTGGGGCTGATAAAGTAGCAGGGCCCAGGAAGGTAATTTACAATACAATGTAATAAGCATTATTACTGTCCTTAATCACACATATCTTTCTGATTCCTGTCAGGATGCACTCTGACATCAAAAAAGGGCACCCAAAAGGAGGACAGCTAGTTAATGAAATATGATGGATCACATTTGTTTTCATGTGGTGGTTAGCTCAAATGAAGCAGCCTCCAGACTGTTAGCCAACAGTATTCTCTTGAGTGACATCAAAGACTACCATTCAATGAGGGCAGGGAAAAAAAATCACAGTAAGACAGCACAGAGGGAGGAGCTCCTAGGAACTGAAAGAACCATTAATAGTAATCTCTACCTTATGTCCAAAAGAACAGAGCATGAGCGAAAACGGCCAAGGCCAACCAGGCGCTGATTGCACAATGGGGCTCATCAGCACCTACGCTGACTTGAGAGAGAATAGTATGGTTAACATGCGATGGGTGAGATTTGACATTTTGCTACACAGGAGCAATTTGTCACCAGTGACAGGAGGTATATTCCCTTGTGCCTTGTCTGAATCAAGATTACAGCATCCAATGGAACATGGAATCCAAATAATAAACTAGAATTCAATGCCATGTTTTGCATCAACAAGAATCATTCATAAATGGCAACAGATTGTCTAACCAATCAGGGGGAAAAAAACAACTGTACACAAAAAGTAAGTCCACATTTGCTTATGGTCTAGTAATTGGGAAGAGTACAGCTGCACATACTTGCAAACTAATGGCCCTGGACCTTCCCATAAATAACTACTGACTAAAAACCAATTGGCCGGGACAGAAAAGGCATTAACCCCTTGGTCATTTGGCCCTCAGCAACAAGAGGACTAGATCCCCTCACAAAGTAATTAAAAGGTAACAAGTAGGACAGATTAGAGAAGGTGCCAAATAGGCTCTAATGACTTTGGAGGAAAATTTGTTGTATTTGGTAATAACATTTGCAGAAATGCAAAAAAAAAAAGAGAAGACCATCTGGGTGTATCACAACCCCAAAGAGTTTGGCATCCACATTTTGGAAATGTCGCAATAATATCTTGACTTGCATAGGGCTATCAACCTTTTCCAAAGGTTTAATTTTTTTTTTTTTTTTTTGAATCTCAGCCAAGAGAGAAAGAGAGCAAAGGCTGTGACACAGTGATGAAAGCCAAGGGCTGGTGGTCATAAATACCTGAGTTTCTGCTTCTAGATTTCCTATGGATTTGCTATGTCCCAAATGGTTTACTTTGAGTTTCACATAATCCTTAGAAGAAATGTTCTCACCCATAGAATTCAGTGAATGACTCCATATAATCATTTTGAAGGAAATAAGGAAGGGGAATCGTTACACCGTCAAACAACAGTATAAGATGCAAGGACAAGAATGTTTGACTTTTCCGCATTATCTACCTTCCTGAAACCTCTGTTTCCACCTCTTTAGGTCAATAGGCATGTTTATCTTCCAAGATTGTTTGAGGAATTAATAAATCAATGCACTGAGGCATATCCACTTGTCTTTATCCTTGCACACACCTCCCCCAGGAGCTCCCATCCTGAACCAACGCTACAATCTGCTTCTGAAGCTCATCCACCCTGGGACGGCTGAACAAAAATGGAGAAAATTACACAGCAGCCCAGAACCGTGCCACTACCCTACCCCGACCTGGGCTCTAACCCCACACAAGAATCTGCTTAGTTGTGTTTTCTCACTCCCTTTTGTCAGCTTTCCTAAAACTTCACCACTGTCTTTAATGCACCCCTCACTTTCCTTTCAGATGACCTCACTTTCCATTAGTGTGCACTACCTGACCCCTCCACACACACATCAGTCTCTGCAACCCACCTAATCAACTTCTATGCAGGGTCATAGGATAAAGCATCTTTCTTCTGTTGGGGGTGAATCTCCCCACCAATAGTTGGGATCCACTCTGCTCACATCACCTTAGGACCTCGCTTCATCAGTTTTCACCATTCCTTGGGATACCTTCTGTTCTATCAACTCATTCTCATTAACCTCCAAACATGTTCAAATCATCCTCATCCTGTTACATTTTTCCTTCTCACCCTCTTATTCCCTTTAGTACTGCCCTCTCACCTCTCTCCTAGATTCTTTTTTTTTCAGACTAACCTCATTGGTCACTTTTGCAGCCTGTTATTCTAAAAGTAAAACTTAGATTTTAAAATATAGATGAAAATACATTTTCCTTAAAGATTGCTGTTATTTTTATCATTTGCTAAGGCATGTTACCAATATTTTTATCTATCAATAAAGCACTGAAGTATTCTAGAATGAAAAACATAATAGTCAACACATCTGACGAATTAGCTCAAAATCCTCATAATGATGAAACTATCAGAATCATATAAAGTCAGAATTGAAAGAAACTTATGCTTTATTCTTCCTAATTTTGCTTAAGTTGGAAATAATATAGCAAGTTAAGAGAAGAACCATACCTGACTTAAACGTCCCTGGCTCCCAGTTTATTGTTCTTTCCTTTACAAATTGAATTCTACTCTCTAAAATATTTCTCTTCACATATACTATTCATTCACTTACGAAGAAACACAATGTGACATTGAGTGCAACCATAAGAGGAGGCCAATTTAAAATATACAATAATAATGCATTTAAACTAAAATGCTTTCCAGCCTTTAATTCTATGGAAAATAGGCATCTCTGCTCAATGAAAGCCTACTAATTTTCATAGGCAGAGACAAAACAGAGATTAGAGAAATAAATGACCAAATCTGGGATTTGGAATGGAATATGTAAATATAGAATTACAGTTTTAAAGATGAAAGGAACCATCTAGATTGTCTGGCCCAACTTCCTGTTATTTCTTTGTTTGATGTTTATTTGTTTATTTGGAAAGCTGAGTCTCAGGGGGAAAAAAGGTCATCCACCAAGTGAGCAGCTCTCTTTATTTCATTCTATACCTTTGTCCAAGATTGAACTATATAGCAATGAAGAGAAAATTTCTCCTAGGGTAGTCAGACAGTTGGAGAAGTTACCTGTGGCTTTGTATAAAGGTCCTAACAAGTTCACTGCACTAGTGGTTAATAAACCACTGTCTCGGAGCTGATTTACCACAACAAGGAAGCATTTTCTTCCAGGGAGGGACATAGGAACTCTGTAAATTGGCATTCAATTTTAGTTAACATCATTGGATCTATATCTATATGTTATATATTCCCTTCTAAAATATGAGAAGCAGGTGAAGGAATGGAGGCAATTAATAACTTTTACCAAAGGGAAAATAGTTATTATTAAAATCCCACATTATCCATGCTGGGTTCCACACTGTGTGGCAATGCCTGTTTGGTAGACCTGAACTATAATTAGGTCCTTCCAGTAATTAAATCCCTTTGGAAAAAGGAGGAGACAGAACCATGTGATACTGAATTCCAGAATAATGTAAGTTGCGTTAAATTTCAATTTATTTACTCAGTTCGGACTAAGCAATGTTGAGCTGTCCTGAAAGTATCAACGGCGCCAGACTCTACACAATAACTAGGTAACCAGGGGTCGCAGCTCTTTGACTTGGCCCCCACCGCCAACCAAGTTCCCATTCCACAGGAAGATGTGCCGTGCGGTTTCAATCAGTTACTCAAACTGTGGTTTGGGTAATCCCTCCCGTCAGTACACCTGAGGGTAAAAGCAAGACCCTGGATTTCTCTCTGCTCTATCCCAAACTCGAGACAAGCAACACATGAAAGAAACTCCTCCAGCCTGAATTACCAACGTTCAGCCAGTGCTCTTTACTTAAAGGAAGAAAACAATTAAGTGAAACCTTGAAGTAGTCTCAGTCTGCCTGTTTAGCCTCTTTATCCCTCAATGTGTGGTTAGCAAGTGTGGCAATCAGGGCTAAGGCCTGCTATCATTCGGCCTTAATTTAAAAAGACACAAGCAGCAGAGCTGTGAATCAGAAATGTAGCTACGCACTACCCCTGATTAATTCGAGGCCCATGTTGGATTAATAACTCCAAACAAAGAACAAAAGGAAATTGTTATGCGAATTGCAGCCCTCCCAGGCCAGACAAAGGTCAAATCACAGGATTTCAATTTCATCCGGAGTCGCTTAATCAACTCCCTCAGAAGGAAGACCATGTGTAGTTCTGAAAGCTACTCATTGTAGTCCTCTTGTCGCGGGACCTGAGGGACGACACAGTCATCCTCTCACACTATTCTCAATCGCTTCTTCTTTCCCCTTTAATATGACAAAAACTTCATTATTACCAGTGATTAAAGAAGGAGAGATCTGCCCTGAAGAAAACATCCCAACAACTGCTGGTTTATAGAGGAAGCTGGACGCTGTTGGCACCAAGCCTACAGAGAGCTTGCTCCCTTTCCCCAAAAAGGTCTTCTTCAGCAGTGATCGAGGCTCGTCTACCCCAGCGGTGATGTCACTGGCAGAGCATTGGGAGGGCTGTGGTACTACAATGAATTTATCAAGAGAGGAAGAGATACAAAAACTTCTGCCTATTAAATGAAAGGAAGGTGAATGAAAGATACAGTCCGTGTGATTTCAGGTCTCAGAAGACACAGTGCTCTGCTGTGGCTAGATTAGAAGCTCTGCATGAGATGGGAACAGAGGTCCAAGCCCCTCAGGAGACCTGAGGGGAATAGCCAGGAACAGCCACCCCTACCCCCGCCATTCTCAAGTTCATCTGCATTTGGGGTTTTTTCCCCTGGAGGCTGAAGGAGGACGGATGTAGGCGAACAGTGGCAGACTCTCATTAGCAAGACGGGTTTAAGTGGTTTGAAGATGTGATGACTTGCACAGCAGCTTGAACACTTTTCGCCCTGTCAACACCAAGGTGCCACTAATGGTAACCTCTCAGGACCCTTAGAACATTTTCCTGCGGAATCAAGGCCCAGTGGTCCTCAAAAGGAATTCTAGAAAATAAGGTAATTCTCCCAAAGGACATATATAATCTTTGGGGGATTATAAGGAGAATTTCAAGGCAGCCCTTTGGCATAATGAGGTCATCATCTTACAGCAATGTTAGTGGGTAGAATTATTATCTGGGGGACTCACTGGGGTACTTTATAAAGTCCCCTACATAGGACAGACCTCAGTCATTGCAGACTGTCAAGACTTGTAGTGTGCAATCAGACGTGGCAAGATTTTCAGCCTCTGCCTTCTTCAGAGGATGCAATAACAGTTGTCACTTCCATCTATTCTAGATTGAGTCATTTAGAAAATTAATTTATTCCTCTGAACTCCCATGGTGTTTTGTTAGGACTTCTTTTATTGAATGTAACATATTCTCATGTATATCATATTATTCTTTCATTTACTTAGCCCTTTATTCATTGAGCAAATATTGATTGAGTACCTGTCATGTGTCAGGCACTGTGCTATTCACTGGAGGTAAAAGGATGACTAAACGCAGACAACATTCTTGCTCTCGTGGTCTTTACAGTTTAGTCAATGAGAAAGATAATCAAATGAATGCATAAATAGATGTAAAATTAAATTGTATTCTGTGTCACAAAGGAGAAGTTCATTGTAACATGAGGTTTTAACCTATTAAGGGAGGGTGTGGGTGGTTTCCCCAAGAAATTGACACTTTTTCCTCTGATGTGAAGTAAAATGAAAGTTCAACTTGGTAGAAAGAGAAAAGACAGAGGCAGGGATTCTATTGTCTGGGTGAGCATGACACGTAGATTGGTCTGCAAGAGGTCTGTGCTTAGAACATAGGTGGCAAGGCGGGGAGCAGTGTGAGCTGATTTGGGGGAGGCAGCTGGACCCTAGAACATAAAAAGCAGCCTTCTGGGCCATATAAGGATTCCAGTGTCATCCCAAAGACAGAGAAAACATAAAATTCTGTAATAGGAGGCATCAAGATATAATCAAAATGTTTATCCATCTTACAAGATCTCTAGTGGTTAAAAGCAACTCAATATTGTCCTTTCCCAGCGCCTAACACAATGCTTTGTAGAGCAGAGTGGCATCTCCCTCTCAAGGACTGGCAGGGATAATTCAGTACCAACTACTCCATAGGCATATCCCATGCCTGAGCCACGAGCCTTGTTCAAGAAGACTATCTTCTCAGGAGGAGGAAAACCATTTTTGGAAGAAAGGTAATTATAAGTAAATTAAATTCAAAATCATTGTACTATGCTGTTTGTTCAATACTGTTGAATGAATGAATGGCTTTTACCTTAGCTGCAAGACGGCAGTCAGCACCCTCAACCAAACTCCTGACCACAGGTAAAGAACTTGCATGCTGTCCTCCCTGAAATTCATGGCTCTTGTATGTGGTGGATGACTCCTCTCAGGAAAATGATAACTTCCTTGTCTGAGACATCCAGAGGGGCAATGGCATGCCTCTTTGCAAACGGACCCCCATATCTGAAGCCTGAAGTTTTATATTTCATTTTGATGGGTATCCAAGAAGTTACAAATGTATCTGTGAGTCACAATTCCCAGAGAGCATTCATGCGAGCTTTGTTTCTTATGGGACATGCAACTAGCACATAATGAGCACGTTCAGGAAGCAGATTCGGATGTTTGTTACACATGATAGAACAGCTGCATCAAGAGCTTTTTGAGGATTACTCTTCAACTTTCTCTTAAAGCCACTTCATTTCCTTTCTGAAAAGCACTACTACTTGATCTGCATAGTTAATACAAACTTTGGGAATTAGATAAATGTTAAATTCTCCATATTAGTCTGAAACCCAGAAAAGCTTTCCAAATACCAGATATAAAATGCACAATTATCTTGCAGACATTTTAAGTCTTATGGTGTCTGATTTGGAGAACAAAAATGTATCTCAGTACAGAACTTGTTGACTATTTTGAGGTAGTTTGCGAGCACTACTTCAAATTATAGTCAACCAAATGAACAACCAAAGTAATAGCTAAACTTGACTATTCCTTTGACTGAATTTTGACACTGGCATATACAGTACTAAATTAGGGGTTATTTTCAATGTTTATCCTTAGAGTTGACATAGAAGACTCATAAAAGTAACTCCCATTAGTTGAGCAATTAAATGTATCATATACTCAGCTATATAAATGTGTGTGTGTATGTACGTATTTATTAATGAATTTACTTTTAACTAAATTTTTAAGAGCCATGAAGTACAAGTATCTATTCATCAGTCCATTCAATATTTACTGAGTACTTGCTAGGTGCCAGGCACTGTGAATATAGCAGGGGAAAAGCAGACATCATCCCTTTTGTTATCTTTTTGACGTGTGAGGAAAATGTGACTTACAGAAACATGTAAATTGCTCCCCATCATATCCTAGGTAAGTGGTAGATCCATGCTTCTGAAATTCAGAGTGTTAGGTTGTAACTATTATGCTATGCTTTTCTTAAAATAGTGTGCCCTTTGGTAAGCATTTAGATAGATTCCCTCATATGAGAAGTTAATTTAGACTAAGATAAGTTTCTTGAGAATATTCTCAAGTTATTAGAATACAAAGAAGTATATGCATTATTGCTTTTGTATTTTGAAATATAATGGAAATGAAGTTTAATAATTAGATGTTAATTATGCTTTCTAAGATGGCAAAGTTCTATTTTATACACTGTAAGATACTTTGTTTTAACTTCAAAACAATTTCTTTCAATATATTATAAAGCATTACCCAATCAAAATATCAAATTAATTTTATATCAAGACAATGAAATCATAGAGTCTATTTCATCTACATTGCATTGTATCACATTAACTAAAACCAAACCAAATTTCATAGCAATACAAATCGATTTTGATTTAACTGCTAAATAACTGCTACATGACAATTATGAAAAGTAAGTAGTATGGCTTAAAATAACCACCAGAATTCTGAAAATATGGGAATTCACAGGCATTTGCTCAAAATGAATATTTTGCTTTAAAACAAGTTCAGTTAACTAAAGCTGACCACATTTCAGAGATTTTTTTAAAAATGTGCAACGTTTTTCAATATTTCCAAATTATTAGTCACAGATACTGCCAAAGTGACACATGGAAGGGGTTCCATAATGTGTTAGGGTTGGACAGAATATGTAAAAATCAAACCAAAACAAACAAACAAAACTACAATCCTTCACCTCCATAACATACCCAACCTGTAACTCTGAGCATTTTATCTGGCCTAGTTATGAGAGTTAGAAGGCCTTAGATTTTCACTGAGCAAAGCAGACTAAGACCCTCACTGAGTGTCCCTGTTCTGTAGGGAATTTCAGAAATAGTTTCTCTGAACACAATAAGCTATACGTATATTGAAATAGGATTACTAACAAATAAAATAAACTACAAGCTGCATTCTGTAGTTAAACATTTATTAAAATCCTTCCTTTTACAACATTTTAAATGTGAAGTTAATTTAACAATATTCTTTAATAATAATATAAAGAAACCCATGGAAAATATTTTTAAGGTGTTATCTATCCCCTTTTGGGGGCATAAAGTACAAAAAAGATGAAGAAAGGAAAAATGGCACTGGCCAAGTGGCTCAGTTGGTTGGAACATTGTTGTGTTCACCAAAAGGTTGTGAGTGGGTTCTATTCCCAGGAAGAGCACAAACCTACGTAGCAGGTTTGATCCCGCTTTGGGGAATGTGCAGGAGGTAATGGATCAATGCTCCTTTCTCTCCCTTTCCCTCTCTCAAATCAATAAACATATCCTTGCATGAGAATTAAAAATAAAATAAGAAAGGAAATGATGAAACAAAAACAAAAGAGAAAACCCCAGAATAGAGGGTATCTGGGCAAAAGTGGAGAAGGTGGGCCTTATACTTACAAGATAGCACTGGAGTGAGAAATGAAAAGACAGAAACCCATGGATGGGAATTCGAAGAGCATGGCTGCCAGGAATCTGGGATGACAGTAAACTCAATGTGTGTCTTAAGGAAAGAAACCTACTTTCCAAACATAAAAAAAGGTCTCAAGGTTACATAAACAATGAAAAGAATCTAGTCTAGTGAAAAAGACTGAAAGTTACTAGCTCAACTCTAGTTCTCTTGCTCAAATATCTTCATTTCCACTTTTTAAGACAATACATTTCCTAGAAGTTTTCCCAAAGATAATATTACTTTAGATATAGGGAACAGAGACACTTTGTATGGCCTTCCAATATTCACAGAGATGAGTCCTTCTTTGGCTGTAGAGACTGCCTGCCCCTACCTAGTGGTGCCTACTACTTATTATAGGGACAGTAAAATACTCTCACATCGTAAAATTAATTGGTAGGCGATAAACAAATGGGCAATGGCACAATACCAATAACACTTTCTGTTATTCAGAAAATAAAATAGCACACTTAAAACGATATCAGTGACTACAACAATTACTGAAAAGAAACATTCCATGCAATAAATAACAATACAATTGGTCTCCATAGCTGCAGTTTTGCATGTACAGACTCAACTGCCCTCAGACTGCACATTTTTGAAAAAAAAAAAAGAAAGAATTTCACGTTGTTACTGATGATACTAAGTAGTGAAGCCTACAATGGCTGTGTCCGTATTGAACATGAACAGACTTTACTCTTGTCATTATTCCCTATACAATATAGTGTCACAACTATTTACATACCATGCACATGGTTTTAGGTGTTACAAGTAATCCAGAGATGACTTAAATTATATGGAAGGATGTGCATAGGTTATATGAAAACATTACCCCATTTTATGTTAAGGACTTAAGCATCCTTACCTTTTGACATCCTCGGGGGTCTTGAAGGCAACTCCCCTCGGAGACCAAGGGATGACTATACTCATTTGTGGACACCTAAATTTCTCCTCAAATAAATCAGAAAAGTGAGCTGGCTCTCACTGAGGTGAATATTAAGATTGGCAGGATGGAAGTAATAAACATAGGAACTCTGTGTACTTAACAATTAGCTCCTGGAGACCAAATTTGCTTTCTAATCTACATCCCTATTAGATTACTATATTTAAATAAAATCTTAGATCTGAACATAACCTAGCACAGCTTAACTTCTTTTTGAATGGTTACATTCAACATAGCTACACTCTTAAAAAGCAGTAAGAAGGAAGCAAAATATCCCATTATATTTAGGATGAGCATAATGAAAGAGGAAGCAAAGGAGAACTAAATTTTGTGTTGGCAGCATAACTCTTTGCTTTCCCGAAGGAATGACTTAGACAGGGTGGCCGTGGGAGGAAAGCTTTCAGTGCTACTTCCTGGACTGCAGAAGACAACACGATCCTAACACGCAGAGAATTGCTCCAACTCTGCCTTAGATGTTCTGAGTACAAAATATTTCTAATCTCAAAAGAAAGAGGCCTAAAAAGAAATCTTACTCGCTCCCCCCAAAAATCTTTGATTATAATTAGATAGTGGCTGGGAAGTTCCCATACTATGGATAGAATTGATGAAGGCTTGACTCTAGGAAAGCTGTTAACTGTGGCAATGGGTGTTCAATTTTGTGCAAAGATTTTGTGAAAGTTCTCCACTGCACATCTGCAACAGAGTTAATGTAATCTCATCCACTCTGCGAAGAGGAAACCACCAAGGGAATGATGTATCACCATCGCAAACTCACACCAGGCTCCAAGGACTTTGCAGTGATGTGGATATAAAACCCTAGGCCACAGCAGTAAGGAAGCATTAAGTAAGATTTATACATAGGTAAACTTTGAAAGTTAATCTGAAAGCCAGGTGAATCCATAAAGCTTTATGTTGGTATAGTTATCATCTTATTGCTTAATATGGGTTCCTCACAGAAAAAACAAAACAAAACAAAAAAACCCTCTCAAAATGGCCTTTGATCCCCCACTTAGTACATGTTAACCCACTAAAACTCTTCATTCACATTGATAAAGCTAGCAAACACTCACTCACATATCCCTTCTCTTGCTTAATTCCAGAGCAAGTCTATTACTACCAAATGATGTTTCCTCCAAACTCCCTTCTCCCTTGGTTTCTGACATTCCAGCCTACTGGACAAGACCCTTCAATCTGGCAATTCCTCCTGATCCTTCTTTGTGTACTTTATGTGTCATCAATCCCATGACTTCAAGCACCATCCACACAAAAGAGAACACTGCTCACTCAACTCCAGGCTACACCATTCTGCTGCCTTCCACAAGGTCCTTTGGATGCTTTGCAGGCACCCCAAATTCAGAATGTTTAAAATTAAATTCATTATCTCCCCTCGCTGCTTCTCAACATTGTCTAAATGAAACCACCATTTGCTGAAACTCCACAGCTAGAAATTTAGGAATAATCCCAAACATCTGGGAAAAGATTAGATCCTATTAATTCACCCTCCTGTATGTCTCTCAAATTGGATGCCATTGTTACAGTGCTCCACTTGGGGTGGAAGCACAGCAAGATAAAATGATCATCAGGGATGAGGACACCCCTCAACATGCTTGCTAAAAGCAGTCTTCTTTCTGTGTACGGTTATTCAAGTTGCTATCTGAAGGTAATATAGCATGATATTTTTTAAGACCAAGATGAAAAGTCACAAGGAGGGCATTGTGGAAGCAAGATGGAGACACATACAGAACAGCCTTCATCATGTGTCTACTCTTCCATGAATCAAAATCATCTTCCTGCCTGCAGGTCACCTAATGTTAAAACTTGGAGGCGGGGAAGGGTCTAATTGATGAACAGGTATAAATGACCCATGGACATGGACAAGGTGGGCATTGACTGTGGGAAGGGATAGCAACAGTGGAAAATTGGGACAACTGTAATAGAATAACAATTTGAAAAAAACAAAGAACTTAGCTGTGCCTTTTTAGGTTACCATGAACTCTTCCCTGGACCACTAACGTGTGCTACTCACACACCTCCCTGCTTCCCGTCTTGTTCCGCTTTTATACATCCTCCACCCCGTAGTTAAACTCAACTTTTGAAAATGAAAATCCAATCACATCAAATATTTCCCATTACCACCATAATTCTAGGGGAAGTCCATATTTTTAACAGGCTTCCAGGGCCCTCCCCAATCTGGTTCCTGTTAACTATGTCCCAACTATTCTCTTCGCTAGCCCATGTTTCTAACCTTGTAGTTCCATGATTCCATCGTGTTTTCTCTCACTCTGGACCTTAAAAAATGCACCTATGATTTTTGTCCTTTGTGAATGGGAGGAGCTTCCCTAGTTGCATAAGTTATGACACTTTCCTCTTAGGCAACCTGTGCAGCCAAAACAATTGCAGTAGTCAACACTTTCTTAATTCTAGAATTTTTTTAAATGACCATATTGGCCATAAGATCCCTGGAGGCAGGAGATCATAACTGTCCTATTCAGTGCAAAAATCCTAGCACTTAGCACGGTGCCTGTCGCACAGCAGGGACTTACTGAATTAATTTAGTTGGATGAATGTAGTTGGCAGTTCCCTTATAATATAAATTAATAGGAGCCATGAATAAGAGTTGTAAAGTAGTAATATATCAAATAGCTGAAATGAAGCTTTGTCTAAAGTTTAACTAAAAGGTGGATAGTTAGAAAAATATATGCTGACTGTCTCATAATATGATGTGGAATGTTCCTCTAACCTCTTGCTGCTATGCTGGAATGACAAACAGACTAATTTAAAAATCAAATAACTGACTCTAAGAAGTTGCAACAATCCCTGGATTAGTACAGCATGATGACTAAAGGATGTACTATATTAAATCATGACAATAAAAGTAAAATCCCTCCATCTTTTCTTGGATTACATTTAGAGCTCAAACCAGAGAGCACTAAATGAATAATAATGAATGTATGCCTCTGTGAATGATTGAAGACTGAATCACATTTTAACTAGACTATATTGGTAAGTCCCTTTGGATGACATAATTACAATTCAAGCCACACACTAATTAGCAGTAAACATCCTCTTACTAGTTAGTCACTTATACACACACACACACACACATGCATACACATATACATATATGTATACACATATACACATATGTATATATACATATAGATAGATAGATATTGTTTCTGAAAACAAATAATAGAAGGGGCACTTTATACAAAAAAAGAATGATAAGAACCTAAATCAACAAATAAATTCATGCTACTTAGTAGAAAAACCAGTCATATTTTATAAATAAATAAGTATATTTTATTTTAATGAGAAATAATGATGGTGGGAATGTATTCATATATTGAGACACAGCAAGAAAATTTAAAATACAGTTTTCCCCCAAATAATATTTGTAATAACAAATTCACATTTTTTGCATTTTATACTTCTTAGCAATGTTTCATAATTACTTTAAAATTGAGATATCTCTTCATCAGTTTTATACAACACTTAAATGCACCTCAGTGGGGTATTTATCAATATCTAAAGCTTTCCCAACTCTTTATTTGTATAGATAAAACTCCATTTGCCCAGCTTTGCCTGACCCATGAATCCTTCATTAATTGGGGTGAGCTCTTAATTGCATTTATATTTCAAAATGTTGACCATTAACTTCAAATATTATTTTTCTTTTAAGTTTCTATGCTTTTTTAAGTTCCTAAATGGAACTTAAAGAAATAAAGAACCCCTGTACAATTTCAAAATAATAGTACTTGAAAATAAATTTGTTTTATTTAAATAGGATAATCAACTTTCAACACTGTGTTTTGTAAGGTATTGTTGGATAGCTCTATTTAATTAAAAAATTAAGAAATATTGATGGCTCAAACTTATCACATCTATGCTGCACTTCACATGTGCCAGGTTTTGTTCTAACTTCTTTATACGTATTAACACATGTGAAGTAGGTTTTCACCTTTGTTTTACTGATGGAACACTGAGGCCCAGATGGGTGAACTCATATGCTTCCTCACAGGGTGAGTAAAGGGAGGGGCTTGGGTGTGAACTGAGTCCGTCTCGCTCTCGAGTCCAAGCTCTGCATGGCTGTGCTATGCCAACTCTGTAGAACACAAAGAGTGGTCATGTTTGCCTAGTTCACGAACAAAAATATGCTCCTCAGAGTATGATGTTCTGATGTGTGCTAGTTTCTAACTTCCAAATACTAGCCTTCTTAAAAGTCAGTTATAAATTATTATCTTAGTACTCTGATTACACTAAGCCATAAATACTATATAATGCTCTGTTTCTATGCATCTCGAGAAATCAGAGGAACTGACATACAACACATCAAAAAAGAAAAAGCCTCAGTGTAACTCAGTACGGCCGGAGAGCTGCAAGAACTGAGGCAGAGGCCATGTTATGAAAAATGATGGTGCCAGCTATACCTTCTCAATTTTATTCATAGGTAATGAGGAACCCAGACTGTTTTTAAATATAGACATGGCAGAGTCAAATCCATGTTTTTGAAGGATCATAACAAGGGAAATATTGAATCTAAGCTGGGGGCAAAGATATTATTTAAGTGCTGTGACTGTTACTAAGATATAAGGAAGCCTAAATTAAAGTATTTAGAGTGGAGAAGAAGAAAACTGGACAAAAATCAACAATATAGTAGTTTTGCTGTAGCCACTTATAATACCTCACTGGGACTACAAGTGAGGTAATAAATTATGGGAAAAATTAGAGTAACAGCTAATATTGTATGAACATCAATGTTTTGACATTATTTAATTTTCTAAAAAATAATCACAGTCAGCACAAGAATAAGCCACAGTGGTTAAAAGAAGAGATAACATTATAAATATTAGTTTTTGTCATATACCATTATAACATTGAAAATCCATTAAAATCTGCATTTTATATAGCATTTAAAAGAACTTAGTTCTTGAAAATATTAGTACTTTAGAAAAGTTTACCTATAATAAAATCATCCAGCATAACCAGTTAAATATTGTTATAGCAAAACTTTAATATAATACACTAGAAATTTAAGATTGAATATATTTTTCTTGTTCAATTTTTAGAAATGCAAATACAGGTAACATTTTTAATAGCAAACTTTGTATGAAGAATTAGATCAGTGTGGTAGCATTTCCTGTTGTTAACTGTAGCAGCTGCCAAAAAATGACATTTAAAATTAACTCGTTTGTTCGTTTGTTCGTTCATTCATTCATTCATTCAATAAGACCATGCTAAGTGAGTAATGGATGGGTAAAGCTGTACTAAATTCTTTGTGAAGTCTAAGTGAAAGAGAAAGCATGATTCCTGTCTGAAAGAAATTTGAAATTTAACTAAGGAAACTAAAAACAGGCACATCTCTTTCTAACAGTAGCAACTAAACATTTTTTAAACAGCACATTTCATTTAAATTTTCAGACTATATCCTATTCTACCACTTACTAGGACTAAATACAGCAAGCAGGTCATATATTTCACACTTTGTTACACTTGAATTTGTGAGGATTTTCTTGGTGGGGGAAATACGAAGGCTCTAAAATGTGAACTCTCAAACTGGATGCTGAATTTGGGAAGGTCCTAAATTACATTTGTGAGAAGAAGGTTTATAGATTTTATCAAACTTTCAAATGATTCCATGATACCAAATGGGTTAAAAATCACTGGGTCTTTTATCTAAATAGGAAATGAATCTAAACCACAGTTTTCCAAAACCAGTTGAAGTAATGTTTTTAATTTATTTTTTCCCAAATGTCTTTATGATTTTACTGCAGGATTGGAAATAATAAAAGATCACCCAAAAAGCACTGCCATAAAATTGCTCGTAAAATACCTAGCCAGTCTTGAAATTTTCAGTTGTAAAATTCAAGATTTGTATAAATTATTTATTCAAGATTTTTGATGTCTGACTTTAAAAAGTACTTTGAAACTCTAGGATCAATACAAAGTGAAATTATTTTAAAAAATTATCAATCCCAGCACTAAATAAATAATAGTTAAAGTCTCTATGCTTTTATGAGAATCCAACTTATGATGTCATTTTAAGCCACGATTTTCTGCAGTGTCAAAATGTTCCATTTTGAAAACCAGAGGTTTCATCTAGACAGAATAGTTCTCACTGGCTTTCCAAAACAATCTATGTCTACAGACAGAAGTACATAGTAAATGAGAAGATAGACTAACATTTTCAGAAATAATAGAGTTTCTTAGGACTTCATTTAATATCTGTGGAGCATAGTGAGTAGGAACAAATCCAAACTTCCAGGGAATTTCCTTGTAAATTCTACAAATAAAATATTTAATCTCAAGGGTCTGCAGTCAGTACTTTTTCCTACTAAAGGTAGCACAGTTGTATGAAAGACAGAGGCCACTTCAGTCCACGCCTGGCTTGGATTGAAATTAGGAATAGATGAGAACCCTGCCCTCCTGTTTTCAAGGATGCTTAGTTGGGATTTGCGATTTGCAGATAAATGTTTTTACAAGTCATTTACAAATTTTAAAGTCCAGTCTCTACTCAGAGACCCTAAATGCAGGACCATCAATCTCAGCCATTAGAAAAACATAATTGTTTGAAAATCCAGGTAATTTTCATTTACTCTGATGGAGAAAGTGAAGCATTTCCAACACGCTGATAGTCACAGAAGGTTATAATATTTTAAAGAAAACAAAGAATTCTGTTCAGCTTCGAGAGAATGAGTTAATGAGAAGGCATTTCATTTTTCCAACTCCCATCTCATTTCTCTAACACAATACACTGAGAAACAAAAGGCAGATTATTGAATTTGAAATGACCCTACTGGTCTCTCTCCCCTCTCTGGATGCCTCACCCGCTTCGCCCACCTCGCCCTTGCCTCTCAGCACATCTGGTTACCATGTGTGGTAGTGCTAATGAAGACCTTCCTGAGTGAGTTACAATTAGTTCCGACTGCCACGTGCTTTCCTGGGCCGTACCAAAGTCAAAGACAGGAATGGGGGTGAAGGAGAACCAACAACTCTTCCACCTCACAAAACAGAATTCTCCCCTGCCCTGAGACTCTCATCACCATCACTCCAAAGGAGTTTTTGACAAAGAGGTGTAAGCAAATCCTTTCAGAGTTTCCTCCTTCCTTTTCTCCAAGCAGCGGTTTACCCAACATGATTGAATGCGACAGGCCAGCAACAGAACTTCTATGATCCTTTGAACAATAGAGAATTGTTAAACAGATGCCATTTCCCCTTTCGGTCCACTATTATACTCACCTAACAATTTTATCTACTTTAATAAAATAAATTTGGGTGTTTTCCTATCTGATGGATTAGAGGGAACTGCGGAAGCAAATGTACTGCACACAATTAGGCTGCTTGAAAGCGCACACTTCTGTTTACCCTAGGCCCTTCCCCTTCTCAGTCAAGGTACTAATAGAGCTGCTTTAAGTTTCAGCAAGGACCATATTAACTGTGGGTCTCCACATGCAACAGAACGCTAAAGCCCAGCATCTCCTGACCATGTAAACTCACAAAATCTCCCAAACCCTGTTTTACATTCTGTCTGAAATCACAGTCATTTCTTTCCAATGCTTTTTTTCCGTACCTAGAAAATGAGGAGTTCTCAATAAATACTAAATGATGGCAGCAACAGTCTTCGCAAGAGGATTCTAAGTGACTCTCAGAGTAGAACACTTAATATAATTATTTTTGGCAACTTGTACTTAAACCTCATCATAGTGACCTCTATTTTTTAAAATTTTACCAACTTGGGTCTTACCGTATGCATTTAGCCAAAAAATGATAACCAATGGTAACAACCACAGTTTTCATTTCAGCCCATCATATATGCTCATGTACACACAGTCAGCACATAAACTCCTATGCCTATGAACAGTTAAAAATAAACATTTACAAATAAAAATTTTAAATAACAATGAAACCGCTTTCCTATAGGATCCTTTGAAGGTATTACAATGTATAAGCATCTCTAAACCAAAGAAACATAGCAATAAAAAAAAAAAAAAACAGCATAGAAGGAAGTTATGGGAATAGTTTTTCTTCTTTTAATAGAAACCAAAACTACACATACACATCCAGGAGTAGTGACCGTAAATAAAACGCGATAAGCATATTAGGTTCAAAACATAAATCGCAGTCCTTCAACTCACCTGGCACTTACATGTAACTAAGTTATTAATAAAAAAGAGAAAAACCTCCCCCCCTCACTACATATAATTGAGAATATTTTAACTTTATAAAAGTGAAATTTCTACAACTACTTCTGTCACTGCCCTCCCATCTTGGCCCCCAATGTGCATGGTTTAACCGCATGGCACCACGCCCTCAGACTGGAGGAGGCTGGGCTCTGGGCTGGCCAGCTCTTTGCTTCCATCTCTAGGCAGTCCTCCCTCCAAACCGATCTCTGTTCCTCTTGGTAACGATCAAATTAAAACAAAAACAAAACTCCTCTGCCGATCTTTTGAAAGTTTTTTTTTTAACATGCCAGGATAACCTTTGTGAAAGGAAAATGTACACACACACACACACACGCAACACACAGTTTGTTTGTTTTTTTAATGCTTTAACTGTGGTGATGAAAACATTGAGATGTATCAACATTTCAAAATGCCAATAGAATTCTCAAATACAGAATAAGTTAGTTAGAAACACAAACACTGTATTATAGAACGGCATGCTTTTCACCATTATTTTTCTTTATTTTTACGAATAGGAAGCTGACTTTACTAGCAACAACGACAGTTCATGACAACCCAGTGAGTCATTGCCTCCTGGGTCTTATGGAGGGTAGTTCCATGTCTAAATGATAATTAATGCCATTAAACATTCCAACACTACACTCACGTAACAGCTTTGGGCACTCAAACTCAAATGCTTCCACGGTACCTCACCAAATACTTAAACACTGTGAAGGCACACTGACAGCGTTGCTCTGCAAGGTAACTGACTGGGATTGCTCGGGCATATCTCTTAAGGACTGAGTCTGTCAGTATATTCACGTTCACCAATCACTTTGCATGTGGGCACTATGTTTTTATCAGAGTGAATTATAAGCTGTATAAAAATTCAATACCCAGTAAGCCGCTCCCCTGTTTTGGTTGACAACTCCTCTCAGTCCTCGTGCTGCTAACTTTTGCTCTGCAGCCTGCTGCTGCTGCGGCCAGTCAACCTGCTTTAAGATGTGATTCAAATTCATTCTGATAAACCATAGAGTCACTGATATATAGTCTGATCAGAGCCCTTCTCTTCATATTTCAGGAAGGCAGTGGGAGGAAAACTGAGTAAAGTAATAAAGTAGTCACGTGTTAGATAACAACTTTAAAAGTTATTTAAAACTGGTAAACACATAAAAGGATCTGATTTCTTGATAATAAAGGATTCTTTTATTGTATGTACAGATGTTTAAATTAGCACACACATTCCATTCTTATCTCTCTCAAATTCAGCAGAATAACTGTAAGTCTTTACAAGGCATGTTATCAATGTAAAAGCAATAAAAAAGTCACCCTCTTGTGAGTTACTATATACAGTATTTCACAAGAATGGCACTCACACGTTCCAAATGAACAAGGTTGTCTCTTTAAATTGTAGGCCCCTGCCTGCACTCTTCATCAGTTAGCATTAGCGATAGGGGGAAGGGGCGGGGAGAAAACAAACCATTTTTCTATCATTTGAACTCTCTTTGACCTTTGCAAGCTATTCAAGTATGCACTCAGGACAATTCAAATAAATAACGTGAATGCACGGGCACAGAGCAGATACACAGACAGAGAAAGAGTGAGTCCTGATGAAGTAGGCAGGTTGCTCTCTACAGATGAACCATCTCGGAGCCTGTTCCTTGGCACCGCCATTGACAGCACAAGTGAAATTCCCATCCATAGGAGGCAATGCCATTTCGTGAATTGAATCAATAGCTCTGTGAGTCAGGGTATAAAAACTTACCATGAATCCACTACAGCTAAAAGAGCTCCCTGAGCTAAGAAAAAGAGGGAGCTACCTTGTTCCCATTATAACTTAAAAAATTTTAATTCACGATCATAATTATACCAGGGGAGTGTCAAGGAGGCTGGCAAATATAAAATGCAGTGAGAAGTATATGATGAAATATATCATTTAAGTGATATTTAGTTTAAATTTTTTCAAAATATTCATCTTAAACTTATTTCTATTCCAAAAGCTAAATATAAAATTTTATGAAAAGATGTTGCATCTCATAAATGTGTGCTTGTACATATCTATAGCTACAAGAATTATTTATTCATCTCTACTAAAATATTTCCTCAAAATAGAGACTAATTGGTGTCTGTCTAGCAATTTCCAGCACTACCTCTCCACTCTAATGGTACTACATGCTATAGTTTTAAATGTACACTTAACGATAGTATTATTGGATCTACTGCGAATCTTTTTACACAGAACCCCGATAAAAGTAGTAACACTAACTTGACTGTTAAATGCATAAAGAATCATGCATGTCGTAAATGCTTTTAGGATGCTGTCTAAAGTCAGACATTTCTCTCTTTCCCTCAAAAAAAAAAAGATGCAAAAGGAGAAAAGAACAGAAATGAAGATTTAAAATAGGAAAAACCTACTTTGTAAATTTTCTTAATGTTCAGAGAGCTTTAATCATACAGTTTGTAGAAACACAAACACAACTCTACCAGAATTAACAGAGGAAGATAGATGTAAATGAGTCACTGAGTAAACCTTTCTTTCAGCCAGAAACCATGTGGATGTGAAGGTTTCTTCACAGCAAAACATGGGCCTTGAGTTCCCAGGAAGCGCTGTCGGTGGCAAGGACTTGGAAATCAGTGGTCCTGAACATTCCCCCCACCCCTGCTTTCCTGTTACCTTCTGGAGCAATGACAATACCAACTCTAGAAACCAACTCAAGAGGGAACTGCCCTGCCATGATTCTCGGTGACCCACGGGGTGGCATTTCACCACAGTCCTGTGACATGTGACTGGGGGAGTTCCACTGTCAGATCCAAAAATTCTAATGGGGGCTCTTCCCTTTGTGAAACAAATTAATTACTCAACCAGAGATTGCCACATTCTTGAGGCCTATTGACATAATTGGGACTTCAACCTCCACTTTGCTTTGTATTTGTTCAAAAGAGTAAAAAGAGATCCAGGGAGAGCCCAGTATAACTCAAGTAAAGGAAGAAAAAAAGGCGAAAGATGTTTTGATTCAGTACCCATGGTAGGAAATTCTATATTTTAGATTTGAAGCCCAAGTGAAAAGAATTCAAATTTGTACTATTCACTTGTGTGGTTTCTGCTAGAGAATGAAGGGAAATTGGGTTGTCCACTATTTCTGAGTCTTCTAAGCTATAATATTTTCATCAATATTGACAACCCCCCAGTCCTGTTTATAGATGTGTATCAATAACATCAGCTTCCACTACCTTGCAGAACTCCCTATGATTTTTATGTGGATATACTAGTTAAAAATTATAAATTTTGTTCTCACAATTAAACTGGCTTTTAAAAGCTAGTTTATTTATTATATTTTCTTCTTATTCCTAGCTTCAAAATAAGAAAAATTACCTGTATTTATTGCATAGCCTATCCAATCTAAGTTTTATCAAGAAGTAGACTTTAGGAGCTCTTCCCCCTTCTCACATCCCTGGTGGGATAAAATGCCATTTCTAATGGTAAACACTAAAGTCAAAAAAGTGAGCAATCATGGAAACTGTGAGTTTTCGCAACACATGTGAGTCACTTACATCCCCAGAAGTAATGAAGTCTCCCGAAAAATCATAGACATTAAAAAAAACCGATAATTTGATGGTTTTTTCCTGTGTCTAAGTGTGATTGGCTATGACTAAATAATTTCTCAATTGCTAGACTAAAACAGGCCAAAACAAATAGCTTTTAAAACTAAAGTATATTGTGTAGTGGTAACTGTTCAAGGTTTCATTAAAGTCAACATTGGATAGGTAATACTGAGATGAGTTCAAAGCAAAAGGCTATTCTTGGATTCATTGATTATAGGGGGAAAAAAACTTGGCAAGACTGCTGCAACTAAAAATGTCAATTAAAAATAAAATACTCTTACTTACATATTAACACATATGATACGGTTTATACTTAATAAAAAGTAGAAGTGATATATACTTAAGGTAGCTAAAGGGCAAATGCTTGCAAAAAATGTTAAAATATGTTTCTAGATATAATAATGATAGTAGAGTAATCTCACCACTTTCAGATCAATGAAAATTTTATCTAAACCCCACAATACATACATATTAATTCCCCTACTCCTTTTAAATCTTTTGTATTTTTTCTACAGACATAAACACAAGGAGGATAATGTATGAAATATACTTAATTAAAACACCTGAAGAAAATCCATTCATTTAATCAAGAAACTTTTATCAATTGTCTATTTTGTCCAACCGGAAGTAGCCCAGTAGGAAGCTAAACTACAATGGAAGCAAATGCTTGTTTCCTAACCTTGCTCATCTTAATCTTATGGGAACTAGGTAGACATACCAATTTTTTCAATAAAAGTTTAATTCAGGCAAATGGGATCAAACAGGCAAGTCTATAGCATTACCCTGGTATGATTATGTTAGTGATACTTTTCCAGGAAGATGAAATGATTTCTCTATGATTGAATCCTACCACTGTGATAACTGTACGGTGGGTGTTTAACACATAACTATGGATGGATTATGAGACAAATCCAATGGACAAGCATGTGGAAAAATTTAGTTCCAAATATTACTTCTTTATCAGTTAGACTTAGAAAAACAAATAGAAATTAAAGTTGAAAATACCCAAAGTCCTAACATTCTCACTGCATGACCTTAGACAAATTACATAACAATCTTGAATCTTTAATTTCTATACTATAAAATGGCTTGTTATGAAACTTCATCAAGAAAAAAAGATAGCAAATTTATCAAACATGAATTCCTTGTAAATGCTTGCACATGTCAGCAAGGATGTGATTGTAGGAAGATTATTATACTGTCATAAGACACTACATCCCTTGGTTGCTCATAATCTACATGAACATCTACTGATAACTAAAGAAACATGTATGTTTTTGATGTTTCCCCACATGTATTAAATATTTAACTAAGCTATAAGTTTGCAATACTTATTAAACATTCCTCTAACTGTTTGGAATACTTGTCATTGGGAAAAAATCTTTGTAAACAATACCAAACATTTAATAAATGAAGTATAACTCTAAAAAATATTTCACAATTATCAGCCATGAAAGTATAGTAATATTTCTTAAATTAGAAAACCTGGGCATCTAGGAAAACTTTTGTATCTATAAAGGAACCACAGCTGCACAATACCAAATATTAACTTTAATGCCCCTGGGGGTATACATGAGGGGGGGTTCCCTAGCTTCTGAATCCGGAAGAGCTTTGTGTATCATAAGACTCCCTGAGTACTTGTGAACTCAGTGACACCTGTCTCAGGTGTGTGTGCACTTTCAGCCCTTCTATCTTAAACAATGAAAATATTTGTCAAGATGAGAATATGGAAATGAAAAACTCCAGAGAACTGCTTTCTAGAGATATCAGGAAAAATATCAAATTCCTGGATTCAGAAGGCAGAGGGAGAAATCCATTTGGGGCTGAAGAAATGCTGTCACAGTATTTAGACTTCCTTTGATTAAAGACCATGTCTCTGCCTCTATCTATCATCTCTATCTCTATCTACCCATGGATATGTCACCATAACTACATATGTTAAAGTCCTTAACCAGTCTTATGAATTTATACCTGCAAGAAAAAGAAAATCACTTCTCAAAATGTTTGCATTGACAGGAGCCTAATGGTGAACAAAATGTTGAAAGATCCTTATGAAAATTAAAGCACACACAAGCAAATAATGCTGCCCAAGCTCAGGACAGAGCAAGATGCCTAAGTGAAAGTTAGATAGCACGCTTAGATAAAAATTTCTGTACTTGCCTATAAAGAAATAGTCAGTAAATCTTTAAAAATACTACCCCTAAATTTCAGAAAGTCTTTGTGATAAATGAGAAACTAATGAATTTGGGAAAGACTTGCTTTATTCCATATATCGGTTAATAATAAGTTATCACTGTTGCTGAGAGCTGCATTTCAAAATGAACATCAAGTGTACTACAAATAGCACCCAGTCCTCTCGTTGGAGCCCCAAAGGAATAACTGAAGTCTTTATTTAACATCTACCATGCACAACACACAGTCCTGAGCCCTTCGCCTGGACTCTAAAGTGACTGACCAACACTGCATTTCACCCTTTTTAATATGTCTTCAAATAACATGAAATCAAGTTAGGGTAGAATTGGATGCAAAGAACATTACAAAAATAAGGGACAAAACACAAACACACATAAGGCATATAAACAAAGAATTTGAGTTTTAGGAAGACTTAGTATTATTGTTCATTCTAATAAATGTTCTTTAATTTTAGCATAGTAATATCAGTATGTACCTTTATGGTGTCATATATACAAGGTAGTTATAAAGTAATTAAAATTGATCAAACAGATTATACAATATTTATCTTGATTTTGTATTTCTTGAATATTTCCTAGTATTCACAGTAGATTCTGGAGTTCAATAATACATCAAGTATGCTATGTGAAAAAAATGGAATATTTCTTCCTGACCAAATAATTATTCTGTTCTAAAGTTGTCTGACTGGACTTGCTTAGCATTTCTGTAGATGATATAATTAAACTGTTCTCCATATCCGCAAAAAATTATTTACCCTTTTTAAAAAGTATACCTAATACCATTTGCTCAATAATAGTCTGCCCCAATGAACTCTACCGTTAAGTTGCATGTTGTGTAAAAACGTCTTCCTTTGAACTGTTTTGCTCATGCCATTTGATTGCATTGGGCATTTCCTCATGAAGAAAGGTGAAGAATTACACGACTTAAATGTACTTTTGTTGCCATCATTGGCCCGTACAGAGAATATTGTAAATTGGAATTTCACCTTTTACTCATGGCAACAGTACAGTGCTGGTGTTTGCAATTCTTCGTTTGTCAATAATTTCATTTTCCACTTTAGGAAGCACACAGAATCTTCAGCAAATGTGTTTCTCAAGTATTATGTAATAGTTATCGAAGTTGAACCATCATATCCTAAATGTGAGCATTAATACGGGAGAAATAGGAACAGATAACTCAATGTTGGATCACATCAAAATAATGACGATTGCTCTCCACCAGAGTCAGAGGTGACCTTAGCTTCACACTGTTGCAAACCACCTAAGGAAGAGATGAATTGTCTCCACAGATTTTCTGGTCATACATTTCCTGTAGAAAGGAAGTAATTGTTTTTGTTTAAAGGAAACATCCTGGCTTAGATTAAGCAGAGTCCCATTTTCTGTCAACAGAAGACAAAGCAGCAAGGTTAAAAGGCCAATAAATATCAAAAATCTAAAGACTAGCCAGTACCTATTAGGCGCCTGTATATGCAAGTATTGAAGGCATCATGAAAACATTTTCAGAATGTCTGAGTTAATTTTCTCATTTTGTTCAAATATTCTGCATTCAATATAGGCATAATATATGAATTGATGACTAAATATGTAATAAATGTAAATGCCTACCTTTTAAAATAAATTTCAAAGTTATAAACCATAGCTTTCTAATTCAAAATGAAGCATCGTGCAACAGTGCAATCTTCTGCTCCACCCACATGCGTTCCATTGGTCTAATAGAATTTTCCTACTGATTTTATCCAGGAGTTAAGGCAAAGGTTCCCCAAGTGCACTATGGGGCATTTCTTTGTTCTCCATATTCTAACAATGCACAGGTTTCCTCATACAATTGTACATTGCCCAAAGCAAATCTTTCCTGATCTACACGAGTTTTCTTCTTCATAAATACAGACATTTTTATAGAATTGGAAATAAAGATATAAATGTAGGCTATAGTTACCTCTTGAACTTGGGATTATGTTATTATTTTTTAGAAATGGGGGAGAATATTTGCATCTTCTTATGTCTTTTCCTTTAATAATAGTAACAATAAATTTAATTATATAATATTTTAAGTAAAGAGATCCATCACTTATATCACTTTCAATTTTATCTTATAACAAAGTATATATGCTTCATGGATTAAGGTTAAGGATTAAATTAAATAACCCATCTTAGAAATATGCAAACAGGTGTTACTAGGCCTTCTAAACATTCGAATAAATTACCTATTATAGTATTGTTGTTATTTTATAAAAGGAATAATCATTGTCTTTAATAGCACAATTTGCCTTGGACAATCCACAGTTTGCACATCACACATATAAAAGTGCGTGGACGAGCCTCTTATTTGTTGTGTGCACAAAGTATATGCATTGATTCATTTAGTAATCAGATACTGAGTAATTTCTCTATGCTGGGTAATACGACAGGTACTGGAAAACAAAGATGAAGAACATAATACCCTTACTCAGGAAGCTTAGTTTAGCAGGTAAGTACAGTATAATTCCATTACATCTAATAGGTAAGTGTAATATAATGGTATGTGCAACAATAGAATAATGCACAGTATGTATATTTTAAGAGCTTAAATACTTCTACTTTTTCTAGTCTAGAAAGGGCAAGGAGGATCACAGAAGACTACAGATTAAGACTTTAACACTTCACCTTGGTTAGTGTGGCTCAGTGTATTGAGTGCCAACCTGCGAACCAAAGGGTCTCAGGTTCAATTCCCAGTCAGGGCATATGCCTGGGTTGCAGGCCAGGTCCCAAGTTGGGGGTGTGCAAGAGGCAACCACACATAGATATTTCTCCTCCTCTCTATCTCCCTCCCTTCTCCTCTCTCTAAAAATAAATAATGTCTTTAAAAAAGACTTTAATGCTTCTTAGAGACATTCTCTCAATGAGGCATGCTCTTTCTCTGAAGTATGTATGTCCATTGTCATTATGGAATGAAGTGGGCAAAGGATATTTTGATCTCTTTGTGGTAACTTCAAAATGTTTGATTCAAAAGCTTAAAACACTTCATTCTGAGTTAAAAATTTTTCTGATTCTCTCTATATATGACTAGTATTCATCTTTAAGAATTTTGCTATCTTCTTGACTTGCTACTCCTGTACCTAATTACACCTAAAATGCATCCTTGATTGACTATGTGTCAGCCAAGAGACCATCCCATCACCCATCACAGTGCCTAACATGTAGTATGCACTCAATGATGAGCATTTGTTGAAAGAACAAATAAATGAATGAACTCTCAGTCCCTAACCATCTTGGAAGAGCTCCGGACAAAAGTAAAATACTCAGCATTGTTAATGAATGTAGCATGCTTTCACTATTTTTTATATATTTCTGGGTCTGACATATGCATTCAGAAGTCTCATTGTGGTTCTGAAACGAATAATAGATTTCAAAAGAATCTGAGCAGGGCTTGCAAACAACTAAGATTTGTAAAATGTCATGCTAGCATTGTATGGCCATGTATTCAGCAAACCATAGTAATTAAGAGAGAGGACCCTGGACCCCTGCCTCTTGGGATCCAATGGAGACTGTAGCCCTAACTTGCCACTGACTGTTAAGTTCCTTCACCTCTCAGTGCCTCAGGCTTTTTAACTATAAAATGAGAGTACAACAATGCCTCCCTCTGAGGGTTGTTTTAAGGATTAGTGGGATTAAATATTTGAAATAACTTTAAACAGCACCTGTAGCTAGCAGGCACTATTGGAATTTGTTTACTAAATCAGCAGTCATTTAAAAGTCAACTTTCTTACAGATGGGGACAATGATAACCACTATGTATATCCGTTGAATTAAATTTGGGAGTTCCTTCCTGTGGCTCTTTTCAAATTTCAGTGTGTAGCCCAGAGATACTCGGAAATCAGTGCATATGATTTTCATTCTGAAACTGACTTGGTCAAAAGTGGCAGCCACACAGGTGTGTTTCAGCGTTTATGAAACTCTGGCCTGTACAGGGGAACCCCTCCCCAAGTTTCAGTCCTGTTCTTAGGATTCCCTACTCACACAATTTGAATGTGTTTTCTGTGGCCAAGTTGTTGCACAGATTCCCCTCTGTTTTATATGTTTTGGTTTATTCCACAGCTATTATGAGTCTGCTGTCACTCTGGCTGTTTTGGTTTTGTTGTCTGTATTCAAAGGAGGCCTGTGGTTGTGTCTATCCCCAGCGTCTGTGTTTCGAGTTGTGCGGTTTGCCCCCTCTGCCTCTCATCATTGCTTTTGGCTCAGTCCCTTGACAGGAAATGAGAGATTTATTTTATCTGGCTTGAACTACATTGTTCCTTCCTGACTACTGGTGTTACTTCACTCTAAATAACATGACTTTGTGCTCACAGTCTGCCCAAGGTCAAAGCCTGAGGGTAATAGACACATTTAAGAGCAGGGGAGGAGAATGAGAGTATAACCAGAGTGGAGGAGTGGGCAAGGAAAGAATAAAAAAAAGTACTGATGCAAAAGTTAAACTTGCAGCAGGTCTAAATTTTCTGGCGGGCTTGAAATGGAATCTGTCCGAAAGAGCTGAAAGGCAAACTTTTTTTCTCCCTTCCAGATGTTATCAATTTACAGTGACACTATGAAGTAATCTAGGGTTGAAATTCAAATTTAGGTTTAAAAGAAAGCATGAGTTGTCTGGAAGGAGGGTTTACAAAGCTTATTAATATCTATGATATTGTAATTGTAGTGTGTTTTTAATAATTTAAATTAAAATGATTATTGGAATTCAAATATCCCTCTTGGGCTTCACTCAGAAATATGGAATTGTGATAGTGCATACAATTCATAAAGGCAAGTTAATTATTTTAAAAAGTTAAACTTAATAAATGATACCAAACTTGGAACTTAAGGCCATAAAAATTATTTAAGATTTTGTTTGAATTTAAACATAAATAAGAGTTTATCTGAATCACATCTCCCGACCTGTTCATGGTTTTTTTTTTTCCCTTCATTTCTTTCCCCTTTAAGGGTGTGAATAAAACTTTCTCGGTTTCTTCAACTCCCTCTAGAATTTCAAAGGGTCAGCAGGATGACCACCCAACAGCATGGCAAAAGAAAACATCTCAGTTTCACCAGCCACACCATTTATGCTGATCCGAACCTCCCTGGGATACTCTAAAAGATCGCGGGACAGGGAGAAAACTGGCTAAACTAGACACATATTTTTTCCTGCTCTTTTAACAGATTTTCATGCCATTTGATAATAGTTTTGCCTCAGGAAAGTGAACTTAATGAAAATGAACTTTAAATGAAGCCAAAAGGATTTAGGTTGCAGGTAAGGACAAATTTTACATGCAGAAAATTATTTCACATGGGTATTCCATTTGGTGGGGGGGCAGTGATGAAATCCTCTTTGCTAATGATCTTTCAACACACATGTCATTGTACACAGTAAGCTTGATTTATGCTGCAGTTAGGAGGACATCCCCAATGACATTTTAAAGACTGTACATGTTTATGACTTACAACACCTCCTTCAGAGAGCCCTAATCTCTTCTATGGAACTATGTAAACACCACCATTCTGTGTCGGACAAGGGCCCAAATGTCTGCAAATCATACATTCCTTTTTCTTTATGCAAATGCCCCACCTTGAAACTCTAATTGGAAATTATTCCTCAGCCCCCCTTAAACTTACATGGTATATGTCAATTACATCTTAATTAAAACAAAAATATATTCTTCAGAATCATACTTCCTTCTCATGTCAATTCTTTTTTTTAAGATTTTATTTATTTTATTTTTAGACAGAGGGGAAGGGAGGAAGAAAGAGAGGGAGAGAAACAACAATGTGTGTTCGCCTCTCATGTGCCCCCCGACTGGGGGCCTAGCCTGAAACCTAGGCATGTGTCCTAGACTCGGAATTGAACTGGCAACCCTTTGAATTGCAGTCCATCACTCAACCAATGAGCTACTCGAACCAGGGCTAGGTCAATTATTTTTTTTTAATTGTTATTGTTATTCAATTATAGTTGTCTGCATTTTCTCTCCATCCCTCCACCACCCCCAGCCAAACCCACCTCCCTCCCCCACCTCCACTCTCCCCCTTGATTTTGTCCATGTGTCCTTTATAGTAGTTCCTGAAAACCCCTCTCCCCACTATCCCCCCCCCACCATTCCCCTCTGGTTATTGTTAGATTGTTCTTAACTTCAATGTCTCTGGTTATATTTTGTTTGCATTTTTCTTTTGTTGATTATGTTCCAGTTAAAGGTGAGATCATACAGTATTTGTCCCTCACCGCCTGGCTTATTTCACTTAGCATAATGCTCTCCAGTTCCATCCATGCTGTCGAAAAGGGTATAAGCTCCTTCTTTCTCTCTGCTGCGTAGAATTCCATGTCAATTCTTTATGAGATGATCTACATGTGGAGTAACAACCAAATTCTACAATGTGGTAGACACAGCTGTATCAGAATTTCAGTAAATTCTCATTTTAATACTGTTACAGCAATGCTTTCTACATAGCATCTTGTATTCTGATTATTAAATCCTCAACATAGTCCTACAGAGTAAACATAAAATTGTGATTCCTTTCTCCAGGGAGCCACTAAACCAGCCAAGAAGGCCCTCACATGAGTACCTAACTCATCCCTACAAGCTTTTCCTTAAGTCCATCCCTATACCTCGGGGTACTCAGGAGCAAAAGCAAAGAATCCAAAGAAAATAGCAATTATTAGAAAGTTATTGTGTAATTATCAATGTGCTAGCTGCTAGCTTCTTGAGGGTACATCACCATGTTCAATGCACACAAACTTCAGACCAAATCATTGTTATTATCTTCATGTTACAGATGTCAGAATGAAATTAAGATGCATTAAGCAACATACCTAAGATCAGAGTTCCAAAGTGATAAAATTGGGATTCAAATTTAGGTAAGTCTAATTCTAAAACCAATGCCCATTCTCAATTCTAGAATAGGAATTAAAATGTTGAGTTACAAAAATCCAGTGTGTTTACAGCCCAACTGTGTCTCTCACCTGTGCAAAATAAGGAGGTACAACTAATACAGCCCTTGTGCTCCTCAACAGGTAAAACATAGAGCTACCAGCTGACCCAGCAATTCTAGTCCCATAGGTGTGCTCCCCCCAAATAAAAAATATGTCCACACACAAAATCTTGTACCCAAATGTGCATAGCCACCTTCCCACCAAAGGTGGAAACAAGCTTGATGCCCATCAGCTAACAAATGGATTAAAAAATATGCTCTATCCATACAATGGAATATTACTTGGCAAAGAAAGATGTGGAGTTTTGACACATAGCATGGATGAACCTTAAAAACATTAATGCTCAGTGAAAGAAGCCACTCACAAAAGACCATATATTATAGGATTCCACTTAATTTAAATATCCAGAACAGAAAAATCTACAGAGGCAGAAAATAGATTGGCTGTGGGGTTGGGGGAGAAATGAGGACTGTCTATTAATGAATATAGGATTTCTTCTGGGTGATGAAGACATCCTAAAATTGATTGCAGTGATGTTTACATAACTCTGTGAATGTATTAACAATAATTTAATTATACATTTTAAATGAGTGAACTGTAGATTACACATATACACATATATACATTATATCTTAATAAAGCTCTTTTTAAAAATTGTTATTTTTTTTGAGAGAGAGAGACATCAATTCATTGTTTCACTGATTTATGCTTTCACTGGTTGACTCACAAGAATCAGCACTGATCAGGGATCTAACCCGCAACCTGGTTGTATCTGGACCAAACTCTGAGCAACTGAGCTACCCAACCAAGGCAATAAAGCTCTTACTAAAAAAATTTAGTTGTGTAAAATGTTTATATACATATCATCAAGAAGAAATAGGCAGGTCATCCGCTATGGAAAAGAGAAACTACTAAGGAAATCTAACTAGTGCAATGGGAGGGGAGACGTGGTTATCTTTGATCATTTCCCCTAAATATCAGCAAATATTGTTAGTTGGCTAGGTTCAGGTGGTATTCTGCTTCACTGAGAGAACTGGAAAGCTATCCCTCTCCGGCCAAGTATGCTCTGAGACCAAAGTTTGTTGACAAAGTTAGAACCACAATCTGGTAGTTTATTTACTTAATGTTAAATGGCTTGTTTGACATTTTTCATCTAAACTGACTAGTGATTTGAGTGTTGTGTAGACAACCACAAAGAACAACTGAACAAGTAGGGAAGTCCTATTATTAACACTTAGAGAGTAGAATTCCCTGCTTTTACCCAGATTCAGTTCCTCATGTTCCAATGTGAATTAAGTTGTCCAATTGGTATATTTGTCAGTGTAATTCTTAGTCCTGCGGCCCATCATTAGATAACGGGGAAACATCGTGTTGTAGCAAAGAATCAGTAAGCAGGAATCAAATGTCCCACGAGGCTGACCTTCCCCAAGCTTCCAGAGACTTTTTTTTTTTTCCAGAGAGAATCTCAGAGGTACTAGCGTACAGACAGCATGTTTGTGAAGGACCAGCTCTCTGGAGATTATGACACATTTTATCTTGCTAATTTTTAGATGTTTATACCTTAAAAGTTATTCAGTTGAAATTGCTTTCAAATTAAACACCATCGCTACAGTGTTTCTGTTGTGATTGTCGGAGGAAGTGGAGCCAGTGCAATTTGTCCATGTTTTACAAATCACCATCTGGCAGGAATATGGCAACATGTGAAATCTTCACAGGACTCTTGTTTTTCTACTATCTGCTGGATAACTAAGGAGATCACCAGACTGCTGGGATGCCTGCCAGATGGTAAGCAGGTATGTTTACGAGTTTAAGATTCTCATTTTCTTTCAATGCTTTCACATGCTGTGGGCGCAGAGGCAGAAAAGTGAAAGGGAACAAGAACAACGGAGTGGATAAGTGAGTGACTGTGTATGATCATACCAATGCCTTGGAAGTTTCTCGAAATGTGAATTTTCCAAAGTCTAAATTGAATTGTTTTCTACCCAGTAGAAAAATCACCAGTCATATGGTCCCAGGATTTTTTGTAAATGCTACATTTTTCATTTTCATACAAATAAACAGGTGTAAGGTTTCCTCGGTCCTGGTGAGTAGGCATGCGTTACTCAGAGGATCGTGAGCATCATCAACAAACATTTGGTGAGTGTATACCCTGTGCATGGTACTCGGCTAGCCATTTCAGCAAAATAAAAGTGAGGGTCTTTTTTTGTTTTACTTTGATTTTTTAAATGGACTATCAAAGGGAAAGAACATCTATTTAGTAGAGTCATAATAAAAAACCCTCTAGCAATCGAAGTTTCACATGGCTGAGTCTAGGAAGTAAGCAGTCATTATTAGAGTAGCTTCTATGAAAAGAAAAGGGCATCCTAACCAATTTTGACAGATAATAAATAAATACCACAAAAGAGATAGAGTCTGTTTACATAGAGTGGTACAGTTCTTTAAAGTTGGGTTTGAATGCCTACTTAGCAATATGCCAGCAATGGGATCCAAGGCAAGTTTCTGGAATTCTGCAAGCTTCAGGAAGTTCCATCATAAAAATGTTGATAATAATTCTATCTCTTATTGTTGCTGTGAGATTAGAAATATAAATAATGCAAATTGTTAGGAAGACTAAACAGGAGTCCCCCTTATCTGTGGTTTCACCCAACAGTTTCAGTTACCTGTGGTCAACCAGAGCCCAAACATATTAAATGGTAAATTTTGGAAATAAACAACTCATAAGTTTTAAATTGCATGCCCTCATGAGGACAGTGATGATCTCTTGAGCCCCCCCATTCCATCTCCCGCAGGACACAAAGCATTTCCTTGCCCAGCGTATTCATGTTGTGCAGCCTACCCACCCGGAGTCACTCAGTCGCCATCTCGGTGATCACACTGACTGTCACAGCACTGCAGGGCTTGTGTTCCAGTCACCCTTTGAACTTAATACTGTCCCAAAATGCAAGAGTAATGATGATGGCAATTTAGATATGCCAAAGAGAGGCTGTAGAGTGCTGCCTTTAAAGGAAAAGATAAATACAGTACAATAAGGAATTTTGAGACAGCGAGAGAGACCACATTCACTTAACTTTTATTACAGTATATTGTTATAATTGTTCTATTTTATTATTAGTTATTGTTAATCTGTTACTGTACCTTAGTTATAAATTGAATTCCATCACAGGTGTATATGTAGGGTTCAGCACTATCTGCAGTTTCAAACTTCCCCTGGGGGTCTTGGAATGGATGCCCTGTGGATAAGGAGGGACTACTATAGTCGCTCAGTAAATGAAGCTATTGTCATTATTATTGATGTTAACATAAGCTAGAGAGGACTACTTCTACATTAAAGCCCTAGATGAAGAAGTTACTCATATGAATTATATAAATATACACCTAATTTTATAAACCATATTTGTATATTTAGACACACATAAGGCTTACATACAGCTGTGTGCTTAAAGGCAAAAAAATGCACAAATAAAGGTATACATGCATAATAGTAGACACATTTTGCCCAATCACAGGAACCAAAATAAATATTTTGGCTTAAAGCTCTGTAATCACATTGAGTAAATACTAATAAGAGCTTCACAGCTTTCAGAAGTGATTTTTAGGCAAATGACTGAACCTCACTGAGCCCTCAGCTATAGAATGGAGAGAATAAACCCTGCTTCATGGGGCTGAATGAAGAGTAAGTGTGATTATTTCTTCGTAACACATTGCAAAATGACTGGCAGAGAAAAAATGAATAAATACATGCTTCCTTCACCTTCCCCTTTAATTAACAATTTTCCTCCACCTCTAAATTGAATTTATTTGTGCCCATCCTTAACTCCTTCTCTCAAGTTAAAAAAGATAGATGTTTTTGTTTATTTCTGGCCCTTCCAATTACATTAATTCCATCACTCCTTCCACCAGAATAACTTTTCTCTTCAATTACATAGTTCCTCTGTCCATTTTTATCAGAAATTCCTTCTTCACTCATTCCTCCTCCTTAGCTGAAAATATACTAAAGTATCCGAACAATAACTGTCTTGCAGATAAGCTACCAAATGTCTAAGAGATAGAAAGCCTAATAGGCCAATGACCATAGAAGAAATTGAAGATTGTTAAAGATCCATCTCTAAAAACTTTCATACACAGGTAGATTTTTTCTGACTCATGTAGTAGGTACTTTTATATTGGTGCCAATGAAACTAAGTTCAAAATAATATTTTTTTCTTGTTTAAACAGTCCCAAAACATTAACATGAGTAAAAGGCTCATAGTTCTTCTCCAAGTTTAGTACAACTCTGATAACAAGGCATGGCCAACACAGCATAGTGTACACACACACACACACAACACACACACACACATGCCAGGACAGACCAAACTCACTCCAAAATAAAGAAGCAATATTCTAGCAAGTGGACCTCAAGAGTAAGTCAAAGAATGAGGCACCATAACCATATGGCACTCACTGCAGGATGAAAGGCTAGTTCAATATGAAGATACATATTTAAGTAATTTTCAACATTTAAAATAGTAGACAAAAGGGAAAAAAACTCACAAGCAACTGTTTAAAAGTCTTTGAGGAAAAAAAGTGTCAACCATTCCAGACTTGTCTGATATAAGTTAGGAAGAGAAGAAAACTGCCTTCTATGGGAGTTTGTCGTAAATAGTGCTAAAACACATAGATAATGGTAAAAGAGTCAAATTATCAAAAATGACCCAGCTTCCCTTATTGCTAGCTCCCTTTACCTTTCGCCAACAACCACATTGCCTGCGAGCTAGGTCCTGGTCCATACTTCTTACCCATCTCTTGGACAATTTCAACCCATTGCAAATGCTTCTGCTCCTATCTGTTTTTGCAGCTCATTTCTTCAAGGTACTAATACCCACTTCACTTCAAGTCCAGTGGCCTGTTCTTTGGCTTCAGTCTCTTTAACTTCTCTTTAGCATGCAAACCAGTCCACAAACCCCTCAATTCTTTGTCTCCCTCAGCTTTAAGAATGCCTCTTGCTTGATTCTCCTGCCTCTTTGGCCTTGTACAGCCTTTTACCATCTCATCTTGTTCTACCCACTGCTCAACATGAAGGATCCCCAGAAGTCTACCATTTATCCTATTATGTCGTGGCTTACCCATGAGGATGGAGATCAGTTTAAAAGGAATTAGAAAATCAGTAAACTATTACTAAACTATTACTAAAACTATAAATAAAATTGCATCAAACAAAATAACTTATAAATGACTTTCAACTTTTCAGGTTCCAGTCTAAGTGAAATAAATTTTTAAAAATACACACAGCAACATGGACAATCTCTGCCTGTATTACCTTCAGTATGCTTAATACCCCCATATTAGTAATGAAAAGTTTTTAATATTTAACTTCATGAATGTCTTTTCTGTTATTATTCATGTGTCATACATACTATATTATTGACAGCTATATGAGGATGTGTGTCCAGAAAGTATCCAGCCATGTACTATGACAAATAGAGACATTTATTGAAGAAGATACAAGACACATTGTACAAAGGACAATGATGCCTCAGTCCCCTTCAGAGCAGGCACCTGGGGACCTCACACAGTTCTTCCAGTGTCTCTTCCGCTGTTCAATACACTCTACAGAATCCTTTGCTGGACTCGCCATTAGCTGCTCTGTTGTATTTTCCTGAATCTCATTGATGGTCTGAAATCTCTTCCCTTTCAAAGGTGATTTTAGTTTTGGGAAAAGCCAGAAGTCACAGGGTGCCAAATCTGGGTTGTATAGTAACTGAGTCACCTGAGTGATTTGATGTTTTGCCAAAAAACTCTGCAGGAGACATGATGCATGAGCAGGCACATTTGTTGTGATGAAGCTGCCAATCACCAGTTGCCCATAGCTGGCTTTCTGAGTCATCTGAATAGTTTCTGCGGAGGAATGTTCAAGCTTAACACAGAATTTGATGTAGATTCCTTGCTCTACTTGCTCAGCCATTTTGAATGTGACGGCCACACAGTACACATGCTCACTCAATGGTGTTTATCACCCCCCAGTGACTAGTACAGTGAAGTCATCATTGGTCACCCATGTAAATTCCAGTCCCCTCTCCTTGGCTGCCAGGTTACACTGATGTTGTGCAAACCATTCTTGTTATATTAACAATGGCTGGACTTTTTCTGGGCAGACCTCTAATTTCAATACAAAATACCAGTTTTCTAATTTTATATAATCTTGTTTCTTAACCCTTTCACTATTGAATTTGAAGTCAGCTAGTGCTACTAGAATTATTAGGATGCATCTGCAATTTAGAATTCAGTAATCATTTATTGAATAACAGTAACATGTGAAAAATCATTTTTATAATCATTCTTTAATATTTAAATTTCAACTAGATGTTACATAGATTAAACTGATTTTAGAACATAAAGTAAGAATTTTAAGAAAGTGCTGATGCTTTAATCATTATAATTCTGAAGTAACTTTCTCTAATTTATAACCCAATAGTAAATTTTAAGCAAAAATATCAGAAAGACAATTACATCGGTGTCTTCGAATTCCTCATTAAACAGTTATCAAACCCTCAATAAAAGCTCTTCAGCAAACTAGATCATCTTTCTCCATTCTCTCATCTCCAAATTATTTCCAGATCATTTTCTGCTGCTATGGTCTCCCCCTACTTCTGTAAAACTTTACACATCATTTGTAAATAAATCTTCCTTCGATCCTTTACTTCTTTTCTTTCCTCTGATATTTGTACATCTAATGCTGCATTTTGCAGGTAATTTCGGCAGTCAGTGCTACTGTGCTATCTCTTATTCGATACATGTTACTCCCTTAAAGAAAATATAAATAATAATACTGAAACCCAAAGTAAAATAGGGTGTATTCACTTTATGAAGATATCCTTATCTTTTAAAAAAATTGCTTATGGAATCCCACTGAATAGTGATTTTTTTCTAATACATGAAGAGTGTAAATCAATTAAATAGCATACATTTATACTCAACTTTTCCAAAATTGTATCAGTTTTGCATAGTAAGCTACAATTTGTTCTCATTCAATTGTTGCACCCCATGCTATACAGATTGAAAATGAGGCACAGCCAGACTAAACAACATGGTTTATTGACACGAGCTAAGGTAGTTATTCTTCAAGAACAGTGGATTTCGAACTTTTTTTTAAACCATTGAAATAGTTATTCACTAGATATCTTACAAGAACACAATTTGCGAAAGATAAAAGTAGTAGGGTCATGTTCCTTCTCCTTCCCTTCACTAACTGACCACAGGATCCCCTACTGAAAACCAAAAGCCTCCTTCAGGGCTCAGACTGAAAACTATTGTCCTAGCTTGTTTTCTACTTACTGCTAAATATCTGGCAACCAAAATCACATTCTGACTACAGAGTCCCAACATGGCCATTTGGGAGGTCCTTGGGCACTACCCAGGAGCATGCCCATTCTTTGTTTAAAATGGAACTCAGGACACAGGTCACACACAAGAAATGGTCAATGGTGGAAAAAATAATAATTTTTAAAATAATGAATAGATAAATCTCCTTGACACAGGAATGGTTTCCCCTTTCCGTGCCAGTTGTTCTGTCGGTGCCAACTCTAACACACACCCCTTCCAGGAATGGCATGCAGCCATCCTGGCAACCAGAATTAGAGCAAAGAAAATATGAAATTTCTCTTCAAAACATAAGTGGAAAGATGAATGCAAAGCCAAGCAAAAAGCACCCAGATTCAACATGCACATTGTTAAATGTCACGTCATAGTAAGACACGCTATGAACATCAAGTGAACATGGACGTGTATCTATTGTCAAAAGGAGAATAGGTACAACCTTTCAAGAGGATCAAGCAAGAAAAGACAGTCCAGAAGAACATACAAGTTACCAGCTCAATTGTTAGGGCCCAAGGGGAATGGAAACTGGGTAGGTAAACAATGAGCAGGAATGGGAGAAATATTTTCTGTTGTACACATTTTAATACTTTTTGAATTCCAAACCATGGGACTAGAAAGCAATTTAATAATTTGAATTTTTCAAAAAGCAAGGATAAAAAAATAATTCCAATAGACCATTCTGAGTAACTGTCAGCATAACAATGAACTGTTTTGGTTTGGGGGTAAAATCTGTAACAGGGAAACGTTTCATTCTAAGAATCTAGATTTAGGCCAAACAGGCTTATCAGTCAGGTGTACTGCTTCTTCTCCTTCAGAGAGAGGCAAGAAAGAGGTAGTTATTGATTGATGCCAAGGACTCCTGTCCAGATTACCAAAGAGAAAGAAAAAGTGGCAGAGGTTCTCAGCAGCCCAGCTAACTGACAGGAGTCTCTACATTACAGGTCAATTGTCCATGGGATTTGGAAAAGAAGAGTCAATGTCGTGTCTCAAATTAAAAATCAGAGAGAGAATTACACAGCTCTCCCTTTGTAACATACCAGTTGCAAAGATCAAAGATAAATGCTCATTTTACCACCCTGAATGGCATATATTTTTCAATACATAGTGTTTCCTGTGTGCAAACCAGGAACATGATGCTTGTTGACTGACGGATCTTGCTCTGAGCATTTTATCACCAAAGGGGTTCTTTAGAAGAGAATAATTAAATCCTAATAAAAATGAAAAAAGTGAGATTTCTTTCAAAATAGACACGTTAACCAAATTTTAGTATCTCAAAACATCTTGACAAACCATTAGATAGAAAGAATATTATAAATGAGGAAAGAAGTACAAAATACAATGACACCTTTGAAGCACCATGGTTTATTTAACTGGGTGAAAAGGCAACATTTTATTGGTAGATGCCACATCCCTGTGAGCTGATTGAAGGTAGCAGACACTCCCCCACGAAGTTTGCATTACTTTCCAATTAGCTAAACAGGTCAGACTTACCTCTGGGACCAAGAGCCTACAGCACTGTGATTTGAGAGGAAGGAATGGCATAAAACATTCTCGATCTTTAATCAGTTCTAAGGTCATACAGCAACGGTTTTTAATGTCTTTATGCCACACCTCCCACAACATAGGAGAGTTGCATGCTGAATGGAAGTATTATTAGTGTATGGGACTATTTGTCATTTCAAAACCACACTAGTTAGATGCCTAGTTGTGTACGTTGTTGAAATGAGTGCTTTGCAACGGTCAGGCAGAGAGACTCATCCTCACTTTTGAGGAGCTCACAGTCAAAGACGGACAGATACACTGATAAGATTGCAGCAGAGGTAATTTATATATTTAAATAAAATGCTAATTCCTGATAAATATATAAGTACAGGTGAATTCTGTAACACAGCATAAAATAATTTCAGCTTCATTTCATTCTATGTTTCGAGCTTAAAATTCCTTTTTTTCTTTAAGCCAACAATAGTTTTCAAACCTATTAATACTTAATATCACAGAATGAATACTAGATTTTTAAAAAGTGGATCAATATACATGATTGCACTACTTATCTTTCATTCACACCCCCCTTAATCTGTTCAAAGTAGTAGTATTCAAGACAACTCAGCTCTCTTCAATCCCATGGCTTTAAAGGACTTAGGTGCATACTAATATGATTCATCGCTCAGCTGCCTGCACGAACTTTGGGGGCTCCTCCTACTCAAAGGAAAGGGGTCAGGCACTGTAAGAAAAAAAAAGAGCCCTAAAAAAGAGAAAGTAAATGGGCACTTTGTTCATTTTACAATGCTTTTTTAGATGAGCTTAAATTTAGAAGAAAACATAGTCAAAAGAGCGGTACATTTTACTCTGCACATCATACTATCAAAAAGATTTTTTAAAAAAGAGGAAGGAGAAAAGAGAAAAAACAAGGCCTGGCTAAATTGGCCTCAGAATGGTGTGCAAGACAAAGAAAATTAAGGAGGAAAATATAGAAATGATCATGTAAAGAAAGAATTAATAAAATATTACAATCAAAGTAAATGTGAAAATAAAAATATGTGAAAAGAAAAAGGAGGACAAAGTAATTTTAGGGCAATTATATTACAGATAAATATAACTAAAGCATCAGACACATTCTTTTAGATTTATTTTTTTTTTCCTATGGAAACAATCAGGGATCCCCACCTCCATCCTCTTTATCTACTAACAAATTATTATTAACATTTTGTGTTCACTTACATAATTTTTTTAAAAGCTACTTTCAAGTGCATTTTATTGCCTGACTTATAATCTTTGAAAGCCGGGTTTTAAATTTCATTGCAAATGCAAACTGACTCATATATATTTGTGTTATTAGTAACTCATAATTTAAAACAACAAAAATATATGGCATCCAAATGATTGTTAAACTTTCATAAGTTGACTTATTTTCAATAAATGCTTAGTTAACAAAATGAACTTTTTCCTATTACCACGGCATAACTCAGGCAAAAAATGTATTGTGCAGCCAGGGATACATTTTTTGTAATATTGTGTTTTCCATGTTCCAGATGACAGCATGTAAATATTTTATTTGGGAGCTCAGGTATTCACAAAAAGATGGCGCTCCCTGGAATGGCATAATGTAGCCAACAGCAGGGAATCAGTCTGCTGGTGAAAAATCTAAAAACTAGTAGTAGTCTTCAGTTTTTTGTAAAGAGAAAAATACACAAAATAAGCCTGGGTTTTTTTCTTCCATATATTCTAACATGGGCCATTCTTTCAAGTAAATCCTCTGAGCATAATTTGTACATTATGACTGCCAACCCTTTGCAGCTCAGTAAAGCAAGGTAAGATAGCTTAGCATAGCTTTTATCTGCAAGGATTCCCTGAGGCACTTTCTGTAAAAGGGTTAATGACAGATGTTTCCATTAAATCTGACCTACCTCTTAATTTCGCCATTGCTTGATAATATCCTGGCTTTGTGCTTATTTGCATGGGCAAATGGAGTCACTCCGTAACAAGTAACACACCGCCCTCATTGAAACAAAGGTCAATTCATTTTAAACTGATGTGCACAATATTTTTTGTAGTTGCAGTTAAAAAAAAAAAGAAAGAAAACCTTTCATACAATGCTACTATTTACAAAGAATTAAAAGCTCTGTTTTCTAAATCCCTGGACACAATGTACTACTGTAGGCAGAAACAAGTATTATGAATAGAAATCAATACATCTCCGTTTAGGTAACTGACTAGAAAAATCACTTCTGTCTCTAAGATGTTCCTCTTATTTTTACATTAAATACAACCAGGACACAGTACATTTTCTTTGCTGAGGAATTAGTTGAAAACTCCAAAATGCTAGCAGCACTTTCTTGTTTACTGAGTGTTATTACTTTTGCAAAGAAAATAAGCTATAGAGGGAATAGTTATTATCTTAGGTTGGGTAAAAGATATAGACATTTTAGCCTTTAGACTGATATTCCAAATGCTACCAATTTAGAAAGTGGCCAAACTGTTTTATCATGTGAAGAGAATAAGTGACCTTGACCTTTGACCAGGTTGCTGTAATAAGCCCCTTAAAAAATAGATAAAGTCCGTTTAAATAGTTAAGTGTAAGGCTCTTATGCAAGCCTCTTCTGAGGGGAGGATCAAATTAGCCGAAGACAAATGTCAACGGGCCTTCCATTATTCTCGTGCTCACACACTTCAAATGTGTGCTTCCTTTATGAACAGTCTATCGCCAAGACTCAAGAAACACTGCCTCATCTAACTATGCTATTTTACTTTTTTGTAACATTTAAGGAGTTTAAAATTATCACTTGCTCGAGATGTTCCTTCTATGTAATTATATACAGAGTCTTATCCATATATATACAGATATCCTATATGCGAATCGTATTTTATTTTACCATTACAGTTTAATCTCTAAGACATTTAAATATTGAAATTCTGGCATTAAATTTCACCTTACTCTGAAAACAGTTCTCCTGTGTTTTATTGATAGTAAATCCATATTCAAAAAACTCCCATTATACCAAAAACTTTAATTATCTGCAAAGGAAATGGGCTAAATTGGTGGTTAGTAAAGTGATACTTGCTAAATAGCTACTTTTCTTCATGTCAGATAAATAAAGCTAATTTTCTTCACGTCAGATAAATAAAGCCCACAGTTGGCACTTGGGCAATGCAAAGCATTGAAACAATTTAGAGAACCCACTTGCCTAGTCCAAAGTTTTGTTTTGTTTGATTTACTAAAAAAATTTTTATTCTCACCATGCTGCCATAACTTTAACAGAAAATGGCACAGATGAGAAAGGAAAGATGAATGATCCTCAGGAAGGGAATCTTCTCTGCTGGCTCATGTGCCTATGTGTGTGGGGAGGGGGGAGGGGGGACAGAGCAGGAGGGAGGGGCTCATATTCTCCCTTCCCAGAGGTCACCAGGATGTGATGGCCAGTCCCAGCCTCAAGCCTGCAGTTGTCTAGGAAGCTGGGCAAAAGGGACCCATGTCTTCCCTGCTAATCCCCTGTGGGTGGTCTATCAAGACACAACTTAAAATTCAAAGTATAAAAATCAAATGAAATCAACAAATATTTACTGAGTACATAATTTATACAGGATTCTAAGTACTGTAAAGGATAGACTCAGAAAAATATGTTTCCCTTTCTGTACAAACTTACCCCTTCATTAAGTAATAATAAAAAGTTAAACAGTAAAATCAGACTACACAAATAATATTAAAATGTAAAAATTTAATTATATATGGAATTGACTGTGTTGAACAACAGAAGAAATTAGGGATTTTCATCAGGTGATGTTTGGGGTTTATAAATCCAATCTGAACTTGCGGTCAATCAGCAAATAAAAGTGAAGTCAGAACAACTGGGGTTTTCAGTCATAGTTGTGTAGTTCATTAAAAAACAAAACAAAACGCCATAATAATAACCAGAATTTACTTAGCACTTACGTTTCAAGACTACACAAAGCAGTCTGTCTATTATGCCACCTAATCTTCACAGTTACTATAAAGGAGATGAAACTATTACCCCCATTTTATGTGTAATAAAACTGAGGCTTGAAAAGATCAATTCTCTGTCAAGGCCACAGAGCTGGTGTAAGCTCTGGAGCCAGGAATCACACCCACCCATTCTAACTCTAGCCTTCCACTCTCAGGCTGGATACCTCCTTTTTGGACACACGGCCTTTGGAATCAAGCAGATGGGTTATAGTCCACTTCTCCAATATATTTACTATGTGAGTTAAGGCAAAGTTCTTATATTTGTAAACTAGGAAAAACGAAACTGCACCTTTGTCATGGAGATTGGTTGTTTTGGCCTGCCTGGTACCTTCTCTTTAAAACAAAACAAAATAAAACAAAACAACCCATCTTCTGTGTGGTAAAAAGTCAGTCCCCCATTCTCAAACAACTGATAAGTATATGACTACTCCCTAGACAAAAATGCACTTCATTCTCTTAGCCACAAAGATAGGTTCAGTTTTGGACCCAATATAAAAGCTAAACTTATAGACGGGCTGTATAGGACTTATGATAGAGCTATGAAGAGAGAAGCCCTAACTTTTAAAATTTTAGGATAAAGGACTAGATCTCCTTGAGCTGAAACCATATGCACAAAGCCTGTCTTAAAATGAAGCCAGCCCAGAGGAAAGCAGAGATAAATGAGAGATGGAGAGAGTGAAGGAGCCCCAGGGTGGCCATGCCAGAAGCAAGGCAGCTCTCGGTAGTTCCCCTTATTTCAACAACAGCAATCCCTCCTCTTTTACATTCAAGACTATTTGAATTGGGTTTCTGTCACTTATGGCGAAAATAGCTCAAGCTAATAAATCACCTCACAAAGACAATGCATGTGAAGAACTCAAGATACCTGGAGTTAGTACGTACTCAGTGAATGTTGGCTGTTTTCCTTGTTCTTTTAGTTATTACCGTTGTCAGGTGTTCTTACCAGCATTAGCATCCTTAGATGAAAACCAGGAATGGAGACAGAAGAAATGACTATAGTTCAGTTTCCTTGTGCCAGTTATCATGAAAGAACAAAGGGATACGTTTTAAAAAGTTTAAGTATTAAGGAACACCCAAAGACAGTTTCTCTTGCTTCCCAGCCAATGTTAGCATTCCAAATCGGCTTCTCCGTGTCTCCCTCCAAAGGGGCAGAACCAACCATCACCACGTGCCCACTTGGGAGCCACAGGGTAGGGTCACACATCTAAATGATTCTCTAGAAAGAAATAGACTTTTATAAAAACCAAGTCCCCACTTTAGTTTGCTGCTATTGCAGTGTCAATGACAACTTTTTCACAAAGCTCAGAACACGAGGCCTTGCAAAAAGCTAAGAAATCTGGTTCTGAGAAGTTTCTTCTATGTCACCCAAAAGTCTCAGGTCAGTAATTGGAGCACAGTAATAACTGAATCACTTAAAGTTTACATGGTTGCAAGATACCCTTTGCATCAATATGACAGGGAAAAACAAAACAAAACAAACTTTCCCCATTCAGCTCCCTTCCTTAAACAGGCCTTATAATGCAAGAAGCAAGAACGGTTCCAGAGGAACTGCTGTGAACCACTGCGTCAATCTCAAGAACATTAAAGCACGGCTTGCTAGTCATTACGGTATAAAGTATTCTCTTGCTCTGTTGAAAATGGTTTCAAATAATTGTTGTGTTCAAACGGGAGTTTTGTTCTTTTTTTAATATAGCAATTTGAGAGAGAGAAAAATAGAAAGGAAGATATACTCAAGAAAGAGACCAATATTAAAATAGTTGAATCAACCAATTGTCGTCAAATGGTAACACCGTTATTGCATAGAAGCCATACATTGTATGTTTCTAGACCCAAAAGGCAGGCTCACATCCTGACAGTATAGTTGGAAAACTGAGGAATAACAATAGCAAGAAAGGGACAAGAATCTGACCTGACCTACTCATGCAAAGGAAATTCTCCTCTGACTTTAAAACACTATTGTTTCTTCCAGTAAGCCCGAGTAGAATCAAGTCCGAAAGATTTTCACCTTTAGCTCTGAATTCTCCATCTGGTTCCAGCAAAGTTGATTTTTAACACTGTTAGTTTTTGGTTTGTGTTAGAGAATATGTGATATAAGAATAATGCAGGTATTTGCCAAAAAGAAATGAACTGGGCTAGTAGTCAAATATCAGGAGCTCTAAATGTTCCTATGTGACAGAAACTGATGAAGGAATATATTACAGTGCCTTAAATTCAAGCCAACAAAGACTCATACCATTATTATAGACCAGAGCTCTTCCGCTAGGGTTTCTCTGTAGGAAAAAGTAGTAGGCAGTAGAAGGGTGTGGCCTTCTGACAGCTTTCAAAAGGCATGGCCCTAAAGAGCTAGAGCTTGCCAATGGGCCACCCACGGAAAATTCTACTGCTTATATGAACCATCACATTAAGTTATAAGAACATAAATGAACAAAATAGCCAGTCTAGCAATTCTTGCAAAGAAGTTCGGAGCCTCAGAAATTGGACAGAGAATGATGAGATGGTATGAGGCCAATCTTTTGTGGAGTGGCCCTGGGCAAGTGGTTTCATGTCTCACCCTCTGCAGATATAGGCTGGGGCTGACACTGCGATTAGTGATAATAAAAAAAAAAATCCTAATAACTCCTATTAACATTATCGTGAGAATTAATGTGTAACCAGTGATTTAAGAATGAGGGAAGAAAGGTACAACGTTATACTATTACAAAGTGCTTTATCAACCAGCGTATTACATAATGTGTTATAATGTACCATGTGCCCATGGAAACATGAAATCATTCATAGTTCTTAAGTACTGCCAGATGCGTAGCTATAACAAATTTCAACCCTTTCAGCAAATTCACCCACACACTCACTTCTCCAACCAATATTTCCACTGGTAACTGTCAGAGTTGAGAAATCATAGAACAGACCCTTATTCACATCTCTGTGGTAATTACATATAGTTTGCTTAATATTTGGGTAGGGAACATGTCTTATTCATAAATTTATAACTAGTGACTTGCCCTGTTCTAGTACCTAATTAGTGCTCAATAAATGTTTATTGAATGAATGAGTGAACAAGCAAACAGATAACAGTCAGACATAGTAAATCAAAGAATGAACCTTAGAAATGGCACTACCTACACTAAGAAGAGTCTCTGACATAAGAAACATTTAGAACGGAGGTGGTCAAAGATTGGCTCCTTCCCAGGGAGTCTATATGTTATTTCCTAGTATTAGTTCATTTGTCACTTGTTATAACTTTCTGGAATGTACAAGTAATCCTATTACAAAAGATCCTTGCCATTCTCAATGGAGGCATCTGGCTTTACTTAAGAATGTTGAATGATTTCATTTTTTAATGGCTGGGAACATAGTACATTACATCCTTCACAAAGATTGAGGAATCTCTGAATATTATAATATACCTGTGGTAGGTGAAGAAATACTCTAAATTTCACCCTAATAATCCTAAGGCACACAAATGCAATGAATTGGGGAAAAATCTGGACTTGGAGTCAAAGAATCTAGGCCTGCCACATACTTGCTCTATGATTTTGGCCTACTTAACTAGTTTAGCCCAAGCTTCTGTTTTAATCTGTAATGACAACTATGTGTAATTAAAAAACTCATCCATCCAGGGTCAATGAGGTAATGTAATAAGTCACATAGTGTAGGCAAAAGTAGCGTATAAGTCGAAATGCCACATTATAGCATGACAGCTGGTTATGAAGTGGCAGAGGAGTCCATGGTGTGAATAAACTGTGAGATCCTTCAGCTCAGGGTTCATTAATTATTTACCTCAATAGTCGGTGTGCCTAGCACATGGCCTGAAAAAAATCACACGGACCGCCAGTTTCAGTGGCTGAACTGAAGGCACCAACAAGGTATGTGTGTTCCATTCTCGGAGTGGCCCTTCCATGCTCCCTTCTGATAAATGCTCTAATACAGTGTTCTTCCAAGTGTGGTCCTCCCATAGCCAGCATTAGAATTGGCTAGTTTGCTTGTAAAACTTCAGGCTCCCAAAACTCATCCAAAAAGATTTTAATGCAATATATCAAGCACCGAAGATAACTGCTATGTACACTAGTATAGTAGGTTTTAAATTTGTTTTTGAACATCCAGTACCTATGGCACAAGATCAGACAGGGGATGTGCTCTTAACTTATACGTTTTATATATCCATCTTCTTTACAGTTTACAAACTGCTTTCAAATACATAAAACAGAACATTGAAAACAATGAGAAATGGTTTTTACCCTTTGCAACAGCATGGATGGAACTGAAGAGCATTGTGCTAAGTGAAATAAGCCAGACGGTGAGGGACAAATACCATATGATCTCACCTTTAACTGGAACATAATCAACAAGAGAAAAAAGCAAACAAAATATAACCAGAGACATTGAAGTTAAGAGCAATCTAACAATAGCCAGAGGGGAGTGGGGAGGGGATAGTGGGGAGAGGGGTTTACAGGAACTACTATAAAGGACACATGGACAAAATCAAGGGGGAGGGTGGAGGTGGGGGAGGGAGGTGGGTTCAGCTAGGGTGAGGTGGAGGGATGGAGAGAAAATGCAGACAACTGTAATTGAATAACAATAAAATAAATAAAGAAATAAATAAGCTTTATAATAGTGCAGAAATGTAAGATAACACAATATTAAAATAAAGTTGTGTCCATAATAAATTTAAATATTATTGGTTTTTCTTAACACATTTATGTGGTTATTGTCTGTGTCTCCCTGTGAAAACTGTGCTGTATTTGATTCTGAAATCTCACGTTGTTCCCTGCTATATCCTGGCCTTAAAAGTGGCCTGATGCATAGTAGTTGCTCAATAAATGTTTGTAGAATAAAACAATGGACACACACACACACAAAGAGAATATGCACATCTCAGAAAAGTTGTTTCCTGAAAATATGCCTGTTCCTTCATACATAAGGATTGGTTCATATGAAAGAATGGATAGCCCAGGGTCTGTTTATCAGAAGAATGTAGGTGCACAGAATACAAAAATAGGCTATCAGTCAAAGAGATTTTAAATATTCCTCTGAGACCCTAACTTTTAAACTGAGGTTTAAAATGCAAACTGGAAGGCAATTTCTCAAATTTACAGAGCTTTTACTCCAAAATTAAACCCAGTTGCACAGAAAGGCCTTCTGAATAATGAGACTTAGCGAGAGCGGCAACAGGGTGTGATAGTTTCGTGACAGGAGTGTAAGTAGTGGTCAGAGTCCCCTGTAGTTATGAGAAGAATGACTGTGGTCTGGCAGAGATATTAAGTTTAAGAGCTGAACCTTGACTGGCTGCTGTCCCCAAGACTCCACTGCTGGCAAGCTCCCTCTGTACCCTCCAATCCCTCAAAGTTAAGGGAGGGGGAACTAGTTGTAGGCATCAGGAACAGTGATAAGAAGACAAGAGAACCATATGGATGTTTAGCAGTGATGTTCAGCAGTAGAGTTCTTGCTAAACAAAGAGTGTAAGTTCAGTTTCCACAGGGATGACATTTGGCTCTGATTACGCTTATGGGTACATGGTGGTGGATTTGGGAATATGTAAGTTAATAAGGTAAAGGTTGGGGCACAGCAACTCCAAAATGAATAATAACTAAATGGGTTCAGTGCTAAAGTCCATGCTTTTTAATTGCTAAGTTCCCACAATGACCGTTGTCAACATGCCCATCTCCTCCCTTCATGGTCTCTGTGAAACGTTGTCCTTATCTATCTGGCTCTGCTTTGCAAATGATAAGAAGGCTCAACACCCATAATTACAAAACCACCTGAATCCTTAATCAAGTCGGAGTAGGTGATGGCATAGTCAACTTCACGCTAAAGGAGTTTTGTTCTTTTTTTTAATTAATTAATTAATTTTTATTCAGTTACAATTGTCTGCATTTTTTCCCCTTCCCTCTACCCCACCCCAGCCAGTCCCACCTCCCTCCCCCAACTCTCTGCTCCCCCTTGATTTTGTCCTTGTGTCCTTTATAGTAGCTCCTATAGACCCCTCTCCCCACTATCCCCTCCCCATTCCCCTGTGGCTATTGTAAAGGAGTTTTGTTCTTGAGAAGAGACCATGCTTACTGACCCATGTATTTCTATATTCTTTCATTTGGATGGGGAGAAAAGGCATACAACTGTAATTGAATAACAATAAAAATTAAAAACAAAAAACAAAAAAAAACCCCAAATATTAGAATGCCTCTAGAAACTTACAACCTAATGGTGCTTGGTAGGGAATCAATAATTATGTATTAAATGAATAAATACAGAATGAACACATGTGCTGGGATTAAAATAGTTACAATTCTGCAATGAACCAACCATACGAAGTTGCCAAAGAGGTAGAAACCTTTCTCTTCATTATCAGCTGATATGGAAGACTGATAAATGCACAAAGGTCTTAAAATTTGCTGTTGCTGCTGAACTAGCAAGTGTCAAAAACAAACAACCAGAAAAACAAAAAAACCACAATCTAACCCCTACAGGTATTTGTAAAGTTTAATAAAATACTGAATTTTCAGATGGTGTGAAGTAGAAATCAATCAATTATGGAAATGAAAATATTCTAAAATAGTTTCTGATACAGATAAAGTAAAAAAGATGAAATAGCTGCACATAATAAGTGTTCAACAAGTGTTTGTTAAATGAATCCTTAGAAATACAGTTTTCAGAAGTATATAGAAACAGAATGAACAAAAAGTATGAAAACTGCAATGGAAGGTTTTTGTACATAAACAGAATAAGCAGCAAATTCTAGGGTGTAAGTATCTAGAGAGATATTCTCCAATGTTTATCAGAAGGTCAGAGTAGAAAAATAATGTTACATTTCTGCAGAAATTAGTTAATACATTACTAAAACAAAGTCACCTCTGGTATATAAAAGGCACCAGTGGTTAAAAGTTCACAGTTATCCTTAAAAATGTTTTAAGAAAACAGAAAGGAAAATATTACTCCTACTTGTAACTAAGCAGTGGGGAAAAGGTGAAGGGTCAGAAATATCCCAAATGGCACAGAGCTGAACCACAACAAGATGAACACAGGTGGTCAGATATTCCATTTAACCTTTCACCTAAAAACTGCCATCTTCCTGAAAGAGCTAATTCTACCAGTGGCTTAATTCTGATTCAGAAGGAAAAGAGTCACTTTCTGAGTCATAACATCACCCTGGTTTTCCTTTTGGTCCTTCGTTCCAAGCCTACCAAAACCCAACCCATTTTAATTTGTCTAAAGGTGGCCTGGCCAGCACCAGAATTTAATGCTTCCATAAATGAACTCTGATTGACATGAAAGATGACTCACTCCCCCCCCCCAAAAAAAAAAACTTGTATTGCTGCCATTTGGTCAGTTTTGGGTTTGTTTTTAAAATGAACGCCAGTTGAGGCTGAGCAGAAGCCAGGGTGTGTTTTTATTTTATGTCTCAAATAAAAATAAAGAGCTGGGTATGAATAATCAAAGTGGCAGGCGCCTCCCTGGATACTTCTAAACCTTCCAAAAGCAGTGCCGAGGCTCAGCAAAATGTAACATAGTCAAAACACCCATGAACAGCATTAATGCCAAGGGTTTGTCCCAGAAAAACAAAATAATAATACAGATTCCCTTGTAGCCCCAAATTCTAGTGCCTTTTAACATTATATTAAATTAAAATATCCTTTTTGGAGGGTGGTAGTCCTAGAAAGAGTATTTCTAGAAGTTAGAAGGGTTTTATACAAAACATAGATGTTATTATATAGTATGACTCTTAAAACAAGCAGAGATTCTTCCAATTAACTATATATACTTTATCACTCCCTATCAGACAGTAGGAGACATATGGTGAACTTCTTATTATTCTGACAATGATCACCAGTTTTACGTATTGCATGTGTTCTTCACTTCCATCTCTACAGTTTGCATTTTCTTTGGATAGCGCACAATGCTTACTCACTCAGAAAAAAGAGAGGAGAGGAGGGGGGAGGAGAAGAGGGGAGGAGAGGGGAAGGGAAGGGAGAAGGGAGAGAAGGTGAGGGGAGGGGAGGGAAGAGATGGAGGGGGAGGTATTTGAAAAGCAAGATGAAACTAAGAGTGAAACCCAATAAGCAATGGATCAATTCTTTTAAAAATAACTGTAATAGTGATAAGAAAAAGAAAATGAGCAGATTAAATGGGGCTTCTGTACATTTTATGTATTTTAGTCAACATTGTATCCAAGGAAAAGAAGCAGAAATGAGAGGCAAGTATGCAACAGGATGGTGGGAAGTTTTGAGGATATTGTTCCAAGAATTTGGAACATCAAATCAAAAGTAATCTGAAAATTTAAAATTGTATTATGGAATAAAGAGAAGAGTAAGGAGTTTTAGTGGAAAAACATCTACTCCTAGATCATTATGGATTTGGAAGTAATTAGCCTTAGTATATATCATGATGATAAATAAAATGACATTTTGGAAAGTTGTGATGGAAAAGAACCTTCACTTGCATGTGGGCTCGGTCAAATTGAACGGCACTGCCTTGCTGCGGAATGGAGGCTATTTGTCTTTAAGACCTGCTACTGCTGCTTTACTTGTGGCCTTAGCAAAACAACTCTCATAATATCCTTATTTAAAGAAAGGCCAAAGCCTTTCATGTACATTAGCCTATGAGCCCCCAGTCTATTTCTCAGATAGATAGGTATGTTATCACCAGTCTAAACACAGGGCAGAAAGAGGCAGACATGCTGGCTTGCTGAGTGCGAGGTGGGTCCTGAACTAGTCTAGCGAGGCACACCTCCTTCTCTCCCCCAGCACTGAAGCCTCAAAAACAGGGACTCATTTCCACACAGCACCAAGCAAGTGAGCACTGCCGCAGAAACTTAGCAGGAATTAAAATTAATAAATAGAAATTGAAAGTTGAACTCAGCAATTCCGAGCTCTCTGGCAGCAGGCTGCCTCTGTAACCAGATGTCACGTTTAGGGCTGTCAAATGGCACTACAGTGTTAGGGTCTTCAAAATATAGGCAAGTCTCCCCAGAGAAGGGAACCAATGGCCGAAATTTCTCTTAGCGCTGTAAGGGACAACGATTTGTAAAGTGTCTTCAATTTAATTGATCTCAATCAGAGCATGGAAACCTAAGTCATGTTTTCTGTCCAGAAGCCCTGCCTCAGAAACGGATGCACTGTCACCTCCACACCTGAAGTTCCTGTCCTCGCACACCAGACTGAAGCTTTGCCATCACCCTGGCTCTGCCAGCAGAGTAAACTAAACAGCTTTTCTGTATATAAAGTGAAAAGTTTAATAATTTCATTACAACCATGTGATTACAACAGTTATATCTCATTTTAAAGCTACAGTGTTATACAAATTATTGTGAGCAGAACAGACTCAGCATTACAAGTGACTCTGCAGTATCAGAAAGACTCTCCGGTGCTGAGATAGCAGTGATTACACTGTGACGGATTAGTGTATCTGCACAAGGGAAATCCCTAGTTAGGGACCACAGCAGGATCCCATCCATCATATTACATGTTAGTTCATAGAACTAAAACTCTTGAAGCATTTTTGGCAGCAGGGAGAACTTTCAGCATCCTAATGCTTTTACAAGGCTGGATTTTTCTTTTTTCCCCAATGTGCTGCAAGATTTCATAACACGAGAAATATAGGAGCAAAAGTTAAAATGCTTTAATGGTCCCCATAGACTATTTAAATAAACACTGTGATTGCAATTTAGACAATCTGGAGTCCATTCAATATCAAATCCCCACCCTAAGCTTACAGCTACTACACAAATAGGGAATTCATGGTATACTCCACATGGCCATTTACTACAACAACCATTGCCTCTTGACAATCATGGGGAGGAGCTAGCCAGGCCTAACATCACACCAGTTAAATCTGTCAACAACTGGAGAGAAACCTCCACAGAGCAAACACACTGCGCCCTCTCACACAGCCTGTCTTTGTGCTGACTTTGCCATGACTCCACTAATCTCAAACTATCTTCAACAATGCCAGCAGAAACTTCTACACCCAGTGGTAACAAAAACGCCTTTCTTTATTTTCACACACTGTATGTATATATTTATGCTGTCCCTTCCGTTCCCTCCCCTGCCATTTCTACCCCTTCCTACAGACCCAATCCCAGATACCGCTTGATTGGAATAAATCATAAGCTATTCCTCATCTCAGAAAAGTACTTGAAGAAAGAGGCAATAGGACTGATCGCATCTTTTTGACCAGGCCCTTGTAAGAATTATACTCCATAATGTACAGTTTGTCTACACCAGGGAAAAGGGTAGAACCAAGAACTAGCCAGGCAATAAATATCCTAAAATACGGTGTGCCAAATTGAAGCAAATGGGTGGTGAAACACGTAGAACCACTGAATGTTCCTCCAACTACTTTCAGACACCAGGGGATGCAGGAATCATGGAACGCTTTTCATTTTTATGTACTGCTGAAACAATACTGAGTGGGAATAATATTTTGGTTATGGAATTCAAAAATATTATTATGTATTGAGATTTTTTCCTAGTTATAAAATAGAATATATTGTTCATGCTTAGGAAGGAAAACAAACAATGTTTAGGCAAAATTTACATTCAATAAAATAAAAGATCATTTTTTACCTATGGATTCATCTATGTCATAACTCTCAGATTAAGATACAGCACATTTCTGTCATTGCTGATGGTTTATTTACGCCCTTTCTCAGGCAGTTCTCCACCAGATGTAACCCCTACAGATTAGTTTTGTCAGGAAGAAAACTAGGTTAGTTTTGCCTAATCACCATAGGTTAGTTTTGCCTGAAACAAACACTTAAACCTTATATGCCAAACATTATCCTGCAATTTTTTTATACATTATCTCATTTTAAACTCATTTAAGTCTTAGTATAAGGGGAGACCAGTGTTTCTGCAGCAAGTTTCTGAGAGAGAGGATAAGTAACTTGCTCAACATAAAACTGCACGGAACATTTTTAATCTATTACATTAAAAAATCAGCAATGCCTTATTTACACTCTATATACTATTAAATGTGATCCCCAATTAATAGTTTACAAATTAAATCCATCACATAGTAACAGTGTGAATAACAACACTGATCCCATTCTATCCGGCAGGCGCTGGACTGAATGCTTGACGCCATTGCCTCATTTCACCCTCACACCGACCCCATAAGGCAGCCTCACTATTTCTATTTTACAGAAGGTTCAAGAAGGTGAAAATATTTCCCCACATTTCATTAATAATTGGATTCAAATCTTGTACTTTTTGACTCATAGTGCTTGGCTCGTAAGTACTCAAAAAATATGTGTTGACTCACTCCATTAAAGGGTAAATAAAAATGTTTGAGGAAGAGTGGCTTATATTATAAAAATCATAAGCAAAGTTGTTCATCACTTCCATAATAGAATTTACAGGAAAAAATATAGAAATTGAAAGTTAGATGGAATCTTACATATTACTTGGCCCTTCCCTGCATTTTAGAGATGAGTAAACTGAAACGCAGACTGACCGGTTCAAGGGCACATAGTCCAATAATGTTGAACCTTAAACTGGAGTTCCGGTTTCCTGATTCCCATTCAAGTGTTAGTGATGTGCTATTTTTATGATTCTGAATCAAGTATACTGCATGGATTCTAAATAACTGCAATTGCATTTGCTAAGTTTATCAACACTTAGCCATGACAACAACTTTGTAATATGTTAAGAGGAGAAAGGAGGAAAAAAGTAATATAGTGCACGGTTACTTTCCTCAGGATGCTTAGATACTTCATTGTCAAGATAAGAATTAACCTTATGAGACAGTAAAGTTATTAAAATGTGTGCTCCCGAAAGAAGAAAACAGGTTGCCATATAAAAGATGGTTAATGAGGTATATCATTAAATAAATCAAGCACCACAATTTATGGAACAGATAATACCCACAATGAAAGGAAGAAGAAATGAGATTGGGGTTGGCAGCGAATATCCAGACACTTGAGACCTGTTTAGCAGTTGTCTAGGTTCACAGATTTGAGAAATCATCAGTTGCTAACCTCTCGCTTTGTGCAGAGGAAGTGTGCACAGGGAGGTGGCAGTTTCCGCCCACAGACACGAACTCCTCGGTAAACAGTGTGGTCACAGCCACTCTCTTCCAGTCCAGGATTCTGTCCATTAGCACTATTTTATCAACTTCTCCATGAGACATTGACAGAGAAAACCTACTCTTCACCCGAAACAGCAAAATAAATTAAAACATTAATAAAGTGGTTCACGTGCCTTAAACAAGACCCATGGAAGTACTGCTTAGTAGAATGATGATCAAGTCGCTATTATTTTGAAAGCATGGTGCAACTGGACTTTGGCACTTACTGCACATTAATTTCTTTCAGCTTATTTTAAAAAAACAAGCCTAGATAAGTCACAGAGAATGTTGGGATATAACATACATCTTCTAACTCATTCACTATACTAAAATATATAGCTCAAAGGAGAGTAAACATGGAAAGTATATATTTTTTAGCAAAGAATTTTTGCTGACATCTTATGATGGAATATACTTTTCTTCTCCATTTAAAATTGTCAATGGTGCACAAGTGACTTCATTATGTGAACTCTTGAGAACTGCAACCACATCAAGCCTTCCAGCTGTTGTTCATCAAGAATGGTAATATTTATTCTGGAAGAAGCAAACAACAGATGCATTTGGAGAATGTGAGTTCACCTGTTTCCTATAGCCTGTGAGTTCAAATTCAATTTGCTATCCAACAAACATCTTGTAAAGGAACAACACTACCAACCCCTCCCCACAACCCCCGCCCCCACCAAGTTCTGCAAATTTAAAATGTAGCTTCCACTGACAACCTTGATTTTAATCTTTATCTTCCATATCCCTCCCATATATATGGCAATTAATGAGTAACTGGCTGGGGAAAATTATCTAGGACCATTTTTTTTTCTATTTATTTCAACACCTTATCATGATGTCTTTTGTAAAAATGGCCTGTCCATGTTTTGGAATGATAACTTACAGTTGCTTTAGAAATGAAATAAAATATATTTTCAGCTCTCTTTCCTGATTTACAGCCATTTTCAATAAAACTGCCAACCAGGCATGAGAATCCATGAAAACACTTCAGGGTCCCTGAAGGACCATCTATCATTTTCAAATGAACATCTGTATTAGAAACCAGAATTTTTCAATAGTGATTCAAATTTAACCTTTTACCTAGCAAGTGCTCCAATTACATACTTCTGATATCTTCTAAAAGGAAAAAAAAGGAATAATATAAAATGAATTGAAGCAATTGTACTTAACCATGCAGAACGAATAGAAAATTTTTATTTATTTATTGCTTTATTCTTGCTCCCAGCTTTTGGTTATTTGAGAGGTAATATACAAAAGAATAAACTTGAGTTTAGAAAAAAAGTAAAACACCTCAGACAACTCCCTGATAAATTTCTAATAAAATCTTAGTGGTCTAAATAACCTTTTTCAGATAATCTACAAATTTTTGTTGTTTTTACTAATTGGGGGCGTCCCTTTTAGCATGATTTTTAAAGAGTGAGTCAACTAAAATGATGTTAGCATGAAAAATTAAGAGGTATCTTCTCTCTAAAAGCTACATTAAATCTTAACTTTTCACTGGAAATTAAACACTACTATTTACTATAAAGATACTGAATATCCATTAATTCAGGCTCAGAATATGTTTACCTTTGTTTCTATAAAAGTTCAATGTAGACAAAGTATAGAATAAGTTCAATGGAACCATACTGCTTCCATTTCCTTTCAAATTCAGTTTTTACTTCCAAATTCATAGTTATTTCCAAATAGGAATATAGATGTGCTTGACTTTAATGAGGCCACACATAAAAATCAAATGAATTTATTTCCTCTCCCCCAACACTTAAGTAATGTTCATGATTATTAAATCCTGCATTGCCACTAGATCTCAAATTATACCAATTTCAACAGATCAAATCAAACCTGTATGCTCAGATTCTATTTCCATAGAAAGACAGTGAATGATCTCACAATCTTAAAGCAGGAAGAAAAAAAGCTACCACCTGCACCTGGATAGCTACCAGCAATGATTATAAAAACTAACGGCATTAAATACAGATAAACATTGCTGTACATTTTAGTATCTATTTGATTAATGAGAAGAGTAGTGGCAGACAGTAGCAATATGGAATCTAAATGTTTACACCAAACAGTACATCAGTCATTTAGCCCAAATTTACCTTACTCCCACACAAACCTGGTGTCAGGCTCAATGTTTATTTCTGTAAATTACCCAAAAAAGCTCAATATTCCATTTAAAATGTCTTACTTTTTCACACAAACAAAATTTATACATGTGATAAAAGCCTTTCGAACCTGAAGCATTTATCACAACTTTCTCAAAAGTTCTGTGCCCTACTCAGATATCTTAACGATGACTACTGCATGACCTGGAAAAATTTGGTTTGCTTTGCCTTTTTACCCTCCGATATAAATTTGCTACCTTCCTGATAACAGATCATTTACTTCATTAATAGTCATTGGCGTTTAGAAGCAAAGCCTGCAGGTTTTCCTACTTTTGTACCATGTGAGACTTCAATGAAAACAGCAAGAATATATTTATCAAACTCTTCTTTCAAGAGGCAAGACTGTCAGTAAAAATCCGATACTTTCACATCAGAGTGCGATGGCCTGAGTCAACTGCACTCTAGAAGGAGTGAAAAATATGCATTCGGTCTAACAGTACTCACTGTAACACTACAAACAGGTATTAGGGAATAGAGCCATAATCCGAAGATGCCCACCCGAATTTGAGAAACTTAGTGTTGTAGTATGTAAGGAAATTATACATTAAAAGACATGGCTAAACCATAGTTTAAAAAAAAAAAAAACATGGTTGAAATAAACTGAAAGTTTAAATGTTCCTCAGCTGCAATCATACTGAAAGTAATCACAGAATCTCCTGGCTTGAGTTTTGTTTATTTGTTTCTTTGACTTTGGCTAAACTGTTTAATTCCTGACTCTGTTTTAAAGGAGTTAAGGAGTAGGAAGTAAAATTATACTAATGTGAAATGTGATACAAAGGAAACACTCAGAGTGCACAAGCGCCTGCACACGAAGACATGATGCTTTTTCCCTTACTTAACGTACATACAAGGTCTGTCCACAAAAGGACCAGCCATTGTTAATAGAACGAGAATGGTTTGCATGACATCAAGGTAACCTGGCAGCCAAAGAGTGTGGACTGGAATGCATAAGTGTGAACACTGACAACTTCACTGTACTAGTCAGTGGGGTCAGGAGACACCACTGAGTGAGCATGGGTACTGTGTGGCTGTCGCTTTCAAAATGACTGAGTAAGTAGAACAACGAATCTGCATCAGATTTTGTGTTAAGCTTGAATACTCCTCTGCGGAAACTATTTGGATGATTCTGAGGTAGCTACGGGCAACTGGTGATTGGCAGCTTCATCACGACAGCACGCCTGCTCATGCATCATGTCTGGTGAAGAGATCGTTGGCAAAATATCAAATCATCCAGGTGACTCATCCCTCCTACAGCCCTGATGTGGTACCCTGTGACTTTGGCTTTTCCCAAAACTAAAATCACCTTTGAAAGAAAATAAATTTCAGACTGTCAATGAAATTCAGGAAAATACAATGGGGCAGCTGATGGCGACTGGGAGAACTGTGTGAGGTCCTCAGGTGCCTACTCTGAAGGAGACTGAGGCATCCCTGTCCTATGTACGATGTATCTTGTATCTTCTTCAGTAAATGCCTCTATTTTTTTATATTACGTGGCTGGATACCTTCTGGACAGCCCTAGCATGCTAACACACATACTTAGCATGATATATATATATAGAGAGAGAGAGAGAGTAAACAAGCAAATGAAAGAAATGAAGTTAGCAATTGAAGATGATGAAATGGAGATAGCTGATAATTAGATGTGGAGTAAGGGAGAGGGGGAGGTGTGGAGGAGACTTTTGGAGATGGAAAACAAAAATGGTTGTAACTTTTCCCTCATTGGCTTAATTTAAATCCAGTTTGCAGAATGAGGGAGTGCTTGGGTTTTTTTTTCTTAGAGCCCTTCTCCAACATGCCCACATGTGTGGCATCTAGCATCTGGGTTTGGAGGGCTTATTATTATCGTTCTAAACATATAGTTTGATATTCCATTAATTAAAATGGTGACCATCATCAAAAACAACGTTTCTGCAGAGAGACCTTGTAAACCCACAAAACCCAGGCATGGGTTTGTCGAACCTACAGGCAGTTTTGTTTAAGTGAGCATTAAAGACTTGGCAAGACCTCTCTGCTCTCATTTTCTTATTCTCTATTATCTATCCACTTAATAATTTCAGAAACCTTAATCAGACCCTGACCAAAAAATCCACATAGCGCTTGGGAGAGAATGATAATACCATCTGTTTTCATTCTTACGTGGGTTCTTTCCAGCTGTACAATCCAGCATTCTGCTTGCTTACTTTGTAACGATCCTGACATTATAGGTGCTTTAAAGGAAACTCTCCGGTGTCACCTGCTTCTTGCAAACATGCAGAACCTTTTCAGTTTCAAAAAGTTTGGAGTAGTTTTATCTACATCTTAATTACAGTTGAATTTTACAGAAAAATAAGACCGATCCCAATATTAAAAAAGATCCAAACTATTTCCTTCTTTTTTTTTTTTGTAATGGTTGGTAAGAACAAAATTCTCATCTAAAAGAATTTATTTGACATGAGACTTCTAATTCTCTTCAAGTCTACATGACAATTTTAAAAATAAAAAATCTAAGGCATCTCTAGAGAAACAACTGACTTACTGAGAACCTTCATACAATGAATTTTCAAATGTGCAGCTATCCTTTATTCTTTAGGAATTAGATTACAAGATTATTGTTCAAATATAATGAATAAAGAAATGGTGATATAGTTTCCTTCTAGTCACAGTAACAACTAAGAATTCAGAGCACAGGTCAAATGCTTTTAAACTCTTTGGCACAGGAAAAATTAGCCAATGACATGGAAAAAATACACTCCAAATAACTCAGTTTTGCAGATTTTAACAATCAATATGGAGCACCATATGATAGATATGGCTCCAACAATCTGTATCAATCACGAAGATTGGCAGTGGCAAACCACACAGACCAATTTTTGTCATGCTACCGCAGTCGGCTTTGCAGACTCTGTGGAACCAAGACTTACTCTGGTGCTTTCCCCGACGCACCACACAGCCCCTTCCAAGATGTGCTTCCAACACATTCAAGGGCTTTTCTGAACCAAACCTGACTGCAAACCTTTGGAGACTGGCACACAATTCTTACGATACTCCATGTTTTCCTTCCAAAGGCTGCATCTTTAATACATTATATTGGGTTTTTCCCATCACACATTTAATGTGTGAAATTTCTAAACTCTTCCCCTCCACTTATCTAAATTGAACTTTGGCAGCCAACAGTTAACTGTTAGAGAGTTGCTTAAAAACGATCAAACCCTTTCTAGAACTGATTGCAAGAAGTACCAGTGCCAAGATAGAAATTTCAGTCTTCATCATACACAAAATCAATACGTATGCTTTACTCTGGAAAGAAAGCCACCTTGAACATAATTAATAAAACATCAAAGCTGCATACAACTTCAAAAATCCACATGCGACCGAAGCATCTGAGGCAATTAAAAGAAATTACTAATTTATATAAGGTGGTAATTCTCTTTGAAAGGTATTTTCATAAATACATGTAAATAAATAAACTGAAATCTCAGTAACTTAGTTTTGGCTTCAAAACAGCAATTTAAAATCTTAACAACATACCCACAGCGATTATGAATGTTACCTTAAATACATAAACTTTGACAAACCTTAAGAATAATTTGGAAATATTTGAATAATATCAAAAACTATAGAGAACCGCATCCTATATTTTCACTGAAGCACAATCCATAGACAAAGTATTAGAAATTGCTAAAGACATGTGAAATACATTTGGCAACAAAATAAGTCTCACCTATCAGTTGCATTTTACTGTTCTGCAGAGTTAACTTTTATTTATTCTTGAGTATATATACTGTGCTTGGTGGTAAATATTTAAAAATTGGTTTAATAAGAGGTGACTAAAAAGCCCAGTAGGTATGGAAGGGAGAAAAGGGAGGGGAGGGGAGACAAAGTAGAGGGAAAGGGGGGGGAGAGAAAGGGGAGGCAGGGGGAGAGAGAGAAAAGGTACCTGGGAAAAGGAAAGCTTGGCAGAAGAGATGAGGTTTGTTTTGGCTTTTGAAGATAAGGAATAGTTTTTGAAGGCTGTCAGTGCCCATCTTGGACAAGGGTGCACACTGTAGGAAGAGGAGGCTGGAAGCTGTGCTGGGGTGAGATAAATAAAGGCCTTATTTGACTGACTTAGGTGTTCAGACTTTATCTTTAAGGCCAAGGAAAGTCATCAGAGGTTTCCAGTCAGGAAGAGGACATAAACAGATTTACATTTTTAAAAGATAAGTGGCATCACCTATGAGATAAATGGATCTGTAACAGGAGACGGGAGGCGGGGAGTCTACTCTGGAGAATTTGTGATGCACCTTGACAGACCACGAGGACCAGAGCTCCCAGGAAGGCAGAAGGACTGAGGCTGGAGAGCCACTTCCTGCTCGAGATAAGGCCCTAACCCCAGGCACCCAATGTATTGATTTCAAGGAACTATATGCAACACCACAATGCTTTCTAAAACTTTATTTAGCGTTTCCAGAATATGTATCTCTGCAGAACACCTTTTTTTCTAATTTTGATAATATCCAAAAAATGGAATGTTAATTTGTTTTAAATTGAGGTATCCTTTATATAAACATAATATTAGGTTCAGGTGTATAACATGATTTTAGAGGACATTTTTAGGCATCTTTTAATCAAACCTCTCAACCTCCTTAGCAATGAAAGGTTGAAAATTTTTACTCTCAATGTAGATTTTTTAATTAAATTATTGTTACAATGACTCAGTGCCTCCATGTCAACAACTGGGGAGCATCAGGTGGCCCACTCTTCACTGTTGTTCCTTGTCTTGTACACCTGCTGAAGCTACAGAAGGACAACGGTGTACCGTTGCAGACGGGGCTCTCTCTTCCCATGAGTTCTTTTCTGCTTAACGTGACCTCACGAAGCTGGCAAAAATGATGAAAAGCCATGAAATGTGTTTGGAATTAGACACAAAGTAGAATGGGAAGAAATGCTCTAGTCATGCAAGGAAAGGCCAAGAAGCTGTTTTACAATTTATGTTGTATTTTCATTTTAAAGTGGAGAAAACTGGACCCAGTGAGATTAAGTAATCTGCTTAAAATAAAATCAACTGCTGCCAGGGATTTTCTAATAAGACCATATTAATATGAGTTAATATGTTAATTCATATTTGGAAGCTGTTTATTTTATAAATTACAAGGTGTTAATGAAATTTTCAAAAAATGTATTTTCCAAGCACCTACAGAGAGCATGACATGAAAATAATAAACATGTTTTTATATTTCCTAAATTAAGGAAGATGTTTATTTTATTTTTACTTTTATTAAATGAGAGGGACAATCATTTAATAACTGTTCACCAAGTTTTATTAAAGATGTCCTCATTCAGCAATGGCACTAAAACACATACACCTAATTTGAAAATATTAATTAAAATGATTGTTTCCTCAGATTCAATACATAACTTGAGATCAGAAAGCCCTTTGGGATATTGTCATTGATGACTTTGATGTTATAACATGACTGAACTGGTCAACTCTCCTTTTTGAGAACTGATATTTCAATAACATTTTTTCTGATTATAGCCTTTAGGTGGTTTATATTTTGATAAATGAGTAAATGATTTAATATATTAGTATCTAAGCTCACCAATGAGTTTTACAACAAACTGCTCCATACAGAACTAAAAGGTACTGCCAGAGAGAATGCTTGTGTTGGAAGCGTTCACTACCACTTTATTTCCTCAGAGCACACTCAATGCCAGGTTCAAGGTGCACATGTCCACTCAACGACACGTGGTCTAAAGTGAGGAAAAGAGAGCACCACTTTTACTTCTTACTATTCTGAATAAACTTAGCAATATTTCAAAAAAGTTACTTGAGGGGGGATTCACATAAAAATACTCTTCTAAAAAGAAAAATATCTAAATGCAACTTGTAAAATTGAAAAATTGCCTTTTCCTATTTCTGTCAGAAATTGACACCAAAACATGAAGATACTTAGGAAAATATTTAGTATATTAATTAACTCTGTCTCTAAACCAATGCTAAGAATATAGAGGAGCTCAACAAATTAACATTTTTGTCTAATCCAAATTTGATATTAAAAAGTACACAATTTTATCTCCCACATTTTTAATATTCTTCCATATTGCTATAAAGTAACAATACATACTTAAAAGAATGAAAACAATATTTGGCTTAAATTTAATTTTTGTATGCACTTGTGCAGGCACATATAATTTTTATGCATATTTGAAACTAATATGGCTAATACTAGTTTCCATTGTCTGTCTGTATACTTTCCCTAGGACTATGGACTGTGTGTTGAAACTTCAATGTTTGAAGATCTGCTTCTTTACCCTTTGAACTGTAAGTCACTTTTGTTCCAAAATATTGTTTGCTACATTTTGATTGATCTATGTGTTTTTGCATCTTCCCCAGGACTCCAGAGCTTTGCCACATTGCTTAAACCATGCAGAGCAAGCACAAATATTTGATAAGCAAAGCTGATTTTTTTAAGTCTTTGTGGGGGTTAGAAGTGGCATTTTAATCCATCTCACTGTGATGGTTAAATTTAAGGGGAAAAAAAAAAAGATTGTCAAGGAAGTCAAAACAAAAAATTTTAAGGACAATTGTATGTACTTGTACATATATAAATTAGGATTACTTTAGCTTGGGCTCTATAATCATTAGCAGTAATATGCTTATTAATTTGTTAGTTTAATACATATGGCATCAAAGTAAAACCCAATGATGGAAACAAGCAAAATCACAAAATGATCGTTTTCTCTCTTTACTCTAAGCTGAGCAAGGAACCTTTCCAAACAGTGTGAACTCATTGGCTTCCGCCTAAGTCTACAGAGCTCACGCTGCCATATAACTGGGAATCGAAGAGGTGAGGTCATTTCATCACTCCTTGCAAAAAAATGCAAAACGTCTGCTAAAATCTGACTTCATTTGATTTACTCTCCAAGACTGTTTTTTATTAAATATGTTTGACTGCTATCTCTAATTAAATGTAGAATTAATTTTGGCAAACTAACCACAGATGCAGTTTATGTTCAATTTTATCAGACAGATTTATTTATAAGCTGTCAACTTCTTGAAAGACTTCATTTTGGAGCAGTTTTAAATTGCTAACAGTAGCTGTAAATGGAGCTACTGTTCTCTGGAACACTAAAGGAAAAGTATGCTATAAATGTCCATTCCATCTGTGAGGAATCATAAAACAATCACATTCCTTTATTTTTTTTCCCTCCTTAGGACCTTTATTAAATTAGTTCAACTCAATTAAAAATAACTTCAAAAACATTTCAGAGCCTTTTGTTTCATGGAATACTTGGAACTCTCTGCACGGAACGTCACCCTTTTAACTAATCCCTTTTAGTAAATGGAGGAGAATAGTGGTATTGTGACTTCAGACAGTGCTTTCAAGGGTCTCTACTGTACCGAATTGAGGTCACTGCAAGACAATGCTCAACACCCAATAGCCATTCAAACATTCTTCACAACTCTATCAAACGTGTCTTTCTTTCTCTCGCCCGCTTTCTCTCATGGCAAGCTCAGAGGACAATGGAAAAGCCTTCAGCACCATTTATGGTCACCATATTTGCACATGACAAAGTCTATTCTTCCTGGTTTGCCAACTCCCTGTAAAAAGAATGAATCCTGGGATAGATTTTCCCACCATTACTGTTATTCAAACTTAGTTCGTATTTAATCTGTTGTTGTTGTTGTTCGAGGGCTGGTCCGTGGCGTCTGAGAAGCTGACTTGCTATTTTTGTGCATGAGTAACAAAGCAGCGACTAAATGCAGAATCAAATTTGTCACATTATAGCCAGCATATGCATGATGGAGTGTACAATTTAGTATAAAAGAGAGTCAAATGATGAAGTTGGAATTATTATACCTTGTCTTATTGTCTAGCATTAACAATAGTATAAAACTTGCTGTTTGCCAATGGACTTCCATGTCTGTGCCCCACAAGCACTGTTAAGTTTTGCTTGGGGATTTTTATGGCTGTAGCCACAAACAAACAAAATCAATTGCTGTAAATTTTTTCTCACCAGGGCTGCTTCTTTAAAAAAAAAAAAAAGATATATCCAGAGCGTCATCCTCCAAACAAACAAGAAGAACACACATTTGCCAGCTATATAGTAAAGTTGTTACCATGAAGATTTTGATTTTAATTAAGAATGGGATTTGTAGGACAATTAGTGAGATGTAATATTCTTTGCAAGAAACAGTGCCCTTATTGGAAATACTATCTAAAATGAAATGGGGGCATTTGGAGCTGCACAGAGACTTATTTCTATGGGTTTCTACAGTTAATGAGAAAGAAAAAGACAAGGAAAATGTAGAAACCTCACCTGAAATGCAGGAGCACAAATATAGTTTGCACTTTCCACCCCCTTATATATTTTTTCTTTTCACAACTCATAGGTATCTATGCTATTGAGAGTTCAATCAGGCAATCTGCTTATCATTGGTATACTTTGTAAGTTATTTTCTTCACAGTTATTTTAAACCACTAATTCCTAGGAGCATACCTTATCTCATTTGATGATTTTACAAACATATAATATATATTTAACGATAATAATGGCAACGAACTTCATTTTGGATATGCTCAGCTACCCTAATATTAAAAAGAGGGCTTTCTCTGATACAGAATAGGATTTGTATAATTCTTAAATGTTGGAATGAACATTTCCTTTGCAGTACATACGTTTTCATGTGTTATGAAAACTAAAAGTGAATTTCCTAATAAAATGCCTGATGATTTCTCAAATAATTATTCAATTAATTTATAACATATTTTTCACTTTTCCTTTCTATACAGTAAAGATTAAACATTACAAATTAAATTTAGGGACATCTTCTATAGCAAACAGAAAAATATCTTTAAATATATCATCAGATATTGTGCTCTGAATTATAAAGACCAAATATATACTGTCAGATATATGTGGTTTAAAACATGTATTGAGCACCAAAATGCTGCCACATTTATTCTACAGTATTCGCTGGGCATATTCTATCTGCCAGGCAATGCACCAAGCAATCATACAGTGCCGTACACCTGGAAGGTACCCTAATGCAGTTCACATTAGAAGGGACTTCATACACTAAACCAGAGTAATCACTCCCACTGTGTGAAGGCCTATAGATACACAAACAGGTATAGGATTTCTTTCATTTTGTAATTCAAACACAAACTCCCCAGAACCATTCACACAGGCTAAGTGTAGTTTATGGCATTTATTGAGTACCCATTTGAAAAGTGTCATGGTAAGTGTATTAGGGTTGAGAGTGAAAAACAAACCTGTTTTACCTTGAGGAAGACACAGAGGAGCAAGAATAAACAAAATAGAAAGGAAATAGAAACATATGGATCATAACAAGCACTATTTAGTGGCCCATTATGTCTATAGTGAGGCTGTTTCTATGGAATTGGGGCAGATAGGCCTGGGAACCTAGACTAGGGCCACAGTGTAGTCACTGGTGCTTAAATGCCTTTGGTATAGCTGCATGGAAGCCACAGAAAGCCAGGAAAGGAATTCCAAGGCAACTTCAGGATTCCAACTGAGAAGGGATGAGTGCATGGTGTTTCTGCTGTGCCAAAGGAAATGGGGAGATGTATTAAAGTGAGAAAAAAAATCTGCATGCTCTGGAAGCCAGAGATGGCGGCTGGGAAGGGGAAGGGAGTCAACATGATCTCAAAAGGTTTCACACCAGGCTGGCAGCATTGATTAGACTGAACTATGTGAAACTGCCGACCTAATACGTCCAAGCATTGTTGGAATATTTGGTAGAGAGAGAAGAAAAATCCAAGGAGAGAAACGTGGTTTGTGTTTAGACGCAGGAAGCAGAAGGGTGAAGCAGAGTCAGCACGACGGTTACAGGAAACAGTCGCTCCTAGAGACAGGATTCATACTTCATTTCTTCAGTAACCCTCAAACAGAGGAGAGCTCCTGGTTTTCTGTTCTAGTATTAGCTTCAGAACACAACAGATTTCACATTTGGCGTATCTCTCCGAGACCTAAGGAACCTGAATTATTATTTTGCTTCTTCATTGTCCTTTAATGAAAGCTCCTGGGTGACAGCTTTTAAAATGAAATTTCAGTTAAAAAATAGTCCCCTATACATTTTACTTCAGAATACATACTAGAAAAATATTGAAAATGAATATGGAGCACTTTGCCAATTCAAACACCCATACATCCTACCAGTTACAATAACTTTGTACTTATTATCAGTTATCACTATCAATGTCAAAAACCCTCCTCCTCATAGGGTTTGTAATCCTGGTCTACCTCCCATTCTACTCTATATATCCAGTGGAAATTCAGAAAGTGTATGTTGTCTTTTAATAGCTGTCCCGCTACACATGGCCCTATCCTATCACTAAGTAGGTTATCTAAATTAGTGTAAATGCTAAATCTTAACTATGGCCATCTTTCTCCTAAGTAATATGTCTTATATAATATCAATGATGCTAAATGGAGCTTAAATATAATCACTTGGATATTTGTCTTATAGACTTTCTAACTACCTTGTGGAGGAAGTATTGTTAACATCACACTTTCATAATGACTATGTGAAACAGGGGCTCCCTTCAAAATCCCAGAACTGAAAAAGGAGAGTGTGTGATAATAATAAAGACAGCTGACATATAGAGCCACCACTAACCTACCTGGTATCTTTGTAATAAAAGGACACCTCCTTCTGAGTAACCTTGTCCAGCAAGCAAGAGCAACTCCAGCAAAAATGGGGCAAGGGGTGAATTTCAACCCCACTGACCCCCTATCCATATCCTCTAGTGGGCACCTTTGGGCCGTGTAAAAACCCCACCAGTGTGGGGCTCTGGCTTACCACAGGCCAGGAGCTCTGTTCTACACCTTCCATATACACTAATTCCGTTAATGCCCACAACAGCTCTTTGAATTAGGCACAATTATTGTGCCCATTTTACAGAGATAAACTACCTTGCCTGAGGTCACAGCTGGTCAGTGGAAGCATCACAATTGTCAGATGGGCATTCTGAACTCAGAGCCCTCATTCTTAGAATAAATTACTGTAAGTATCATTATGTGAAACCTAGTTTTTTCACACTCTTACATAATTATATATTGTTAATTATTTGGCTATAATATACATGCATGTTGCTGGTCATGGGATGAGTAAATCCCCAATGCACACTATAATCTACTGTTCCCTTATGCAACTACTTACTAATAAATGGGAAGCAAGTGTACATAGAAAGCTATTTCCCCAATGGTTTCAAATCTGTCATACTTAAAAGAACAAATTCTTCATTTTGAAAAAAAAAACTTGTCATTAACAGAAAAGAAAAACTACTATTAATGTGTAAATGGGTAATAAAATTAACTCTAAAAATACACCATCATCTGACACCGAACAAAAGCTTAGTCAGTACACTTGAATTAGTAAAGATAAACCCCAAAGGTCACTTGTACACACAGACAAGCAAGCATATGCTCAAAAACATATTTAAATTACATTAAAAATATTTTACTTGGTAGTAAAATACTACTTAAAGTATTTCTCAACTCAAACTACTTCTGCCAAATCAAAAGTTTACTTTTGGGTGGTTAAAAAAAGCCAAGAGTATTCAAAATGATTTCAAAACCATTTTACCTATTACTATCTGTTTCCAAGGGAAGCATTGGCAAACACAAGTTGGCTGTTAAAGGACCAAAAAAAAAAAAAAAAAAAAAACCCACTGTGCAATCTTTATTATTGTCAAAACAAACCTTTATTTAAGAAACTCCTGGTTGGAAATCATTTAAAACCTCTTAAGTATTGGGTAAAGTCAGGATATACTGCAGGCTACACTGACTCGTAGAATGGGGTTTTTTCCTTGAGAAATGATTCAAGAAACAACTGAGGGTATAGTGCTAAATCCCTATAGAATTTATACATATGCCACAAGAATAGAACGTTGATTTGCTTGTTTTTAGTGTGACCTTAAACTTAGATAGTTTTGGATTATAGAACGTAGCAAAGAAGAAGTAGGAGAGGAGAAGAAGAGTGAGCCAGGCCTTAGGATGAGAAGTTTCAAAATACATCGTTGGAGCTAGTTGGAAGGAGAAAATTACAGAAATGATTTCCCAGGTACTATGTTTCAACCTCAAAATCAAACTTTAAAAGGAATGTTATTATTTCATTTCTAGTGTCTAGAGTTCTCTCTGTGGAATCTGGTGGGCCCAGGAGAGTTGTATCATTCAGGGAGATAACTATACTTTTCCTTCTTTAAATTAGTCACTGGATACAAATCTGCTAAGGTTGGTGAGAATATCCAAACTCAGTCAACACTTAACTGTCAAATACAAAAACACAATCAAATAGTCAAGGTTTAGAATGTTACATTAATTCATTCAATGATTATATTTGTTACAATGATGTTTTAAGAATATTTCTGAAAGTACCAAAGACAGGATTCCAAGGTCATTAAACACAAATGTCATATAAATATCCTGGTTTCAGGAAATTTAGAGTGACCTGCTTTCTTAATTGTTTAAATATACATGTAATTAACTTAGTACCAAGAACTTCTGCACATGTGTCTCCATGGTGGACGCTACATACAACCACAGGTCTGAAACCACAACCACAGGCCTGCAAGGACTAGCAAAGTATGTGTTCTTGTTCTCTCTCACGCTCGCTCTCTCTCTCTCTCTATATATATATATATGTATATAGACACACATATATATAATTTAAGAACTCTTTATTATATAAGCATTATTAATAATAATTAACCATGATTATTGTTCCATAAATTACTAAAATTTTATTATAACTTATGAGCAAGGTGTTGAGAAAACAAAAGTGTATATTGAGAAATTTTCAAAGAGAGATGCTACGCTTTAATTGCAGAACCTCCCCTGCACATATATATAAAAGAGTAATATAGAGTAATATGAAATGATACATATCCTTTACTTTATTATTCATCTTGGATTGGCCAAAAGCCAAAAAGTCTGCTTAGCTTTTTCCATAAAATAAAGGACACATTTTTCATTTTCACCAATAACTTTATTGATTTAGATATTTGGAATATGTCAGCTATATCCCGCTATTGTCTTCTAGTGGGTAGAGGCCAAAGGTGCTGCTAAACATCTTCCAACACATACAACAGCCCCACATCACAGAGTTATTTGGCCAAAATGTCAATAATACCAAGAAACTTTGCAAACCACTTTTGACACATTCGATCAGTCACAGCATCTTCTCCACACACTGCACAAATCTTTTTTCTTTTTTTTTGCGTTTCAGTTATGTTTTTACCTTTCTTGAATGATAAGGCACAATATACCAAAAATGTTGCATATTTTGTTCCATGTCAGCATGAAAATGGTTGCACAAAAATTCACCAATTTTAATGTTTTTTTAAATGCACACTGCTACGCCAGCTGTCGCAATACAATCTAACAAGACTGTTTCAATGAAGTTAAAGACAACTAACTAAGCACTACTAGAGCCATCATACCAAAAAAACTAAACACACTTTAGCCAAACCAATAGTTTCCATTTTAACTTATGTGTTTATTTAAGTGTACAACATAAAAGCAGTCTGGTGCTTACGGGCATTAGGCAGATTTAGTTCATTGTCAGGTTTACGTGGAGTCCATTAATTTTTTTTTATCTTTGCAAAATTAATTTACATGCCAGGTAATGTGCATTTTTTTGGCTGACAGTAACTACTCTGAAAGGAATTATGAATGTGATATATTGGTGATCAATGAACTTCAAGTTAAGGTGTAACTCCCAATTATAAATTCTGAAATCATTTAATTTACTACTAGAGATAATACATTTAGAATATGCGGGGAAATCACATTCTTTTTTCTAGGAGCCAATTCTTAAATATTTTTTCTATGGTATTTTAGAATACCAAAGGAAGTTAGTATTTAAAAATAGACTTTTCTAAATGTTCACAGCCTTCATTTATTCCAACAACAGGGAAACTAAACGCATGTCTTGTTTCCCTCCTCTGCTAATAGAACCAACAGGGTCTCAGCATAATGAAGAAAAAGAAACAGGGCTCTTTAGTCCTCACCTTCTTCCAAACAGTGAGTCTCTACTGCTGTCTCAGAGATGGAAACAGGAAAAGGCACTTACATCTCCCAGGAAAAATGGGAGCAACAGCTAAAAATCTCTGCCTTTATATTTTAAAAGTACTGAAAGTATAGACACCCCTTTCCATAAAACTCATCTTTAAAAATAAATCAAGGATGTATGTATCAACACAGGACTTCTGAATCTAAAACATACTCACTCATCTTAAATATTTTCAATTTCAATCTAATAGCGAATGTAGATTTTAGGGAAAAGGGGCTCATCTTGAAGATGGGCAACCTCCTGTTCCCTGTAATTGTCAATTATATAATATAGTAAATGTTTTTGCTTAAGAACAGGTTAGTATCACAATTTCTGCTACCAAAGCTGCTTTAGTGAGGTTGGTATAGACAGCGAATTACCAGACCTTCCCATGTGTACCTGCTGAATCAGGAAAAGCTAACAGAACACCAATTGGTGAACTGGCAAAGCATTAGGAAAGACACGTGTGGATTTGATTACTTGCGTGTAAGTGAATGATTTCGCAATCTATATTAATAAAGATATTTTGAGTGGCTTATTTAACATTGAGGGGTAGTTTTAGTCTTCCTTCCAATCACTAATTCCAAAGATCTGGGGTTTCCACTTGAATATAGCTATAGATTCTTGCACACAAGTTTCCTAAATCAGTCATTTGCAAAACTTTTCTATCGCAGCACACTTGAGGGACATTATATGACCCTACTAGCAACAGTGGCCCATTATGGCAGTAAATCTTAGTTAGGAATATATATTTAAAAGAGAAATATTATTTTTAAAGAGCCCGCCTTCATCCAGCCTTCTGAATCACACCCCATAGAAACGTGTCCTGTGATGGAGAATCCTCTCCTACTTAGGAATGGAACAAAATGTTTAATTACCAGTTTTCTGCCTGAGATGCCTATAATGAAATTGCTGATGACTCGTTAAAGAGTATTTAGATAACACCAGTAATATACTCCTGGTTGCAAATGAAAAATATTGGTATTCATCCAAAAGTTAGTAATATATCTGCATAAAAAATCCATACGTTTTCAAAGGGTAAAATATTAGTAAAGCGGAAAGATAAAAGGAATGTAATTTCTAGCTGTAATTTCAAGGATCTTTAATTCCTTGATCTTGTCCTTCTTCTAGCAAATTCCTCCATATAGAGAGAAGATTTTTCCCCTTCATTCTAAAAAAAAACAAAGGATTGCTACTCCCTTCCCCCCACGTTCTTACATACAGTCACTAAGAGCCATCTGCATTCCAGTTGTCATTACAAATAATAACTTTGCCAGATCTGGTCCCCAAAATTGATATATTGGAAAAGCTGGCATGAATATTTTAATGTTCTGACATTCTAAAGAATAAGCTTTAGGTTTTACATTTATATATGAATGTTAGAAATTTATATAGGACTATATATACATATGCCTTTATATATTCATGCAGAGAAAAAAAATTAACCAAATAGAAAATTTAATTTTTGTTAAGATTTTTAGTGTATATACTCCAGACCTATATTGTCATCTTTGATAAATGTGGGAAATTGAGGCACAGAAGTATCTTCTAGGTGAGAACCAAACAGCATATGACCAAGAGCAGAAAGACTGGTAAAATGCCCAGGCCTTATGTGCTTTCCTCTCCGGTCTAAACACCAGATTGCCGTAGAGATTCCTATAAGGAATTCTTTAAGATGAGACCTGAATAGTTAAATTAAATGTAAGATATATTCTGAATATGGGAATTCTCAGCTACTCTATTTCTTTTTTTCATTTCTGGAAGGTTAGTTGGCTCTCGCCAAGTGTTTTGTATAATAACAGTTACCGGTATAAAGGTGATTCTAATTGTGTTTTGCAGTTATCACACCACCTCTGTTCTATAAAAAATGGAGTGCATATAGGTATACATTACTTCAATGAAAAGAATTGATACATAAGACCAGGTAGAACAATTTAAAGATAGCGAATCAGTATGCCCAAAAAGACATTTTGACTAAATATTTTAGATGATTAACAGATTATATATTTGATTTAAAAATACCTTGTAATCTCCAAAAAATTATTACCCAATTACAATGTATTTTTATTAAAAACCTTTGTAAAATATTTCTACAAGTTTTTATTTACTTAAATTTTGATTTTAAAGAAAACAGCACATATGTAGTTTACAAGTAACCTTTTCAAATTTTTAGCTTCAAACTCAGTGAAGGTAATCACTTACCTCACTGGAACGATAGTTGGCTAATGAAAGGGGAGTGTAAACTCACACTCGCTTATATTTCTACATGACCACAAAGAACACTCGTGGAATTTTAAAGTGTTCTCTCTTACTGTTTGGTCAAAGACCTCAAAGACCTTACTGAATTACTCCAAGAATCTAAAGCGACATATATAATGCCAGTTGGTGAGGCAATAAAATTATATAGTAGTAGCATAGCTCTCTATAAAGAAAATACAAAATAACTGTATGGTCAAAGAGTCCCCTCAATGAAAAAGTATATGAATATATTCGATCCATATTTGCATAAATTAAAATATTTGGATTAAATACATCCCAAATACACACTTACTTTACTATAAAACTTTCACTGTTTTGTTAATGATTATATTTTACCAATACACTATCAATGTAATATAGACCAAGGTCTGTGTCATAGGCACTTTTGGGGTAATGGGCGGCGTGCTGTAGGCATCCAATCTGAAAGTCAATCACGAGATGGGGAGGGACTGGCCTTTAGAGACAGAATGAATTACATAGCGCTGACGCGTCTGAATGGGAGCTCTGAGTGTGCGGGAGGGTGGGGGGAGGGACGCAGCAGACACCTGACAAATGGGACTGCTTTCTGTGTTTCAAACCCACAAGTTGACAGAGAACTGTCGACACCTTATGGAAAAACCTGAAAAACATTCCAGTGAGCAAGAGTTCTGGCACTCTATTTTCTTTACTTTCTCTCTTTTGTCATTCAGAACAACTTTTGAAGAACAAAGCCCAAGTGGATTCTTAAGTTTGATTCTTTGTTCACAGATTCAAAAAACACACTTGCTTTGTGACATTGCCTGACAAGAAATCACAGTATTTCAGAAATGTTTGACTCCTCTGAGGAATACACAGCAAGTATGGATGTTTTGAAAATTGTACAGATCTTTTATTTAAGCTGTCTTAATAAGTATTTTACACAATAAGGAGACATAAAATATAAACAAAATATAACTCCATATCATGACAAAATCATGATATATTATCATCATATATAGTGCCAATGGTATTTTACTGGTTAAAGCTAATGGCAAAATTTGAAATTTGAAGTTTCTAAAAGTAGAAAATATAAGTTAGGCATTTACAAAGGGGTGTAAAATGAATTGAGGATACTATTGTATAATAAATTTTAATGAAACAGTCCAATAATGGGGTGAGGTAGATGCAAATAAAAAACAATTTGCTAGAAAAGAGGGAATCCATGCTAAGATTGAAAATATACTATTTTTCTTTAAAAGAATCCAATCATTCAAGCTGTGATATATGAAACTCGTAGTCCAGTGGGGGCTTATGGCAGCCATCTAGTCATTTATTTTTTCCTAACTGCTCTTTCATTTCTACCCACCCTGGCCTTTTTTATCTACTGAACTTCTACTCATCCATTTCAACTCCCCCATGATGCCTTCCCTGAAATTTACAGTCAGACTTATTAACTCTTTCAAAGACATTGCTTGTTTCATCCAGCTCCGTCTGGTGTTTACTGCTTGACGGAGCACTGCATTTTTGAACTACTTTTTGTCTTAGAGAATTATTTTTCATGGTGAGCCAATGTGAACTCCCCATAATTTGTGCATGCATGCCATAACATTTAGACATTGGTACCTATAAAGGATTAAAATGGGTATGAGGTATAAATGTAAATAATATAGTGTCTCTAGCCTGGATTTAAATCCTGGCTCTGGGAAGTTTCTTCTCCCATGATTTTTAACATAATATGTGTTCATTGGAGCTATTACAAACTTCAGAAACCATAAAGAAGAAAACATTGATGACCCATACCTCAGGTATCAAATGGACGGTAACTGTTAAAGTTTGGCCCATCTCTATCTGGTTTTCTCTCTACCCTGTGCCCCTCAGCTGGGTATCTTTTATCAGAGTTAGGAGCTAAACTGGTTACTGCTTAACTGGCTACCACTGCAGGCTTTCAACCACAGTGTACCTAGAATGTCAGTGCCAAGGAAGGGAAGCCCATTTGACCTCAGGGGTTGGGTTTTCATCCAACCCCTGCTCCTTAGAAAACTTCTCAGGTTATAGAAAAGTGGATGTGACTGGATTTCTCTGATCCGTGGCCTTCTTTCTCTGATACTCTGGGGAAAATAAATTCTAAAGGATTTACTTTTCATGCCAAGGCCAAATGCTGCTGATTTTTTTTCAATTATCTTTTTGGATTTACTTTAAATACCCCAGTAAGGGGAACTCTCTCTTCACAACAGGGCCTTAACATTATTACAGAAGCAGAGTCTCTCATTTCTTATCCAGCCTTGGCAAGTGATGGCTGTCCTAACCTTCAGAAGCCCCTGGAGTACGTTGCTTCATCAGTAAATCCCAGTCCACCAGAGAGAGTCTGGCCCTGGAAGCCTATAGCCTCTTTCCCTGGCAGAAACTGGTTAGACCTATGGCCCTGGGTACAAAAATGGGGGTAAAGCCATTCTATGAAAAGCTGCATCTTAACCTGGTCCTAAGTAAAGAATCCTTATCCAAGTGACTTATACAAAAGTTTCATAGCCCAAGTGCAGATACCTGTGTAAAACCACCTGTAATTGAGTGCAAAAACATCCACACACTTTTCCCATATGGATACCTTTCTGCAAGGTAACTTTGTGGTGCCTCCCATTAAGAGTGAGGTCTATTTCTCCACCCCTAAATCTCAGCTTGGCCATGTGACTTGCTTTGGACACTGAACCTTGGTAGTGGTTTCAGAAAGTCCTTGTGCTTTGGGAGTGTGTACTTTACTGTGTCTTAGAACCCAGAGACCTCCTTCTGAAGCCAAGGCCAATCTTCTAAAAGACGTGAGACCACACGGTGAGAGGACCCCACCATCCAAAGTCTCAGTCATCCCAGCCAACCAACAAAATCATGAGCTAAATAAAACATTGGCTGTTTTAAGCCATTATGTTTTGAGATGGTTTGTTAATGATCAAAAATGCTAATGGTACAACACCTTACCCAATCCATTAATCAACACTTTGTGGTTAGGACAAACCAACCAGTTAAAATGTCATTAAATTGTCTGTTCTGTGATCAACACCTTCAAAGCAGTCTTTCTCTATTTTCTCTAAAGATAATTCATTATATCAAAAAATAGAGTAATTTCACATATTTATCCATATTGATACTTGCCATCCTAGTTCATTCATTTAACCACTGTATGAATAAGCCCTATAATTATTTTGTCTGTGGAAAATATTTTAGATTTTCATTATTATCCAATTGAATATTGCCAAATGGCTCTCTAACGTGACTGTACCAATTTCCACCACCACTAAAATTGTAGATGAGTTCCCGTTGCTCTGCACCCTCACCAACATTGCCACAGTCACTCATTTTTGGGCAATCTGCAGGGTATGACATAGAACATCACTTTGAATTTCTCTCATAACTAGTAAAGTTGTACATAATTTCATTGAACATTTATGTTGCTTTTTCTGTGAAATGCCTGTTTATTCCCTTTGCCCATTTTACTATTAGGTTGCTTGTCTTTTTCCTACTGATAAAGTTCTAAATACTTATCCTTTGGTGACTACAGGGTTTTCAGTATCTCCTTTCTTCCCTTCTGTCAGAGGCTTCATCTTCCTCTTTTTTTTAATTTTCTTATAGGTCCTTTTAATGTATAGAAAATGCCATTTATGAAATCCTTCCTTAACCTGAGGTCATAAGAACACTCCTATTTTTGATTGTAGAACCGTTAAAGTGTTTCTTTTCACTTTCAGATTTTTTAAGCCACCTGGGATTTATTCTGTCCCCAGAACCTAATTTTACTTTTTTCCATATGGAGAACTAATTGTCCTACCAGCAGGCACTGAAGAGCTCATACCTTCTCACCATTTTAATGCCACCACTGTCGAGGATCATGCTTTCATATATGAACTTCATGGTTTCTGGACTGTCAAGTCTTCCCCTCTCTGGCCCTAATAGACTTCATGCCAATTCCACAATGTCTAGGTTTTTGTCTTTATAATAAGTAAGGAAATTTTAGAGAAAGTCATCCCCAAATCTGGACTTCTTCAAAATTGTCATGGCTACCTCCGCCTTTCTTCTGTTTCCCCAGGTAAATAATTTATAAAAGTAGTCTCTCTATCAGGAATGACTGATAATATTCTTCAATGTAAAGACTAAGCATTAGAATCCTCTTTAATTCCACGTCATGTTCAGCCACAAGAACACACACAGAGACATAGATACACACGACAGAGAGCGAGAGAGGGAGAGGGAGAAAGGGGGGGAAAGAGAAAGAGAGAGATTTCATTATTCTAGAACAAATAACCTTCTAAAATTACCTACAGATTACTGGATTTTACAGTTAAATGAAATAAAGTTTGAATAGTTTGTTTTATTTCTTAACTCTGTTATACAACATCATCGTCCTCAAGTAGTTGATCTCTTCCTTTCACACTTCGTACAATGTTGGAATACAATGTCAGATTCTAAAAAGGAAGATGAGTCTAAAGAAATAAGTTGCTATTTAAAAAGTTATTTTTGACAGTGCAATCAAAGGGATCCTAATGCAGAAGAAAAGAAAAAGGCATCAGGAATCTCCTGTCAGGAAAACTAAAATTAGATTTCATTTATGTTTCAAAAGAAAACTGCAAAAGCAAAACACTAAGGGAGAGGGCAAACATCACACACACACACACACACACACAGAGTTTTCAATCCCTTGGGATATTGGTATCAACTTGACCCTTTTACTGAATTATTTTGCCCTCTATTCCCACCATGGGCTCTTCCTGTAGATTATCAAACTTATTAATAGGGCAAGGTTTTGAAAACAGCCACAGAGCTTACAAAAATGAATTTGAATGCTACCACTACCTTGATAAACTATGTGCTCTTGGATTTCAGAATGAATCTAGAAATGTGACAATGAGAGCAAAATTTCCATTAGTTAAAGCAGCTTTTCTTCCCAGAAATGTGTATCATTTCTTTGTCTTAAACTCTCAGCTCTCACCTTCTCTAGCTTCTCTCTGTTACTCCCCACTCGCTGAAGAAGCAGCTAGTCTAGCTCCTGAGCTCACACTGGCCAAGGTTAGTAGTGACCAGAAGCCATATTCCTACCAGAAGGAAAGGTCTGGAATTAGCTGTGTGTTACTATTCTCAGAGTCATGTTAGCCCTGAGCACCTATGTGCCTTCCCATGAGTACAGCTTTCTTGTTCACTGGGTTTCAACATGGTTTACGCTTAATCAAAAGGCTATTTGTTAGTGCTGACATCACTTCTGAGCCTAGACATCAGACCCGAGGCTCTGGTGGTTCTAAATTTTTTGTATGCTACTTCTCCACTAGGCCAAAACCTGGTAACCACAACTCCCAACCTCTAGCTAAGGTCATATTCTGAATTGAGTCAATTCTCCACCATTATAACCCTGACACAAAGTATGACTTCAGTCATTCCCTTTGCTAAACATAATCTACCCAGCACTTGTGACTTTTTTAAACTATCCAAGCTGCATATGATTAATCCCAATATTATTGCTGCATTAAAGTTTTAATTATCATTCATATCCTTTGTGGGTTTTGTAGATCAGGGTCCCCAAGAAAGCAGATCCTGCAATGAAAACTTGCAAGCAAGAAGATTATTTGGTATACACTTGGTGTCAACAACTTGAGAGGAAACAGGATTTGGCTGAGAGACGAGCTAAACTGTGATGTAGTCCAAACAAAAACCTCAGCAGATCCTTCAGAAATCTTTCGTGGCCATTCAGAATTGCCCAGAATTGGGATGAAGGATTTGAACCATTACATTTAATTAACCAATCATTGGATGCAGTGTGCCCACAGGAAGAGAGTTGGACAATGACAAAGTAGCTCTCTTCAGATGAGGCAAGTCTCAGAAAGTGACCCAGCTGAGAGTGATCAGATGCTGATCATTCCAGCAGCTGGGGGATGAGGGCTTCAGTCCCGATGGGTGACACAGCATGGCACGTACTAAAGTCACTACATCTCAGTCAGAGCCACTATCCTACCTACTGGCTTGCTGAAGAGGTACTAGGTTTGCTTATGGATGCAAATGCACTGGTTATGGCATTAAGTAGCAAAAGGCTTCCTACTTCCTACATTCTCCCTTTATCAACAAATAGTGCTCACTGTACGCTCCCCAATTTATTAATTAAGCTGTAAGACAAAGGTGTAAGTCTCACCTCATACCTGTAGCTTTGTTCTGGTCAGTTATAAAATAAGAAATCTGGGTATGATGTGCATTCCAACGCTACTATTATATGATGGTAATCACATTATGCCTGATGAAATGTAATGTAGATACAGAAATACAGATCATGAATTTAGAATCCTATACACACAGTACTCCTCTTAAAATACTTCTCTACTTCAGTTCTTGCCCCTACTTCCAGCATTTACAATTCCTGCCTTTTCAGTGGATTGTGGGTATTAGAGTATCAATACATGTTCTGGTATTTTCCATCTTAAGTCAAGTAAACAAACACAATTTCCCTTGACCTCTATGTCCCACTACCATCCCTGTTTTAGCCTCCTTATCCACAGCTAACATTCTGGAACAGCATTTCTAAACTCCCATTCTCCACTTCCACATCACCCAGCTCATTCTTCCATCCACTCCTTCCACTCTGCTTCCATTCCCACCAACGCACTGAAGTGGCTTTCTTCAAAGGTGAATATTACCACTGTTTTCCTGAGTCAGCAGCATCTAATGCCATTGGCTTTAGTGAGGTCACCTAAAGAGGGTGTAGATAAAGAGGTCCCCAAACCCAGATTGAAGGACTCCACTTTCACAGGCTGTGCAAGGAAGGAGACTAAGTCACACACCCCGTGACTTAGGAGGAAGACAGGAGAAGAGAAAGTGGCAGAAGTTAGGAGTCAACTGAGTCAGCTCTGCCAGTGCTGGGTTTTGTTCTGGCTTTCTTCCCCGTTGCTACCCTGTGCGGCTCACCTTCCTTTAGCATAAATTGGTACATTCAGGAAATTCAAGTTACCTTTAGCATTAAGCTAAAAATATGATGTAGAGCACAGACTCGTTCCAAAATATTCACAGAGTTCTTTTAAAAATATAGAGAAACGAACTCTGGATTATCCAATGGTTTAAATCATCTACATTCCATTATCTTCCATTCGACTGGAGTCTCATGAGTTGAGTCTAAGTCTCTGCAGCAGAGGATTTCCTCTAGCCATGTCGCTCAGTTGGTCCTATTTTTCAAGTATTGTATAACCCTGACATTACAAATAAATAAGCTCCAAATCTCCATTAAATTGTCTGTTCTTCTCCTTTGCTGAATACAGAATTGTTGTTTTGGCTAGAATTAGTCAGGCACAGTTAGTACAATAACACTCAGTGCCTTCCTGTGTAGTACCTGCTGCATGTTATTTATTTCTTGTTAGCTACATAGTACAACAAATTGTGTCTTTTAACAGCTCATTGAGTAGAGGAGGAGGAAGTGATGGCAGTGGGATTGTTGATAATGTTCAGGGATGTCAATATATCTCTTCTCAAATAATCCAGCTAGTAAATTTGCAATAATACTATTCATTTCTTTGGAAAATTTTTCTGCAACATAATTTCCAAATAACCTTGAACAGACAGCAGCATAAGTAGAATAAGTACAGACAGTGGCCTGTGACTTTAACCTGTTAGCAAAGGCAATTTTAATTGAATAAATGCAGTATATGGAAATGAACCAATACTCCTTTACAAAAAGATTTGAAATGTTAAAATAGTGGTCAGATATTAAATTTCCATGCATTATTCAGAGCTTCAGATTTAACAATATGGTTAAACAATCTCCACACCTTCAAGAGAATAAAATTTACATTAAGAACTTTTCCAGGGTACTTCCATGCCGTTGAAACATCTAGAACAGCACAGCTGTATCAAGGTCTCTCTCATCAGTGCAGATGCACACATCTGACAATTTCACATCCTGCCCAGTAATTCAGTTTCACCCGTGGGCAGAATGCAACAAACAGGGCTTGAACAAAGTACAGGGATGGGCAATGACTACTAATTTTTTTCATCTGTGCATTTTGTTTATTATGTTAGAGACTCTAATTGAACTTTGTTCCAAGCTATTAAGCTATGACAAGAGATGGTAGAGATAAGATTTCACTGACATATAGAACAAAGAAAAAGAAAGGGCGTGAAAATTCCAATGACAAGGTTGCCTTCGCAGTTTTGAGGCGGTAAAATGAAATCCCTGACTAATAGGCCTAGCTAACACAGGGATGGCGAGGGCGTGAAGAAGGGAGGACGACCTCCAGTGGAGCCCCAGAGGCTCCTCCAAGGATCCTAATAGATACACACTGTTATTGCAAAGTTCAAATTGCAAAGCAAATTAAACTATGCCTCTAATTGTTATATGCTGTACAAGAGGTCCACATACAAGGAATAAATTAAGAAGAATTCAGAGTAAATTGTTGATGTTATCTAAGTTGTTTTTTTGTGTGTGTGCATGTTTGTTTTAGAAAACACTAAAATCTTTTCTTTACATTTTATAAATTACTTAGTGTTCTTGTCAGGAACTCAAAGTTTTGAGGCTCTATTCTGCAACCAAGTTTTGAATATCTCTGTTTTTTAAACATTGTAATTTCTTGTACATCCTGATATAAATAGTGGATAAAATTTTCACCTGTTATTGCTTGGCTTGTTGTGAACATACATGCAGGAAAGTTTATTGAAAGCATAATAGTACTGAAGTTGAAAAATAATGTGTTGAGAAATTCAGAAGTTAGAAAAGACTATCACAATAAATGAGTTAGTAAATTCTTTACTGAAATCACTGCTGTTTTGGTTTCTTATTTATTTTATATCATTTACAGATTTTATTTATTTAAAGGTCAAAAATGACTTGCTCACTGCAAAGGATACGTATCTTGTTTAATCTAGAAATCATTTCTGGGAAACCAAATGCACACCTTTAGGGGATCGTACAATCTAGAGACTCATGGATTTAAGCAACTTCTCACACTTTTCTTTAAGGATTTTAAAGAAAAGTTTAAAAAGTTCATAGTATCTAAAACACCTTAAAATGGTTATTGACATCACCAGCATTAGCAGCGTTGATACAATGTCACTGCAAACAATTATTAATGCACAGCTCATGTGACATGATATCTACCATTCCAATATCCCATCAACCTGAGCCAGTGTGCAGCACCAGGAGTAGCCCTTTTAGAAATGTCTCTGCCAAAGGAGCTCTTTGCAGAGGAGCTCAGATAAGGGCAGAGCCCTGGCCTGTGTGAATGCAATATTATGTCCCAACACAGGAGTTGGATTTTATATTCAATTGCTTTATTCCAGGACAGCCATACAACTGGGGGCCTTTATCATCAGTCAATAAAGTCTCGGACTACTATTGTTTTACTCAAGCCACATATCATTCTGTCAGACTTGACTTACTGAGTTGTTCAGATCCCCAGTTTAGAATGGTCTGTAAGTCTCTGTATGGAAAGAAACTACTAAGGACAAGGGACACAGTATATTAATTCACCGCAGAGCGAAGGCCGCTATCAGTTTAGTCCTTCTGATAATGTCAGTTACATCACCGGTAGCAGATAAATTAATTTCAATGCCTCTATCTTAACTTATTTGCCTTATCAAAGATGAAGTGACCCCTAAAGCACACTTATTCAGGGTTTATGCTATCAATTTTTTATCCAAGTCCTTATGTTGGAAAAATGTGATTTAAAGCCACATTGCTTTATAAAATGTTCAGACAGAACCATGACAAATCTGTAACCAACCGAACTAAAGATTTGGTGAAATATACTATAATTTCTTAAGACATATATTTGCTATGCTTCAATTTGCAAATAAATATGAAATATTTCCTCACTCTTACAACAATAAATTTTTCTTGCCAGTGAACAGGTCATTTAATGTTACTAAATTCAGAGTATGTGAATTACAGAGAATTTTCTGATAGGGAAAGCATTCAGAATAAGTTTTTCTCAGAGACAAAAAGGACAGAAAGAAGCTTTAGTTTAATAATAAATAATCCAAGCATTCTTCTCTTTTTCACAATTCAGGAAATGTTTGATTATTTTACCTAATACTGGAGTATATCTTGCATCATAAGAAAATAGATTAGTCTACTCTACTACTACTTCCCTAATCTTAAAAATGTTAAAGGGAAAAAGGAGCAAATCTTTGCCCTTGGACCAGGCAAAGATTTCTCAAACAAGACATAACAAACAGAAACTATAAAAAAAAAAAAACACTGGTAAGTTGAATTTTGTTTTTAAAAAATCACAAATATTTGCACTTTAAAAGGCAATGCTGACCAAAAAAAAAGGGCAAGCTAAAGAATGGAAGAATATATTTGCAATATATGTATATGACAAACAACTTACATACAGAAAAAAAAAACACTACTCAATAATTAAATAATTCAATTAAAAAATGAGCAAAATATTTGAATAGACTTTTTGTCAAAAAAGATATATGCATGGCCAAATAGTACACAATGAGACAATGAGCTTCATTAGGCATTGGAAATCAAGTTACAAGCGCAATGAGGTACTAGTTGATGACTATTTACTAAATGACTAAAATTTAAAAGACTGACGATGAGTATGGGTGAGGACACACAGCAAGTGAGTCACTCATACACCGATGATGGGAATACAAAAATGTCACATCAACTTTGGAACGCTCTTTGCCAGGTGTTCGTTAAGATTATATATATAATTGCCCAAGAGAAATAATATCTATATGTATATATCCCAAGACTTGCATACAAACACACTTAAGATATTTATTCAGAATAATCAAAAGTAAAAATAACATAATGTTCTTCCTCAGGTGAATAAACAGAATGTGGTATGTCCATACCATGAAATTCACAATAAAAATGAAAGAAATGCTGATTCACACAATGTGATGAATTTCAAAAGTATTATGCTGGGTGAAAGAAGCCAAACATAAAAGAATACATATTGCATGATTTCATTAATTTGCAAGTCTAGAAAAGGCAAACCAATTTAGAGAAAGCAGATCAACAGGTGTCTGGGGCCAGCGGTAGGGGAAGTGCCTGAAAAGAGGCAGCAGAGAACTTTGGGGATGGAAGCACTCTGACCTGACTGATAGTGATACATCTGTCAAAGCTCATTGAATCATGTACAGTAGTGGGTATGGGTAATTGCATGTAAATTAAAGCAATAAAGGTAATTTTGTAGAGTACCTTCACAAACCATGGTTTTAAAATTGTGTATTCCATTGGACAAATACCCAAATGTACATATAATCTCTAGATAAACAAGGCAATGTAAAATATGAAATATTTTATGTAAAATGTATACGCTAAAGATTGTGAAGATAGTAAAGTCAAAAGGGTTGAAAATAATAAGGAAAACGCATTGGAATCATGTTATATAATATGCATAAAAGAAACTAGAAATACCCTAAAAGGAATGATAAATTTGATTAGCTAGTCTCAAATACCAATGAAATCTGATACAAAAATCAAATGGGATAAAATTGCCACAAAATTTGAGGGGAGATAAAGAACCCTAAAAATACTGAGTTAATATTAACAATCCTAAGTAAAATGAAAGAAAATTAGTTAAGACAAGCATTTTATCGTGTACACTATTCCTCTGGCCTATATCTCTGATGACTGGGTACCCATTCATCCCCATCCCTAATCCCTCCAGGAAAATTTTGTTTCTTTCATCCAAAGCATGTAATGGATTAAAACACTCATCACTGTCTGCCTCATCTACAAACAAGCTGTAAGCATCTTTGGGCACAAACTCTTCTTAGTTGAAAAAAAACATCTAAACAATGCCAACGTGTATTCAGTCACTCAATCAATACTTCTTCCCGATCTAGGGTGCTTCAGGAGACTGTAGCCCAAGGAAGAACGATGGCACCAAAACCACCACCGGTGCCTTCCAAACATACCGTTTGGGTAAATACACTAAATGCGAAGGGGCATTTCAGTTCCTGCAAAAAAGGTATGAAAGTAGAAATATCTATGAACTGTATAGGCTAAACAGAATTTTAACAAACTACCACTCAAACATCACTGAATTTTAAATAAAGAATGCCAGGGCAACTTCTTGAAAAATAAAAATAAAAAAAACCATTAGTGTTTCACTGGTATTTAGTGAAGTGTGTTTCATTCCTTCCAAGATAAAGTCGCCCAAAAGGAGGGTTTACAAGGTGTATCTGAATCTTTAACCTAAGAGGACAGAGACCTTGATATGAAGAAAGGACAAAGCTAAGGTTGCCGGGGAGGGAAAAAAATTGGAAACAATCAATGTGTTGATGCCAGCTTAAAGAGGGTCACTGAGAGATCAGCCTTACCTGCATCTGTTCCTTAATTAAACAGAGAAAGATGACAGTGTCCACTACTCATCACTATGGTAACATGTAAATATCAGGCAATGTGGACTAACAGTGACTCAAAAGCAAAGCAAAGTGAATGTTTAAGTAAATCCATGCCATATAATGGCTTATTCCAAATATGATGTAGCAGAGCTACAAATAAAGTTCTTAAAACCAAGGCACATGTTTATTTTCCTCAGGCCCTTTGTAGATTAGAAAGTTTAAAGAAACCTTGCTAAGGAAAAGGCAGAATAAGAAATGCTATGTGTGAGGGGGAGGCCTTTTCAAAGAGCTTTTGAACAAACAGATTTCCATTGTTTCTACATACAAGTTGTATTACACTCTCTGTTGCCTTTCACCACGGCTGTGATCCACGCCACATCCACCCTAGTTGTCTCTGATTTTCCCTGCTCACTTCGTTTCATTTTTATTCTGCAGAAATATATTTCACTTACACTAATTATTGTTTGTGTATAGTTTTTGTTAATTATAGATTTTCCATCCTTTTATCTTCTGGATTCCTATCTCCTCATCCAATTCATGCATCATCATTACTGTCATCAGTGAATGTTAATCACTGAAAAATGTGGATTTTCTCACTAAATCAAGCAAAATATGTAGAACTTCTCATTATCTGATTGATGTTATGGATCATTTATGGTTCTATATCCTACACCTTGTAATCGGTGAGTTCTGTCAACAAGTTAGGTATTTAGTTATTTCTTCTATAGGTATTTTCCAACATGAAAAAAGGGAAAATGTTTAAAAGATATTAACTACAGTTATTACAAAATGAAACAATCATATTTACATAAAGAGCACATACATTTGTTTTATAATGTATACAGATTTTATATCAGAAAATGATTATTAACAAACATGACTTTTTGATATGCTGCATTTGCAAAATCATTGTATTTAACAAGGTACTATCCTCTATCAGGGTTTAAATCCTTTACAAAGACACAGGGTATTTTCCTACTTAAGTGGTATGTTTCTTAGAATAGTAGCAGATTCATGAACCAGCAAGGCATTTTTCAAAACAGGAAAATAATCACCCTGTTCGCTTAGGCAATTCAATGATCTGTCAATGCTGTGTTCATTACATGGTCATCATTAACGTTATTTTTATTTGAACATCGTAAAGACTTTTGAGCTAGCAATATAAGTCTTCCCCATCTCACAGAGCCTTTATCTCTATTCTCCCGGCCCTGTTTCCAATGTTCTGAAGGGTAGCATATTTGGAACTTGTAGGCTGAACATTCTACTTCACTCAGTCAAAATGAATCTTTGTTTTGGAAGTTTTATTGGACAGCGACACAAGTAGATGCCTTAAACATCTTACTTTGATAGCATGGCTTTATAAAGCACGTTCCTTATAGGTAATTGATTTTCATATCATCAATTTTCCTTCATATTTATTTGTGCTTTAAAGTAAACTTCTAGATAACAGCACCAGATTGCACTAGGACTACTTTTAAAAAGTTAGTCAGTTTAAATAAAGGAACACAAAATAATTAGGGAAACCCTTTCATTTAAGAAGTGTTTTTGAAAAATTGCACATGCGTCACTCCAACTTTTGTTTAAGATATTTATATTTTTCTAACTTTACAGGATTATGCACTTCTGTCACTTTCTGCCTCATTAAGGGTTTCTGAAAAGGCAATTTAATCACTAGGAGTTCCTCTATAAAAAATAGTAAAGACAGTCCTGATCTTGTAAAGGACTTCTGAAAGTGAGAAGCAAGTGGCAAGTCTCACCCACGGTCACCTGCTTCTTTATGCAAATCCTGAAGTTAGCTGCTTCGTACATCCACTAGGGGGACCACTACACAGTAAAAATAGATTGGTCTCTTCATACGTGTTTTGTTTCTTTCTCACTTAATAGTACCAACAATTCTGTCTTAAACAACAATAAAAAATCACTTCAACAGAATAAATTGTAAAATCTTTTAATATAAAATTTTTAACATATTTGTTTATTTTAAAGGATATTATTTAAAAATCCATATTCGGAAACTAAGCTTACACAGTCCATGTCCTAGTTTCTAAAATATAAAGACAGAAGCAGAGTCCTTGAGACACCTACATCCACAAGTTCAAATATGCTGTAGCACAAACTTACTTTAATGCCAATGTCTTTGGAATTTTTGTGCAAGGGTGCATTAGTGGAATGGCACGGCTCACATTTTTGAAAGAAACAGAGTCCCTGACTGCATCCCTCTGCTCATAAGAGCTATAAATCACTAGTGGCTCCTCAACAATTTTGGTCTATGGGGTTACTTGTGTAAAAACAAGAGCTAAAGATCTAAATCAACTATCTGGCTCTATTCTCCTGCCAGTGCAAATACAGCTTCCAAAACTTCAGCATCAGCCTATCCTTGCTTTGAATGAAGCCCAAGGAGCTGCTATCAAGTACCAAAAGATTACAAAAGTCATGGAGAGCCACCACCACACAGGCACCGTCACTGTCCAGCAGTAATCTAGAGTAAGACCTTCTCTTATTTAGCTTTGGATAGTCAGCCCAGGCCCCACATCAAGTGTTCATTGAATATTTGAGGAACAAATGAATGACTGACCTGGGAAGAAGTATGGACAATCACTGATTTTTTTTTCCCTATGAGTCAGGTATATAGAGAGATGCTGCATTTTTACATGTCTCCATAACAAAGAGCTGAAGTACCGACCTCATTGGTGAGCATTTATATGGTATTGATTTGAAGAATTCTGAAGGGGTGTTTCCTACATTTTAAACTAAGTCAGAGTTTCTCAACCTCAGCATTATCAACTGTTTGGGTCAGTTAAGGCTTTACTGTGGGAGACTGTGCTCAGCCTTATAGGACATTTGGCAGCATCCTAGGACTTTACTCTCTAGATGTCCTTAGCATGTCCTGGTTGTGACAAGCAAAATGTCTCCAGACATGGCTGACTGCCACCAGAGAGTTAAAATCACTCCCAGTTGGGAGCATTACACTAAGCAAATCACATTTCTAAAGTTGAAATAACCCAGAAAAATCCAGGAAAGACTTCATGGAAGATTTTAAATATTAGTTAACATCTACCCAAGGGGCAAAATTGACAGTCACCATCTCTGTTTGCACTGCAAAAAAAGGAGAGGGGGCACGACACAGCCTATGAGGGTGTGTTACACCAGCCCGCCTGGCGGATCTCAAGCCGTATCACACCCAACCGAAACAACGACCAGAAATAAAAGTCGTACTTTACTATCATCATTAATAGCATTGAAAGGCATTACTATATCAGTTGTTCTAATACTTAAGAAACTTGTACGTATCATTGAAAAAAAAATCTGTTATCTCTCCAGTTTAGTTCAAAAACCAATGATTATTGTATCTAAATATGTTAAAGTTGAGGGTAAATGGGGGATAAGTGGGGATGGAAGGAGACTTGACTTGGGGTGGCTAACCCACAATACAATATACAGATGTTGTATCATAGAATAGTATACCCAATACCTGTATAACTTTATTAACCAATATGCAGGTGTATTATAGAATTGAATACCTGATACCTATATAACTCTATTAACCAATGTCACCCCAATAAATTCAACAAAAAGAATTTTTAAATGAAAATAAATAAATAAATAAAATGAAACCACACACGTAGATATGCCCAAGGACGTTCACTGCAGCATTGCTTGTAATGGTCTCTAACCTCAAATTACCTAACTGCTAACCAATAGGAGATTGATACATATAAAGGTTTGATATCATGCAGACATTAAAGAGAATAAATGAGAGCTGTTCATATTGATCTGGAGGGACACTCACGATGCATTGCCAGTTGAAAAAAAAAGGCATGCCAAAAGAGGGGAAATTCCAATAATTCATTTTGTCAGCTGATTTGTGAGAGCTGCTGATTCTTACGACCATGACGGTCCTCATATGTAAACCTCTAATCAAGTGTGTGTGTGTGTGTGTGTGTGTGTCTGTGTGTTTGAGAGCTTTTCTTGTTACATTGTCAAGGCTGAAAAAAATAAAAACCAGCAACCATTAAACCTAAGAATCCTTCATGGTAATTATTCAAATATGTGATGACTCATAGGAGGCCCTCAAAAGCTTTTCTTTTTCTTTACTAATCACAGCTTCAATCATTACTCGTAAATTATTTTTCTTGACCTTTAATTATTTTAGGTTAATCCACTGTGGATATTTTCCACTCTCTCTACATTCCTTCTTAATGGAATGATTTCTACTTGGTTCAGATTTTGTAAAGGATCTTGTTATCACCAAGTATGGTGAGAGAGTTAACAGTAGTGTTTTTCTTTCTATGTATAAAGTAACTAAGATTATCAATCATCACAACAAACAACTGAATAGAGAACAAGAAACCTTCAGGGAAAAAAAAAAACCCAACAACTTCCAAAGCCATGTTATCATGGATCAACAACTAAAATAAAAGCCAATATTTCAAGATGTTTAAATGGTTTTGCTATCAGATAATAATGTCATCACTAATGACAGTCCATTAAAACTGAAAGGTTTAATAATCATGAAGATCAAGGGTTTGGAAAACTATGGCTTGGGTGCCAAATTCAGCCTGGTGTTTATCTTTTTTGAAAATAAAGTTTTATTGGAACACAGCCACACTTACTTGTTTGTAACTTCTCTATGGCTGCTTTTGTGCTATACTAGCAGTGTTAAGTAGTTGCAATAGAGATGGTCTAGCCCTTGAAGCCTAAATGTCTACTGTCTGGTCCTTTAGAGAGAAGGTTTGTTGGTTTCTGTTGGAGAATATCCAAGTAAGACTTCATCAAGTAGAGAACAGGCAGATGGAATGTTGCTGATTTACAATCATGTTCAGGAATACAGAACACTTCCTGGTACTTATTTCTAATTCAGTGATTTTAAAAAGCATCAGTGGAAGGAGTTTCTTTATTTTTCTCTTTCAATATTTGGAAGTTTATTCCCATGTTCCTTATATAGGCTGAAGGGCAGAAAACAATTAGTTCTATGATTCAGATCACTGTTTCTCAGCCTTATCAGATCCAGGACAAATACTTAAGTAAAGATTTTTATTGTCCATTACTATTCTGAAATGAAAGTCATAAATAATGTAAATTATTTAGATATTGATTTCAACAAAATCAATATAATTTCCTAGCTATAATATAAGCAAGAATATAAAAAGGGAGTCATTTATAATCTAACAATATGTATTCAAGTATATTAATATTCAATATGTCTGCACTTGAAAAATGCTTAAGACCAATATTTGCAACTATATGTGGAATCACTAAAAATCCAGAGGTAATCCAGAGGTAAAAGTGCATATTGACACAATTGGGTTGTTATTTATTGACTTAAATATCATAACGTGAAGTGATATTTTAAATGGTGAACACCTTTAATAAAGTTCAGAACAAAATGATATGTAATCTTTCTTTGTTCTATCATTTTTTATTCCATTTGTGAAAAAGTAATATATGTTAAACTATACTACAATATTTTGTTTTGATATGTAATACAAAGTTAGGCCACTGGGTCAATTATAAACAATATAAAATTTTATTATTATACTGTGATACTCAAGGCTTCTGGATGAAGATTATGAACAGACTTCTCCAATCTCTCAGAGACAACTTGGAGGTGTAATAATGAATTATAGAGAGATCTTAAAAACAATGCCATAAAGAATACGGGATGGAACGATCACTGGATTAAGACTTTGCAAAACATTTCTGGACAATGAAAAGGTATGGGAGACAGGATAACATAAAACCAAACAGAGAAAACTGTAAACAGGAAGAGTCATGGAGAGGCTACAAATGGAAATGGAAATGGGTACCTACCCTCTCATACTTCAGGAAGGTTCAGGACTTAGCAATTCTAGCCAACATGGCGGGCAGAAAGGAAATGTGCAATGGGAAACCTAACAAGTAGTGGGCTCAAATCCTGACTCACCTGCTTCATCCCTGTGTGCATATTGCCTGGGATTCAGTGATACACTAAATTCCCAAAAGGGTTTTTGCTAACGAGACTGACAATCCTCCAAAAACCAAACTTCTGTTTGAAGGACTAAGGGTACTTTAGATTTATGGCTGGCCATCTGACCCTCCCCCTAAGGAAAGCTTGCCTATTGACAAGCTCTGTCCAGATGTACAGACCTGAGCAACTTCTTTTTGTAACTTTGTATAGGCAAATCAAGACTCAGCAAACATTGGAAGGAAGTCTGCAGCATGAAAGGAGAGATGAAATTAAATGAAAAATATTCTAGTAGAAACAGATAATTCAGGGAAGAAAACTTAAAGATAAATATCAAATTAAAATCTTCAAAGAAACTTGAAGAGATACTGAATTTATAAAATAAGATTCTATGAATAATGAAGTATCATAAAAATATATATTTAAAAATTAAAAAGGAATGGCTAAAGATTTTTTTCCAGTTTCAAGATAAGCTCAGAGATTGAGATGAACAAAATTACAAATGAAATGTATCAGAAAAAAGCTATGAAGGATCAATAGAAAAAGTTTAACAAACAAAGAGGAAAAGGGAAGGCAAAATGGCAAACATTAGAGGGGAAGAACTCAATCCAAAAACCACCACTATTCTTGATAAAAGGACACATAGATGACCTAGTCTGAGTATTCTAAAATAAGCAAATTATTTCTCATAAAGCAACATATCAATTAAATAAACAACTAATCTCAAAACATCTTCATGAAATTTCAGAAAACTGAAATGGTTATTGACTTGGAATTCTCTATTCTGCCAAATTATATAAGTCAAGTGTTTGAGCTGAGTAAAATCATTTTTAGACCTGTAAAGTCTCAGAAATTTTAGTTGCTGTGCAAAGTTTCTTTGTTCCTATGCAGATGTATCCTGATAAGCTCTGCAGTGAGTCTAAAAAACAATGTGAATAGTGTGAATAGAACAGTCAGAAGAAGAGTTCAAAAATGGTAATTACCAGGAATTAAAGGGGGAAAAAAAAACCCTAAGCAGGAGTAAGGTACTTCCTAAAATCAGTAATATGCCAGGAAGTTTGAATAAATTGAGGCTGGTACATAGGCAAATATGGCTGATAAATAAATAAATAAGGCTGAAGGCAGGCAATCAGAAACTTCAGCATGAAACATGAAGGTCGTAACCGCAGTTTGCAGTTTGCATGTTAGACGTGCAGTAAAAATTTGCATAGTCATAACAAGGTAAACACTGCAGATTTTTAACATTTGGAATCAACACACAGATAAAAAATTGGGGATTTAATTATGTTTTCAGAATGTCATTATGTCTTTAGAAGAGATTACAAATATTATTGCATTTAACATTGTTAATAGAGAAGTAAAAAATGACAGAAATGGTTAAGGAGGAAGGAGGAAATGAAAGCCAAAGAAAAAGATAGGAATGCTAATGCCTCCCTTTAGGAAAATGGATTCAAGAGATATGGTCAATACCAACAGTAATTAAAAGCATAAGTAGATTCCTAATTTTAAAAGATAACCAATAAAAAAGCAAAGTGGAATCATATAACCATATCAAAGAATAGGAGAAAGAAAAATAAAAGAAATGGTGAGCTGAATCCTCCTACATCATAGCAGAGGGTGACCCAAAAGCCTTACTGATAAGTCAAGAAACAGTGGGATACGCATAATACTATTTACAGCAAAAATTTTTAACACACACTTGGAATGGACTCCACTCTCAGTCTGGTTAAGCCTATGGCACTGCTCTCAAAATAATTTTTACCTGCATAAAACAAAATATATAGAATTGCAAAGAAATTAGTTATATTGAAACACAAAAATACTAAGCAAATGGGTGATATAAAAATAGATATACCTCTTCATTAAATAACAAGATCTAATTTGGAAGTGGAGATGAGTATAAACAATACTTCAAGATAGATTTTTGCAACAACTTACTGTAATACAAAATATTTCTGGATTCTGTATCTGATAAAGTCACAGCACTGCTAATACTACTGCGGGTTGTTGGCTGTGCCCCATTTACATGTAATCCCCTCCCCCCAAGTCCAAGCATACAGATGTCCTGAATCCTATTCATTAACTCCACGTTAAAAATTCTTTTTTTAGAATTATGGAGGAGAAATCCAAATAAAATGAAAACATTTGCCCCTGGAAAACTCCATAGGGTTTGTGACTGTGGCAAGGGACAGAACTACTGATAGGTACTATTTGATTTTTATAATCATATGTATGTATTACTTTGATAAACAACATTTAAAGTACATTGCTCAAAATTTAAATTATGCATATATAAAGCAATATGTATATATATGTATATGTTATATGGTCATTGATATGGCATATATGATATAATATATGACATGATAGGTTGGGCATTAGATTTCTCAAACTTGGTTCAATTACCTAAAAATGAAAAATTTTTAGGTCTTTACATATCTTGAAATCATTAACATAGATAGCTCTCAATGCTCCATTAAAAGACAACAAATTATCAAAGGTCATTCAACATTTTGATAATATCAAAACTATTATATAAGATGACTTCACATGGCCACAGATCCTTTTCCAAAACAGTAGGAAATCCTTCATCTGTAATTGTATTTACTTAATTGTGGGCAGGAACGTTCATCTGCAGATGAAAGAAGACATCTGGCTTGGTCAAACCTGAAAAAGCTTTAAGTAAAATAGAATCTAAAGGACTTATGTTATTCCTTAATCAAGGCATCTACAGTGTTAAGGAGAATAACATAACATAAAAATACACTGATACCACTGTAGGGTTATTATAAACAGGCATATGGCAGATAATATGAGAATGACCTTAAACTACACAAATGTGTTTCTATTAATACTAGCAATTACTGAGATTATGCTTGTGAACATACTCAGTCGACTGAAAAGACAGACATTGAAAAATATTGAAGAGTTTTGGTCTCAGTAATGCAAAGCATTAATGAGGTATCTTTAGTCATATCCCTTAACCTTTCTGGTCTGTTTCCTCATGAAAAAAAAGGGGAGGGGGGAATTACTCTGTGATCACACAATTCTAAAAATTCAGAGTTCAGACTATGATTTAAATTTAAGTTGGTATTTCTTTATGAAATCATTTTTAATTGTTGTTCTATTACAGTGGCCCCTTACTAGCAGAAGAAACTAAATGAGCATTTGGTTCTTTGTAAGGAATATTTCTATTTTTTATTTTTTAAATATTTCATTTATTTATTTTTAGAGAGAGGGGAAGAGAAGCAGAAAGAAAGGGAGAGAAACATTAATGTGTGGTTTCACTCATGCACCCTACTGGAGACCTAACCTGCAATCCAGGCATGTGCCCTGACTGGTAATCAAACCAGCGACGCTTTGGTTCGCAGGCCAGCACTCAATCCACTGAGACACAACAGCCGGAGCCAGAGAGGAATGTTTCTTCAACAATGGTGAGGAGAGTTAAGTACAATTTGAGGAAACTTGCTCTGGGTGTAATATTCTGTATAATATATCTAAAATTCCTTAACTTTCATAGTGAACAAAAATTGAAAAGCAGTTTCCCATTTTATAAAAGTATTTGCATCATTGGAACCATTTGCACTATTAAACGTCATAAGAAATCATTAAAACTGAAAGGCATTATATTGGGTATGCTGTATGCATACTAGGTGATTTATGCTTGAGGACACATTTTACTTTACAAATGTTTTGAAAGGAGTACAGAGTCTTAAAAACATCTCTGAACTTGGCAAGAATCATACCTTAAATATAATCATGTAAGACCATAATTTAAAGAGTATTTCATTTAACAATCTACTCTACTCAATTTGTCCTAATTCTACACTAAAATGTGCAATAAGATCATGGGGAATATTAAAAATAAATATATTTCCTTCAATCACAAATAATTATTTCATTGAATTTCAAAGATCTATTATTTTTCACTTGAATGTATCATTAAGGCATATATACATAAAAAAAGTGCACAAGCTGTAGTGTCCAGCTTGATAACTAACAATTGAACATATCTGTGTAATGCTGCATCCAGATTAAGAACTAAAACATGAGCAGGGCCACATAAGACTCTCCTCTTATATCCCTTTCTAGTTCCTGACATCCCCAGGGTAACAAGTATTCCTGCTTTATAAGCAGTATAGATCAGCTTTGCCAATTTTTGTACTTCAGATAAGTGGGATCATACAGTATATTCTATTTTGTGTTTGGCTCATGTGCTCAACATTATGCTTATAAAATTATATATAGTTGTGTGCAGCTATAGATCATATGTTTTCATTACTCTATAGTTTTCCATTTTAAAAATAAACAAAAATTTATTTATGTGTTCTATATTTTTTTAGGCATCTGGGTAGTTTCTTGTTTTGCCTATTATGAGCAGTGATACTCTGAACATTTCAGTATATATCTTCCAGTGAACATATATATGTATATCTGTTGGATATACACTTAGAAGTGGAATTGGAGTTACAGTTACTCATTCATAACTTCAACTTTAGTAGACAGTGCTGATGAGTTTCTTAGCTGGTTATGCCAATTTCCATTCTAACCAGCAATGTATTAAAACTACATTTTCTCCATATCCTTACTGACACTAAATATTTTCTGTTTAAGAGTCATTTTATTTTCAATTCAGTAAATATTCATGGAGTACTTACTAAATGTTAACTACTTTAAATTGATTATTTTTCTAATTATCACAAGTGATAAAGACCAAGAAAGCAAACATGACTTTATTACCCAAAGTACATTTTCAAACTATTATTTCAGAACTATCCAACTCTCTGTCACCTGAACAACAAAAAGCAAAATGATTTTATTTGAAACAGAAGAAAGAAGATATTATTAGAAACTATGACATGACCTTCAAAAGTAGAGGGTTCAACATCTCCTATCTGACCTATTAGTCATTTAAGACTAAATAAAGCAACAATGTATTTCATTAAGAACAATATATGAACTATAAGGAACAATATGTGAATATATGAATAATATAAAAAAACCGATATACCTGTAACTTTTCCTTAAGGCAAAGGACTCAAATGGATGATCCAAGGACCTTACCTGACTCGAGAGATGTGTTTTGTTTAGTCTCCAGTGTGATTTTTGTCCCTCTTTTTTGAGAAACATTTAAAAATCAGGACATTTTTCATAAATATCTAGACTTCTGACTTTTCTTGGAGAAAAAAAAAAGACTAGTAAAAACAAATACAACACATAAGAAAAATTAACAGCCTGCTTTGATCAAGGCAGGTGTTATCCTGTTTTCCAGGGTCACCAGGATCCCCAGTTCATCCTGAACATGAAACCTGGGCCCAGGGCAAAACCGAGCACCTCTAGTCAAAATTTGGGGCACAGCTGAATTCTTACACTGGGCTAGTTCACAAGTTGCATTACCTTCTAAGCTCTGGGGACTAAATGCTTACAAAACAGACTCTTAATTTGTGACATCAATATTTTTAACAAGCTATCAAGGACTTAGGAAATTTTAGAAAAAAAAGTATGACAACTGAAAATGGCTACAGATTCACAAATATACTGTAACATAGGGAATGACCTGACCTACAAGCCAGGTAGGACATTGGAGCTCGGGGTCTTGGCATCTCTCCTTACATAGAGGTGACTCCTTCAATTTTAAGAATTATAAAATTCTAAATTGTTCCACAGTGGCATCAGAAGTACCAGCACGGACACAAAGTCTGGTTCATTAAGGAGGGGAAGGTTATGATTCAAGACAAACTGCCATCACAGATTAAAGTACATTATCACCCCAAGCACAGTAGTCCCTTCATGGACTGTTACATGTCCTTTTGACATTTTGACAACAAGACAAAAGTGAACCACAAGATCAGAATATTTAGAGGTAATCAATACTGTAAAAACACACAGAGTAGGAAAATAAGAGATTAGGCTCTTTAGTAAAATTAACGTATCACTACGGGATGTTTAGTTTACATTATATAGCATAATAACCCCTGGAATAGCTCAGTGGGATAAACTATTATCTCTTTGTTTTCCCGTTATTTTGTTTATGTTTCTTTCCTGAAAAATATAAAAAATAAAGTTTCTTAAAAGTAATTCCTGTACATGGAGGTCAGCAGAACATAACTCTACAGAAAAAGTGGGTGAAGGACACAATGTGCTGTTAACTTGAAGTAATGTGATATTAACTTAAGGAGCTGAGAAATTGCTGTTGGGGTGCTGTGAAACCATTAGAGGCAAGTTCAATGTCAACCAAGGTGAGAGGTTAGTATAAAGCTCACCAACAAAAGCCAAGAGTTGACCAGCAATTTTTAGCTATGAACATTATAAGGAAGTTGTGTGTGCTGCAGTTAAGTCATATAACATATCTCAAGAGCAATATATATAACAGTAATATGTACCTCTTTCTTTTAATTCCTTGTGCCACTCTTCAAATTTAATGCGGAGCTCATGATAAATCATTTTGGCATAAATATCAGACCTATTCCAAAACAGAGAAACCACTATAATTGTGCGGACCAAAGAAACTGCCTATCATTTCTGAGATGTAGGCTATGAAGATGTTCTTTCTAAAACATCCTCACGCCACTGAGGACCAGAGTTGAGCAGCTGGGACTCCATCCAAACTATGTAAGTGATCACATCCCCTCTCATTCTTATTATCTCCTTCCAGAAGTCGCATGCCAAATTCAAGAGTCTCACCTTTCCCCAAAAGAAGAGTATCATCCTTCTTGTGACACAAAATTTCTGAAGTTATGTCGAAAATGTAATCAATGGCTGCTGAAATACTTAGGTAGAGCTTTTGTTTAAAAAAACGTAGAACAGTAATAGACTCATCTTAAATACTGCATGCCATTTTTCTTTTTTTTTTTAATTAAAAAACTATCTCCATCCTCTCTTGATCCTCCCTGATCCTGATTCACTTTGTGTATGTACTTTTTCTTCCACATAATAATCTTTGATAACATGTCTGCTCAGCAGCAAACCATTCTTATTGGCTAATGCAAGGTAGGAAAATTTTGCTCTGTGACCCCCTGCACACAAATTCCTTGGAAACCAGAATCATTAAATGCATGCAACAGGTCAGTGCCAACAATAGCCTTAGGACATTAGAGTATGGCTTTTCCTGACAAAGCCATTCACTGAGGAGTTTAGAGAAGAATGTGAGGTCAAACTCCTGGGACACACCAGTAATTCCTCCAGCACAAAAAACAATCTGAAATCGCAGGCCTCATTGAAAATAGCATACGTTGACTCACCTTCCATTATGCAAATGTTCTTACATAAATCACTTGTGGAATATATTGTGGAATAGGACCAAATAAAGGAAAAAAACGGATTTCATTTTGGACGGATCCCCAGGACTGCAGCCTGATACGTATTTGGTTAAGAGTGTTTTACTTAGAAAAGAAGAATTAGGGCCCAAGGAGCTACACTCACTGCTGGTCTCCATTGGAGACTAATGGACTTATTGGAATAAAATATTCCTCAAAGATAGCCACTATTGTTTCTAAATCTAAAAGGAGTTATTCAGCCTTTATTATAATTTAGACATTCGGCATATAATAAATGAAGACTAACCATAAATACATGATGATAGTATTTGTGACACAATCAGATATACCCGTATGGGTAAAACAGGGTTTTGTTCTCCCCCAAATTCCATTCTGAATAATGCAGTGACATCATAGACTTCCTCAAGTTCTAAGGACAAAGAGAATCTCTGTGAAAGTAAGATGAGAGACATTTCCTGGTGATTATAAATATAGCTATTTTTTTTCTAAAAAAGAAAATAATGAATTACATTAAAATTAGATTGACTTTTAATCCTGGGTCAAAAATAAATTTTTAAAAGCCCTTATTTTTAATGCAAACACAATTCTCCATTGTAAAATTTCTTTTTACAGATTTATTATACAGGTCAGAATTTCCTGAAGGAGGAATTTCAGAGCAATTTAATAAGGGATAGAAAGACCTTGAAGATATAAACACAGACTCAATTAGGAAATATCAGTTGCAGACTTATTCCTCGTTACCTTTCTTCTTCTCACTTCCCTTTTCTCCCCCTAAATCATAATCACTCCCAATTTCAAAAATCATTTCCTTTCTCCCCTTTTTTTCTTCTCCTCAGGAATAGCTTGAGGCACAAAACACTTATTCAGTAGTCATTCAGCAAACAGCTACCCGTACCTACAAAATCTGTAGCAACGGAACTGCTTCCGGCATGGTCTACCATCATGCTTTCCATTCACTTCAGCGTCCCTCTTGGTCCCTTTATTTCCCTAACTCTCTTTGACCATGACCTCTGAGTAGCTATAAAAAGAAAACTCATCAGGTAACATTTATAAATTCTCTCTCTGTTGGTCTAATAGATGTGTTGAAGTTAGAATACATTTTCAGTACATATACTCTAACCTCTCCCTTTCCTTCCATCAGCATTAAACAAAAGTCTCTTTCATCTTAAATACATATATTTAAATATTAAAAAATAAACTTTCCTTAGACATTAAACATCCCTTAAATTTTACTTTCAAAGAAAGAAAGGGTTGGAAAATTTTTTTTTCTAAACATTCTCTAACTTGTTACTCTCTCCTCCACTCACACCATTTTGGTTTCCACACCATCATTCTTCCAAGGCTGTTGGACCAGCACACACTGCATCCAAGAGCACTTTTAGTTGCAAACTTTGCTTGATGTCTCAGTAGATTTTAAACACCATGGCTACTTCCTTCCTTACTCACTCTCTTCCCTGGGCTTTCAGGACACTCCACTTTATGGGCTCCCTTTCTCTCAGCCTTCTCTCTCAACTCTTTCTCCTCCTCAGCCTGAACCCTGAATGCATGAGTTCTCCAGACCTGCATTCCAGGTTCTCTTTTGATTCACTATAAAATCACATCCACTCCCATATGTTAAATTTCCACCCACAGGCCAATGCCTTCAAAATTTGTATCTCTTTCCTTGACTCTTATGGCATTCTCCAAAACCCACTCACTCAAATATCTATTCAACATCCCCATTGGAGGCGGTTCAGAAAATGCAAAATCAACATGCCCCAAAATGGATCCTTCCATTTATGCAACCCTGCTGGTACTCCTCATTTCCATAAAGATAGCGCAAAGCACCCTACTGCTCAGGGAAAAGCCAGAAAATCATTATTACTCCTTTCCCCAGCCCACCCTATCTGCCACCCAACTAATAAATAACTGTGACTTAATAGATTTCTAATCCAACACTTCTCTGCATCTCCACAACCACTGTCCCATTCAGCCCACCAGCAATTTTCCTTTGGACTGATGAAAGACCTATAGAAACTTTGTTTCATAATGCAAATCTGGCCCTGTCATTCCCTAGGTAAAATAAGTGGCTTGGCTTCCCTCTCACAAAATCTTGCACCTGTGTACAGAATCTTTCATAATCCAGCTGCATGTGGTCGTCCAGCTTGTCATTCAGTCAGCACCTTGCTCTCTGGACTGCAGCATGTTGCTCTCTCTGGGGTCATTGCCCAAGAGGGGTTAACTCATCTCTGCTCCCACCTTCACAGAAGCTGCTCCTTGTATGAAATTCTATTCTTTCCTTGCACCCTTTACTTTAACCACATCCTGCATCAGGTCTAATCATATAAAGCTTCACAGGGATGCCTTCCTTGAAGTTCAACAAACTAGTATTATGGTTATATGCCTACATTAAATATCATATGAAGTTATATATTACAAATGGATTTAACGTGAGATTGCACATTATAAACAAATATCAAAATTTTCAAATTAAGGCCAAATACAATAAGTTGGTTACCTAGTTTTGTTCTTTGTCCTAATAATGCCATCAGGAAACTGTTGTGACGCTTCTAAATATCTATTTTTATATTCATTTATAAGTAACTGAGGGTTAGAGGTTGAGGAATTTCCTAAGCTTCTCCTCCATACTTCTGCTGTCACTCCTGATGCCGCGATGCAGAAATGAAATGCCACAGCCTTGGCAAAGCATTTGCATTCTTGAGTGCCCTCAGTGCCCATCCCCAATGAGACAACAAATCACCACTGCCTCTTGTATGCCTGCAACCCCACCTCCAACACCACCAGACTCTAACTTGGGAAGCTGGAGCCCCAAGCCAAACACATAGAGAAGTGTGTGCATTACAAGTAACACTGTCTCATTTCATCTAATTTTTATATCAGTTGCTCCCTGGAGCCCTGAGATTAGCCTGTAGTCCCCATGGCAGCCTACCATTTTCCTTAGAGCAGTAGTCCCGAACTTTTTTGGCACCAGGGACTGGTTTATTGGAAGAATAGGGTTGGGAAGGAGCAGAAGGAGGCTGAGCTCAGGTGAGCTCCAGGCCTGGTTCCTGATAGGCCACAGACCCGGTCCTAACCCCAGGGGTTGGGGGCCCCTGCCTTAGAGAAATAAGACCCATTCTGGCAGATACAATTTCCTGGAATTCATTGAAAAATCTTTATTAACAATAATTTTTACCCTTTGAATTATTATTTTTTCTTTCTGTAATCATCCAGCCAGGTCAGTCATCTGTAGGGTTTTTTGGTTTGGTTTGGTATTGTCCCTCCACTTGATGAACTTCCTTTCTCTTTTTAGCAGTGTTTGCTGCTGTTGTTGTTCAGGGATTCCTCCCCCAACCCACCCATTGTTATCATCATATAGAGGTATATTTTTAAATTAATTCTCAAGTGGATGGATTTTTAAAATGTGGTTACTAAGTTTATTCTGTTCATCATTTAACAAGTATTTCCTAAACAAAAAATCTGTGCCAACCACTGTGCTAAATATTAACAGTACATGGTGAAGAAACATGCTCGACCTTTACTCTTCTCTCACGAAGCTACAGACTGGTAGGGGAGATAGGCAATAAACAAGTGAGCACATTTTTCTGCATGCATCTGTCCAATTTTCCCAACACCATTTATTGAGTAAACTATCTTTAGCCCATAGTATGTGCTTGTTTCCTCTGTCAAATATTAATTAACTATAAAGGTGTGGGTTTATTTCTGTTTCCTCTATTCTGTTCTATTATCCACGTGTCTGTTTTTATACCAGTACCATGTTGTTTTGATTACTGTGGTAACATGATTTCTCCATCTTTGTTCTTTTTAATGTGGATCATTATTGTTATACAGGGCCTTCTGTGGTTCCACTAAATTTTTGAAATATTTCTACTAGTTCCATGAAATATGTCATTAGAATCTTGATAAGAATTGTGTTGAACCTATAGATTGCTTTGGGTAGTATGGACATTTTAATGATGCCAATTCTTTCTATCCATGAACATGGTATTAGTTTCCACTTATTTGTATCTTTTGTGGTTTCTTTCTTCAGTGTCTTATAATTTTCCAAGTACAGGTCTTTTACATCCTTGGTTAGGTTTATTTCTAGGTATTTTATTCTTTTTGAAGCAGTTGTGAATGGAATTCTTTTATTAATTTCACTTTCTATTAGTTCATTATTGGTATATTAAAATGCAACTGATTTCTGGATATTAATTTTGTATCTTGCTACTTTGCTGAATTCATTTATCAGTTTAATAGTTTCTTGGTGGAATCTTCGGGGTTTTCTATGTACAGTATCATGTCACCTGCAAATAAATACAGTTTTCCTTCTTCCTTTCCAATTTTGATGTCACTTATTTCTCCTTCTTTTTTGATTGTTGTGGCTAGGAGTTCCAGTACTATGTTGAATAAGAGAGGTGAAAGCGGACATCCCTGTCTTATTCCTAATCTTAAGGGGAGCACTTGTAGTTTTCACCCATTGAGTATGGTGCTGACAGTAGGTTTGTCATATATGGCCTTTATTCTGTTTAGATATGTTCCCTCTTTCCCCTTTGCTGAGGGTTTTTTTTAATCATAAATGGGTGCTGCATCTTACATCAAATGTTTTTTCTGCATCTATTGATATGACCATGTAGTTTTTGTCTTACATTTTGTTTAAGCGGTGACTTGTATTTATTGATTTATGAATGTTGAACCAACCTTGCATTCCCAGAATAAATCCCACTTTATCATGGTGGATGATCTTTCTGATGCATGATGTATTTGTTTTGCTAATATTTTGTTGAGGATTTTAGTATCTATGTTCATTGGGAATATTGGCCACCTTCTTACACCACACAAAAGAATACATTCAAAATGGATTTTAAAGACTTAAATATTAGACCTGAAAACATAAAAATCATCGAAGAAAACATAGGCAACCAAATCTCAGACACACCTTTTATCAATATTTTATCAGATATGTCTCCCCAGGCAAGGGAAACAAAATAAAAAATAAACAAATGGGACTATATAAAATTAAACAGATTTTGCACAGCAAAAGAAAGCATCAATGATATAAAAAAGACAACCAACAGAATGGGAGAATATATTTGCTGATACATCTGATAAGGGATTAATATCCAAAATTTATAAAGAACTTATAAAACTTAAAACACCAAAATCCCCAAACAACCCAATAAAAAATGGGAAAAGGACCTGAATAGACACTTCTCCAAAGAGGAAATACAGATGGCCCATAGATATATGAAAAGATGCTCAATATCACCAATCATCAGAGAAATATAAACTAAAACCATGAGATATTATCTCATGCCTGTCAAAATGGCTATCATCAATAAATCAACAAACAAGAGGTACTGGCGAGGATGTGGAGAAAAGGTAACATTTTTGCACCATTGGAGGGAATGCAGACCAGTGCAGCCACTGTGGAAAGCAGTGTGGAGACACCGCAAAAAATTAAAAATGGATCTGCCTTTTGACCTAGTGATCCCACATCTGGGAATATATCCAAGTGAACCCAAACCAGTAATTCAAAATAACATAAGCACTGCTATATTCATTGTAATGTTATCTACAATTGTCAAGATATGGAAGCAGCCCAAGTATCCATCAGTAGATAAGTGGATAAAACAATTATAAAATATTTACACAATGGAATACTACTCAATCATAGAAAAGAAGAAAATTTTACCATTTGCATGTACCTGGAGAACATTATGCTAAGTGAAATAAGCCAGTCAGAGAGTGACAAATACCATATGATTTCACTCATATGTGGCATCCAATGAACAAACTGAACTAACAAGCAAAATACAGACAGACTCATAGATAGAGCATAGATTAACAGCTAAGGGGGGATGGGGTTTTCAGGTGGTGGGATTGAGCAAAAAGGAGAAAGGACTCATGGACATGGAGAACAGTGTGGTGATTGTAGGGGGTGGTGTATAAGGGGACTAAATGCTAATGGGAAATAAATAAATAAATAAAATAAAATAAAAGTAAACACAATGACACAAAATTCTATTATTGCTAGCATTCAAAGGAAACAACATGGTGAAAAGCTAGAGGAAAAAGGGGCAGGATACTACTTAGACTCTCTAAACTTGATATTTTAGTGAAGGTCTGAAGGCTGAAACAGTGCCAGACATGGTGGGTGGATGTGGAGGAGGGGCAGCAGAAACAGTATGTGCAAAGGCCCCGATTTGGGGACTGCTTCCACCATCTTCCCCAAACTGAATGGTAGTGTGATTTAGCTTCATAAACAAAAGGTTAGAGGCTCAAGTTGAAATCACAATAGTAAGCAGAAGCCACATACTGCAAGGCCTTACTGACCAAGACAAAGAATTTGGATTTAATTCCAGTTGCAATGAGAACATACTGGAGGTTTTTAAACAGGAAAAAGCATGATATAATTCTGATATAATCTGGTTTATGTTTGAAAGGGGTCCCTTGGGTTTTGTGGAGATCAGATTTGTGGAACGGGGTGAGAGGGTAAGCAGTTGGGGACATATTGCTGAGTCCAGAAGAAAACTTGTGGAATAGGAAAACATCAAGGAAGAAAGAACAGAATGGAGAGCTACAAGATACAATTTTCAAATAGAAACATCAGGACTTGTTGATGGATTTAAACACAATTATGCACATTTACAAGAACATCTGACTACTATTAATCTATATAAACATTCAATCAAGACTTAACTTTAAATTGTGATTATAATGGATATAATCAGTTGGATGGATGATACTAATTTAAAGCAAAGAATAATTTAGAGAAAATATTGAAAATACATCCATAATGAAGGTTTCTTTGAAGGAATGTTAAACACCTTTTCAGTTGAATAAGCCCTTTATAATCATTAGCAACATATTAAGAGCTTAAGTCTGTTAAAAACAAGTTTAGTACAATAGGAATATCATTTTTGTCATGACTAATGTACCTTTTACTAATCTTTGTAAAGATTCTGTGGACTGTGTTAGCTATACATTTCATTGGCCCAGCATGCTCTTTATTCCTCATTTCATAAAACATCCTCATTTCTTTCAGGGTATTCCTCTCCTATACTTGCAGTTTGGGTATGCGCATGGTCCCTGCCTGGCTCTGTACCTAACCATGGTGACCACAGAATAATTGCACTGGGATGGGTGCATAGTCAGGACTGCTCTGCATTTTTTGAATTGCACAGAGAGGGTGCCTATACCTTCCTGAGGGACACCCAGAACTGCCAGTGCAGAGGAAGCCTGAGTTCAGAGCAGCATCAACTAGAAGATAATAGAAAAGAAGTAGGCTCAAAAAGAGCTTCTAAAATCAAACTAGTTTCAGTTAGTCTGAAATGAGTTTGTTTCCCTACAACTGAAAAAGTCCTATAGAAGAGTAGATAAATTTAATTAAAAAACCCAAAAAGATATTAGGTGAAGTGTCAAAGGTTAAAAGGTTGAAAAGCCAACATTAGTTTTGGGTTTTTGTTCATTTGTTTTAGAGCAGAATTCTAAAATGCCCATGGTAAAAACTGTAACAAAATTGATTTTGCATTTGTGTGGGTGCGTTCCCAATTGCATACGTATAGCATATATCTGAAAGAACATTCAAGAAACAGTTAACGGTGCTTGCCTCTGGGAGAGGGAAGAAAACAAAAGGGATAGGCATGAAAGAGAGAACTATGGGATATGTGCAAAATGTAACCAAGGAGCAGGGAAGGCAGATCTGAAATAGCATATTTGAAAGCAGTTGTATAAAAAACATATATAGATATGTCAGAATTGCCTTCAACAATTCATCAGTCAAGATTCAATTCCAATGATATGGCCTCTGAAAACTTTAATTAACCTCCTCATACTTACAACTATTCTGGGTACATCTGCAGTATTTTTTAAATGTTTTAAATATAGCATTTATAACACTGTATTACATGGTTTTATTTGTATGGCATCTTTGACATTAGAGCGGGAGTTTCTAGAGGGCAAGAGATACATATCTAATGCATTTTTCAAAACCTAGAATCATTTAAGTAAAAGTTCAATTATTATTCATTAAATTTTATTTTTCTAAACCATTTGATGTCACTTCACAAAATAAGAGTAGTCCATTTTATATTAAAATGCATTACCAAACTAACGTTTTACATTTGCAGCATTAACTTTACATATATTTATAATATCACCATAAGAAGATAGAAAAGATGAAAAGGTACAACAGAAGTACATATCAGGTGGATGCCTTTAGATCTGCAGCTGCTATTATTTATACTTGAAGAATTATGAACTCTGTGAGTAACGGCGTACAGTATAAATTCATGTGATTGCCATGTGCAAGATATGTGAGAAAAAGAGAGGGAGAGAAGTGATACACATCTGTGTTATTATAACAGAGTCTATGTTTAAAACGAGTATTTTTCAGACTTCACAGGATCATTGGGTACAAATGCACTACTACCACATTTTGTCTGTGCTGAACTAGATTCTAAAGCATTTTTTCTTTATTTTTTTTCCCCTTTCATGTCAGAGGCTGATTCAGCCTCACTCAAGTCCTAAAGAACTCAGGGAACATGACCACATCTTTGTTAATAATTTAAGGAGGACTGTTTGCTTTACCACCCTGTCAAGTTCCCATCCCTGGTTCTTTTCAACACCCAATGCGAAGCAAAAAAGTTAGAATGAAGTTCAATTCAGTTACGTTCAAGAAACATGTATTGATCACACATGAACCAGAGCATTCTGCTGTGGGCCAGGATACAGAGATGATAAATAGAGACAACACCCATTCTCAAGTAGCTTTCAATTAAGAAAAAATAGAAGTTCTGAATAAAATTTATAAATCTTACCACACATACCCAGTGCGCAATCCACTAAGGAAATCCATCAGCCACAGAGCAAAGTGTTCCAACAGGGTGACTGATTTTTTTTTAAGGTTTAATACATTTTACAAAAACAAAGTCTGTCTTACAGATACTTTAGGTAAATAATTATATGTAGGATTAAAAAAAATTTGTCTTCCATGCCCTGTTCTGAAAGCTTGTACCAGAATAATAAATGCCCATCCATGTTCCTGTGGAGTGGAAAGCAAGGAAAAGATAAAGAGGGGTCTTAAAATTAAGTTACTGAGGACAAACTGCACAGGAGTACCTACGTCTTGAGCTGGAATATTAAGAACCAGTCCTGGAAAGCCACAGTTATATAGAAATTACTGTCTTAATTTCAGTATAAATTGTGAGATGATTACCACAATAAGTTTAGCAAACTTCCATCACTAAACATAGTTGCATTTTTTTCCTCAAGATGAGAACTTTTCACATTTACATTCTTAGCAACTGTCGATTATATAATACTCAGTTATAAGAAAATATATAAGAAGTTACCTAAGAAATTATTCTTAAAGAGAGAATCTTCAAATGCCCTCACACTGAAACCTATTTTCCTTCTAGTTTTAAAATCAACTAAAACCAACGAAGACAATAGAATAAATCACAACCAAATGATGATAGAAAAAATACAGAATTCATAAACTAAATTTTGAATCCTGACATTCTTAAAGACACTTTAAAGAGAGAGGACGGGAGGAAGGAAAGCCATGTATTATGGCGTGAAGCTAGTACGGCATTGCCCTGGAACACACACGAATGCCCAGACAGGACGGCCTACGGTATACTAAGTCCACTACACATCAGGAGATCAGGAACCCTGGTAGGTGAAAAATAAAATCAGCCTAGCATTGCGATTCTGAAAGGCAAGGGGGAATGCTCTCTGATTCTGTAGATTTTCATATTTCTCTAATATCTCCAATACCGCAATTAAAACATAGAAAACAGTGGTTGGCATACTAGCTTCCTGTTCTGCTTTAATAAGAAGGAAACTCAAATGTAGAAAGTTACTGATGAGATTCTGGGTCTTGCTACTGTGAGCAAGTAGATCACTCAGGACGTGTCACTCCCTGGAGAAAGAGTCACTTGCATGGCTTTAAAAAGTCGCAAAGGAGAAGTCCAGTGTCATTTTCTTTCATCCAGGGTAACCAGTTTATGAACTATGCTACAGGCCCTGGCACCTCACCCAGATACCACAATCATTTGGAACATCTTCTGCATTTAAGAAAGATAAACAAGAGATGAGTGTGGTGTGAAATGGGGAGGGGGGCCTGGAAGGGTGAGGGACTGCCTTCCCCTTTTAAAAGCAGCATCAATTAAGCCCAGGGGAGAGGGGTACAGTTTACTAGTTAATTAGTCCAGGGATGAAGTTCTTTCATGTGTAATTCAGAACAGGAACACCTGGTGTTCGGCTCTTCAAAGCACCAGGGGGAGTAGGGAAGCCAAACAATGCGAGAGAGGTCACAACAGAAGCAACAGCAAGAGAACAAAAACTGTTTCTCTCTGACCTTCACCCTGCTGTAAATAAAATGAGATTCCTGAGGGTCCCTTCCCCCATAGGTCTGGGGAGAACAAACAGCTCCGGGCCCACTTGGGGAGTTCTAAAAAGACACGGTGTTAACTAATTGTTTTATAACCCAATTAAAAAGAAAACAGAGAGCCAGAGAAATGCAAATAGCGATGTAATGATTATAATCACATTCTGACATATAGCACACACCAAAAATATTGACATGCTCTCTCTGCTGTGTGACCAGGGCTGCCCAGGTAACATTCAACAAAATTAGGAAAGGGGCTTCCATTTAGGACAAATTACCTTGTTTTATTGAATCAAAAATTGAGCAGTTTGCTAATGGAACACCTCTCCTTGTGAATTCTAAAATGGTGAGGTCATTTCTTCAAAAACTGTTGCTTCTAAACATTCCGGTTGTAGACAGGTTGATAAATGCAGGTGAAGAAACATTAACGTTTAAATTGAGCCAAATAATATATGATTTCAGCTGTGGTATCCATTTAAAGAAAAAATAATAAATTTTTAGGGTTTTATTAGTGGGGTCATTCAGAAAGAGTGAGGGAAAGAAACCTGGGATGGATGGAATCTAGTACCTTTTAAAAACTGCTGCCATGAGGAATTCTATAACAGAGAACACAGTGTCTAAAGACACCATGAAAAGTGTGCCATAAAGGTTTTAACCTAATTTGAAAGATTGCAGTTTTTGAAGAAAATGGATTAACAATTTCTAGCATTGATTATGCTTGTTACTTATCTAGGGAAACCTTCAATAAAAACAGGCAGAACCCCTCTTTCGTGCGTGTGGATGGGAGGTGGTAAATGTGTATTTATTTATACTACACATACACAAACATAACACATATATACAGAACACACCCAGGCTTCCGATCCATTAAACCAAAGGCATTTGAAGGACAGGGCTATGAAAAAAAAAAGTGAAGAAATTGTGAAAAGGTTTTTAGCACATCTCTATAGCTATAGAGCTATATTAAGTATAAACAATGAGCCAGAGACAGGAGCGTTGAATAAAAACAGAATCATCTGGTGGCACAAAGAAAAGAACGTCACTCAAAGGAACAGTAAAAATAAGTGTAGACAATTGAATTGAGACTTAAATGTGCATGAATATGCATTCTTAAACTACTGAGCACAAGGAGAATGATATTCTACTCACCATTCAAAATTATTAGTTTCAGAGTCTAGCCATTTAAATAATAATCCATAAAAATAAAAGCATCTTTTCTCTGTGTTTTTTTTTTTAATTCATTCACTCATTTGAAAGAATCAAAATCTGTCCTGGACAAAAAGAATGAATGTTAGCTCAAACTGGAAAGAAGAGGAAGCAGCCGCCCCGGAAGTCAGACTAAGAGGACAGACAAGAAGAGTTAAATGGTAAAACCAGAAAGCACTGTTTCTTCCAAGGCCATGAAAGCAGTTGTAAAATGTCATAAGACCCCTTCATTATTACCAATGTCATCCTGACACACTTTAATATTTTCATTTCTTATCAGAAATAGCCAATTGCTGTCAAACTGTCCTGGTCTAGATTATGAAAGCACCCAGTGCTTAGTGAATGCCAGCTTCTAATCCCACCTCAGAAACAGCAACCAGCCAGAAACTGAGCTCTCCTTCCCTTAGACCCTCCTCAGAGTCTTCGGTAGGAACCCAACCTCAAAACTCGTTCCCTTTTAGCTCTTGTGAAGAGAATCTCTTGGTTCTTTGGAATTCCCTCCCTCACCTCACATCTGACTCTGTCCAACTGCAGGCTTGTCCTTGGTGGTCTCTGACTGATCAGGTTTTACACTTTTAGTAAGCAACTGTCGGGTCTTTACTATGTGGAATGCGCTGGTGTTCCAGGGATGATAACTCAAAGTATGCAGCATTGCTTGCTTTCCCGAGGTTTCCTTATCTTGGAGAGATAAGACAGGTGTATAAATAATGCAAATGAACGCCAGACACAATAATTAAAATGAGACAGGTATAAACAAAGTATGCTAAGTGTTCGGAGGACAGAAGGATGGTCATCAGGATGGATCTGTGGATGCTTGGAAAGAAAGTAGCATATGACCTGGACCTTAAAACAGATTTCCTGAGGCCTGGGGGCAGGCAGTCCAAGGGGACGCAAAGCAGGAGCCCAGATGTAAAGACTGGGAAGAACATTCTCCTACTTCCTAATAAGGTAGGACAATGGCAACCTACCTTAGTTGGACTACAAAGCATACACTGGGAAGGCAGCCTGAAACCTGAGGTTAAAGTCAATATATTTTGTTTGGTAGATGATATGAAATCACTACAGGTTTCTGAACAAAGAAATGGCTCCATGAGAGGTATACTTTGGGATCATTTACCCTTTAATATTATGAGAAACTGGAAAGTATTAAAGAAAAATTTTCATTCTTGACATTTGTTAAAGCAGTGAGGTGGACTTTATTTAGGGGACTATCTCGATAGAAATAGGGACTACAGGGCTCCAATGGGGTATTGTAGTAGCAGAAAGAGATTGGGCTGAACTCAGAAATACCAAAAGGAAAAGTGGGAATTTATAGCAAAGGAGCAGAATGGCAAGGGTGGGGAGTGGTCAGTGGATGGAAAATTACTAAAAGGAAACATCAGGGGTGAGGAGAGATTTGTGGCTAAAGAAACCTAAAGGACTCTTGCTGAAGGCAGGCCCTGGTGAGCAGACATCATCGGGGAGAGGTGAAAGATTAAGAACCTAGTCAGATATTGAGGAAGGGCACTCTGGCTAAACTGACTCAGTAAGATTCTTGCTCCAATTGGGCAATGTCAAGGTGAAATAGGAAGCACAACAGTCAAGGCCTGCCTAGAAGAGAGTTCAGAGTAGCCTGAGTAAAAATCCTGTCCCGGAGAGACTGTCAGAAGATGGAAGGCTTTCTAAAGCAATCCCAATAGGCGTTATCCAGAGTCTAAAGTGGATGGCGAAAACGGGAATGGAAAGGCAAGAAGCATCTAAGAGACCCTGAAGGCCGAGTGTCAGACAATGGTGACAGATAGGTCACGAGAAGAAGAGAGAGGAGTCCGGGAGGACTGCATGTGGAGAGCTTGAGTAACCCTAAGTGACCATGCGACCTATAGAGCCCTGAAAAGAAGTAGGAAAATCTGGAGGGGAGATCACACAGTGGAGCAGAGCCCTGCGTTCACATTCCCACACCATCCATTCCACAGCAGTCCCCTTCCCATATGGACTCTTTTATTTTAATAGCCATCCTGGGGAGAAAATGAGCTACCCTTTCAACTAAAGGAAGTGAATATCTTATGGTGACGCGTGAGTTTAAGTATCACTCTCCGTCAGGACTAGGTATGACAACTTGGCAATTATGAACTTTTCTAACCCTCGAAGTCTCTTTGTTATGGTCTCTGTGCAAAAGAGACTATGACAGTGCCTGTCTCAAAGAGGTGTTGTGTTGACTGAATTCAGTGAGTGAGGGATGTGAAGTGTTTGGCTGGAACTGCTGGGGCTTAAATGGGATTCAGACTTTGGGGAGTGGCGGTGGGAGTGGGGGCAGTTTTGCTGACCAGAGGCTTTTTCTGTTCTCCTACAAGCACACCCAAAAAGCATGACTTCCTGTATCTATTTAAAAAGCAATAAAAGCACCAAACTCCTGTTCTGGAAAGGACCTTTGTCTTCTCTTCTAAAGTTGTTTCTGTTTGTGTGGGGTTGTTTTTAAATGTGGATATCATCTGATGTATTCAGACTGGATTGGGAGCCTTTAATTTGTTACTCTACCTCAAAAAAAATGGAATTTTAATAAGTCTATTATGCTTATTAGATCTGTTCTCACTCAAAGTCTTGTGTTGTACTTCAAATATATCATTCACTCCTGAACAAGTCTAATAAAGGTCTCGAAATGTAAGGTGCATGGGTCTTAGAACAGACAAGAACAAAGTTACTATTTCCATTTCAAAGTGATCTTCCAGTTTCCAAAAATGTAGGTTTTTAAAAAATCAGTTTGTAGTGCATAGAAAAAAAGGTAATTTGTTAAATAAACACCAAAAAAAAGTGGAGTCATTATTGACAATTTAGGGTAGCATATGCAGTCTAGTAAATAAATGCAACATTTGAATCTCAGGCTCCTTCCATCCTGAGATTTGCTGTACTCTGTGGTGAGGAGGTGCAGTAACAGTGGAGGGGGCTGGAGGATTCAGATATCAACCTCCTTTTACTGAGTTGCGAAACTCTTTTCTAGAATATTCTAAGTTTGTAATTTACAGTCATCTTACATAACAATGAGAGAATACATGAGAGCTTATTTGTGGGGATCAGTGAAAACAAAATGCGTTAAGTCCAAAGTTGTTCTCGTCCAGGATAATGACGCTGTTTGTGCCTTTCAACTAGAGAAGATCAAATCCGCCACCAATGGCTGGGATGTAGCGTCTCTCGGATTAGAGTGCCCTGCTGTTGGGCAGTTTGAAATGGAAAGTAAAGAACCTGGTAGCTAACAGAGAACCTGCAAGGAAGGTATGCGTGGTGCAATGCACTTACGTGGTGAGAACTCAGCAGCATACTAGCCTTAACACGCAGAAGGAATTGTGCTATTTTGGAGGCCACTGGTGGGTAGACTCTGCTTTACATCTCATCTTAAATATAAACTTTTAGCAAAATCTTGCCACTTTAAAAAAAATGTCAGAGTAAGATTCAGTGCACCAACTGAGAGAACAGAGGCATACCCACTTGTAGCAGAAATACCAAAGCAAAAAAAAAAAAAAAAGGAAATGTGCTTGCTTTTGACAATTGAATTTTTCTCATGTTCATCTGCTAACACTTTCTTACATTGTAGTTTGCATTTATTTTGCAAAGACTATATTGATCCTACACACAGAGATGACACCACTCCCCTCCAGGCTGGCCTGTCAATCAACATACCATGTCTTCCCATACAACATGTTCCATATTTTCTTTGCTAACATAGCCAGTGGTGTTTTGGTTTAGTGGTACATTAAGTTAATCCTACATTTTCATGAACACTTACACATCAAATCTAAAGATTTAGGGAGATAGCGGGCATTTTTTTACAGAAGCATTTGTGGGTTTGCAGGGTGGGAGTGGGAAAATATGTTGGTAGGTCAGGTAAGAAAACACGCATTTTCATTTTAAACACATTTAGTCTTAAAAATACAGGCCTAAAATTCTACTCTAACAAAATGACCTCATGTTCTTAGTACATGCAGGTGAAAGAGCAGATCCTAATAGGTGTACTTAAAAGACATAAAAATTTGCCCCATCAATTTCAACCCTGTCCATCTATAGGATAATCCTGGAGACATTCTCCCCATTTTAAAAATTGCCGGAGGATGTTCCAGAGATCGCAACTCTGTGTGTCCCAGGCAACATAATAGATTATACCTCGACTCCTTAAAGAGCACCCTGATAATACGCAAGGCTAGAATGTCAGAAGCTATTAGAAACTCTCAGATGCACAATATATCTCCATCCCTGAGTTTTCCCCTTACACTGCGAAACACCAGACAACAGGCATGCAAACTGCTCAGCTGCAACTGTTCCAAGTCGAATAATTACAACTTGTCAGAAAGAATTAATTTTCCCATTTCTCATAAAGATGTGTAAAAATTACCATGTTATTATACACTGACACTCTCTGGAGGCAGACACAAAATTTAATTTTGAATTCTTTCCGCATATTAAATTAAATCCATAAATAAGAGTTTAGGCATTCACTCGGAAGCATATGTTCATTGGGAGCGAAAGCCAACACGAGCCCGGCTGTAATGGCTGTTGTAATGTTTTAATAGCTCGCTTCTTCTAAGCACCAATAAATTTACATGATCATAACAGTCGTGGGCATACAAGAAGCCCATTACTGTCTGGGCACAGGCAGCAGCGTTAACAGGATGGAAAAATGGAAAAAGGAAAAAAACTCTTAAATAAAATTAGGCAACCGCACTTGTCAGCTGCTCCATGATTGAATTTTTAATATTGTGGTCAATTGGTCAAAACAAATAATGGGATAAAATATTTTAATGTATTTAGAACCTGTTTCTGTGGTTAGCCCACAAGACAGTGTTATGTTTGTTGGTTTTTCAAAAAACAGACCTATCTTGCTGTTTTGAACAATTTGATTTTTAAAGATACACACTGTAGTATTTCATCTGTTAGAGCACATTTGCTCTCTATGTGCCCATATTTGAAATCAGAGCATTTCAAACTGGGCTCAAAGGGTGGTTCTTTCTATCCAATGGAATCTCGCCTTAGGGAAACTGCTTGGGGTGCTCAGAAGTGATCTCTAAGGCAAGCCTAGAGGGACACACTAGTGCATTACCTGCCTGCCCTCTGCCTGGATCAGAGAATGCTTTCTTTTGGAGATTTTAATGAATACATGTTCCATAACTAGAATTCAGATGGAAAAGAAAACATTGCTGCCTTTAGACAATTGTAGGTGTGATGTAGATTCCATTTGTTAGGGTTTGTTTTCTGAATAAACAGCTCACTTCCTAAGTTCTATGAGCAAATTCACCCTGGTTATTAAAAATATACAGGAAAACCTATACCATATATCATAATTATTTAAGGGTTTATCAAGGATAAAGAGTCCAAAGCAGTGATGGTCTCATAGTATAGGTCAACGCTCGCCAGTTGGCATTTCTGACACTACTTGTATAGATGCTGTCACTGACGGAAGCTATGAGGGTGAGGCGAGGGCACGTGTTAGTGGAGAATTAGGGAAGGAATAATGTTCTGGACTAAAAAAGTTTTGCGAGGAAGAAAATATGAATGGACCAAGGCTTCCTTCATAAAGTCATAATGAGTGATGCATGCCTAGAGAAGTGATATGAATTAAGGCTGTAAAGGACAAAAACAATCATTTTTGGAACATATGGATTTGATTTTACTTGCCCTATAGTTACAAAACTATAAGCTGCATAGGTAATGATTATCCCTATGATCAGTTTTATGGAGAAACTAATGTCATCTAAATATATTTTGGTTTTATGGCTTAGTTCTGAATTATGAGGTGTTTTATACATATTCAGATTAACAAAAAAGTCAAAGGATTGAGAGCTCTCTGCGACAAAAGACTAAACCTAGTAACGTACACTGCAAAGATAGTTACCAAACGCTTACCTTAACAAGATCTTAGAATCTTTTCTACAACTCTCGAATTCATTGTTGTTGTTTAATAGAAAGTCAGAATAACTTCTCTAGTGTTCCAAAGCACTCAGAGATGCAACCCGAATTTATTTAAAAAAACAAAACAAGCACTGACGTTGCTTAATACCAGATGAAGTCAGCTTCAGGTTTTCAATTAAATGTATAAAAATGATCTAAATGCCCTAATATTCCAAGTAGCACATAACCGTATTTCTATCAAACCTACATATTAAAACATCACTAATTCTCAAAAGCTTCAGAGGAAAGGACAAAACATGTGCATTAGGTATTTCTAGATCAGAAATAGAAGAAAGAATATAGAACCATTAGAACATTAAGGCAAAAAAGACACGCCTTCCCCAAACTTTATGACTCTGAAGCCTTTCTGCAAACATTTCTCTTTTCTGCTAAAAACAAGATATATATGAAGTATTTTTAAACCTCCTTTTAAGTATTTCTTCTCTGCCATGATTTAATCCAGATCGCTATTAAAATAGTTTACCAGGTGAAATATATTTATATCCAAAGTGTTGCAAAGTATTATTAAACAAAGTAAAATCTGTCAGCAAGAAGTTTTAAGGAACAAATGGTTGTGGACTATACATAGGAATAGAGGACGGTGAACACATTGAAGGAAGTTAGAAGGTTTCACAGCTAAATATGCACATAGGCTGACAAACAGAACGCAACTATATTAATAGTATTACCTGTGGTACAGAGAAAGATTTTGACTAGAAATGATACTACATTAAATGATCGCTTTTTCTCAAGAGGGCCTATTACAATGTACATGGTTGGAAAATCCTCCAGGAGCCAAATGACCATTCTGCCCATTTCAGAAAAGACACTGGTTGTCCCAAAGGACAAGTACCTTCTTTGACACTAGTTAATCCCAATAAACAAATGAAATGCATTTTATAAAATCTATTTGAAGAACTATTTCTCAAATACTATAAACTGCTCTGTTTGATTGTTTATTGTTCATACTACTACATCAATGTGCCAGGTGCCCAAAATTCTCGTAAAAAAATGTAAACAGGTGGTAATAACAATGTGGGTTATTAAGATCAGAAATCTGATAAAAGGCAAGTTGATATAGTTATCGGGAGGTTGGGAAATGTAATTAGCCAAACTGTTGAATTAATCAGTGGTTGAATCATGTTTGTATTTAGGTATGGTAAACTTTGTGAGTGGAAAGAAGTTCTTAAATTATAAAATGAGAGAAGCATTAAAAGTCTACTAGAGGTTTCTTTATAATAAAATATAAGGACTCAAATTATGCAATATTTATATTTTCCCTTTCACATGCCTCCCCTTGAATCAAATTTAGAAAAAATGTATAAAATATCTCCTTTCCCTACTCTTTCCTACTTTAAAAAATGAACTGTCATTGTTAACAGAGGAAATTTTCCCCCAGTAAACAGAAGAAAATTACAGTCACAGATAGGCACTCACTGGTATAAGGCAAGGAGAGAAGGAACCAGGAGGAGGGGGATATCTCCAACTTTTTTCTTTATTCCATCTCTTGAGATTGGGTTTAAATTGTAGATCCCTATAACACTGAGACCCCAAATATAAAATGGAGATTTAATATATTGCTATCTATATACTTGCACTAATGTGTCGTGCCTCTAATGAGGTAAAAAATCTGGATTATGGTAGATCTGTTCTAGACTCTGTCCAAAGAAGGTTTGTTGCTTGCGGTATTAACAGTGGTGTGCAGATACCTTTTTTTTTAATTTCCCTTTTCCTTTCTATATGGAAAATTTGTGGAGTGGGTGTTTAATAAAGATAATCTCCTCATCTCTGGTAAGCCTTTGTTGATTCTCTTCTACATTTACATATTCTATCTACTTTTCTATATTTTTAACATATGCTATAAGGACAAGATGGAGTAAGAGGGACTGGATTTACCTTTCTGCCTGCAACAACTAAAAGAAAGAGACATATATGTAAAACAATGCTTTTTAAAATACTGCACAGCAGGTCCCAGAGGACATTGATCCTTGAGGACCAAGAAACAATCAGTCCTATGATTAACCCAGGTTACTCACTTGAAAGAGTTTCAGGCTATAGTTCAGTAAAAGGGAGCTCAGGAAGAATTGGTAGACTCCCTGAGTTCAGGAGACACAGTTGATTCTAGGAAGACAAAGGCAGCTAGGGTTCATAGGATAAACTATCAGAGAAGAGAGGACTACACAGAGGATTTAGAAGATGCTAGAGGGTTCCTCCTCAAGCATTTAGTGCAGTACTGATCAGTACATGTCTGAGAAAACTGCCTGAGGCAGGGAAAAGAACCATGGATAAGAATTAGAGGAAAGAGTAATGAGTGTTCACACAGGCTAGGCATAGGGCCCATTTCTACCAGCCACACTGGAAAAACTTACAATTCAGTTAGAGTACTCAAGAGTGTCTTGCCTTAGTAGCAAAGAAAAATGAGTTCTAGAAAAAAATGCTGGTTTGGTAGCAACTAACATAAAATCAAGACCCCAAAAAGGGTTAATCTGTTTCCACCAAGTGCCAGAAGAATGCTCGAGAATATAGGAATAAAAAATATCCAGGATCCAACAAGGCAAACGTCACAAAATTTGTTATCTAATTAAAAAAATACTAGGCATGCAAAGAAGTAGGAAAATATATGACCTACAGTCAGAAGAAAAATCAATTCCTAAAAATAGACCCCAAACTAACATACAGGTTAGAACTAGCAGAAATGTTAAAAATAATTTTAAGTTATTTAACTGTATTCCGCATGTTCAAAACCTGAGGGAAAGAAGAAAGACAATAAGAAAAGACATGAAAATATTTTAAAATATAAAATATTTTAGGTATAAAATCTAGAATGTTTCCAGGGATGGCAAAAAGTTTTAATCATAATACATATAATTAAAAATATATTGGATGGGATTCCTGACAGATAAAGACTAAAGAAAAAAATGTTGGTGAACTTGAAGACATAGAAATGAGTAATATCCTAAATGGAAAATAGAAAGAAAAAAAAGGCACAAAAAAAGAACAGAGAATCAATGAGTTACGGGACAGCTCAAGGAACTGTACATTCTGAATTCTGACATATGTACAGATGGAATAACAGAAGCTGAGGAGGAATAAACAGTGTATGAGACATAATGGCAGAAAAATTTCAAAGTTGATGAAAAGCATAAACTCAGATAAAAGAAGATTGAAAACAACTGACAACCTTGAATTCTATACCCAGCAAAAATATCTTGCAAAAACCAAATGAGAAACATAAAATACAAAAGCCAAAATAATTTGTTACAAGTATATCCACCACACAGAAATGATAAAGGAAATCCTTGAAGCAGAAGGTTGCAAATGATACCAGATGGAAACATGGATCTACAAATTGGAACGGAGAACACTGGAAATAGAAACTCTCTGGGTAAATTACAACTGTTTTCTATTTGTCCCAATCACTTTAAAATATAGTTGAAGCAAAAATAATAATCACATAGCATTGACTTTACAATAAATGTAGGAAAAAAGTATATGACACAAATAGCACAAATGCCAGGAGGGAAAAAATGGAAACGTAATATTTCAAGGTTCTCATGCCAAATGAAAAATGGTACAATAGCACACAAATGTAAAGTATGATGAGCTGAAGATGTTTAGATTATATATCCTACAGCAACCCTGTAACAACAAGACATTTACAGCCTATATTTCAAAGACGAAATAAAATAGCATTATAAAAATATCAAAATGAATCTCAAAAAACAAAAAATAAAAAAGGGTTAAAAAAGAAATGAACAAATACATAACAAATAGCAACAAGATAGATTTACATCTAAACCTGTCAATGATAACATTAAATATAAATTGTATGAATTGCCTAATTAAAAGAGATTGTTAGAGTGAATTAAAAAAACAATACTTAACTACATGCTACTGAAAACACCCCACTTTAAATATATAGACATAAAAATGTTAAAGGAAATGAACACAAAAGATATTGCAATATAACAAATTTCTTTTGAAGATTTTATTTATTTATTTTTAGAGAGGGGCAATGGAGGGAGAAAGAGAGGAAGAGAAACATCAAAGGGAGAGAGAAACATTGATTGGCTGCTTTATGCACGTACATAACCCAGGGACAGAGCCCACAACCCAGGCACATGCGTGCCCGGAAAGGGAATCAAACTGGTGACTTTATATTTTATGGAACAATGCCCAACCAACTGAGCCACACCAGTCAGGGATGCAAGACAACAAATTTTTAAAAGCTGGAGCAGCTGTATTAATATCAGATAAAGTAATTTCAGAAGAAAGATCATAACCAGGAATGGATAAAATTATTTCATAATAATAAAGAGGTAAATTTATCAAGAGGACATAGCAAACCTGATATTTATCAGACACCAGATGTGCAAAATACATGAAGTTAAAATGAAAGAGCTGCGGGAAAAAATAGACAAATCAACAATTACAGTCACAGATTTCAAAATCCTTCTCTCAAGAATTGATAGAAAAGTATATGGAAAATAACTAAGTAGAGAAGATTTGAAGAACATTATCAATCAATTTGACCTAATTGACATTTATAGAACACTGTATCCAACAAGAGCAGAGCATATATACTTTCCAAGTCCATGTAAAACATTTACAAAGACAACCCCTATTCAGTCGATAAAATAAGTCTCAATAAATTTTAAATGATTCACCACTGGGTGGTATGTTCCCTTACCACATGGACTTACGTTAGAAATCAGTGACTTTATGATATTTGGAACATCCCACATATTTGGAGACTAAACACTATACTTCCAAATAACCTGAGGGTTAAATATAAACTCAAAAGAGAATTAGAAAATAATTTGAACTAAAGAAAATGTAAACATAGCATATGAAAATTGTTAAGATTCTGCTAAACAATATTTGGGGGAAATTTCTAGTTTTAAATGCCTATATTGGAAAAAAGATAAAGCCTCAAACCAGTGGCCTCGGTTTCTACTGTAAGAACCTAAACAAAAAGAGCAAAAAAAAAAAAAGGGGAGAGCCAAAGTAAACAGAAGATAGAAAATAATGAGGATCAGAATGAATTCAATTAAATAAAAAGCAATAGAGAAAAATTAATGAGACCAAAATCTGGCTCTTTGAGAAGATCAATGCAATTGGTAAATCTCTGGCTAGACTGATCAGGAAAAGAAAAGAGACAAAGGAGACACACTTTACCCACCACCAATGACAGAAGTGGCATCAGGGGAGATTCTTCAGATGTTAAAATGATGATAATACTATGAAAACTTTATGCCAAGAAATTTGACAACTTGTACAAAATGAACATATTCATTAAAAGATACAGAATACCAATGTCTATTAATGAATAAATAAATAACATAAAGAGCTATGTTGATTTTTTTAAAAATTAGATTGTAGTAAAGAAAATCTTTCTCACAAAAAGAAAAATATCTAGGTCCAGATTGCTTTACTGGTAAATTCTTACAAACATTTAGTAAATATTAATGTCTATGCAAACTCTCCCACAAAATTGAAAAGAAAGGAACACATTGCATATAACTCTTTAAGGTCATTATACCCTGATAGCAAACTAGACAAAGAAATACAAGAAAAATTAAGTATCACTCATGAACATAAATACAAATATTCTTAAAGTGATAACCAACTGAGTCCAAGTGGAGTTTACACCAAAATTATAAAGTTGCTTTCATATTTGCAAATTGGTTAATGTAATTTACAATATTAACAAATAAAGAAAAGACTAAATCATATTGATAGATATATAGAAAAAGCATTTACAAAGGCCAACATCTATTCTTGAAAATTCTCAATGAAGTAGATCACTTCTCAGCCTTTTGGCTAAGATCAAGTGTACAAGTAGGACAGAAATTTCTCAACTTGATAAAGAACATCCACAAAAAAACTTAAAGGTAAATCATACCAAAATATGAAAGAGTAAATGCTATCTCTTTTTTAAAAATCATTTTATTGTTGTTCAAGTACAGTCATCAAATGCTATCTCTTAAGATCAGGAATAGGACAAGGTGTCCACTTATCACAATTTCTATTTAACTTTGTATTGGAGATTGTATCAGAGTGCAATAAGGCAATAAAAAGCAATAAAGGACAGCTAAGTAAAAAAGCAGTAAGTAAAACTGTCTTTATGCAGAAAATCTGATTCAATTTACAATAGAGCTACTAGAACTAATGAGTTTAGGTAACAGAAATAAGAGTGATACACAAAAATCAATCGTATTCTCTACACCAAAAAGGACATTCAAAAATTAAAATTTAAAATACAATATCATTTATAGTAGTATCAAAATTGTGAAGCAGGGATTAACCTGAAAAAACTGTGCCAGGCCTGTTCATTGAGTATTATATGTCTCTGCTGAGAGAAAATGAAGGAAACCTAAATAAACAGAGTGATATAAGACTCATACTTTTTTCATTGGTTAGAAGACCCGATGTCGTTCAGATGTCACTTCTCCTCTTCTCATTTTATATGTTACAGACAGCAGTTCCAACACAATCTCAACTAAAATCCCAGAAGATATTTCTATGAAACAAACAAATTAATTATAACATGCATGTGAAGTATAAAGGCCCTGAAGTACCACATAACTGGAGGGGAAAATACAAAAGTGGGGTACTGACTGACCTCACTTGATTTCAAGTCTTACTATGAATCAATAGTAATTTTTTAAAAAGTGTGGTTTTGACACAAAGAGGGACATATAGGTCAATGGAACATCAGAAAGCATTTAGAAATGGACCTGAAGATATGTGAAAAACTGATTTTTGATAAAGGTGAAAAGTGGAATTTCAGTGGAGAAAGTATACTCTTTTTAAACATTGATGCTGAAACAACTGGCTATCCACACGGAGAGGAAAAATATTGATCCACACCTTGCACCATATATTAATGTTAACTCAAAATGGATCATAGCCTAATTATAAACCCTAAGTCTATGGAACATCTAGAACACACAGAAGAAAATTTTTGTGACTTTGGGTTTGGCAAATATTTCTTAGATATAACATCAAACATAAATCATGGAAATAAAAAATAAGTTGACTTCATAAAACATAAAAAGGTATAGTCCTCAAAATTCAAGTTATAGGCAATAGGAAAATATTTTCAAAACATGTTTGATGAAACATTTATATTCAAAATGTATAAAGGACTCTCAAAGCTCAATAAGAAAACAAATACATAGCCCAATTTAAAAATGGGCAAGAGATATAAACAAACACTTCACCAAGAAAATATGAATGTATCAAATAAACAAATGAAAATATTCTCACCATTGTTAGTCATTAAATAAATGTAAATTAAAAGCACTGTGAGATATAACTGCACATTTATTAGAATGACTCCAATTAAAAAGACCAACCATCCCAAATGGTGGTGAGGATGTGGAGGGACTATTAAGAAACCCCATTTACTACTGATGAGAAAACAGTGGCAGGTTCTTAAAAAATTAAACATATGCCTACCCTTTGATCCAATCATTTCCCTTCTAGTTATTTACTCCAGAAAATATTTTAAAATATAGACAATAATATTGCAGATGTAAATGCTAATAGCAGCTTTATTTGTAATAATCAAACTGGAAGTAATGGAGACATGTATCAACACATGAATAAACAAATTGTCTATATACATAAGATAAAATATGATGTCACAATAATAAGAAATCAAATGTTGATACATATAACATGAATAAATCTAAACAGTGTTGATGAGCGAAAAAACAGACCAAAGGAAAAAATATATACATAATATACGACCCCATTTGTATTAAATTTAAGAAATAAAAACTATCATGACAGAAAGAACAGAGGAATATAAGGGTGATGGATATGTTCACTATCTAATTACAGTGATTACTTTGGAGGATCTACATTTATATTAATACTTATCAACTTTTATACTTGAAACATGAACAGATTATAAATATCAATTATACCTCAATAAAATAGAAACTATTATTATACTATATATGTTATATTTTCTTCTACTAGAATATATGCTTTATTCAAGCATAGATTTTTGTCTGTTTACTGTTATATAGCCAATGCCTAAAGAAATGCTTGGCAGACATAGGTGCTAAATAAATATTTGTATGATAAGTAGTCTAGGAAGGTTCTTAGGCTCTGACTCATCCAAGTGCAGAAGTGGTGGGTTCATTCACAGAGATGTAGAAACAGAGTTAAGGAAACGTTTTAGTTAAAGTGGGAAAAATAATATCAATTAGGAAATGTGAACTTGAGGTGTTTGTGGTACCTTCAAATGTAGATATTTAGTAAGCAGTTGAAAAAAGTGAGTTTATGGGCTAAAGATAAAAAATTAGGTGACTACCAGCAGTTAGGTAGTAGTCAAAGACATTGACTTCAGTGAAATTATTCAGCGATAGTTGACAAGGTACAAAGATAAAGGTCAAACAGAACCTACAAGAGAACCATCATTTAAGGGATGGTCTGAGGAAGAAGACACTATAAAGGAGATTAAGATAGGGTAGCTAGAATGATGGAGAAAAAGCCAGTTTACCATTGTCTCAAAATCCAATAGAGACTAACAGTTTGGAAAAGAAGAAACAGTCAACAACTCACAGGAAGAACAGGCACTAAGTAAAACAAGGGCTGAATCACAGCTCCTGGGCATGGTAACAGAGAAAACGGGGTCTCGGGAAGAACAGAGTTGTGGTGGACTTGGTAGTAAAGGCAAGATATCAGTGACAAGAGAGTTTTTGAATAAAGAATCAACATAGCAAAGGCTGTGTTTTAGGAAGATATCGTGGTAATTGCATGACACGTGAATTTAAAGAGAATTCGGAAAATCACTTGTAAAGCAATGTATTGCAGTGAGGTAGAGAGTCTATAAAAATGCTGACAGTGGAGGAGCAAGGAAAAACACTACACAATATCACAGAGAAAACATTATATAACTTATTAATGTATTAGATATAAAAGTCAAAGGAGATTGAGAACTAAGAGGAGATTCCATGTTTAAAATCATGGCAGAATAAAAATAGGGATATTAATTAGCAATAAGAAAGTTGGGTATGAGACCTGGTTGAAGAAGAAGAGAGGGGCATTCTAATTTACTAAGTATTTTTGTTCTTCTTTCATTTCCTAGTCCAAGTTTTAGAGTAACTGCAAAGGTATACATAACGTATCTATAATTCATAGCAAAGAAATCCCACACAGTCACTAGAATTTTTATAAAAATTAGGTATGCTGACTTAATGAGATAGCATATCATCTATCATTTATTTGAGTGTTGTTGGTAAAATCACAGCCATAGTTTCAGCTGCATAATTATAATTAAGGAAAAGTTTTCTCTGATATATTTGTTAAAGATTTAGCTAGTTGGTGAGGATGATATGATGATGATGACATGATGATGATGTGTGTTTTAAAGAAACTTTGATGTGGCAGCAGTGTCCTGAGGGCATCAGACTAGTGGCTTGGTGTTTGAAAGACAACTTCTTCCTGAGCTAGTCAAACAGCAAAATGAACACAATATACTCTCCAGCTACTGCTATGCCCTCAAGCTTGGGTTGGAAGTAGGGGAGAAAAAAAGAATCTCATTGAAGTTCTTTTTAATTAGGACTGCAGAAAACCAATTTCTCTCTTTGTTAAAAAAAAAGTATGATTTTTTAACAAGAATTTGAGGTAAGAGGTAAAAAATAAGGATATTGTTTCTCAAGACCACATGCAATATATTCAATCACAATACCATTTGATGTATATTTCTCTATACTTTATTCTTAATCATAAAGATTTGATTAAGCTAGGAAAATGTCTCATGTCATTGAAATCATTAAGAAACATTCAAGCATTTAAAACCCTTAATTTCCCTCTATCACTGAAATGTTTTCAACTAATTTGTTTTCCAACAAACGGGCATTTTTTTTATTGTGTAGAAACCTTATCTTGAATCTTTGTGAACTTCTTTAAGCTTCCATTAATATACTATGTACAGAAGTAAAAATGTAAGTTGCCACATGTCTTGAGTAAACATTTTTTTGAGAGTGCAAAGATTTTTTAGGTCATCGATTAGTTAAAAGTATATTAAACATTTCATATGACATTGATTAGAGGTCTTTAGTCAATTTATTACCAATCCCGCATGACTTTTGTGCACATGTTATGAGTTTCTATCTGGTGGATTTTAACTACCTTGAGCAAAAGTACTTCAATAGCTCTTGTGCAGGGACGCCCCCAGAAAGCCAGCTCTAAGCTGCACATCTTACCATCCTTGCTTTGCAACAAATCTCCTTAACCTCCCTGGATTCCTCATATGGGAAATGAAGACACTTTTTTCTTGCACCAAACTGACAATTTTGAAATAAAAAATTACAGAACATCACCTTTAAAGTGTCCCAAAAAAGTCATAAGTGGATGTGGTAACATGTTTTTCTACCAAGACCAACACATCCAATTGATTGTTGTTGTTACCGTTTTGTTTCATTGTTGAAATCACCCTAAATTTGGTAGAGGTTTTCAAACATGTCAACATGCTAGAACAAATACCATGAGACAGGATCGCATTATTTGGTAAGATTTGGTTACAAAATTAAGCCAAGTCAAGCCAAATGAAGGTGCTCAGTGCAGCTCAGCCTTCACATAGAGAAAAAAGCTGTAATCATATCTAATTAGTGTTAAAGTAATGTTTCCCTTTGAAAGCTTTAATTAAATTAGCTCTGTTTTATCACATAAACATTCTTGATGTGGAGCACACTGTAGAGCTCAAAGACTCTGACGAGGTACAGGGTGCAAAGTGTTTTTGCGCCCTGTGTGGGGCAGAGCCGGACAAGGTGTGGCTGCTATTAGCAGATGTCTGGACCATTGGTGGAGCCAGGATGCTTGCTCCAAACAGCAGGCCTTCCCTTTGACCTTTGTTGCTTCTACCAAACCTCCCATGGAGCTTTCAAATTTACAGCATCACAAGGAGACAAAGAAATTTCTTACAATTTGCCCCTCAGTTCAGAGACGAATTCTATTTAAACTTGTCTAACCTCTCCTGACGTATTAGTTATTGTTGCCAGCCCATGTGCGCCCCTGGCAATGAACTACTTGTTCTTGGAGGAGGAGGGGTGTCCTTCAGTCTGATGAAGCAGGGCCAGATTTACTGGCACACTTACAGTATGCTTGTCTCAAGACTGCAGCAAATTTAATTAACCTTATTACAAACATGGTTTTCTCAATGATTGCATCACAGTTTGGTCTTACTTTGCCTACTGCTGTTTCCAAGTAATACATGCTTTCTCAAATAGGTTTCTAGAAAATCTCAGGCTATTGGAAAAACTACACTTACCCTTGTCATGACCAGGATATCTATGATCATTTTCTCACATATACGTAGGTTAATATCATCTTCTTCCCTCATCCTTGTGACCTTACTATTTTCCCCCCATACCTTGTTGAAATAATGGCAAGAAGTGACTTCACAATTAAACTAAAGTGATTCTAAGGCACTAAACATACATAAAAGTTCTGGTGTGAACATCAGTGCAAGACTAACTGCTGCCCAAAATTCTTAGAGAGATTATCCTGGTCTATGAACGTGCAAGGGATTGTATTGCTTTCAAAGCACTAGTTGGGTCCTTAACAAATAAAACATTGTCATTTATACACACACACACACACACACACCCCTAAATGTGTATTTATCTCTAAAGTACTTTTGTCTCCCTAGCCCCTAACATCTTCAGTCACTAGAAGTAAATTAAGAGATTGGGAAGACACATTCAGCCTATCGGCTAATCCTCAGCACATGCCCAGAACACTCCACCTCCAATTTAATGTGCTTTCCTTTAGGCAAGCAACTCATTAGAGTCTACTAGATTTCCCAAGGAAGCCAGGAGAAAGGTAGTAACTTCCACCCCAGTGAGAGCAACTCCCAAGGTTCCATCTAATCTCTAAAGAAGCAAGTGTCTTTTTGCTTCTACCCAAGGTTGGCCTGTGGAAACATCTCTAAAGTGTAAGCCCCTTTGGGCTATTCAGATTTAGGTAAGAAACTAAGAAATGGAAAATAAAGGAGTGTATCCTCCTTGAGAACAGGTATTACTGTGCTCTCAGCCCTGCTCAAATGGGTTTCCTCACACTGCATTTCCTCTATAAATATCTGAAGAATAAATACAATGAACAGTCCAGATACACATCGTTTCCAGGAGTTTCTTACAGACACATTAGATATAGGTCAACCCTACATAAATAATATAGGAGAATTTAGTCAGCCATATGCACTGGTGGTGGATGAATAGAAAAAATTCTATTTATAAAGTCTAAGATAAATGAGAAATATTTCCATTCGATTATTTTTTTTACTTATCATTTGTTTGTTAAAGTATTTTAATTATTTCGAAAGAGCTTCCAAAATTACTTATTATCCAACTCCCTACTTTTTGGATATTGCTTCCCTGATGCACTATCATGACATGCAATTATTTTGAAAACAACCCTCCGCAAGCTGCAGACATGAAAAAACATTTGGCTTCAGAGGTGCAAAAAAGTGAGACTAGTCGAGGCCCACTTTCTGCTAACATGGTGGCCTCCACGCGGTAAAATGTCTTCCGTTGTACCTACCCTGCCTGTGTTCCTTCACTTAAACTGTCTGAAATGTTATGAGTAAGGTGCTCACTTAGGTCAACAAATAGCTGTTAAAAAACAAAATATAAAGTTATGCATGAATTTGAACGCATCTCTTCTCAATGCTTAGTTGAGCTGTGCTAACAATATGAGAATTTCATGTAGAAAAAAAAATTAGGTGGTGAAGCATGAGAAAGGAGGGTGGGCCTGGATTTGGGCACCTGGATGGCAGCTATAGGATATCAGATACTTGAAAATATTTGGAAAGAGCCACAGCAGGAGGTGAAAGTAAATGCAGAAAGAGGGGGGGGGGGGACAGCAAAAATAATGGCTTCTATTTTAAAATTCTATTTATGAATTTCAATTTACTATAGATACTAGATCAGACCCCCTCTTCTGAGACCCCAATACCAGCATCCACAGGTGCTTTTTCTCCTGCTGGGAACCTACAAGTTTTCTTCTGAAGATCTGCCCTTAGACTACAGTGGCATCTTGCACTGAAGGAGCAGGGAGCTGGAAGTGCCAGGCAATGCGTATCTTATCCCCTTATGCCCTGCCCTGTAAGCTTGACCACCTGGTCCCTGTGAAAGTCCAACTCATTTGACTTTAGGAGATAACTCTAAGGTGTAATGTATATTCCCAGTACCATCACAAGGCAAGGCCAGGACTCCTCCTGAAATCACACCAGGCTTGGCTTTCAGCCTTCCCTGTCCTGCATCCCCCACTCCCTGACTGATTTCTCCTGGGAGCATCCCTTATTAAATAACTTGCCCATGAATCCTTGTCTCTGGTTGTGCCTCTGAATGACTATAACATTACCACAAAAAGCAGTACGCATGGCCACTTTTCCTTCTTCCTTTTTGTCTTTTTCCTCTTCTGCCCTCCTGCATCCATTCCTCCCTTACACCAGTGCCCAGAACTTGTACCTGGCCATTATTCCTAATGCTTGTCTTTTATTTATATAAAACCAGCTGGATCCAGTGTAATTCTAGCCGAATTTAGCACTTAATAAAATATTGTGCAATTAATTTATGCATTAATATCTTAGATATAGTAGTAAATGAGTTCAATGACTGAATTCTAAAAACCACATAAGTTGTCCATAACAAAGAAAATAAAGGATTATGAAGTATTATAATATTTCCTCCATGCACTTAAAAATCTATCCAGGGACTAGTTAATTAAGAAGGTGAAATTTGTGGGAAAATGTGTTTTTGTAAATAATAGTGTTTGACTACATGAAATGAGAGGTGTGCATGGTATGAAAAGAGCATCCAAGTTCTCTGCAGTGTTCCAAGTTCTCAGACATATACTATCTTATGCTTTTCCATGATGAGTACAACATTTTTCTAACATTCTGTACTTCTCTTTGATTAATCTAGTGACACTTCACTTTCCCTCTCATTTCCACTTTTTCATCTTCAGTGTTCTCTTTCCATTTTTATTGTAGTGGGGTTTCATTTCAGCTTCACAATCTATTTGATCTCTACTTTCATTTCATTAGCATTTCTATGGAATTTTAGCATTTTTATGCATAGTTAAACTTTTAAACTTCTTAAAATGTGTAAATATTTGATTAAGTATATATAAATCCAGAATATTAAAAAATTCTTCATTCAACTAAATTAATACTTAGAATTGTATGCAATTATTATAACACATTTAACTATGACACTAAGTTCAAAACAGGTGAAATATGTTAAATATTACATTCTGTAGAAATTATAAGCTTAATTAAAACAATAATTAGATGCACAGAAGCAAAAGCAACTCTTACAGTCACAACTTTCATCTTTCAATGTCAACAGGTATAACTTCGCAGGCTTTTTTTTTTTCATTTAATCTCTAAATGCTTACTTGTCCACTGGCTGATTAATTGGAAAGGTCTAGGGTAACATTACTAAATGTTTTAAATAGACATGAAGATAGGATTTGGTTGAGTAGATTGCAGGTCCAGTTCACAACAGTAACCCTATGGGCAAACATTCTCTGATCTTCAACAATTGATCTGCGAACGAATTCTTTCTTGTTAGATGACCTGTCCTAATAGAAACCTAATAAACACTGTTTTTCCTTTTATTTTGTAGATGAATAAATTAGTCAACTAAGCCATTCCCCTTGAACCCATCTGTCACATTAAGTGAAGTACCAATATTTACTGCATCAAAAAAAAATCATGTAACACAGGAGCAATAAATAGAGTAATAATACGGCAACGTACATGGGCTCCAGCACCCACCAATGTATTTCACCTCTTCTTTTGTATTTCATCTGTCTGTGTTCTATTTAATAATCCTGAATGTTCCAAAATAAAATAGTATATGTAATTTTTTTAGTGTTTACTAATTCAGAACACCTTACTTATTGTATTTTACTTTTGTTCCTTAAAAATGGGAGTTTTTAAAACTCAGGTTAAAGGTGAGCTAGTTATTAAAGCAAAGGCAGTTGTATCAAGGTCAGTTTTTCAAAAGAAAAATCCAACACATTTTAAAAACCCAAACCTTTCAAATGATTTTACTGAGTTAATTAGCATGGAGGTCGCAGTAACACTCCCATAAAAGGGGGCAAAGCGACAGCAAATGTCGTTGCTTTATATACCACAACAGCTAACACAATAAAAATGTTTATTTAAGGAAACAAAAATCCTTGATCCTCTTAGAATTGACACTCCATTAGTACTACATTTTAAAATTTCAGAATTTCTTTCTATCCAGGGAAATATTTTATAGAATAAATCAAGCTGAATTATCATTGCCCAGGAAGACAAAGGAATAATTCACATTTACCCAGAATACATATGTATTTGAAAAAGGTCTGAGTTCATAGAATTGCATTGATATATGTTTTTAACTTCCTTAATGGGTAAAATCGCATTAGTCTTTATGTTATTAAATGTAGCTTTGAGGTGGGCAATAATTTAGTGCGACTTTTAACAACATACTTTAAGCAAAAATGAGTTTTTGACCTTCAAAGCAATTTTCTTAGAAACAAACAAACAAATAAAAACAAAACACCTTAGTCTAGTAATTCCATTGCTCTGTTGGTTTTGAATTGTCTTTCAGGAACTGCAATACATTCCTTGGGATACATCTCAATAACCAAACTCCTCTGATGACATATGTGGTTTTTGAGACTCAGAGGTCATTTTAAGCTTGTTTTTGTTTACCGAATTGGGTGAGAACACTTAGGTAATACATTTGGTTAAATCCTTGGGATGCTCCTATAAAATAATTAAGTATTGAGGCTGGTTTTTTATATAACTTCAACATTATTCTGAAATTAAATATAAAATAAGATGTTCAGAGACCAAAGTAATAACCTTGAAAAATAACATTCATTTGAAGGGATATGTATTTAGGTATGAAATTATTCTTAGGTATAACATGTAGATAAAGATTTGTAAACTATTGTTAACATGTATTATACCTGATTCCGTAACTTCTGGACCTTTATTTCATTCATTCATTTAACCATTCACCCATCCATCCATTTAGCCATTCATTCATTTATTAATCAATCATTTAATAAACTATTACAATGTGCCAGGCTAAATCCAAAAGCATGAGATGAGTAAGATGTAAGTCCCTGCGTCTCTTTTATGTCCTTAGAATATTCCCACAAATACTGTAAATTAAATGATCTCCTCCTAAACAGAAAAATTGCTTAAAATACTTTGAATCTTAAGGGAAACATTTATTTTATAACAAAAGTCTGTTTTAAGAGACAATATTCAATGAATTTATTGGCATTGAGATTCTTGTGTTTTCCCTATTCCTGTTAACAACTAGAGTAACCTGTCACTTGGTTTTAAAACTCAATAAATTTTCCTGGATGAATGCGCTATACATCAACCAGGCATAGAAATGACTTAATCGCCCACCTCATTAGCTGAACTCTTAACCATATATTATTCTTATTCTCTACCCTAATTTTAGAAGATAGCATATGAGGATAAAACAAATTCATGTTACCAGTTTATTTTAAGGAACAGATTCCAGGGAATATTCTGGGATCAGTATCATTCAAACCAACACTCTACTCCTTCAACACTCATCTGTGAGTAATTGACAAGGTGAATAATTATGCAAAAACATGATGCTGACAGACTGTGACGATCTGTAATCCTTATGGATGTAACCTCACTCAGGATACTATTATACTTGGATGGAAAATTATATTCTCTCCAATGTTTTCAACAACAGATAATTTGCAAATTAAATATTTTTTATTTTTACAATTTTATACATATTTGTAATTTTATTTGATAAAATATTTTTAAACAAGATATGCTTTTAGGCAGAGCTTCTATCCCTGGGTATCTAATAACCAATATTTTTTAATAATCAAAGTTTTAATATAAATAAATTAACATTTATAAAAGTACAAGCAAAACTGTACTGATTATTGTCATAAACATTGCTCCCTCAGTCAAGGGAAAAAATTAAACACCTAACCTTCAGCTTTACGTGACACTATTTTCTCTAATATAAAGAGGTGAAATGATAAAAATGTCAAAACTGATTCAGTCCAGAAAGTGGTTAGTAAGTTACAGTGGTGAAAAATGAGCATACAAGAAATGACTTGCACTTAGACATATTAAATTTTATAACATTCCTGGAGCTTTAATGACCATGACATCCTGAGAGAGAAAAAATATAAGGGAAAGAGCATCACCGTAGTTCTTCGCATTCCTTGAACTCGGATCACAATACATGTGGTAAAGGAGCAGAATGGCAAATGACGACAAAGGTGGGAGGCGCGGTGAGCTTTCTGAGCTGCTATGGCATTTGCACTGCGTCCTATAAGCAGGGCTCAACTGTTGAATGTTTATAATCATAAAATAATATGGTCAGATGTCTATATTAAAAAATCACTTCAGTGGCAGTGTGGAAGTTTGATGCAAGAGGGGAAAATGGGTGGAAAGCGATTAGTTAAAGACTACAACATGAAAAACTGAAGACAGCATGGAATGAAATCAGGGTTACATCGAGAGGGGAAGGGACGGACACGAGACACTTCAGACTAATGAATTCAGGTCAAACTCCACAGAAGGGTTCCCTTCTCTATATTTTCATGGCCTAGACCAAATCGAGAAGAGTACCCACCAGTGAGAAGAGTGGCTTAACATACAAAATTCTGGACAATGAAGACATGATGTGTTTTAAAGGAAAGACAAAAAATTATTTTGCAGGAGATAATTCATATATAAAATCAGACATGAAACAATAACAACACACACACACAAGCACACAGGCCCCTGACCAACGGAGCTTTAAAGTTAACAGAGCATTTCCATAGACTTTCCTTAATGGTCACAAGGTCACTGTTGTGGTAAGTCCCACCACCCCCACTTTGTGGTGGGGTGCACTGAAACACAAAGATGGTTCTATTCCTGCGAGGTCATTCAATGGTGGACCTTCAGTGGGCTTACCTCCAGACCTTCCCACTTAGAGATGCCGTTACCCTGACACCAAGTTATATTTCTGCCTGAAGGTGGTGTACTTCTAGACAACCTCCAAAGGACCTTTTCTAGAAAGTCTTAAATCCTACACGCCTACCATTTATTCTACCTAACCATATAATCTTAGCTAAGCAAGTTACTTCTCACTGAGCCTCAGCTGTTGTGACAATAAAATAAAATAATGTACTTAAAGTGCCTTCGGCATTGTCCAGCACTCTCTTAACCCCATGTTTTTTTCCAAATATTTGAGGATACCTACTATATCAAGCAGAAAGGGGCCCCATTTTACATGTCAGGTTTAAAAGATGCAGAGGTGAACTCTGAATATATTCATAAAATCTATTTCATAGAGCAAAGAGTATAAATATTAGAGGGTTAGTGCCAAGGCCTGTATGTACACTATTAATTAACATTAGGTGAGAAGGCCAAATAACAATAGTAAGATACAAACCAATTAAGGGTAGCAATATAAAACGTCATGAGATGGGAGTTTTAAGTATTTGCATATACCCAAATCGTATCAAATATTGCAAACAGAAAAAGGGAGTGACTGCTAATAACATTTCATTGAATTTGACAATTTAAAATGTCACTGTTTATAATAATAAGATGGTCATCCATTAACTTTGCAAAATAATTAAACACAGTGCAGGGAAAAGAGAAAGTCACACTTTCCTCTGTAGAATGTCAATTGGAGCAGTGCAGTATTAAGTAACAAGAGTCCCCATATGTGTGTACACTATTTCCCAACAATTTTAAATCCAAGAACTTTTGCCATTAAAAAAAAATCAGAATTACATCAACAAACTAAGAACAAATGTGGTTTTGAAGAAAAATTTGTGGTTTATATAAAAATTTCATAGAACTCATTGGTGAGAAAACTGCTGGGCTACGCTTAAAGGCACTTTATGCTTTTAACAACATTGGCAGTAAAAAGAAAGAAAAGGATAAGTAGAAGAACCATCAAAAAAAATTCCTGAACCTAGGGTTCATCACTGCAATTTCTGGACAATAATTAAATTAATAAAAATCCTACTAGGGTTTAAGAGCTTTTGAAACCTTTTCCCTTTTATCATATGCTTCTAGTGAAAAAAAGTGCAATAGACCAGACCATCCTTAGCACACAGACCAGGTAATCCATAATCTCTAGGTATCCCAGAGATGTACAAAAGTTGAGGACACTTCTACATTAACAAGCTAGTGCCTATAACTTAAGCACACTTATCTAGATTTAGCTAAAAACATCTTCATAATTGCACACACACTAAGTAAGTTTGATATAATATGAACACAAAGTTCAATTGTTGAGGACTTTTACCGTAATTATTGACACCAGATTTCCCCTATATACAGGCATTAACCCAAATGCCACATATCACACAATACCACGAAGTGGAGTTTTAAAATAATAAAAAGAAAAACAAGAATGAAGAATGCATTCACCAGTTTTCTCAGAGAAACTCTGAATCGCCATGCCCTGCATTTTGGAATAGGGAAAAACTATCAGCTTAGAATGCTGTCAGGACAAGACACAACATGGGCAAATTATTCCTTATCTTCTTGGAAAATGAACTATCTGGTTAACTAGGTTTATGTAAAGAACACTTCTTGTTTGGGAAAGGAATCCTTTCCTCAATCCCTTTTTCTCTCAGGGTTATGAGTTACCTAGTTTGTCCTGTGGAATCTTTAAAAGCAAAGGTACTCAAAGACACATTTTCAACAGGTCTCTTTCAGCCTACAAGAGAGAAGGAGTCACTGGCTGTTGGGTCATTCACCTCCGACAGAGAGGGGTGACCCAGATGATGGGCACCGATGCCCTCAGCCTTCTTCACTTTAGTAGGATTTGCCTGGCCTTTTTTTGGTTTGTTTCCAATGTAGGTAAATGAGCTCTGCAAATATTAACCTGTGGCAGGCATGCTGTGAGCCTCTTTCTAATGAGGCCCCAAGGATGTAAGCTGGAGGAGCTATTTCAGCTGGTCTAAAGGCAATACCTAACAGTCAGACTTTTAATTTCACTTAAGTGCAAAGCAGAGAAGGGTAGCCCTGGAAAGCTTTTCAGATATGAAGAAATAAGCTCAAATCATAGTATAATCCAGTTAGCAATACAATAGGGCTTTCAGAAATGACCTAAAGCAAATAATTTTTTAAAAAATCCCAAACTAGTCACACAGCATTAAGAAGGTCGGTTATTTGAAAGTGCTCCTTTGCAGATATACCTGCATTTATTTTCATAAAGAGTAGAGTCCTGGTCGAGGCTCTGGGGGGTAGCCATACGACAATGATCTTGGTGGCAGAGCCATTTGCAGAAATGCATTAAGGAAGAGGAGATCAAACTTCAGCAATGTTCTTTTTTGTCTGGTGATCATCACACTTCTGCATCTGGGCCTTCTCTTAAATTAATTCCCTTTTTCTGTATGTATGCTGGGTTTTATTGTATAATCTATGCCTCGTAGATTCCTGCCAGTGATATCTGGTCAGGGTTATGAGCAACCAGAATACAAGGATTCTGTCGGTATAAACAGCTCTAAACAGGGTCTTCGAAACAGCAGCACGGGTCTTCAAAATGTTTTTCTGATAATGATGATGAATCTCTTCGGAGAAGTTAGTGACAGTCAAAGAAAAGGTGGAAGTAATTATCTTTAACTTTTGTCCAGAAAAATGCTTTCTTCTATAATTTTCCCTGATTTTTAAAATGGGTGGATATCTATCTGTCGATCTGCCTATCTCTTATCATTTCTCCATCTCCCCACCTGCCCCAACACTTGGCTCTTCCCACAGGCGGGGAAAAGCTTCAGAAGCCCTGGGTCTGCAAATTGTAAAACAAATAAAAATGGCAGACATGATTCAAAGTATTCATCGAGATAAAATTCTTTCAATAGAAGAGAAATAATGTGGTAGAAATTAAATTGTATAGTATATGTTATAGACTATTTGAGTGGTTTATTACAAAAATAAACCTGTATCTTTGCCCACAGAGCAACAAATCCTTCCTCTACATAAGGTCTTGGAGAATAATCTCTAGTGAGGAAATATTCCACAACTTTGTACCTTTCACTCTATTTTCTTCCACGAGTCCCTTGGCACGCAATAATGCCACATTGTGTGACACAGAACACACTAGCTGTTATGAGACAGTCATAATACCCACCAGTAGCAATGGTATAAGATACTTTATTGTTTGAACATACACCCTTCAGAGTGTATAAACTTAAAACTTCCTTAAATTACTGTCAACCCTAAACATTACAATAATATATGCTTTCTTTTTTAATTAAAAAAGCTCCAATATACATATATTTTTTCATTTAATTTCTCACTCTTGAGCATATAATATTCGCTTTTGCAACCAAAATGATCCTTTAACGTATTTACCAAGAAAAAAATAATAATGCTGTCGAGTATTTAAGTACGTGCCCTATGGAACTCTGTTAAAAGGTAAAATGTAAATTAAATTCACCTCTCACAGTTGTTAATTATTCCGGGTGTCTGTGAGCGGAAACAAGTAGTTAATTTATACTGAATTACTATCAACGTGCTGACTCGCAGGCCACCCTTTCTTTCGTGTGTTTCTAAGTATATACGAAAGAAATTGAAAGTTGGGGAAATAGATGGGAGAACATTTAAAGGTTACTTTTCACCTGTGTTACCGGAATGCTTCCTACCTCAAAATATTACTGCTCCATTTCCCTACTTTTCTGTTTTAAGATGGTAGAAATCATTAGTAAAAGATAGTTAATAGGCCATTTTGTCCAGCTGCCTTCAAAAAAAGAATTATTTTCTATGATGTAATTTTAGTGTTAAAAATATTGAAAGGCACCATTGGCAATTTGTTCTAATTATTTTACAAGTATAAAGGTATTTTTGAAAGTCATATATATTTAAATCCAGAGTATAACTAAGCAATAGAAAATTAAGTGTTTTTAATAGACCACCTTTTAGTCTAGAGGAAACTGAATATAGTATTTCCAGATATTTTGCAAATACCATTTTCTTTCATCATTTATTTACAAGTACATAAGTATAACAACGTTCACACTTTCAAATGATATTTTAAAGACCTTTTAAGTATAGGCAGTTAACATTTGCATTATTTCTGTGAGACAAAATACTATGTATTATAAAATGTTATGTTATCACATATTCTCATACTTCACCTTTTTTCCTCAATATAGCAAACACGTGTTTGGTGCCTAGTATATATAAAATGTGGAATTATGGATTATGAAGGTCACAAAATAAACACAGTTTCTGTCTTCAAACAGCTTAAAACAGAAAGGATAACTTATTTGAAGTTAAAAATCCCACAAATCTCTCATAAGTCATAAAAATTCCTACTTTTCTCTGAAATTACCATCCAATCATATACTTCTCTAGACTATTTAGATTTGTTAGAGCAACGGACTCATGTTATTCTTAGAAATTCAGTGCACCCATTTTCACTGGTTTTGTTCTAATGGACCAAAATAGCTGAATGCTATAAGTAGAAATGCATATATCACTTTTACATAGTTTTTGATTTATGAAAAAATACAAGGTAATTATATTTCTTAATAACAGAGGAAATAGAGCACACCAGGCCACCAGGGTTAGGAAGGGCATTCCAGGCAGATGGAAACACACAGGAAAAGATGTGTAGGTTGACAGGACTGAAGTCTGGGAGAAGGCAGGATGAGGAGGAGAAAAAAGAAAAGGAAGGGGTGCTTCGAGAGAAGAGTTAAAGGGGTAAGCAGTGTTTAAGGAAGACTTTGAAGCCACGCTAAGAAGTTTAGAGTCAACGTGCCAGTTAAAGAAAGCCATTATAGGGTGTTATGAGATATCTTCCTTGGAGTTTGGAAAGATCTGACAAACACACAGGGGATGTTTTTCGAAAACAGCAATACTAGAGGTGGAGGATGTTTAAAGAAATATTATAATAACCCAGGGAGAATCAGTAGAATAAATGCCCTGAGGCAGTGAGGAAAGAGGTGAAGAGGACAGGCTGGCCTGAATAGAAATTTAGGAGGAAGAAATGAGAGGACTCGGAGAAGGGTGGTGAGCTGGCAATGTCAACCCGGTTTTAGGTTGGGTATCATTTGTAAGAGGAAAATACAAAAAGATGAGGCATTGTTATTTCTTCGTGGAAGAGGAAAAGGGGGTGTGTAATATTGAACTGTTTGGGACTTTTCACATTTGAGTCATCCGTGAGATGGCCAAGTGAAGATGTCCAGCAGGCCCACAGATACACAGGCCTACTGTGTACCAAGGCAGAAACGGGAAGTAAAAATACAAACACCCATGTCATTAGCATACAGGCTGATACAGGAAATCTTGAATACGAATGAGATTCACAGTAAGTGTAGAGCAACAAAAGAAACAGTGAAGGAGAGAGCATTGATGCATCTGCACTCTCCTAATTTCTTAAACCTCATACTAATGACCAGATTTCCTAAATTTCGTTGAGCAGTTAGCTCACTATACTTGTGTCGCCATTACCTTGCTCAACTCTTCTTTCTCATTATTACTTGTCAATGATTTAAAACATTCAATCGTATCTTTGCTCCTGAAACTTTTTATTTTCACCTGGAACTATGCTTTGATACTTATCCATACTGTTATACATAGAGCTAGTTCCTTCATTTTAACTAACATGGATTGTCTGCATGAACTTTGCTTATCCACTCCACCTGTGGTAAACACTAGGTGATTTCTACTTTTTTGATCCTAAAAAACAGCACGCGATCAATGTCCTTTAATTCAGATAAGCAGCGAGTTTTACAAAGAGATATTTAGTTGGAACTGGAATGTGCTCACACCCCTTTTTTTCCTGTAAGAAGAAATCTAAAATTTATTGATATACATCGCTAAAATATGACTATAGCTCAGTACTACCATCTCTGGGGTTTTCTCCCAGAACATAATTGAATAGATGCCCATCCTTATAATTTCAGGAGATAGAAAATAAGGCAGAGGGTTAGTGAGTACAACTGAGGAATATATGTTACTGAAGAAAATAGTATATATACATTTGAGCTATAAAATGTTATTCGGTTGCTAGCTATTATTAACATTTGTTTCTCTTTTCAAAGCTAGCTTTGTTTTATTCAGTTTTCTTTATAATCATATAAAATGAACAAAAAATAACTATTATTTCCTAATGATGTCCTATCTTCTACCTGGAGAAGGTAGCCACAGTAGTATGATTTTTAAAAAAAGAATCGTGATGAAATACTTTTGGGATCCTGTGCAGGTGTACATTTCTTGTGGCATTGAAATGTATATTAAATCTTTTAAAAGCTCTAAAGATTGTTATTTAAGTTTGTTTAACTCAGTGTCTGGCAAACTTATTTCACTTAGGAACCAGAAGAGGTTCACATCTATTAACAACTTATAAAACCAGTGGCCCGTGGAGCAGGTCGGAAGAGATAAGCTTAACTCAGTGCTCACTGGTGAGCTGATAAAGCCAGAAACGGCACTGGGATTTCTGCAGGCCCTCTGAACTTGCCCCTCGTAACACGGTGTTGACTTTCCCTCCCACAATTTCCCTGACCCTCCACCACTCTGGGACTTCTAGTCAAAAATGTACTGCAAAGGAGAACCATTTCTTCTGTCTTAAAATGCTAAATCCTTGGTGGATATGTAGAAGGTACACCTTTTTCTCTGCTCTACTGAAAACAGCAACGTCTTATTCTAAACAATATTTATTTTGTTTCCGATCAGCTCCAGCTATCAAGATCTTTATTTAACAAACACAATATAGCACTTACTATGTGTCAGGCACTATTTTCTAAGTGCTTTACCAATATAAATGCACTGAAGCCCTCAAAATAGATTCTACGAGAAAGGCACTCCAAGTATCCCTAGTTTGCAGAAGGACAAGCTGAGGCTCAGAGAGATGAAGGGAAGCAGCAGAGCCAGGGTTAAAAGGCAGGCATTTCCCGCCCATGTTCTCACCTGCCATCCACCTCCCATAGGCAAAGCACGTGACTGCCATCTCTTAGGAGAAAAGGGCGTTGCTTGTATTGACATCAGCTCTATCTGTTTTTTCTGGTTTTGTAATACATGACTGAAAATATATATTATATTATTATACACATATGGTTTCTTTAAAAATAAAGATTCTAATGTGCACACATATATACTTTATACATCTGTATTTATATTTATTATGGATATGCATTACCCATGTATATACAATGTATATATACATTATATATTATTCCTATATTTATTTATTATATATTAAATATGCATATCTATGTCAAAATAGATATAACTAAAGTAGTTGACCTAACAAGAATAATTGAGTCTAAACTCTTATAGTTAAAATGGCCCTGAAGAGCAAGACTGGATTAACTTAGAATTGTGCTCACTTACTTACTGCCACACTGTGTTTTCTCTTGTAGTAAATAACAACAAAGCTAGGATTTTTTTTCATGTTTTTCTTCTATTAATTCTCTGGTTTTGCCATTTACAAACATATTGGGCATTATTCTTATCATTGATGTTAGGTTACTTTTTTTAAAAAATACATTGCATTGTCTTACTTTAAAAAAATTCAGTTAAAATAACTTCAAGGAAGTGAGGGAAAATGCCAATGATTTATAATTTATATTTCAATAGAGATACTAAAATAAGCTGCTTTATTTTGATATATTTTATAGGTTTTTAAAGCCTTCTTTTGACAGCTACTGCACTCTTATCCTAAAGCAGGAATGGCTTGGAAAATATCTCACTCTCCCAAAATATCAATAAAATGAGCGAGAAAAATTAGCTTCACGGCAGATCACTTTAATGAGACACAGAAGTAAATCGGACAAGGCAGATTTGAATAGAGATATTCAATGGAGAATAGAATTAGCAGGTATAAAGTAAGTCCCATCATTGTGTCAATCTGGCTCCCAGGGTGGAAGGCACACCTTATATATCTATGAAAAGATGGGCAGGCAGGCATTTGCCTGTAGGTACTGGGGGCTCATTTCTGTGTATCTGTTTATGTATATGGATGCAAATGTGCCCATGCATGTTTTTCTATGTGGAGGCAAGTATGCCATCACTATTGTGAATAACAGAAAATAAACATTATTATTACAACCTGAATGACCATGAAAGAGAGAAAGAAATCCTCTTGAGTGCAACATTTCCCATGTAGACAAAAACATAAAGCTGAATTTTAAAGGAGAATGAAATGATTCTTATAGTGAATAGTAATAACCAAAAAAATTAAGAATTCCACAGGATTATAAAAGCCTTCTCAAGCAAACAAAGTCATTTTTATTGTGATATAACAAAGGTAACCATCCTTTGTTATATTCTCTCTTTAAAAAAACAAGGTACGGGACTTATAAAATGTATTATTTAAAAGTCTATACTCTTTAAAAAGACATCTTCTAAAAAACTTCATAAGGTGTTTGTTTAAAGTCTAGGGAAAAAAATCACGACAAATAATTATCATCAGTCTATCAACTCCAGGGCAGAACATAAAATCTCTGGGTTATGTCTTAAAAACGAAGTTCTTATATAAATTCTTATTCTAAATCAGTTCCTCAGAAGTAGTTTTTAATAAGGGATATTTTTAAAAAACACATTATACACAATAGATTTATTTCACAGTGTTTCCACAGCAGTAGCATCTTGCCAAACAATGCGTCTGATGCTGATATAAACAGAGCATTCATTTGTTCATTCAACATTTACTTTACACCTGCTGTATGTTGTGCACCGGGCTGATGATAGAAAGTTAGACAAGAAATGAGAAGTATTAGAACTGTAGAACTCTTGAGTTAGACCTAGATTATAGTGTCAAATGAGATACAGCATAACTGTAGGCTTGGACACATTATTAGCCTCAAGGACTTTGGGGATGTCCTAGCCTCTGTCCGTACAGATACATAGTGAGGAATAGATCTGACTGACTTAGGCTATGATGTGCCGCCCTCGTCCCCACCATGCCAAAGCTGCCCGGCTTCACACATACCCAGCTCTCCGGAGGGCTGGGGGAATATGCCCTTAAGGTGTGCATTTGCCTGACCCAGAGGGTATCCCGGGAGAAAACAATAACAGAGGCTCATAAACTGAGTCTATGGACAATGAGTTAGTTTCAGAGGAGAGTGGCACTTTTAAGTACAGCAGGTTATACGGTTTAAGATTGGTTCCTGACCCCACAATTTCTCTCAGGAGCTTGTGTCAGAATCCTGGAGAAAGAAAAAGGCAACAATGAAATAAAAGAGGTGTTTCACAAAATTCATGGGAAGCACTAAAAGCACAAGGCCGCTCTCCTTTGCAGCCCATGAAATAGCAGGCGGCAGCAGTGGGACGACAGGGAACTTGTGCTGCGATGCATTGCAGAGAGATCGTAAGGGGGCTGGTGGCATCTCTGCATTCACTGGAACAAGAGAGACAAAGCACAGTAAACACCAGACGACAGTATGGGCACTGTGTCTGCAAGTACCTGTGAGGCGTTCTCAGGTGGGAAGAAGCCACCTGAAAGGGCGAGAGTCACTGTGCTTTTCCCGGATAAGGAAAACCTGATTGCACCTTCAGACATCCACAGCAATGGGAGATGTAGACTGAAAACGTGCCCTTAGGACCTCTGTCAGGTGAAGTTTTTCTGGAGTCATTTTCCACCCACTGCAAACCCCGTCTCCCCACACATGTACACATCTGCATATGAGAGAGGGAACTTGAAAATCAATGAAGACTTATTCTACTTAGTTTGCATTTAAACAAAAATAGCTGCAAAGGTTTGTTTTAATAAATTATCAAGTGCATTAGGAATACATATGCACAAAATACTCTTCCCAATTATCAAAAAAAAGAAAAAGATGAATTTGGCTTTCAATCGTATAGCTAATGTATTAGCCAAAATGATGCTCTGGATTCAGAGGACACAGCATATTGAGAAGCCACTAATGAGAAGCCTTTGCCAAGTCACTGCACCTACGCTACTTCATCTACAGCGTCATTATGGATTCACAGGATTTGGGAATAACTGCCCCTCCCCTTGAACCACCATAAGGAAGAAATGCGGCTTGGCAAATAGCTATCCTGCTGGACCACCATTTCCAGTTCTGCTTGGTCCAATGGGGTTCCAGAACACAGAGGTCCATGGTAAGTTTGGTTGCTAAATTCATGTGCCCTAGAAACACTAAAAATTGAAACTTGATCATTTATCCCCCACATATTTTACCTGTAAGCTCTTTCCACTTGCCCCCAAACACATTTATTGGGAAATACCAAGTACTGATTTTAATTGTCTCTTTTCCTTTTATTTTACCAGCCAATAGATATTTGTTAAAGTTTTATTATTATTTGCTCGGCATTTTATAAGGCAATGGAAAAAAATAAGTGAGACACAGAACCTACTTTCAAATACTGTCTCCGAGGGACAGAAACCATAGAACGCAATGATAACAGAGTTTGATGAGGGTGGAGTACACACTGTACTACCGAAACTTATAAAGAGCAGACCCCTGACGCTCTCTGAGTGAACGGAAAAGTTTCCACTTTTATAGAGTAAGAGGAATTTAAATTGCATCTTGAAGTTAGGGTTAGAGTATTTAAGGTCTTCTAGAGAGAAGGATATATTTAAACCAAAATGAGAGAGTGTGGATAGAGATGAGAGAATATGAGAATATGGCATTTTGAGGAATGACAATTCTTCAGTGGAGAACCTCGCGGGGTGTGTTGCATGTGGCTTGGAGGTCAAGGCTAGGAACAAATTCTAGGCACCAAGCATGCCCTGCATGATGCTCTTAGATTGGATTTAATACACCCTGGAGAGACACAGAAGGACTTCACGCAGGTGAGTAACATGTTAACATTTGCTTTAGAAAGTTCCAGTGTAGAATGGAGGGACTGAAGGAGGGAAGCCAGTAAGGAGAGTAGTTCACAAAAATGAGCAGTGGGTCTCCTTTTTGCGGGAAAGAGAAAAATATCTGAGGGCAAAGGAGAAAGAGGCAGGAGTTTACTGTCCCTACTGTGAAGAGAAGGTGAGATTTTAAATATCAGAAATGTCCATTCAAATAAGTTAGAAAAAAGCAAACAGGTCCAATAAAATATAGTTCATTTTGCTATGGGAAAAATAAAAAGTTTTCTTCAGAGAACAAGAAATGCCATCAATTGCTGGGCACAGTATCCTACATCTTTATTATTACGCCCTCAATAGGATGTGCTTAAAAGCACCCTAGGAATCTTTTCATAAAAATTAGGTGCTTCCCTTTGAAGTCTCTCTTTCTATTTTAATTTCCTATAGCAGAAACTCCTGAAACTAAAAATAAGGTTTACAGGGATGAGAGGAACTAAAGGAGAGAGAGAAGGAGAGAGGGGAGGGGGGAAAGACACAAAGCGAGGAATTGTGAGGTTGAATCCCCAAGCCTGGTGCACGGTGTTCTCAGAAATACTCAGAAGCTGTCTTTCCTCTCCTTTCACCTCATCTAACCCGTCCCACCATCCCACCCTCTCACACACATGTGGACACTTGAGTTTTGAGCCATAAATCTTGCAAAGTCTGTCAACTGACAGCCTAATAACATGAAAGGAGTATCTGCAAACAAGATGGTTTCGAGCCATTGCTCATGACCCTGAACAAATCAGGGACCGGTTCCCTGCGCAGCTCCGAGCCTCTGCTTTAATCACTTAACTGAGCAGATTGATGTGACACTTCGGGAGCAGACTAAGAGGTCTCTATTTTCCAGCTATCTACTAGTCTCCTTTACTTTTTCCCTAACAATTAAGTCTAGCTTGTCATATTTTGAGACCTAATCAATGTATAAATGAGGGACAGCTGATCATCTGGCCTTTTCTGCCCTGTTAGTTATTCACAAGGAAAGCAACCTTTTCCAGCTTTCTACCTGGTAATCATTGAGGAGTATTCAAATAAGGACATGGTGAGGTTAAGGGCTAAGGCAGTGGTTATCAATCTTGGCTGCACAGAAAAAAGTCACCTGTGGAGTTTTGTTGGGGAAAGGGGCGGGGAGCAAGGAGTGGTGGTATTTTAATATAAATGCTTGGGCTATAAACCAAGCATAATAAATCAGAATTTCTGGGTGTGAGGCCCAGGCACTTTTCTCAACAGCCACTGTAAACTGTAACGTTCAGTCATAGTTAAGATTAAGAAGGTATCAGGAATGTACTCCCAATTTACACCAGGAATGACTGATCTATAAGCAATGTTCCACTAAGGAAGGATGCAAAACTACAGATCCTCAGAAACTGCCAAGGCCTATTAAATCAGAATCTTGCAAAGTGGGAGCCAAATGCCTGACTTTTGACAGGCTTCTTAGATAAATTTTAGATTCTCCAAACTTTCAAAAACCATTCTGCAAGGACAACAATTAGCTGCTTTGTTTTCTGACTTTGTCAATCCTAGCAGACCTCATCATCACTTGGGGAGTTAGGAGGAGCCTGGGGAACACTCCTTAGGGCCTTGCCAGATTACTATTCCAGATATCAGCAAGAGGAAGAATGGGGGGGCACTCAAAACAAATACAAGGAAGAAATAAATTTCCTACCTTAAAAGAAGACAACTGATTGGAGAAAACAATCATTTAGCAACCTGTGAATGATTACAGATTTGCAGAAAGAAAAGTACAGAAACGCTAAAGGAAGCCTTTGCAGCCAGCTCTTTTTTTGACTAGTCATACTTGGGAAGTGCTGGTACAGGGACTAAGAGCTGCTTCTTGATTGCGAAGCTCTCCTTGGCAGACCCTACCTACAGCACCCAAATGTAGTCCACACTTGTCCTAAAACTAAAGGAAGGATGCAAATATCCTCAACTTTTACTGATTATATTTAGAATCTCACTTTATGTTTTACATGGCAATTAAACACCCCTCCCTTTTATCTCATAGTTTGTCGTCTTGGCATCGCTTTGTTCAGTTCTCTAGCATTTTTCCTATAATAGTAACACTTTAACAGCAGTTTTCCAAGTCATATTTTCAGTTAAACTTGAGTGATTGGGTGATGTCTAAATGGGGAACCCCTCAAAGGGGTAAAACAATCTCAAACCAAATTAAAACTAGGACATACCAAAAAAGTACAGAGGTTATTTGAGGTGACAGTATTTCTTTAAAAGCAGTACTCCGCTCTGAGAAGCTTTGCTTCCGAAACGGTGGGTAGACTGTCAGTTTCCTGCCCTGAAAGCACGGCATATGCTCACTGGAAGCAAAGCTTTTGCTTTTGCAGGTATAGACTGTATGTGCACGTATATTCCTCACATTCCTTCTCCATTCATCCCCAGTGGGCCCTATGAGCTGGCACAAGTCCATGGAGCCAACATGAGAAGGAACAATGACCTTAGATCATAATGTGAATGAATGGTAAGCAATATCAAATAAATTAGAAATGGGTGTGGGCACTAACATTACCTGCCAACTATACAAAAAGAAGAAGAGAAAAGATTTTTACTAGAGACAGCTTCCCTGATGTCACAGACCTTGTTACTAGGCACCTCTGGCTTCTCATCTTGGACAACCTGTCCTAGGCAATGACCCCTCTATCAGAAAGCTACTTGGCACCTCTTCCAAAGACAAGACCCGCCAGGTCCCACTAAAACAATCCCATAGAGATTCCTTTGGCAGAAATTGGGCTAAAAAAAAAAAAAGCTAAAAAAGCAGGGGGAGTACATTGACTGTAGAAATCACACGATTAAATCTTTAAGATGAGTGGAGAAAAAAATTATTAATAATGTGTTTTAAATATTATTTAAACATATAGTGGTTCACCTTGAGCTAAATCTTTGGCCAGGTATCCATGCCACACACAGCCTATTGTGGTTTAAGGGGCCCGCTGCAATGAGCACATTTCCCACCAAGGGAATTGGAGGGCTAGTGCCTGTGAGTCTCTGGTGTACAGCCCGGACTACGGAGGGTTTGAGTTTAAATAAAGAAGGTCCACTGCTAAATTCAAGATCATCACGGCAGTGAGAGGTCTCTTCCTGTTCCCTTGTGTTACTACATATACTGCACTGGGCCAGGGATTGATTACAAAAGCAGAAGTCCAAGGTAAGAATGGACTTAAACATCCTAGGTTGCTCATATTTTCAACTCCTCTGAACATTCTGAAAGGTGTCTTTTCCCTGGCACTTGGATTTGCAGCTTCAGGCTACAGACAAATAGCTAATGTCTGATGATTACTTGTCCACTAACAGAACAAGCTGTTGCTTTAGGAAATAGTTATTTACGGTATTTCGCACTACATTCAGAGCAGCCCAGCCGAGCTTTGTTTCATCAGTGTGGTTCAGACTCGGTGACTAAATAAAATAATGAGAGAATACTTCTTTTATCAAAACCTGGGTTGTGTTTAAAGTGCATCTTAAACCAAGATAAGCAATAATAAAACCTAGCATTTTGGGGGCCTTTCTGTGGGCTAAGAGCTTATTACCATTTATTCTTCTCACTAACATTATTAGGAAGTTGCTGTTATTACCCCACTTTTTTGCTGAGGAAACTGAGGCAATCTAGAGGTGGGACAACTTGGTGAAGCTCCCATACTGGCTAGTAAATGTTGGCACCTGACTTCAAATATGGGCAACCTAATTCCAAAGACCTCTTCTAACCATTGCACTGCTGTGTCTCATCAAGAGGATACACTCAGAAAAACCATGATAAGGACCCTAGAAAAATGCAAATGTGTTATTTTGTCAAATTCACTGTGATACTTTATGATTATTGCCTACATAGAAGACCATGGTGACAATTAGTGTCAGAATAATCCAGAAATTGAGCCCAAGGTTTATCTCCAGAATTTTCTCTTCCATATATCCTACACTTTAGATTTATAGTCATGCTATTTCCATATTTAATGGTTGTTTCTAGATTAAAGGAATACTTGTGCTCACCTCCCACTCTCTTAGTATATTCTGGGAGGATACTTCAGATATTGTTCATATAGGTAATGGTGTACAATTTTGGCCTGAGGGCAAACGCAATACGTTTATTTTCATTATTCTCTTGGGACACTAAAATTAATAACATTCAATGGGGTCACCAGTCACTGAGTCTTTCTCATTGAAAAGATTCACTGCTGTAACCAAACCAGGGCTACGTTTTAATTTGTGTGTCCCAATGGGATCCTTTCCAGAACATCAGATTAAAACCAGTCCTAAGTAGCTTTGCCATTTGTTTCAAGGGTGAACATAGCAGTTTAATTTTATAAATGGCGTGTAGTTGCCAACAGACTCTAGGGAAGTACAGACAACGGCAATAAAAGCATGAATACTACCTAGAAAATACACAGTAACCACTCAGTGTCATTAATCAGGTGTCCAAGTGGTTCAGAGCCACAGTGTCACAGTTTACTTATGGAGGCCTCTGTCTCAAATATTCAGTGTCAACTGCAGATCTTGAGTTAGGCCAGTTTTCAATTTGGAAAGTATGATCACCTTAGACTCCTCCAGAGAAAGAGCTTGATTTTCTTTTTAATTTAAGCACTGCAAATCCCTATTTCTACTCACATACATCTGTTCTTCTTTGGTCAAAATATCATGAAATGAAGGGCTATTAGGAAAAGGGTAAGGTGGTGAAGGAATCCCAAATGCAAAGGCCTAGTGAGGTCATCTGAATGACAAGTGGGCGGGGGGAGGGGCGGTGGTCTCCTGTGAACTGTTGAGCAAATACCCCGTGCAAAGGGGAAGCTGATACTCAGCTCGTGCCTGTTGTTCTGCACAGAAACAGGGGCGCTGTGGCCCAGAAGATACACTTTTTAAGGAAAAGTTAGAAATATAGATTTTTATAACACAGTTACTGATGTTTAGAGTTGGCTATTATTTCAAAACTAAATCTTAAAAAACTGTGTAGGCCAGATTTTGCTCTTTGGTAAAAAATAAAACCAAGCAATGCAACAAAAAAAAACTCTTGTGAATAATATCTATGGGATTTGTATTTCATCCTATTTTCCTTCTAAAAAATTTTAATATAGAAAATAAAGCTAAGTTACTTAGAACCTCCTAAGTAACAGTTAATGTACTCCATGCCACCCTATAAAACAGGTTTAATTATTCCTATTTTACAGGTGGGCAAAGTAGGAGATCAAGTAATATTCCTGAGATCACTCAGCTAGTGCTTTCATCTGCATCTGCCTCACTTCAAAGCCCATGCTTTTCCCACCAATCCTATCTTTGACAGGCTTCAGAAGGAACAGAATTTGAGGACAATCTCAGACCATATAACCCTCTGCAGTGATATTTAATAAAAATCAATGTAAAGTGGACAAGCTTTTACCATCTGAAAAAAAATGACTAGATAAAATGGTTTGTCAACATATAAATGATATCAGAGTGTTTCTTAAATCTAATTAAATGTCTCAAATGTTATCAAGAAAGCTAAAATATAACTAATGGAAGGTATTAAAACTATGAGTTAAATAAATATTTAACATTATACAGCTCTCTTTCTCTAAGTGAATGGTATCTAGAAAACCCACAAGCAAAGAAAGCACAGGGAAAGCTGTTTATTTTTTAACACCTCCGTGGAGAAGGTGCTCTGATAGGTTACCTCGACAGCTGGCTGAGTGTTCTGGTTGGTTCAGGGAGTAAACGAGTTCGAAGACGACATCTGAGGCCTCAGGGACCAGTGATACCAGTTAAAACCATCTTACTGCCCCATCCTCCCTCGATGTTGATGAAACAATCTTCAGAAATATATTAATAAGTGACCCAGGGACACTTCTCTACTGATAAGTTTTCTGGTTATGTTGGTAATTAAATGTCTTCAGTGTATACAGTAGCCCCTTGAACAATACAGGGGTTAAGGGCACCAACTTCCCACATGGTAGAAAATCTACAAGTTACTTTTGACTCTGCAAAAACTTTACTAATAACCTACTGTTGACTGCAAGCCTTTCCAATAACATTAACAGTCAATTAACACATATTTTGTATGTTATATTTATTACATACTCTATTCTTAAAGTTAGCTAGAGAAAACTTTATTAAGAAATCATGAAGAAGAGAAAATACATCTATAGTACTGTATGTATTCATTGAAAAAAAAAAATCCATGCCTAAGTGGACCTGTGCAGGTCAAAGCTGTGTTGGTTAACACAAATTAGTTCCAGGGATCTGATACTCCTAGAAGAGCTACTGCAAAGAGGTTTCTAAATGTTAAATCTCAGGACCTGCAGTGACTGTAGGAAACGTTCAATGCCCCATTTGGCCCTGTCTGGAATGTTGCAATCACTTAACAATAAGGGGACATGCACTGAAGGCCCTTTCACAGCTGCCATTACCCTGCCACTCTATAGTCTGTTCTCTCAGTCAACGTTCCGTCCGTTTTCTTCTCCATCCTTGCCCCCCAGCCAAAATGTTATGGAGAATAAATTTAAACTGCCTAGAAGTTAAAGCATTGTTTACATTACAAATTATAAAATTCCTGCATGATTGAACATTGTACTTCAATGTAACACACACATGCACTTTCTTATGAGAATTTCAACCATTCTCATCTAACAGAAACAGGGAAAAGTTTAATGAGTAACATAAATGATATAATTCTACCACTGTTCTGCTCAGCTCATTCATGGCCCAGAATAAGGAAGAAGTAGGAGAGGTGAATCTGCCATTTTCTCGGTCTCAGGTCTCTTTTGCCTGTCACAGTGTAAGCATATCACCATTAGGATGAATGTAGTTTTTAAAGAGAAGTATTTTTCACATTGGGTGGCTTTGAGCACAAGCTGTCTACTTCCCCTTGCCTCTCACCTGAAGAGGTAGCAGAATGTTCCAATGCGGTAGGGAAAACTCACTGTATTTCTTCTTACTGAGGAATTACTGGAGTTTTTCAAGAATTCATGATACTAGACATTCATCTGACACACAGACTCTAAGACCTGACTACCCTATTGGGTTTGATTCCACTGAAATGCAAATTAGACAGTGCCAAGTTAAATACAGTTCCACTCTCTACTCTTGTAGGTCTCATCATCTTTCCCAGTTGCTCCATCATCTGTCAACCAGTCCCGTCTCAATGAAAACCAGAGTGAAATGAACACATCTAAATTAATAACTGAGTAGTGAAATATAGCTAACTAATACATGCAGAAGTAACATACACAGATTCTATTCTTTTTACCTATTTATATCATTTTAGTAAGTACACCTTTACTTACTATGGGGTCATGAAACAACATACTTAAACTGCCTGTTCCTCAGTTTCCTCTTCTGTAAATGAGGGTCATAATATGGCCTGCCTGGCAGAGCCATTGTGACAACTGAATGGCGTAACTTATGGGAAGAACCTAGGCTCGTGCCTGGCACACAGCAAACAATAAAATACATCAGATATTATTATTGTCATTCTATTTTTAAAATGTACTGAGTATTATTCTAGCTTCTAGAGCCAAAAGACATGAATAAGATCTTACCCTTAGGCAGCTGAAAGTTCAGTGGGAAAGAAAAATAAAATGAAAAATCATAATTCAAAAATAGCCTTCTATATACGCCTCCTTAAACTTTGGCCTAGAGTTTTCAAATGGGTAGGTCCACAGCCTTCTTAGCTTTCATTTCCATGTATACACAAGGTAAACAAATCCAACTTCTGATTTTTTTTTTGTGGTACCAGATTTATTTGCTGTGAAATACCTTCTATATAGAATTAAATTATAAGGCAATTCATAGGTTACAAAGCACAATAGATTTTGCAGTCAAATAACCTTCTTTGAATATTTTCCCCCAAATTTTTAGAGATAATAGTTATAAATCAAGATAAGGGGATTTCTGGAGATGACAAGTGAAAATTACAGCGAATAAATACTCTCCTAAGGAACAAAAAGGCATCAGTGGGCCCCAGCAAAATTACGGCAACCAAAAAGACAAGGTATGCAGTTGAAGGGAAAGGTCCTTTTCAAATGCCCTGAGTCAAGGAGACCCATTTGCAGTTCCAGGCTTATTTAATAATATTAAGCAAGAACACCCAACTATCTACAAGAAGGACCAAGAGCATAAATCAGACATCAGTCCACATATTTCAACATCAAAGCTGTAAAGCAAAATGATTTGTAGGAGCAACTAAACAGTTTGAATATATTATAGCTTTTTTTCAGAGCCTACTTAAGCATATTAGTTGTCCAAATTAGGATTTTGTTGTTGATGATGCCAAAAAGAAAAATGTGTTATTAAGATTTTTTTCTTTTTACCTACAAGATACTTTTTGTGAAAGTAAAACTTTATTCAATACATCTTAATGATAGAATATTGATATAGATGTAATTCATTGGTAAAGTCCTAACCATAAGACTGAAAAAATCTCCAGAATTCCATATGGTTAAATTTTATTGAGATAGTGCCACATTTACCAGCATTATAATTTGTATCCATTGTGAGATTTCTCCCACAAAGAACTAAGAACCATATTCAGGCACCAAAATACAAGAATATCATATACATATTTGCTATTAGTATTCATTTTCTAAGAGACTATGCATTCCTTTTGGACCATATTAGGCTATTTTTTTAAAGTTCCAATAAAACTGTATACTACTCTATTACTGGAAAAATATTTTGAATCCTCATTTTCTTTCCATTTCACAAACAGCTGATATTGCCACAATTTAAAAAACATATTGAAAACACTATGCATGTGTTTTCTTGCACTCAGTGAATGACTGCAAAGGTCTCCCTGTATTTCCCCACAGCTAAGGGTATTTTGCATTCGCTATTATGCTGCCAGTGCACCATAAGGAACAGAACTAAGCTACCCCGGTGTGTAATTTATCTGAGTCAGAGTTTCCTCATCTATGTTCTCGCTAGACAGCGGAAACCTAGTAAGTCATTTCCAATATATAGTGTATGAAATGTTTTAGGCTTAAAGCAATACATTGTGAAGTCCTAATTAGAAAAAATTCCAAAATTACCAAAATTTCCAAATAATTCTTACTGGAAGTGCCACACAGTTTCATTGTTTTGATTTTTTCTATAGCACTTAAGAAGTGATAATTCCTGAGTCGACATGGGTTGAGCACAGATTCGGGAGCCAAACTGCAAGGGTGTGAATCCTGACTCCACCACTTTCCAACAATGTGAAGTGGCCAAATGATTTAACTTCTGTGCCTCCCTTTTCTCATCTGTACAATGTGGCCACCAATGGTACTTATGTCATTGTTTTTGGTGTGAAAATTAATTGAGTTAATGTATGAGAGCTCTCAGAAGAGTATCTGGCACAGAGTGCCTACTCTTTAGGGGCTGTTGGTATTATTTACTGACAATACATAATTTCAAATTATCTGCACTGCCTTTGTTCAAAAGCAAGCAATCAGCAAAATAATTTGATTCCGATTTTTAGCAGGGCTTGCCCTTATTCAACAGGACTACCAACAACAAAGGTAAATTGTAAAAAGGTTTATGCAAATATGCACAAAACAAAATATTAGAGATATAACTATTACACTAGATGATGGCATCACTAGTCAAAAAGATTTCAATCAAAATGATTAAATTTAAATTCAATATTGATAAAGGTAAAGCTGCCAAGATAAGCTTGCACAATCCATGGCACAAGCTTGGGATAAAAGAAATGGTTTCTGCAGAAAGGCATTTGGTAGACTGAGCATTCAACATGAGTTAACATGTTGCATTCTTTTCAAAATAGTTGCTGTAATTTTGAGCTGCATTAATTAGAATGGCCGCCCCAAATAGAGATGCTAAGAGCTCACTCTTTCTGTGCCAGGGAGAGTGCGTGGACTGTTTGATTACGGTCTCTACGGGTGAGGACAGAAAGGCTCTTCAAGAGGAGGCAGAGTCTGTTTGGTACGCCCTGTGGCTGAAGGATCTGGAACAGAAATGTTTCAAACAACTGCCTCCAATTATTTGGAGGATTATCCTAGAGGAGGATTTATACATAGTCTATATAGGTTCAAAGGCAAAATTAAGTAGAATTATAGGAAATTATCTTTTGGGGTCAAAATGAGAAAATACATTCTCACACAAAGTCGTTTAATCTGCGGTCCCCAACCTTTCTGGCAACAGGGACCAGTTTCGCAGGACAATTTGTCCACAGACCGGGGTGGGGAGGATGGTTTTGGGATGATTCAAGTGCATTACATTCAAGCTCACCTCCTGCCATACCGGTCCACAGCCTGGAGTTTGGGGACCCCTGGTTTAATGGACTGCTTTGTGAAGCACAGAGTCCCTTGTTTCTGAAAATCTTCAAGGAAAGTCACTAGAAGGATTTATTAAGTCAGTCAACAGGTACTTACTGTTTGCTACTTTTTGGAGAGTCATTTATGAGATCTGGTGAATAAAATAACAAATGAAGAAGGACACCAGCATTTGGTAAGTGTTCATGCAAGCTTCACACTGTGATAGATACTTTCAAATACATCATCTCACTTCCCTTAACAGGTATTATGGTCTGTACTGAAAAATCCTCTATACTGCAGTCAGAGGGATCTTTACAAAATAAAAATTTGCTCATGAAATAGCCTCCTTAAAAACATTTAGTCACTTTCCATTGCCCCTAGAATAGATAAGGCTTAGCGCAGCCTAGAGGATTCTGGGCCCTAACTATCTGCAGTCTCAGTTTCTCTCCAGTCACGCTGCTGGTTCTCCGGCCTTTGCACATGCCACACTCCCTCCAGCCCCACAGCTCCCGCACACACTCCTTCCTGTACCTGCGGCACACTTCCCTCTTCTCCTTACCCAGTCCACTCCTACTTTTCCCTCAGATCTAGGCTCAAATGGCACAATGTTAGGGAAAAAAGGAAGAAACATAACTCTAATAAGTATGTAAAATATATTATCATTTCTCATAGTACTATGCACGTCCTCTTCTTAGCTCCTGCCATACTATAATTTTGTATCTGTTTGCCTGCTATTTATTTGATGTATATCTCCCCCCACTAACTAACTTGGAAGTTCCACAAAGGCAGAGTCTGTGTCTAATTTTCTTTGTTTTAGGAGGCAATAAAATTTATTGACTATAACAGCAGATCCTGGAATCACATCACCCTGTTTTGCCACTTACTGGCTACGTGACCTTCACCAGTATTTAACTGGTTGGTGCCAGAATTTCCTCCTTCATAAAAGGGAGCTAGTAATAGAACTTGTCGTGAAGATCAAATGAGCCCACACACAGGCATTCCATAATAAATATTGTCCATTATCAATAGTATTTTTTCATTGTATCCCAGAGTTCTACATTAGGCTGGGAACCCAGGAGATATTTAATAATATTTGTTGAATGAATGAAAGATGAAACTGAGGTGGGGAAATCCTATCGTGTCCTGTCACTAGATTACAGAGCAGGGACAAGCACAGAACGCTATAGGGGCATAGAATTTGAGTTTACCTGCAAGGAAGGGTGGGACATTACAGGGTACAAAGAAAAGGAAGAGGCATTCTTGGGGAAAAGAAAGAATACGGGCAAAGGTATTAAAGTAGCAAAGTATTTAGGGAGTCGTAAGTAGTGGGAGGCGAATGGATGTAGGTCAACTCAAAAACATAGGTCGTGATTAAATTAGAGAAGAACCTACATAAATGCTAAGAAATGTGAACTTTATTCTGAAGAAAACTGAAATTCATCAGAGCCCTTGTTCAAGCCATGATCTTTTGAGTTGTTTATTTATTTGTTTGTTTAACTTATTTCGCAAGGATTAGATAGTTCACTGAACACAAGCAATCATTTGAACTGATTAAAATTGTCCAAGCAAGGTATGAAAAGCCCTTTGACCCCAGGAGTGGCAATGGGAATAGAAAGTAGGAAGGAGAAAGCAAACTGACCCCAAAACAAGAGAAATCAAAACTAATTGACCCAAAACAGTTTGATGCATTAACCCTGGTACATTCATATAGAAGAATATAAAATACTATGCAGTGATTAAAATGAGACATAAAATTTAACTACATGAAAGTATGTTCATATCATTAAATTAAAAAGTAGGCTCTACAAACATTACAGCATGGATCAGTTTGTATAAAAACATATATGTTGTTAATATAAATTTACATTAACTATTATACAAATTTACATGTTTAAATTGAGGACTGTTTGCCACAAATCTTACTAGTCATCTTCTTTTAGTAGCAGAATTACAGTTGTAGTTTAAATATTTTTTATTATTTTTATCTTTCTCCCCTAGTGTTTCTCCAACAAACATGGAATGCCTTGTAGAAAAGAAAAACATAATATAACATATTGAAAAAAGAAGTAAAAGTAGGGGGAAATTCCAATAGAAGTTCCGGGAAGTAGAATCATCAAACTTTGAAACAATTAAATAAGAACATCAGGGAGAAGAAGAGGAAGCATGAGGATTCTAATTTGATCTAAACACCGAGATGGGGAAAACACAGGAGCATGATCAGTTTGCTCTGCCCCGCAATAACAGCATTATTACTCAGCAATGTTTTACGCCTTTGTTCTCTAAGCACACACCTTTCTCCCTTGCAAAGACAGTGGCTGTTACCAGCACTGTGTGTTTCTTCATCACTGGATTGATGTACTGTTATGAAGTGAACCAGACATCAGTTTTTACACAAGAAAAAATTTCAAGTTGCAGAATTGTCCTGTATCCTCAGGCTTTAGCAATGAGGAACCAACAGTCTCAACCTGATATTGTCTCATATTAAACTCACATATCCTTGGGGCCTTGGACATTCTAAAGATTTTGAATAGGAGTAAACTCTGGCTTAAAAATGTAAAAAAAAAAAAATCAATCAATCCCATCCAAGCATATTATATGCAGAACTTTAACTTTGAGTAGCTAAGAGTTCAGGTATCACATCCAGTACAAAGACAACTCTAGAGAAAATATTTAATAGTATCATATTTTCTTAGTGTAATTGATCTAAGACCATGTGATGGCAAATCTACTATATTCAGAGAAATATAGTATTCTCACCCACTGAAGTCTTGCTGCCTTCTGAGCTATAAATGTGACATCTCTACATTAAAATTATATAATTCTTAAATATCTGAAAGACAATAAGATACTATGAGCATGTTAATTTATAGCAAAGAGTACAGAGCATTACATTCAAAGGAAGGCATCAATTTGAAAAGATGCAGACAAATACATTGTCATTATATCTGTACTGTATTTGAGTGTTTTTCACAAAATTGGGTGTTGTGAATTTTTTTGGTTACTATTAACCTATGTATTAGTTTAAATTTATATCGCTATCCTTGACCTCTCACCTTTTCTTCAGTTTCATTTTTCTTGCTATTTACAGGACAACTATGTTTTTTCTGAATCTATTATCACCCCTTCCTAGCATGTTCTTTGCCAACCATCCTCCTCATTACCACTTATCCTTGAGGTTGTCTGCTGTTTGTTAATGGAGTCTAGCATTGTCTTTCTGACATTAAAAAAGAAAATTCACTGTGTCTCAATCATCTGTCCAAAATGCAATCTCATGGAATATGGGAAGCTACTCCTGTGCAGTCTTCCGTGCCTGAAGGACAAGTCAAGTTTGACTGTAAAATGCCCTATTAATATCACTACTTAGCAGCAGAGTTTTAATGTAAAATCTTTTAGAAAATCTTTACTACAGCAAAAGGAATATGTAGCTTCTGCTGTTCTTATAGATTTTAAAGGATTTTTAATCTACCAATAGTAGCCTGTAAATTCAAGCTCAAAGGAAACACTACTGCAACTCAATAGGAATTTTTATTGGATTGCTTACAGAGAATTATAGTTATGATCAAAAGCCAGGAGAGAACAAAAGCTGAATGCATCCCTTCTCTTTTCAAGTGATTTGAATGCTTCATTTCTATCTGTGTAATTCCTAAGTTAGAATTTAAATGTGTAAGGCAAAAGCCTGAGTTAGGTAGCATGAAGATAAGGCAAGAAGTTTGGGAAAATTCACGAGTGACAAAGAGCTCTCTGATAATTAGTATTTTGAGATATTTATACTGAAATTTTGTTAATTTATCCTATGTATTCTCCTTCTTTGTAGTATCAAATGCATCTATTATGTACAGACTGTATGGAGAAACAAGAGGAATCAACCAACAAATATTTATTTAATACTTAAAAGTGAAAAATATATTGTTTCCAAAACAATGTGTGAATATTTTACAGAGGAAGATATTCGAACTAGGCATCAAAGAGTGGCTGTTAGCTGTAGTATCAAGGACAGGGACCAAGCACACGGGCTCTTGACTATCACCAGGCTAATAAAGTCATTCAGCTGGTCATTTAGGAAGTTATCACCATGTCTGAGCAGAAGAGTAACAGGACCAGAGTTGTGACTGAGGAAGACTAATCATCTGTGGTGTGCACAACAGATTAGCCTAGAAAGAGCCTGGAGGTGGAGAAACCAGCTCAGAGTTTAATACAACGGTGCAAGTAGGAAGTGACAATGACTCACATATTTTCTTACAAAGAAGGAGATGTGTAGTTGTAGGAAAGCAATTTCCAAAAATGATTTTTTGAAAATGATATTGCTTTATTTTAATGATGTTGTTTGAGATACATTCCACCAGAAAACATTATCTACAAGAATAAATATCCTAAACTGAATGCCTATCCCAAGTCAACTTCCACATTACATTTCATTTTTGCTATAATAACTTTTCCCTCCATGTGTCTCAAAGCTTCCACTGACTCACTGGCAATTATTGGAAACTTTTTCAATAATCAAGGCTTTGAGATGGCTGTTAGAACTTGAACTCCCCTTACAGCACAGACATTCAGCATCCAAAGTCTCTCCCTGGGACATCTAACTGGTGAAGGATATCACAAAAGCATAAGAAACAGGAACCTGCCTGTTTTCTAATACTTCAAAGGCCTAAAAGCCAAAGATGCATCCACGTTTTTAAAAACCCTGTGATTAGTCTTTTAAATTTGTAAGTGTGAAACTATGTGAAGTTCTTTTTTTTTTTTTTTTTAAGAGAGCTTTTCTGACATCCCTGTAATCAGAGATATTCAGGACACATTACTCTTCCCTTCAGGAGCAGTTGACAGGTGATTTCAAATATCATCTCAAACACTTCATCAACTCTGAATGCCGTGCTAAATGAGTGGGTAATTTCCAAGCAAGGACCCCAGGTAAGTAAGAGTGTTCTCACTTCTCACCTAGGAGGTCTCTTACTAACATCTCAGTGGTAGCTGGATATCATCTTCAAAGGAGGTCCTTGTCTCTGAGGAAAGCAGTCTGTAATTCCTTATTATAAATAGCTGTTCTCTCTTAGTCCATAGATTCTAGTTCTTACCCACAATCCTTTCATATCATTTTTTTCAAATACGGTTATATTGCACATTCTTTCTCACTGGCCCTATACACTATTTTCTTCCTATGAAAACTTTATGTGAAAAATTTTGTGTACATATGCTTGATAAAATCATGAAATCAAGGCATTGCCCAAATATTAAGGTCCAATATTGGGATGCATTCCAAATAGCAAGCTTACCAATGGGTGATGTCTGTAGCTCCTATAATAGGAGAAGAAAGGGGAGAAGAAGGACTTCTGTTTATGACAGAACAAAATATATGGTAACTCAAAAGAAATTTAAGCAATGGCATAAGTTATCTTGCAAGTATCTATTTCCTTTCAGATAGGCAATTAGAAGAAAAATATGTTCCATGTGTTACTCAAATGTTCCAGTCACAAATCTGTGCTCCTTTTAGACAAAAATGAGAATTTTGTGAGGATATTGGGACCAAAGAAGTCAATACTGAAAACACAAAATTAAACCTCAGTTTCAGGAAACTGAGAACTCAAGACTGTACCCAAGAGGTTCCTGACTGCGATGGGCTCCACTAAAGTAAGGGGAACCTGTATTCATTCCCAAACCCCTGGACGCCACTTTTGGACATATGCATAAATGCATATAAATGGAGAAGAAGGAGCTAATCTAAACTCTGATTCAAAAAATTCTATTAGGAGAAAGGAGATGTGTGATGCAATAAATACATTCCCTTATAAAGACACAAACTAGTTCTTAAAAACCTGTACAGGAGTCTCCTGTTTGGACAGCCCTCTGTGATAGCTCTCTTCCTCTATAATGAGAATGTAGCAAGTTGGGGAAGAGGTAATTTAGATACTTGGGGATTTTACAAACCACTAGGGCTCTATGAAACCCTACTGACAGTCAATGTCAGTGACATCATGTGACACTATAAATACTCTTGGGTCTTTATAAGTCAGATCTGTATGAAACCATTGTTGGCAGCAATAGACTTTTAGATAAGCTCTGTATTTCATCCAAGATGCCATTTATTTGAGGGCAACCCCATATTTTATGCATCACCAAGAAAAAATACTCTGGCAATTAAATTATGGCACAATTTTGATTTAAGACACATCCCAATCTCATGTGTTAAAATGTGCTAAAATGTGTCTTAAAATAATGAATTTTGGTGTCATTTGTAGCCAGATTATAGAAACACAAAGTAGAGAAAGCTAATGATGGTTGAGAGAAAACAGAATCAAATAAGGTAGAAAATAACCTTCCTTTGGTTGACATAAAAGTGACAAGAAGAGAGAATATAATGAGACCGTGTTCTCTGAAGGTATATAAATTTACCCCTTCTCCTGCCTTGTGTGAATTGGAAGTGAGAAAGGAGGTGGCCATTAGATGAACTTAAAGCAAGAAAGCCAAGGAAGGTTATATTGACATGTTGCTTCAGTATCAGACCCCAAAGCCAGACAGACCTAACAGTTCCAGCAGCCAGGATCCTGCTTTTCAGCAATTTCAGTAACTTAATTTTTGTGTTCTGCTCCCTTACCAAGTCTACATTTAGTTTCCATGTATATACGTTCTTTTTTTTAACCTCAGGTCTTCTGCCATCAGGTTTTTAATCTTGGATGAAAATTTAGTCTCTGCTACTTCTGCCATTTTTCCCTGTTGCTCAAGGCCATTTTATCTTTTTGACTGCTGCTTGCTATCTGTTGGTGGAGTTTCCAGTCATGGCACTCCACCCTTATTTCCTGGAATATGCCCCACTGCCCACAGACAGGCATTCAGCACCTGTCTTACATGATAATTTCCCACTATGAGATCATCTGCTCCTTGGAATGCATGAACTTCCTCATATTGCTGTGATCTCCAACAGCCTATTCCTTACTGGTCATTTTCTCCAATACTCAGTTTTCAGCCCTCTGGAGTCCTCATGACAACTGAACCCTGATTCTGTCAGGGGTAGAAATTTTCAGATTAACTAGGTGTGGCAGAGGAAGATTAAAGGCTTTTAGTTTTATCTTATGGATTCTAGATACGGAAAAAGATGAGTTAGAGAAAAGCAGAATTCTTCGGTATCAGGAAGGAAACATTTCAGAGGCTGAGACACTGGGGAAGAGAAAGGCTCCATCACACAGAACCCAGAACAAGTTTAGTCTCAAGTTAAAATTCCAGAAAACCTATGAAGAGCATTTTCTAATCGAGGGTTATACATAAACTAGTATAATAAAAGATAAAGTATTAGAAAATATTATAGTTTAGAGTTTACTTTCAAGGGAAATTATTTTCTATCATTTGGGTAGGTAAAAAATATTAGAATCATTCCTATTCACAATGCAATAAATACGATAGGGAGGCTAAGCAAATTCCCATTTGGAAATGAATGAGTTTGTAAGAGCCAGCATTTAAAAAACAGCTCTTTTGACACATGAGCTTATGCTTCTCCTACTATATAATGCTGTTGGCAGGTTAGGTTTTAAAATTAACGGATGACATTTATGGTTGGGTAAGGTCTAAATTACTTTTAATTTTGTTTTGCCATCTTTCTTATTGAATAAATAAAATAACAACAAAGCTAAAAAAAAGAGTAACTTTCATTCCAGTAGAAATATAATAGGATAAATAGTTGGTACAGGTTTTTCTTTTTCTTTTTTTTTTTTTTGACCAAATAAGGTATCTCCAAGAGTAATACATCAAATGCAGTTCTTTTAACATGGTTGGCATCCAATAAATGTTAATTTGATAGAACATTATCATCTTGTAGATTACAAAAAATAATCATGAATGAAATATCTAATTCAAAACATGGCCATCAAAATTATGACAGATCAAAATATTGCTCTTAAAATCAGATACATATCCTTCTGCCTTACAAATCCTCATTTAACATGCTTATCGATGGGGAAAAAAGAATGACATAACATGGAAACGTCAGTCTTGGACTCAAATGGAACTTAACCCATTTTTAATTCTAAGGGAACTCCCATTGCATATTCTCTTGTGATCCCTCCCCCAGTGTTATTTACGTTCTGTGCTTTCCAGTGTCTTCCTCCAAGGTAAAGGGGAGCAGTTGCACTTGGACCATGTCTCAAATAGCAGCCCGCGTCTGTCACCATATCTCTGCTTCTCCTGCCATTATTTCTGTTCATTTGTTCCTTTATGTGCACCTCTTTAAAAAAGTAAACTAAAGGAGAGTGTAAAGAATGGAACACACCTGACAAATAAAATGCACCTGACAAAACTCTTCAGGTCTCTTCTAGTACAGCCTAAAGAAGATTAAAAGCACACAACAGCTTATAACCAAGGAGAGATGTACCACCACAGCTACCGCTTCCATATAGCCAAGCAATGACAACAATAAATGCCCAAACAAACAAATAAAAAGAGAAGCTGCAGGAAGACATTAGAAGGCAGAATGTAATTACCCTATTTGGAAACTGACCAGGACACTATGGTTAGATCCTCCTTGCTGCAAGCATTCTGAGGAGTCTTTAATGGCTACAAATGGTCAGGACTTCCTGTCTACACCTCATCTGACAGATCATGACAACCAGCAGTTACTCCTCCATGTCTCTACCCAGGGGTTGAAGTCAATTCTAACTCAGAAAATAAAGGGCCACCTACAGAATTCACTGGCAATATTGCTATCCTTGAATGCTTTCGCTAACTGGCCTACATGAAGCAAATTACTTAACTATCTCAAGTATCACTGCCACATCTTAATAGAAATACATAGTGATATAATTTCTTATCTCTATATATAATTATGAATTAATGATATGCATACTCCTTGAGTAAAAATTGTTAAATTCTATTCCTTGGCTAATATTGAATAATGAGGATGCACTTATCAGTGAGGTGTTAAGTTGCCTATATTTTAATCTTTGTGTGCTTACTATCACACTAACTTATTTCTGCCTCATTTTTTTTAAGAAACTGACTCAAGTGCAGTAATTAAAATACATTATAGTAGTGAAAGTGAAATTTGGAAAAATGCCAATGTTTTAGAGCTTATAATTTTCTTTTTTAGAGAAAAAAGTAGCTTTGACATTTTTGTGCAAAACAGTCACTAACAGTTACTTACAATTTCAGGAAAATCACTGTTTTAATCATGACCTTTCAGCTGTCCTTGATTGAAAAAAATTGGCCACCTACAGAAATAATTCTGTTGGGCCCTCATTGCTTCTACTGATTGATGGCCTCATGTGGTTCTACATGTTTACAATTATAAATAAAACTATATAAAAGTGGCAGAGCTTAGCTTCCATCTAAGTAGAAAAGAATAAAACAGTTCTAATTGACAATGAAGGGGACTTGCTTTAAGTGACATCTTTCCCATGTACCTGTATCAAAAGCAAATGGCATATTTTTCTGAATAAATGTGTATTATTTTGATCACCATTCACTACAACCATTATTTTAGCATCCATTGTGTAAAAGACACTGTATTATACTCTGTGGGGGTGATGGAATGTGGATAAAATTGTTTCTGCATTAGAAAACTTATTATCTGATGAAACACTCAACAAGCTAACATACAATAAATATAAACATTATAAATGCACATGTGGAGATATTTGTATATACATATGCATAAAAACTGGGTTTGGTTAAATATATTCATATAAAACTGTGCTCACACTTCAGGAACAGTGTATCAATATATATTTAAACTTGTATAAACATATGTATATTAGGTTACACCAGAAAACTTTTTACTAAAATTTTAGTAGTCCCTACATGTTAGTCCCTGGGTTTTTCAATACAAATGAAAACAAAGACTCTTCCTACTAGCTAAAGATTTCCCACCTACTGTACAAGCAACAAAAATAGAGCTGGCGTTCAGGACTCCATTAGAAGTTTATTGAAGCTCTGTGAGGTTGGAAAGCTTTTAGGAGTTCAGCATAAATCATTCAATACACACACACACACACACACAAAAGAAAGACTTAAAAAAGGTTTTCGCCTATATTCAATTTCTATGAGTGATCTCCAATTTACAACCCTATGCTTGACCCAGAAATTGAATTAATCAATACAATTATCTTTTTAGAAATCGCTTTTGTCAACTAAGTACTTCATGGAATAGAAAAGAAGATTGAGTTTCCTTAGACAGTAGGCTCGATGGCAAGAGTCAGCTATACTGAAGGGCTAGCATCAGAAACGGCCATGGTTTAGTCTCCATATCGATGTTTTGGGGGATTACAAACATTAAGTGATCCTTATCTTTAAAATTCAAAGCAATTATCTACTGGTTGCAATCTAAAATAAATTGTTGATGATAAACAACAGAAGAAAAAAATTTATATGATCATATAATGATGAAAATATTGATGCAAAACATTACCCCACAAAATTTTAGACTAAATTAGTCATCTTTTAAAAACAAGTAAATTCACAATTCTGGAAGTCACGAAGTTGTTCATAATCGCCGACTTAAATCCAGTCACTTCCTGTGGCTGAAAAATTCTTAGTAATGCTCAAAGGCCATGATTTCAACACACCAAGAGGGAACTGAGGCAATTATTCAGCTAATCTAGGTCTATTTAATACTTTCATATAAATAGTCAAATGATTAGAGCAAAAAATTTTATATTAATTATCTTTTCATACATATGTAGTTTGAGCATATAATAAACTTTGGCAACTTTATTATTAAAAAGGGAAGGAGGAGAACTCAATAAACCTGCCTAAGTAAAACTCAGAACAGTTACTGACTAAGAGAGAACGTTACGAACCTAAATGATCGAAACTGCTTATCTCTCTAGCCTATATTCACCAATTGCCCTAATTTCCCCTTGCGGAGGTCAGTCAAAATTGACAAGAATGTATAGAACTGATTTCAATGTTAAAGATCTATATATTCTTGCTTACAAAATATTCAACTAACCAACATTTTTAGTCAATTAGAAAATACACTGATATTAGGGATTTATTAAGAACAAATTTAAAATATCCTGGAGTGGGTATAGTCTACATAACTGTTTATATATGTTTCATCTATAAAGTCATTAAAATATATATTTTGTTTGGTCCAGCGTTGTACTATCTGCATTGAAGCACGTGGTCCCTATATATGAAGGAAGTGAGGGCCAATTTGTTATCAAAACGATGTTCCATACTAAACACAGTCACAAGGACACGGTAAAACACCGTGTGCTACAGACACGGGTAAAAAGAGAAGAGCACGCAGTTAGCATTGGATCACTCAGAATTCTTGTGAACTGTCACTTTATTGTAATATATTTCACTGAAATAAACTCCATGAACAGGTCCTGTGCATTTGAGAATGTTCCTAAATGGAGAAACTGAGGTAACAGAGAGCAAAGATAAATTTTTGTCAAAGAAAGGTGATCGGGTAAAGGACCCACATACTATAATTTACAGTGATCTTCAACCAACACACTCTCACTGCTGAAGGGTAAATCTCTTGTTTTTGTTCAAACATTAGGATACAAAGGAATAAATAAGTTCGTGGAATTTTGGTCTCTTGCAGTTGAAAATATACTGCTGCCTACAGATAATTTTCTGATTAGTAATTTTTGTTTCACCAGGCTTGAGGAGAAAAATATACAATTCAAAATGGCCTAGCCTATAAGAAAACAGCTCTTTTCCAATAACTATTTGTTAATTAGCATTTTGGAACTTGGAGATGGGGTTTAATCAGTGGACAGTTTCTCTAGATTTGGGTAATGTCTCAGTTCCTCATTTCCTGATGAACTTAATAACCCCTGATAAGTAAGTCTGCTCTAAATATTTGTGGAAGATTCTATAGAAAATAGTCCATCAGAACATGGATGTCTTTCCATTCAAGAGAGATACATTTATGTGCATCTATTTGTATGTGTGTGTATATTTTAATAAGTATAACTGAAGGAAATCCTAGACAAAGGAAAATGGATGGCTTATTTTAAATTTTTATAAATCCACTATTCCTGTAATGGGACTGGAAAAGATGGTATGGCAGGGTGTTAAAAGCTGTATCAGAGAATAATAACAGGCTACCTAACACCCTCTCACTAAAATAAAGCAAATAAACATATACGAAGTCTGGCTGAAAAAAGTCCAGCCATCGTTAATGTAATGAGAATGGTCTGTGTGACATGGATATAACCTGGCAGCCCAGAAGAGTTGACTGGAATGAGCACAGGTACTGTGTGGCTGTCTCATTCAAAATGACTGAGCAAGTGGAGCAAAATTTGAATCTGCACCAAATTTTGTGTTAAGTGTGAACATTCCTCGGCAGAAACTATTCAGATGATACACAAGGCTGCAGCTATGGGCAGCTGGTGATTGGCAGCTTCAACACAACACACCTGCTCACACATCACATCTCGTGCAGAGATTTTTGGCGAAACATCAAATCAACCAGGTGAATCAGCCCCCCTACAGCCCAGATTTGGCACCCTGCGACTCCCGGCTTTTCCCAAAACTAAAATCACCTTTGAAAAAGGAAGGGATTTCAAACCATTGATGAAATTCAGGAAACTACGATGGGGCAGCTGATGGCAATTGGGAGAACTGTGTGAGATCACAAGGTGACTACTTTGAAGGGGACTGAGGTGTCATTGTCCTGTGTACAATGTTTCTTGTATCTTGTATCTTCTCCAATAAATATCTTTATTTTTCATATTACATGGCTGGATACCTCCTGGACAGCCCTTGTAAATAAAACCCTGTTAATAGCACTGGGGTATAAATGGAACTTGGTGGGAGATTTGGTGAAACTCCTTCAGAAGGGATAGCAGAAGGGACTGCTTTGGTTCTTCTGTTCTTTTCTCTTTGTGCTCCTCCTACTTCCTGCCTTGCCGTGAGCTAGAGCGAGGCTGCTGAAACCCTACCAGCCCTCTTGTAAGCATCAAAACAAGGATGTGCCCTAAGCATGGTGGAAGAGAATGCAGGAAGGAACTTGGGTTCCACATAGCATGCTGGAACAGCTGGCTTGGACGGCATGAGATCCTCTTACATTATGGAAGAAAACAAACTCTTACCATATTCAAACTACTGTCACTTGTGTTCTGTTAGTTGAATGTGAAGACAATTTCTAAGTAAAAGGGACTCAGAATTTGGTGTCAGATAAAATCCTGATCTGCTCATGTATCATGTGCTCTTAGATGGCCTGCTCTCTCTTTGCATCAGTTTGCTCAACTGTTAAATAAGGATAATAGTGATACTTTTCCCGAAGGTCTACTCAGATAATTAAATGGCATAATCCATCTAACACACATAAACCAAGGTCTACGTGTTTATTGATTATTATTCATTATCACTGATCTCATCAGGCCACTATAAGAGAGGAGCTCATCGTGGCTCAAGACTAGACAAAAATGATCACTAGAATGTGGCAAGCAGGGAACACAGACATTTACCCGAACATTTATCCAAAATAAGAGGCCAGAAAAATGTTACAGGAGGCAAGGAGGGAGAGGAAGGGGAGAGGAGTGGTTGAAACTTGTGGCGTTCTTTTCCACGTGGACAATGATTTGCTATTTTTCAACCAGACCTTCAGGATGTGATGTCTACTTCAAAGGCCTCCTTTTCATAAAATTTAAACATAATCTCTTGTTGTCTATCAAAATCTCTCTATTTGTGGATGTGTTTATATCTATTATTTTGAAGAACAACAAAAACAAATAAAGCCCATGTGAGCTCACTGTGGCCCCCATGAGGACAAGGTCTATCTTTTCTATTCATTGAGTCCCCTGCAGATGATGTAGGAAATAGCACCTTCTCCATGTATAGTCTTTCTCACTTGGGTCACAAGGAATCAGAGGGAAAAATCCTCTGTTCTTCCATATGGAAAAATCACTGTATATGTGAAACAGCAAAAGATTTTGAGTGTTGTGGGCACTTTTCACTTATGGAGAAAAAAAGAGTTGCCAGGGAAGAGAGACCTCAGATGCTAATGTGAGGGCCATGTACCCCTACTCCTGCAGGGCAAGTCCACCATAGAGGTTAGATGAGATGGGAATCAGTCGAAAACCATTTATGTTTAGGCTCTGAGCAAAAAGAAGGCTGTGGCCAACTTCCTGAATGGCTCTCTGTGAGGCAGCAGCCTTGCAGAGATCCATGAAAAACCAAAGGAGGGCACAGGTATGGCTGCACAGAGGGTCAAGGGTCAAGAGGCCCTGATGTCCCCTCTTGACTCTCCATGGTATGGGAGTTGGCTGAGGGAGAGTGATGACAGTCTGAAGGGGTCTCACTGAGGGTTGTGATAAAGGGACACAGATGGGAGCCACAGCACAGCCAGCACAACTGAGGTTGTGAGAGATGCCAGCAGAGATGAGTGTCCATGACCACAGACCGTGAGAGGACAGTGGCACAACCTCACCTGCACCAGTAAAAAATAGGTAAGGGCCTGAAAGCATACATCACTTCTCACCTTCCTCCTCACTCTTGAGCAGTTAAACGTATCAATAGGCATGTCCCAGAACCAAAATGTCAGAGCAATTCCTTCGTGACCCACAATTAAAGCAGAGTGCAATTTCCAGTCCTAACAGCCAATTCTTTCTGAGTCATTCATTGAACCAATTAAACTTAGAATCTCTGTGCCTGAAAGGATGCCTTCTAATAAAAAAAGGTGAAAGATCGTATCCTTTACATCCCATCGTATCTGTTTGGTAAACCGGGGGGAGAAGTTCAACTGCATGGCTTGGAATAGAGCCCATGCCAGCAGATTGTGCTGGGTAGAAATAACACTAGTCTGTCTAGGTAAGATCAGTGCCAATGGTTCCAACTAAAATTAGAAAAAAGGAGACAGTACCTTGGCTCATGCTTATGTTGGAGACAAGACTCTAACTCCTGCTAAAGCCAAATGATGGCAATTCAATTCCTGCCTGCCAGTTGCAAATCCCTATACTACCACTGCAGTACTATCAAAAGACATTTGCAATCCAGTGCACCTAACGAGGGAGGTGATTTCTCAGATTAGTAATTTAATGGGTTAGAAACTCAAGTGCTAGCAGTTCAAAGGTATGCATGCATTTATTCTGAAACGAGGTATTTTTCAAAACTACAGGCAGGTTGTGAAAAGAAAACATAGGTAGGTTGTGAAAAGAAGAAATTAGTAGAACCTTATTAATTCGAGGCAGATAAAGGATATTCACTTATTAATTTTTAGTGTAAAACTAAAAAAAAAATCAAGGATAGAATGACCTTATTGCCTCCACAAAACCTTATCAAAAGACCCGCAATACTTTTCATGCATTTCAACAAACGTAATTATGCTCTAATCTCATACGTGTCGTGAGGCACCATGTCAGAGTGGAAACCGGGCCAGGAATCAGGAAATCTGGGTTCTTTTTCTGGCTCTGTCACTTACTAACTGTGTAAAATGATGCAAAATTTAACCTCCTTGAGCTTCGTTTCCTTGTCTACCAAGCCAGTGACTTAGTTAAGCATTATACAGAAGTCATTATTGATCAGATTACATTGTAAATGTTGTAAGGTCTTTATAATACATCTTGATATTACATCTTTCATTAATCCTGGATTAAGATGTCAAATATGTATAATGGACAAAGGACCCTAATTCTAATGGTAAAGAATTAGTGGTTTTTTTTCAATTCGATGTACTCTGACATGGCAATACACACATTTATAGATATGGACAATATTTGTGTCTCTTGGCAGATACTATAACCTTTTTGGCAAATGTCAAAGCTATACAAAGTATCTAACATCAAAGATTTCCTCAAAGAAAAGAGTATACAGCCACTAGACAGAAGGAACTTCTCCAATGCCCCACAGTCATTTGGGAAGCTACCTCTGAGGAGAATTTCAGGTGCTAAATGACGCAATACACTCAGAATACTCACCCCAAGGCCTCTATCAGAATTAAACTGTTTCTCATTCTGCATAGGCAAGACAACTGTGTGATTTTATTATTGCCCATAACTCCACTCCTAGAATTCACAAGCAATCTACAGAATTTTATTCAAATCACCCTAATGCTCAAAATGCTAATTAATGTCTCAATAGACCATGAAACTCGGGCTGCTGTTCAAGGCTCTTTTGGGCCCAGTCTCCTCCAGGGAATAATACAGTATCTGGCCAGGAAAGCACACCTCCATTCTCGCTGTGTGACGCTAGACCATCAGTGAGTTATCTGCACTGAAAACAATTCATAATGTGGTCAATAGGATAATTGCTGCCCTGACTGCCGGCACCTAGAGTTCTGGTTTTATTCCCGGCACTAACTCTTGGGATTCTGGGCCAAGTCCTATAATTTCTCTGTGAAATACTATTGATAATGATGCTTCTTGAGTATGTATACTCTGAGAGTTCTGCATTCCCAAGTTTGGCATAAATATTTCCACTCCATATTGTGCACTAATGTGAAAAGAAAAATCTATATCTTCTCCTCTATAACACTGCAGACACCTTTGAAAAATCCAATAGAATCAATTGACCTGTATCCCTACAAATCACCCGAGTAATCTTACACACAAATTGTCGTGTACACTTAAGGAGTTCTCTGATGCTGGAAGGAGGATCATAAACTCAAGTGAACATCCTGGTCTAGAGTTCAAATCCTTTCTGTACTTATTAGCTACATGATTTTGAACATGCTGACTCTGAGTCTCTTCACCTATAAAAACATAAGGAATGAAATCAATCCCTCTGCCTACATCTTATAACCACATTGATCAATGTTTTTAATATGAGTACATGTGAAAACCATGTGGCGGTACACAGAACTCTGCAACTCTAAGTTGCTATTGTTCCAAGTTGCTATTAAATTAGGACCCTATTCCTTTAATGCTGTCACGAAGCTTGAGTCCTACTCCTGCCCCACTGGCACCATCAACCTCGGGGAGGTGTGAGTCACTAGACCCTGTTTCTTAAGACACTGAACCCCCAGGGACTGACTGGCTGGCTGCACGTGCGTTGCACCTGTACTATCTAGCATCTGCGTGATTACTGATCTTTGCATGCACATCTGTTGAACTCTGCTTGCTCTGTCTTCTCTCTCTTGAAATATTTTCATAACCTGGAGTTTCACACCTACCAAAATATAGTTGCTCCTCCATTGGCATTATATCTTAATCTTCACGTGAGTGCTTCTTAAAGTTATTGTTGCTGGGCTCCATACTCGACATCTCTGCTCTCCTCCATTGGTGTGAATAATTAGAAACCATATTGCTAAGGCCATTATCCCTATTCTATTGGCAAATAGACTAGAAAATGCAGAGCCTTGAGTACCCTCAAGGCTTACACAGTGTGTGACAGAGCCAGTTACAAGAATCAAGCCCAATTCACAATGCTACACACTTATCACTCTGTTACAGCTTTCCCTTTCTTCCTAGTGATTTTAGCCTCTTATATAGCAAACTCTTTTCTTTATAATAAGAAAGGATAGATAATACATACATACATTTGATTTGAAGCATGCATTTTAACTCTGTATTTTTCCATTTAACCTTTCGTTTTGAAATAATTTCAAACCTACAAAAATTACAAAAATAGTACAGAGTTCCTAGTTTCCTTGCATATTAACATCTGACAAAACCACAGTATCATGACCAAAACCCAGAAATTAACATTGACAACATTCACACAGCTGGAGGAACAACAGAGCTTATTCAAATTTCAACAACTGCCCCACTAAGTCCTTTTCTGGGACCAGGAGCCAATATTTAGTAGTATTGTTCTCTTAATCCTTTTCCATTTGAGACAAGTCATCAATCTCTTTTGGTTTTTCATGACGTTGATACGTTTTAAGAGCACTGCCCAGTCATTTTGGTAGTATGTTCCTCAATTTGAGTTGTCTGGTATTTCCTCATGATAAAAGTCATATTGTGCATTTTGGCAAGAACATGAAAGAAACGATTTGGGGGGCCTTTCTCAGTGAATTGCTGGAGGGGCACACGATGCCGATGTGTCTCATTACTGGTGATGTTGACTTTGATCGCTTGTTTTAGGTGGTGTCTGCCAGGTTTTTCCACTATAAAGTTCCTGCTTTCCCTTTTTGTAATTAATAAACATTTTGAGAGAAGATATTTTGATGCTATGTAAGTACCCTACTTATGATCGTATTTCATCAGTAATTTAACATCCAGAGTTGATTGTTGCCTGAAAAACTTATTACTGTGGTGGTTACTGTGGTGTTTACCAAATGGTGATTTTATACTTTCACCATGACGTCTACATTTATTATTGGTAATCTACTGCTGTAAAACAGCTTACCTCCCCCTTTATTCAATACATTTTATAAAATCATGAACTACATGAGTACAATCTATGACTATCATTATGTTCTTGCTCAAATGTCCCGGATGTGACCATTGGGAGCTACTTCAGGGTGGCCCCATGTGTCCTTTCAACATGTTTTCATCATGTTTTTAGTTCTTCTTTACTTTCTTGCACCTCACAAGATGCTCTGTTATCTCCTTATATACATACTTTTCCTGTTCTAGCCCCAGAATCAATCATTTCTACAAGAATTTTTGTTTTCCCTTATTAAATAATGGTATTCAGAAACTAAGCTCTAGGTACTCGGTGTGCTCATCACTTTTGCAGTATTATTGCTTGTAGGCCCTCCCTGAACTCTTTTTACTTGGCAGTATAGCCTGGAAATCACTCTATAGCCATTCATTACTTTATAGTTGAATGGTACCCTGCTGTGTAGTGTTGCCTCTGTAAATTCAACTACTCTCCTATGCATGATCATTTAGGTACTTTTTAATATTTTACAATTATAAACAATGCCACAATGAATAATCTCATGCATGTGATTTTCATATTGTTGAAGGTATGTCTTCAGGATAAATTCCTAGAAATGAGAGCTCAGGGTCAAATGGCATACAGATAGATAGATAGATAGATAGATAGATAGATAGAGAAATAGATTAGATATTGTTAGATATTGAAATAGAAATAGTTAGATATTGCCTAATTCTTATGTAGAAGGCTGGTACTAATTTCCCTTACCATCAGTAACCTATGAGAATAAAGCCCGTGTTCCCCCAAATCATTGTATCAGAGATGCTGAGCAGTGCTTGAGTGGTTGATTTCTACTTACCTCTTCTCTCTGACTACAATGTCATCTAACCATAGTGCTAACAATGAAAACAAAGGTTTCCATAATGGTAGAGGAAGAGGAACAGAAAGAACAAGAGCTGGGAAATATCGCTCTTTGGAAAAAAATAGTTGGCTTTGATCACAACAGCTGAGGATAGAGCTTAGAGCCTTCCCTTTGAAAGCTTAAAAACCAACAAGACTTTACAGTAACTCTTCCCATGGTCAAGATGAAGCCCTGTCTCCTTTATGTCCCCAAGACCCATACCAATATTAGAGCAAGTTGCACACAGTACTCAAGTTATCTACTTAAATGCCTGTCTAGCATCAGACTTTTAGTTTTAAAGTCGAGGCCTTGCATTGATCAACATATGGATCTCAACTCCTCACACAACGCTCGACATACAAACTTCTGCATTAAATTTTTAATGATAGTATTTTCCTGATAAAAATTTTAAAAGCTAATCAAAATCAAAACAAACATTTCCTGGGTGCTTGCTCTGCTCCACATACCATTCTAAATGCTTTACATGTATTGCCCCATTTCATTCCCATAACAATCATACAAAGGTTGGTTTTATTATTACCCCCATCTTATAGATGAGAAAACAAAGACTTGGGGAAGACAAATAACTCTCCTAAAGTGATATATTGTGGGAAAAAAAGAGTTGGGATTTGAGAGGAATTTGCATTGAGGTCTGTCTCCTTCCAAAGCTCTTGCAGCTTCGCTTCTTGATTCCTGACACCACTGACATCATAATTGTGTAGGCAGGTTCCTTCTCTTCCTACTGTAATGCCAGAGCTAATTCTAGGTAAGGGACATCAGGCCATTGTGTCACTCTTAAGGATAAAAGGAAAGGTGGTGGTTTTAATGGTTTCCAAATAGACTCAAAAAGCTGTCAGAGCTTTTTACCTTTTGGCAAACAAAGCACTGGCTCCTCTGATACATGCGCACATTTATCACCCCCTGTGACTTGGTTTGCGTACAAGCATCCTATTAAAGAGTTTTTAAAAGGCTGAAATGTGATTTCCTTTCTGACAGCAAAGGAAAATAAAAAGGTGTTCTTTGCCCTCCTGTTCTAATCCGCCTTTGGAAGTCAAGTCAGCAATTCCCAGAACTCTATCACCAGCTTGTTACATTTTCATAAATCTGTCCAAAAATACAACACTGTTCACCCCCCCAAAAAATCTAATATAAACTGTAAAACACATGCACATGATACCTGGATCCAATTCCCCCTCATTTTGTATATAAGTGAAAATAAAGCGATACTTTAACTCTCACAAATGACAATATCGCATTACTTAGACAAGTGCCCCCAAATCATGATTGAAATTCTGATAGCATTTGCCTTACTGGTAAAAGAAAATTACCTGTAATGCATAGTTTAAATAATTACTTTTAAACAAAAGCTTCTTTTCTGCATTGCTTATTTATCTTCTGAGACCAACTCAGCAGGGCTATGTACTTTATTAAAATTGCCTTCAGACTGCTAATGGCAGGGCGTCTGTTAGCACAGGAAAGTGATGGCAGTTTGACTCCTATTCCTAATATTGGGAGTTAGTCCAGACACTTAAGAGCCAGAACTCTGCTGTGCATTTGACTATGTTATCAACACTTTGCTTGCTAATGATACTAGTGACAGCATTTCAGTATGATGGGTCAGACTTAAATAGGAAAGCTTATAAATGTGCATACAAAACCAAACAAACTCTTTCCTCTCCCTCCCCCCCAAAAAAATCCCTTTATCAGAAGATCAGCTGGTAGTAAGCTTCCTGACTGGGAGTTATCTAGTAAGATTTTGTTCAATACATTTTTTTTCCTTCTTCTTTTCCCACCTTGAATGGGGAGCCTCCATCAACACCTGATATCTTACCCGCTCAGAAAATGACAACTGAAAGCCTTCCTGTGGAGCAACCGTGTGCCAACTACCCAGCAGAAGGTCACACTGATGACTTCCCTGTGGCTTTTATTTTCCCCAGGGAAATCCACAGCCAGGGCTGACTGCCTGCCAAATATGCTGAGTGCCATGAACCAGCAGTGCTGAGAACCCCTATCCTTCTTGATGGGAAACAGTAAGCAACTGTGCTGAACACCTGTGTCAGCTCCTGTTCCTGGGGACACCCCAGGCAAGTGCTCATTCGGCATTCAGAGATGGGGCTCCCTTCTTTTATCTGGCATTTCTGCCCCAAAACTTTTCACTAGTCATATGATAGTAGTTTTGTTTGTTAGATCTCTATAACGTCAGCACGTCTAACTACTGTTAAAGAGGATGACTCAAATAATCCATGAGTTAAAAATTTTCCTATAAGTGTCTAAAGGCAATCAGCAAAATGAATGTATTTCCTGCTATTATAAAAGTAAAAACAACATTCTCTATCACTTCCTTTTTTAAAGATTCTCTCATAACTGGGGGCTTAACCCACAACCTGGTCCGGGCATGTGCCCTGACCAGGTATCAAACCAGCAACCTTGTACTCTGCAATTCCCAGAACTGCAGGATGATGCCCAACCACCTGAGCCATGCTGGTCAGGGTTCCATCACTTCCTTTTACAGCTGCCCCAACCAACTTGTGGATCAGGAAACTTAGTGTGAGATGTGGAAGACAGGATTCCATAGATGAAAAAGATGAACAAATTGCATAGATAAAAAAGGCAAGAAAGAAAATGAAGACAGTGAATTAAAACTTTAAAGAAATATATATAAAAGGAGAGGTAGCTGGAGGAAGAAGAAGGATCAAGAGGAAGTTTTTGTTTGTTTACTTATGTTAATATGAGGAACCCGAGCATGTTTAAATATTAAAGGTTTCAGTAAAGAAGCTCAAGATACTAGAGTGAAAAATCAACATTTCTGAAACTGCCCAAGGAGATGGGGTGTCAGTACAGATGAAGACCCTGGACCCTCGGTGAGAAAGAGAACCTTCTTTACCCACAAAGAGATGTGAGTCAGCCCAGACTCAACAACAATTTTAGGTGTATATGTGAAGGTGATGTAGGCATGCATTCTCCTTAAAAAAATAACATGAAAGAATAGTTTCCTTATTTCTCTGTTTAATCATAAAACTGATACTCTTCTTATAATTTAAAAAACTTTAGAATAAACAAGAATTTTCAAGAAAATTATATTAAATACCCATAAACAAATAGGTTTTATATATTTGTTGCATGAATATTCTGGTAGCCAAATCATGGGAATGTAAGCTTTAGACACCTAATTATTGTTTTAAAATTATTTTTAATGTATTGTTTTAAGTTTGAAATATTTTTAATAAAATAGTTATTTGGACATTGGAAACTGCTGCTAATAACACTACTAGTAGAAGGAACCTCCACCTTTCAAATTTTCATCTTTAATAGTCACTCTATTCTTTGAAATGGTAATAGTAATAACTTTAGAAATAACCCTTCCATCTAAGGATCAGTGATATATCCCTAACCTGATAATTTTTCTAAAACTAAATATGGACATTTATCTCTTCTACTTATATGAAATAATGCCTTATTTTATATGAAATAATGCCTTATTTTTTTCATTTATATAAAAAATGGTCACTTCTAGTAGAGGTGACTCTTAATTTGACGAATTTCTATACACCACCTGTGATGTGCACACGGGCTTCACAAATGTAAAGGGACTGCAGAGATGATAAGAGGGTGCTTTTTTCAGGGAGCAAGGTGCTGGCCATTTGCAGGCAGACACAGGTAGAAGACCCCAAGTCATCAGGCTGGTAAGTTTCAGAGCTGGCTCCAAAAGTCATGCCCTCTAGTTCCTGGTTTTTTTAAACACTTCATATTTCTCCTAATAAATATTATTTTTGGTCTTGGGATAAGTATAATAAAACCATAACATAATTTTCAAATATCTTCCTTGGCAAATACAAGATGAAATTCATGACTTATTTGTGTATTTATACAAGGCTATGTAGTTAGTTTGGGTTTAAATTTTAAATGCTAAACAAGTGGGAAATTCAACTATGCAGAGGAACTAATAGAATGCACACTATTTTTAATTATTACATGTCATTGTCATTAATGTCCCTATTAGAAAACAATAAGTTATTATACAAAGTCAAAAAACAGGATTAAATTCAAAGGGATTTTGCAATTTAAGGATACGAAAAAGAAAAATAATAGCTATACTATCTATCGTTAGTTCCTTGAACACAATCATCAGACAATATCTTGATCAGATAAAATAGCCAGGATTATTGTTAATTTAAGCTTATTTTTATTCATAATTTTTATTCTGTGGATAAAGTGTAATTTTTAAAATGCTTTACACAACCTGTAAGTCTGAGTGATGCTTAAAACATGCGAGAGAATAATAGCCCTTCTCTCCCCACTCCCATCTCTCATCTGCTCCTTCCTCTCTTCCTGCCATACTGCCCTTCTTCAAACTTCTTCAACACACCAAGCACACCTCTTCTACCTGTTCTCACCGCTGAATGTTTCTCTCATCACCCACATATCCAAATGGTTCCCACTCACGCCATTCAGGTCTATGCTCCCTTCTCTCCTTATTAGAAAGGCCTTTCTTAGACACACTATCTGATGTGGTCTCCCACTGTTCCGTCCTCCATTTTGTTGTCTTCATAGTACTTATCCCCACAAACATATGTATCAAAATCTTCAATTCACATTTCCCGCCACTAGATTGAATCTCCAGGAGCGTAAAGAACTTCTGTTGTATGAATGAATGAATACATGGATGGATAAGCATCTTTCATTCTATCTAGTGGAAAAGGAAACTTCTCCAGAGAAAGAATAGTAAAACAAACAAGTAAGCGAACAAAAGAACCTTACTTGATTTCTCCAAATACCCAAAGTATCAGTATCAGTTGCATTCTGTATCAAATTATAAATTAGCAAAGATAGCATATGCTGATGGTATTTTCTGGATGTGTGCACACTGTTGTGTGCAGAATTACTTGTATTCCATAAGCTGGAAGGCAGCATAATGCAGCAGGCCTGCATCATGTCAAGAAACACAGACTGAACTCTGTTAGTAATAGTTCATGTGACACTGGGTGGCAACTTAGGTTTGTACAATAGGTGGACTGCACTGAAGTTCTTTCTGACTCTCAAGAGTAGGGATAGCCTAGGTGTTTGTGTCTTCCTTCTTGATTTTGCTGCCAAACATACAAACCCCAAACAAGTTCTAGATTCGACTTAATGTCAATATTTACATGAATAGTTGGATGCCAAGAAAAACCACCACTTTGGGCTTCAAATTATTTCTTTTTAATGTTTAGTTCAAGGATATTTGTAAACTGAAAATTTGGGGATATTGACTAGCAGAAAGCTCTTAAGAAAAGTATCACTTTAATGTGGTTCTCAAGTCTGCCAGAATCCATAGACATACTTCCAACCCAAGTAGTTAGGCATATCATTCTAAATACATCTTTTTTTCAAGACTCTCCATATTTAGCTAAAAGCAGAGACATCAGCATTTGCACTACAATAAGATCTACTTGAAATTATTTTCCTTTAAGATGGAGGGTAGCGTTCTCTCAAGATATTTAACAACAGTAATCTGTATAGTCCCCTAATACTAATGCTAGGATATCACTAAATCCCTGAAACATTCAGGGAGAATGTTAAGCTTAGCTCCTTTCTGAATAAGACATTTTTACTTAAAGAGATGTGATCAGACTGAAGGACCAAGGCATTTGCCTCTCTGTGTGAAGAAAACTAAAAACCCACTGGCAGGTGTTCAACAGGAGACCTGGATGTGGAAGAGCTAAGTCAAACTCCAGAAGAGCTGTGGAAACAGTAACACCGGAGGGGTAACAGAGAGGGAAAGGATCCCTGAGTTCTATCAATAACTAAGCAATAGTAGTGAGAGTTGTAATCACTGTTTAAAGCAAGTGGGAGGCTTCTCTGAAGCTGGTGAACACAAAGCCATCAGTCACTCACGGTGACACCCAGGGCAATGGGGCTGCAAGTGTCAGCATGGTTCCAGCTTACTGAGGAGTGTGACACCAAACCTTTCACAATGGCTGACAAATGCTCATAGTAGACCCTCTGACTGTCGTGACCTTCCTATTTACATAGAAATTGCCTGTTCTAATTAACTCATGTTTTACGCATGGTAGTCAACATGCAGTACTTAAAATTAATGCCAGCAAACGGATTGATTCTGCAGAGTGTCAAGAGCTTGTAGAGGGAAGCCCAAGCCCAAGAATAGAGCAGAGAAGAAAGGAAACTTGGTTTTCGAGCCAAGTGCTCTCCTACTACAATTACATAACTAATCACATTTTATATGTTCTAAGGTTTTGAATCTGGAAAAGTTATCGAGAAACCTTCACTTCAGTAGAATTTATATACCATAAATAATAATAGAAATTAGGATACCTATCTATATATCTTATTAGCTCAGGTATGTACTTCTAGTCTTGAAAATTTCTTTAAATTATTTTTTTTCATCTTTAAATCCTAAAAAGAGGATACCCAAATGCTGGACATTTTTTATATAAAGGTGCTAGTCATGATTTTCTAAACTAAGAACATACCAAATATATACAAGAACAAGTGGCAAGAGGCATGAAGACTCCAGAACTGATGGCAAAAGAACGATCAGCAAATGATAATGCAAATGTCCTGACCTGTTCAGTCTCCCAGTCCAATCTCTCCTACTCCCGAAGTCCTTGATATTATCTATAGCTTGCAATGCTAAAAAAATATAAAAAAGAAAAGTATTTAGCAGGAAGTCAAAGTAATTCCAAAATACTCAGGTGAAAAAAAAATAAACATCATAGAGTTAAACAAGATTCCTACAACTAAACTGTGTAAGAAGTACTATGTAATTTCCATTGTAACACTTCTAAAAGACCAGTTTCATAGTCACACAATAATGCCAGACTCGTTGGACTGTGCCAGTTAATGGTTGATGAATGAATAATGAACAGTTGAAAAACAAATTTTTATAAATGACAGTCAAGATAAAATGACAGTTTAAATATAAAAATATGAGCAAGCTATACACACACACACACATTTATACACACACGTACACACACCAGTTATTTTGGAGCTGTACCAATTAAATCACTTCTTATAAATCTCTATATTATTTGTTCAGTCATGTAAGTACATATGTGTGTGTGTAGCTCTGGGCCTAGTTTTATTGAGAGAAACAATTGTAACCATCTTTATAGTCCAAGATGGTTAACCTGCAGTATATCTATGATACAACACCACTTGCAGCTACAGTACTTTATGGAAAACATGCCAATAGGCACTAAAAGTTATTACATACAGACTAGCACTTATCAAAACACAGTGCTACATTATACTAGGATACTAAGTTGTACAAAAATATAAGGTTTACAAACTCACTGGATAATTTCTAGGTTAAAACAACAACAAAAACAGTAGAATAAAAACAGAAGCCCCCTTTTTACACTCCAGTCACTTCACCAGAGACAGACTCTGATGTCACTAAGACCAGGATTGACTCATTGGTCCCATGACAGAAGAGCTATAGGTCTTTGGAAATGTAACCTCTTGAAAGCTTATTTTACTGATCTGTAAATGATTTCATAGTCCTGACATGAACTTAAAAATGAAAAAAATATAATACATATAACTACTTTATTCAATATCCTGATTTTATTATTTATGTGTGGCTATAGAATAATTTTTATAAGGGAAAGTTCATTAGTTATTCTCAGCTTTTTAAGTTTGGCTCCCAAAATGATTAAATTCTATGGTTTTAAAATGTTTAAACATTTATTAATGATTTGTGTGGTCTTGTTTACAACAGAATTATTAAAATTGGAACAATATAAATTTTATAAATGTTCTGCCCTGGGATGGTAGAGTTGCCAGTATCACCAACCTGATTGTGCGATCAGTATTTTAAGTAAGACTTCAGAACGACACTTTCCGGCTAATGGAATGCCACTTCCGGGACACTGGTCACTTGTATAGCTTTTGATTATTAGTTTACATAAGATTTTTCACCTTCATTTTTAAAGGCCTCAATAAATTTGGGTGATCTCTGGAGTACCAAAATTCTTTTAAAGTATATAAAATAGTAAAAGGAATCATATACCAAGACCAAGTGGGATTTATCCTTGGAATGCAAAGTTGGTTTAACATCTAAATATCAAATAATGTAACATATCATACTAATAAAATAAAAGCCAAAATCATATACTCATCTCAACAGATGCTGAAAATCACTTGAGAAAAATCCAACACCCTTTCATGACAAAAACACTGACAAACTAGTAACAGATGGGAATTTCCTCACCCTAATAAAAAGCATTTGTAAAAAACACGCACAATTATGACACTGAAGGGTGAAAGACTGAGTGCTTTCCCCCTAAGATCAGGAGCAAGACTAGGATGTCCGCTCGTATCACTTCTATAGGACACTGTACTGGAGGTCACAGCCAGGGTCATTGAGAAAGAAAAGGAAATAAAGCATAGCCAGAGTAGAAGAGAAGAAATAAATAAAACTACCTCTACTTGTATATAACATTATTTTTAAAATACTAAAGAATTCACTAAAAAATATTAAAACTTACAAACAAGTGCAATAGGGTTGCAGAATACTTATCCAACCTACAAAAATCAATGGAATTTCTAGCAGTCAATATTCTGCAAGTAACATTAAAAAGACAATTTAATTTACAACACCATGAAAAAGAATAAAATACTTAAGTTTAAATTCAATAATAGATGCAGAAAACTCCTAGAATATTAAAAACAAAAACAACATAGAAAATTGGCTTCTCCTTCAAAAAAACAGCAAATGGCAGATGATGTAGGTGCTGCAGAGGCCCTGGAGCCCGAGAATGGGAGGCCAGAGCTTCCACAGAGAATTCAGCAGTAGCATTCAGGACCAAGGACACGGCTGGGTCAGGTGGGTGGGAGGCTGTAGTGGTCAAGGAGGCAAGGCCCAGGACAAGGAGTGGACCCCTGTCAGCAAGCTGGGCTGCCTAGTCAAGGACATGAAGATCAGCTCCCTGGAGGAGATCTATCTCTTCTGCCTACACATCAAGGAATCTGAGATCATTGTCTTTCCTGAGGGCATCCATCAAGGATGAGGTTTTGAAGACCATGCAGGTAGAAAAGCAGATCCAGGCTGGCCAGAGGACCTGGTTCAAGGCATTTGTTGCTATTGGGGTAAGTGATACTAATATGGAAATGAACTAGCTAGTCAGGTTACGGTGAGGAAAAATGCAAGAATTGGAAGCTTCCTCCCACCACCTGTCACTGCTCCTTTTTTTCCTATTATTTCATGCATGCTGCTTAAAACTAGTTTGTTTCATGAACTTGCCTATTGTATTCATTGCTTTATCTCTAGCACCTAGAACAGTGCCTGATTTAAGTTGGATTTTAATATACACTTGGTAGGTGAATGAATAAATATATTCATCAGGACATGTGTAAATTCTTCTCTTTACTAGCTATGTGTCCATTGACAAATTGACTAGCTTTCCAGCTTTTATATCCCCATTTCCTTAATGCAATAGTGACTAATGACTTTAACCTAATTTATTCAAATACTATTTATTGAGTACCTACTATATGCCAGATATTGTTCTAAGCAATGTTGTTATAACAGAGAACAAAACATAAATCTTACTAAGTTTGTAATCTGACGAATGAAGAAAGATAAGAATATACTGTGATAATAAGTTAGATGGTGATAACTATTTTGGAGATCAAACAGCTTGCAAATAGAAATCAGAAAGGAGGATCTATAATTTCAAGACAGGTAACTGGGAAAGAAGACATCTGAGAAAGGAGCTGAGGGATGGAGACATGCATATTGGAGCTAAAGAACTTTTCACATGGTGAAAATTGCAAGCTTGCATGACTGTATTTTCAGAGTGGCTGGATGGTGGTGAGTAAATGAGAGAGTAATAGAAACCGAAATCAGGTAAGTGAGGGAGGAGGCAAAGGCAGACTGGGTGAGATACTGGAGGCTCTTCTGTTGTAACTGTTACAGAATATGGCTTTTGTTCACAGAAAAATTAGGAGCCATTGGAAGGGTTTAAGCAGAAGTGGTATACAGTATGACTTTTAGGTTTTTATTTCTCAGCAGGGTTGCTATTGGCATTTTGGGTTGGCAACTCCTCTTTGCCTCCAACATTGAGCACATGGCAGGTCATTCAGCATCTCTAAATTCAGCCCACTGAATAAGAGTAGTAACTCCAGACCTTTAACAACCACAAAGCCACATTTTATTTCCAGATGCGTGTTAAGAATTGACTGAGGTTGGATATAAAGGTAGAGTCTATTTTAATATTCCAGGTTGGAGTTTGTTATCTTTCTTTTAAAAGATCTTATTTATTTATTTTTAGAGAGAGGGGAATGGATGGAGAAAGACAGGAAGAGAAACATCGGTGCGTGGTTGCCTCTCACATGCCCCTTACTTGGGGACTGGGCCCACAACTCAGGCATGTGTCCTGATTGGAAATTGAACTGGAGACCCTTTGGTTCGCAGGCCAATGCTGAATCCACTGAGCCACACCAGCCAGGACAACATAGTTTGTTATCTTGAGCCAGAGTGGCAGCAATGAATTTAGATTTAGATATAGATATAGATATAGATATAGATATAGATATAGATATAGATATAGATATCTCAGATAGGATTTTTCAGTCAATGAGATGTGTATATGGGTGAAAGCTAGAAGCCAAGTGGTGTTTGGAATGAGCAACTAAAAGGATGTTGTTGCTCTTCACTGAAATGGTGAAGACTGAATATGGATGGAGCAGATTTGGTAAAGAAAGCAGGCATTCAGTCAAGACATTGAAAACTACTATGTAGTTTTGCATATGTTATCCAAAAGTAGATATGCATATGTTATCCAAAAATTCTGTAAAACGAGGTAACAGGTACTAGTTCTAAACTGATGAATTTGTTAGAGTGCATTTTATGGAGGGATGGGGTTAACAGCAATAAATATTAGATGAATAAATGAATAAATGATTACTGATAACCAATAGTAACCTACTAGCTATTTTAAGCAATTAGATTATGTCATGAAAAGTTTTTTTTGTTGTTTTGTCTTAAAATAACTGCAAAGGATAAGTATAATAGTGGAATTTCAATCACTAAATGCTGTGTGGGTAGGCAGGCTTTTAAAGCTGTTAAAGTCCCACCAGGTCCACATTGCATGGAACAGACTTCCTACAGCGAGATTAAGCCCAGTCCTGGGAAAACAGTGGGTGCCCCAACTGGCCTGTACCTCATACTGACTAAACACCACCACTTCCAACATCATGGAGTCAATTGGTCAATATACACAACCTTTTCTGCATTCATGATCAATTTAAGGATTGCAGAGAAAGTGCTACTTCCAGACATTACTCAGACACCCTTTATGGACAGTCTTCAGTCACTCTTCCATGGACAAAAGAAATGATCTGAATCAGCACAATGAACTGATCGATACAAACATACAATTTAGAGTTGCTAGGAGGAAGTATCCACTCGCGTCCCTGCTGGAATCTTTTCCCCCAGTGGCAGCGTTCTGCCTGCTCATTAGAGTGGGACAGCAATGCTCTCCAGATAAACATGACATTCCCCAAAATATGTTGAATAACCGTATGAAAATTCTATTTCAATATTTTCTATTTATATTCTCTATGAATGGATACAGGTGAGGTCATTTGCACTTCAAAAGAAGTCCTTGCACACGCATACACTAGAACGCACTTTACTTCCTTTAGATTAGAACATGGCATCAGGTTTCAGACTGACTTGGCCTACTCTTAGACACGTTCTTCCTCTCTATAAAAATTAATGGAAGGCAAATGAATGCCATTCTTTGCTTAAGGTGTACCTTAAATCACCACTTAGTTAAAGAAGTCAGAAGATTCATGCAAAGGTGGTCGCTTGAGCTACAGTAGAAGAAATGTGATCAAGAAGTACCAGGGGCAGACGGATGCCCCATGGTTCCACATTGTTGTCTCACTGGAAGGACATCGTGTGCATAATGAGTTACCATTTGTTGCAGCCAGCAGTACTGTTTGACTGAGCCCAGGAACCAGGATGAAACACAGTGCCTGCACGATCATCTAATGAGGGGACGGGGCTGCTTCAGTAATGCCGCTTCACTCAATTAGTGGACATGGCTTTTAATGCTGCTCTGCACAACTAAAGCGATTTTGATTACTTAGAGCTAAGTCTCCATTTAAAATGCTTCAGAAGCTAAAACAGGGTGTGTTTTTTTCCCCTAATATAATTTATCTTCAGAGTATTTGAATGGTAATAAGCTATTTGAAAGCCAATCACATTATTTCCTATTTCTCCCTAAGTAACATTGAAATATATTTTTTAAAAGTTCAAATGATAGAATATACTGTAGCAAATGAAATGTAAATAAGATAGCAAATGATTAAGGATGTGCCGGGGGGCCCGTGTGTGTGCGCGTGTCTGCAGGCACTGTGTGTGTCTCTCTGTGCCAGAATTACAGTTGGTGAATTTCATGTCATCAGCCAACATTATCAGGAGGGTTGCATATTTATTCTATATATCCACGTTTAAAAAAAAAAAGTCCAGATCTTGCCTTCTTTGGCTGGGAGGACATATACTTCACAGCTTTTGATATGGAAAACTGACGTTTCTACTTCATTAATTTTTTCCTATGTCACTGCATGATGAGAAGCACTGATATGGACAATGATACACTTTTCTTTAAGATTGCGATCGCTGACCCATGTCGTAACGAAAACCTTACCCTAGCAGAGGCGATTGAATTCCCTCTGTTCTCCTTAGAAACATACAGCGTTCTCACCCCATATCTCACACTAGTCATCTTCTTGCCTTCTCTCAACTCAGTGTGTTTAATTCTAAGACTGCCTTGCACTGTGTAAAATTCTATGAAATTTTGCTTATTTAATTAGAAGGTCAATGGGTAAAAGGAATTACTAAAATGTAAGACACACAGGAGGTGCCAATAAATTTGTGTGAAATTGCACACAAACTCTACACTGATAAAGAAGCGGAACTTCATGATTACATCCACCCCCTTCCTTTGCTTCCCTCAGGTGAACGGCAACATCAGGACTAAAAGTGGAGAACGTGAATCTATAGCTATACTTTACCATCACCGAAGTCAGCTTTTCTTTGTAATTTGTTTTAAAAAGTAGGCCCAATACAAATCAACTTTTAAATGATACACATCTTCACAACTTTGTTTCATAAAAGAGCTGTGTGAACGAGGTGAATCAGAGTCATGTACGGCAGAAGCTAGGACAACCTTTACAAGTTTAACACTCCGAGCTACTGGAAACCCATTAGGTGAATAAAATAACAATTATCAGGCCTTTTCTATTTTTTCCAATATAATGTTTCATTTTCTTAAAATAATTTTAATGATTACTTTCTCGCCTCCGAAAGAGTGAACTCCAAAAGCATGTTACACTCTCAGGGAGCTGGTACCTATTAGTAGAAAGTGGTAGGTACATTATTGCCATAGTTTGTGTAGTAAGTAAAAATTAAGTAGAAAAGAAATATGGCTCAGGAAGCAAGCAATGCTTCCTGTAATGTGTTAGGTTTTTCATGATCATAATGACTCTCGGATCTGGCAAAGGATATGCACCGATCCTGTCCCCTGCTCCCTGGAGTACATGATGTGAAATCACATCATTGACTCGAATTATTGCCAACGTAGAGAAAACCACTAGTGGTTTCACCTATCTCTCCTCTTGTTAAAGGGTTCATGAGACAGGGAGAAGGGATTTTTCTTAGTTGTAGGATTTTTTAAAAATTAGAATTTCTGGATTGAGTTTAATGGGAAAGTTCCAGTAACATGAAGTTCAATAGGTATACATCTCTTAAATGCTTCCCCCTCACTTCCTCTTTGTTCTTAGTAAACTATTGGTCAGAAGTACCATCGGCAATGATGACCATTCAGTTTTCTACTAATGGTAGTATGTAACATCACAGATATGTTTCCATCCCAGTTGATTAACTTTAATTTTGAATTTTAATTTTTATGTATATGATATTTGCATGGTTCAAAAGTAAAAAAAAGGTATATAAAGAGGTAACTCTGAAGAGACTTATTTCCATCCATCTCCCTTCTATTCAATCCCATGCGCACATTATATGTGTTATTTTCATTAATTCTGGCTTATCCCTCTTGTATTTCTTTTTGTAAAAATAAGCACACACATATATATATACATATATATTCTTATTTGTTGTTCTATTTTGTGCAAAAGATAGCATACTGTCTATACTCCTTTAAGTCTTTTAAAAATTTCAACTAACAATGTATCCTGAAAATGCCTCCATACTAGTACACAGAGATCCTCCTCATTATGTTTTACAACTCTGAAATAGTTCATTGTATGGGCATACTTCCATTTATTCAACAGCTCTTTTATGGATGGAAGTTTACATTATTTCCAATACTTGAAAACTGCAAAGTCTGTGAAAATTAATAACCTATCATGAATGTTTTTTTAAATCCTTGTAAGAGACACAGAGAAGGAAGTTGCCTTACTCTACTGAGCTGGCATCAGATGCTTCCGCATTTCTCCTGTGAGAGAAGAGTTAAAACTGGTCAGCCTGAATTACCTTTGATGCTTTCAGTAGAGCTCAGTGTTACTCCTACTCCTGAATATAGATCTCTGTGAGTAAAGTAAATACGAAATAGTCTTGGTTGGTATTAAGGGCAAAAAACATATTTTAGAATTTTTCTAACCTTTTCTTCACTTCACAGGACTTTGAGACCCTAAGCAAACCTAAACTCACAAGAAGTCCTAAAAAAACACAAGACAGGAAATATTCTCCTATGTACAAACATCTTCGTAGCAAGGAGCAACCCTTACCTTTCCTTAAGTGGAGAACTCGTGTATTCAGGGCTTGGTAATAGTGATGGATTGAATGAATGGATGGATGGATCTACTGGATCCAATAGAAACCTGACACAAAAGCCTGGGAATAACTTCCAGGAAATGTAAGTCTGAGTTAGAGCTCTGAAAGCAGGAAGATGTGATTAACTTTTTTCCACTCTTCCAAAAACGAGGCAGCCAAACATAATGCCAAGACCATCTCTAGTGCAGTCCCAATGTAATGGATAGACATGGATCTCATTTCATGGCTTAAGGTCACTGTGTGTCCAATAGCACATTCCTTTGTGTAGCCGTAACTGTTATAGGAATGATGAGTAATGGTTTGGGGGGAAAGTAGAGGTCAGACAACAAGCAAAGAGAAAACTGCCAGGACCAAGGAGGTTTTACTCAACATGTTCCTGTGACGCATCCCTTTCTTGCTGAATGGACTAGAGTTCCTCAGGGGAGAAAGGTAAGAGGAAAGAAAAAAAGAATGGTTGTGTTAGAGCTTGCCAAAATATAAAAGACTGAGAAATCCTTGAGAAACCCCGAAAGGGAGGTAAAATGTACCTTTCCTGAGACTACTGTTGATTTTACCTTTGCCCTTGGAGCAGACTGAAGTACAGCTAATGCTCCACGGAAGCTCAGGGATTCTAAGAGAGAATATAACATAGGTTAATGCTTTTGCACCAAGATGTAATTGATTTTTAATACCAGTTTTTCATTCACTTGTATCATTTTTAATTCAAATATCTGATTCATCTGTATGACTTCAGAGAGGAAAAATGGGGTATGGATGGCTGCCTAAGCAACAAAATCGTTGCTAATATAAGCATTTTACTGTATCACCATTTCATTATCACATGCAGGGCATTAATCAAAGCACCTCGCTGAAGGTGGGAAAGAGCTTGAGAAGGGACGATCGTTCAGCACCGCACCTTCCAATGTGTTGTGTCATCTCAAACCCTTTTTAGAAGTAGGCAGAGTGTAACTAATAAGTAAAATGTGAGCCTTTATTTATCAAGAAGTTACATGGTGCATTTTTTTTAAGTTTCTGTGGCCACAGTCTTATTAAATTGTCTCTAAAACTGCCCCGTCAGAGTATGTATACTAAATGTATTTCATTTGTAAAAGGCACCCCAGAGGTATGAGATGTGGATGGGTGTGAAGAGTAAATCTGGGGAACCAAACGGGTGCAGATGCCCCACTGACAAAGGAAAAAGGCATATGGCCCCCTTCCTTCCTGGGGCTCAAAGAGAGCTCTAGATTTCCCAGTGACTCACTTCTGCGTGCAAGCTTCACTGGGAAGATATTTTGTATGCCACAGAAAACCAAGATGTTTGCATTCCCACTGATCCAGGGATAAGGCATTTTCCTCATACAGACACAAAACATACAGTATATGAATGTTTAATGGAGGCTAAAACTGGGAGAGGAACAGAAAACAAGAACAGAGCAGGTTAAAAAAATATCTGGTTTCTCTCTATCAAAATACTAATTAAAATTCATGTTCATGGGGATGATTATACATATATTTTTGAACTAAAAGTCTAACCTGGCACTATTTTTTGGCCTTATTTTTGTGACAACATTTTAGTCCATATGGCATGAAGTGAATCATTTTACATCTTTTTTTAAGCTCTATGTGTTTTTCTTGTTGTCTATTCCCTCTTCTCCCACCACACACACACTGGCAGCCGCTACCAAGTTACCAAATGCCAACTCAACCCTGCAAGCTGGCTGCATGAAGCTATATAGTACTGGCATTTTCCTTTCTTTGCAGAAATAGTCTCATTCTCTCTCTCTCCCTCTCTCTATCTTACACACACACATACACACACTCACACACGTGTGTGCACACACAACCCCATTGAAACATTCTGAATATTTCCCCTTCATTTCCATGCTTATCTTTCGATTCTGCAGGATTCCACCCAGTTCCAGTGTGTGTGAAGCCCGGGCTACTGGTTTGTGGCATGCCACCCCAGCTGACTCAGGGCCTCTCACCCCTGGCCTTCCTCCTGTATGGCACTATGACAATTAGCAGGACACTTAAGAACCGCTATAAATAAATGGTTAATTGAGCCCATGTAATTAGTTTAGTCACAGCAAACTGCAAAAACTATGATTGTCCAGTGATCAGCTTTTCTTGCTTCCTTTTTTTTTCAATCATAATAACCCATGCTCCTGCTTTTTCAGACAGAAGAATGCTTCTGATCTGTAGCACAGCCACACGGCCTGACCGTTTGGGTCCTGTGTAGCACACGTTTAGTACACGTGCTGCCTCCTCTGGTATCAGGCACTGCTGAGTTTGTGTGGAGGGGCAGCAACTCTACCTAACAAATGTAACTTTAACAACAGTAAAACAACCTAATAGCTTAGCATGCCAGGGGGCTAATGTGGCGGGCCATTTACTGCTACACTAAATAGCCCCAGTTTGATTCTCATTGCCAAGTGTCGAACTGAGAATTGCAAGGCAGGAGTGGCTCCTAATTCATTAGATAAAGGGGGTCATTGCTCATAGGGCTGGAGAAATTGTAGCAGGATAAGAAATTGTACAAGGCATTCACCTTTCAAATGCCACGAAAAGCTGGGCTCTCTGTGATGTGGGATAGCAGAGTCCCTCAACACAAGGGCTCCTTTCCTGGCACTCATGCAAACATCTGACTTGGGGCAAGTCTGCTTTATCTTACAACGTTCACCTGGAAAGAGGCTACAAGGGGAGGTGGTCCTAACACTGAAGCTATTTTTTATTATTTGGAAATCACTTTGACACGCTTGGAACAAAAGCAGCAACATTAGAAAAGCGTATGATTTAGCCTTGGCTATAAAATAAATGACTCCTGAGATGCCCCTGCCAGCTACTCTGCCTCGTGTGCCCTGGAAAAGTTGCTGTGGACGGTTGTGACCTGGTGAACTGGCTGGGGAGGAGAGAGACTGCTAGCAATCAGAGGGAGACCAAAATTCTTGTTAGCATTGCCACATCTCATCATATTGTCTGTCTTTATTTTGATTCCTTTTTTATTTTTCTTTCAGGCAGTCATAAAGAGTTCTAAGTTCAAACTACCCTGAATAGTCAGGGTAAAGTTACACGGACGAAATAACACCCTTATCTTGTTTTTTCAATAGAATAAAAATCAAAAATTTCAAATGAGATCACTAAAATGGGACATCTTTATTTCTTCAACATTAGCCCTAAAACAACTGATTTCTCTAATTCCTGCCATCACTCAGATTGGCCTTGAATTACCTCCCAATAGGCCTCCCATGTGCTTCTAGATGAGAGTGTGTAATGGGGGATCTGTTAATTAACTAGAAGCAAAGTTGCTCGGTGGGGATCAAACACTGGATACGTCCTAAAACTCCCACAGAGAAGATGAAATGCAGCGCAAACTTTAAAGACTTCCCGTCATTAGCTGAGACCTTGCTGCTCCTGGCCCAGACCCCTCCTGTTTCAGAGAACAATGAGGACAATGATGGCAGAAATGAAATAGTGCAGCCGGGGACAAAGGAACTAGCTATTTACCCGCAGAAAAAGAAAGAAAGCGGGGGAGGGGGAGAAAAGGGGAGAACTTTCTTTTTCTGTGGTTCCTGTCTACTTTTAATTAATTTATGACTGCCAGGAAATTGCACAGAGCTCACCCAAACACATTGTACTGGAGCACAGTGTTAATGTCTGTACCATTTACTGTTTACTCCCAGGAAAAGTGCACCAGGTTGGGGAGTGGGGGGATGTCGAGGAAGGAGAGAGAGAACAGGATGGAATCAATGAAAAAGAACCTATTGTTCGAGTGAATTTTCACTCTTAGGATCAAGGTTCAAACTGGCAGATGATGAAAACAAAAGAAAAAAAAAAAGCAACACTGTCCTGCGAGTAATAAATCAATTTAGATCAGTTTTTTAATCACAGTAAAAACGAGCAACTGTGCCTTGACACAAGCTCAACTTGTGCAGTTTTCAGAGGTTTTCTAATACCTTCTATACAGAGTAACAATCAGTATCAGAAGCACACAGTTATATTGGCTTATGCTTTCCTGTTTCTTGACAAGACACAAATATGAAACATTATACTGAAAATTGAGCAAACTGTTGAGTTACAAAACCTGACTACTGAAGGCCCTCATCTCATTTTGCATTTTGCATTGTTGCAGAACTCAAATCAGGAGTGTTCCCATATATCTAAAGTGCAAGGCTTCAAGGAGATTAAGAGAACAAATAAGAACACCAATAAGGGTCACAGAGAGGAAGACTTGGCTCTCCCCACTTTATGTTGAAGCTCTGACTTTGAGATGGACCAGTAGGATGAAGGGAGCCGTTACTCAGAGGGGCTGATGGTTCTGCTTCCTCTCTGAAATGTCAGTTGATGTGGCCACACTAGAACAATATTATTTGTAAATCTCAGTGACAAGCCTCATTCCTGTGTTTGCAAATCGCATGTTTAGAACAATCAGTGTAAACTAGGCCTATGGATGAAACAAGAAAATCCCCTAGGACTGTTTTGTGACTACTTCCCTCACTTCTCCCTTTTTCAGTATGAAGGGTTTGGAATTAATAGGCTCAACTACAAACTCAAGTATAGGGAAAACATTCTTAAGCATATAGTTCAACCAACTGAAAATACTATATAATCAAAAGGAAGTGGATGTTGGAGGTATACCCATTAGCTGCTTGTACATTCAAACCAGTATAAAAATAGACAATTAAACAAATGAAAATTCCACCTTGAAGTGAAAGAAACATCATCAGTTATTGAGAATCTTACCTAGTGTTTCCACACATAAACCTGCAAAGAGTAAGGATCCCCAGCTATATTTTGTGACTGATACGGCTGTGACACTATGGCAGAATAGCAGAATGGTGTGATAGATTAGGAAAAAAGAGCCTAAAGTTATATTTCTGGCATCTAAGAACTGTGTGTCTCAGGAAAGATTTATTCTCCTCGGTATCCTGATTATTCTATAGGGTTGTTTTAAGTGTCAAATGACGTTATATATGTCAAAGTTTTCAAAAAAAACCACCAATTTACTTTCAATTTGACTGTCCTCTATGTTCCTAGAACTGCACTGGGTCCAGAATACAAGGTAGTTAGGACCTAAAAATATACAATAGGTTTACCAATTCCTTTGGGATTTCATAACTTTTCAAACTTTCTGAACAGGTTTAGAAATCAGTCTAGGGCCCTGGCTGGTGTGGCTCAGTGGATTGAGCACCAGCCTGTGAACCAAAGGGTCGCTGGTTGATTCCCAGTCAGGGCACATGCCTGGGCTGCGGGCCAAGAGGCAACCCACTGATGTTCCCCTCACACGTTGATGTTTCTCTTTCTTTCTCCCTGCCACTCTCTCTAAAAATAAATAAATAAAATCTTTAAAAAAGAAGAGAGGAAGAAATCAGTCTAAGAATAATCACTTTTTCTAATCCATCCCAGCTAACTTTGTCTTGCCTTTCATTCAGCTTGTATTTTCTTTCCATCTATCCACCCTGAGATCTCACAGGCAAGGTTACACACTTTCTCCAAAAACAGCAATGGTTACTCCAAGTTTCACTCCATTCAACAATTTTCATCTCTCCATTCATGCAATATTCTATCTATGCAAGTCTCTAAAATTCTTCATATATATTTCTAACATTTCTGTCCTTATAATAATTTGACCAAAATTTGAGACATTTCCTTTATATTTAATAAGCATTTGATAGGTAGTATTAAAGTCAAAATAATAATAATAGGACAGGACTTCACATTCTAACTGTAGAGATATAAGAGCAATAACACAGAGAGAAATCAACTGATATTTAATATGTTTAGGATTCAAATAACCAAATATTAGAAAAATAAATCTATTCCTAAAAAAGGAAAGGACCCTAACCATTAATATTATAATTGTTAGAGAAATGTCCAAGGATAGAAAAATAGGGCAAATATTACTAATCTGTGGCCCCATTATCAAACATTACTAATTGATAAGAGTGGCCTTCTAGTTTAATTAATTATTATTTGGCCAGCAATATCACCTGAGTTTAACGGCCCCTACAATAGCTTTGAGAAGTAACTGAATACCACCATCTTATGTTCTGTTTGACCTGTACAGCACTAACACTTTTAAATAGCATTTTCCAATATCTAGAAATTGAAAAAATCCATATTTCTAACCCCTTTGGAAAACTTGGAAGATTTGGCAATGCCGTGTCCACCTTTGCACATGACAGCCATCTGCCACCACTGAGTGGAGGCTGCCCACGTGACAGATCCACACTCTTGGGTTCGCCACAGTCCTCCCTAGTTCTGCGGGGCTCCCACAGCGAGTTGACTTTTTGACACTTGAGATTTTAGAATAGGCTTGAGGCGGTTGGAGGAATGAAATATTCAGAGACTTTTTTCAGATTATAAGTATTATAGGTGTTGCTCTTACACAAAGCCTTTTTACGAAACACAAAAATGTGAAAATCAACAGAAAAATACAAGATTATACAAGTCATACAAAAGAAATCAGTAAATGAACAACCCTTATAATACTCATAAATGCAAAGGAAATGGGATGAGGATAAAAATTATAGAGTATTCTAAACTATAAATGAATACAATGAAAATACATAAAATGCAGCAAAAATTTAATCAGGAATAAAAATGATAAGTATATACAATAATGAAGACAAAAGAAATGACAAAAATTAATAGACAAACAAGTATACCACAGAAACAATAGATTGAGATCCTATGTTAAAACGATGGTAAGAGGATATCAGTACAAGTTGTGCAACTAGGGGATCAAAAAATAACATGGAAAATATGTTAAAGGAAAAAAGTTAAATTTAAGCTGGCAATGCAAAACCCAAAACTTTTTGTTCTTTTTGGAGTTTTCCCCCCCATTTCTTAAGATAACTTTAATGTGAGGTAGCTGTGGACAGGCAGCCAATCTCCCACAAAGGTGTCCTTCTACACCTTTTCTTGAAGGGATTTCTTGAAGGGATTACCTAGTGGGTGAGGTCTGAGAATTCTCTGAATTTAAAGTGTTAAACATAAGAGTGTAATAGATGGAACTTTCAACTGTGCTACTTGATCCCATTTGGGTATAGGAGTAGCCGGCACAAGGAAGGCCTATATGCATATTTGGGACTAAATAACCAGAGAGATTTTTAAAATAGATCCATAGAAAGAACAAGCTGGGGATACAAGCAGTCTTTTCCAATATGCTGAATTATGAACAGATCAAAGACTAGAGCATGTGTCATGATTTTTATGTAGGAAAATACGCTCAAAAGAATAAAAGAAAGGTACAACTTCCTTTCCAAACTATCAGGAACAATCTTTAGGGGAACTTTCTTTGTTTCGTGAGCACTTGATTCACATCCAATTTTGGCAGTCCAAATCTAAACATGGAATCCAAGGCCAACTCCCTCCTACTTCCTATTGTGCTACGGCTGTTTCCACCCACTGTCCTATAATGTGTGCTCAGGAAACTGAAGATAATTTTAGTGTCAGCTTCAGGGGCCATGCCAGAGGGCCTATAATATTTGACTACGTAATTATGGAGGCAAATATTTTACAAAGTAATGATATTCAATAATTTGTTTTTCCAGTGTCACAGGAATATAAGGGATTATACCTGGATTCCTGAATCATTGACATTTACCATATAAGCAATACCAATTTTTAAAAAATTCTAATTACTAGAATATAGAGCTTTCTAAAATGTATCACGTATTCACCTGTCATCTTAAAGACAGAGAGCTGAAGATAAACATTTTGATGGCTAGATTTATTATAAGAAACAGCACAATTATATTTTGAAGGATTATCAAGGTTAAATGCTACATCAGTGGTCCTCAGCAGGGGCTGATCTTGTCCCCCCAGGGACCTTTGTCAAAGTCTGGAGACAATTTTGTTTGTGTCAACACTGAGTGAAGTGGGGGAGGTGCTACTGGCATCTAGTGGATAGAAGCCAAGATTGCTGCTCAAAGTCCTGAAACGCACAGAACAACTCCTCTTTCCACCCACATCCTCTACAAAAAAATTATCCGGCCCCAAATGTCAACAGCACTGCAGGTAAGAAACCCTATACTGCTAAATGGGAGCAACCCATTATGACTGAAGCACTTGCACTAATTTTTATGTCTTGCTTTGTTCTGCGTTATTTTTGTTCCTCCCCTGCACTGCCTCACGCTGTGAGGCCTTCAGAATGGCCCTTCTTCATTCTGATTTGCTACGTTATTCTGCTGTGGGTTTGGAAAACATTCTTTTAAGCTTATTACTGTACGACCATATAGCCTATGAAAGAAGGCTTTAAAGCTACCTTATGAGTAAATCTTGGTAGTTTAGAGGTAGATTAAATGAAATAATTTTAAATTTTCTAAGCTTATTTTGATTCATATTCTAATTACTAGAGATCACCGGACTTCAAGTATGTGAAGTATTGCTATGGTTTATTCAAAACTAAAGAACCAACAAACAACTGAAAAACACACGAAACCAAATAACAAGAACAAACGCTGTGTGTTAATCTACTAATACCAGATTAATATCTTCAAAAAACTGAGCTAAAATGTGCCTTCTGCTCTGAGTAATAGAACTATTGTAGCGAAATGAATCTGATAAACAACACTTGGAAGAGGAAGGGTAAAATGTTTACCTCTTCAAGAAAGTATCCTTTATTATACGTGTTAAACTTTTTATATATCGAATTATAATTTCAGATTTAGGTTCATAATTTTATGTGGTAATGGCACATAATTTTCAACAGTCCAATTGAGCTATTTAAGGTATTCAAGAGTAATACAATTGAATATAAAATAAGGTTACTTATATATAAGACTTTAGCGAAAACTTACGGAAGTGTAACTAGTCATTCTGGAAGTAATAAAGAAGGAACTATGATCAGATGGTAGGACTTGCTCTTTTCGTCTCATACTCTGTGAACCTGCATATCTAGTACTAAGCCACACTGCTTAGTGTTTAACCCAATCCATTAATCAATCAGAGAACACATAAAATTGATTAACTTCATGATAAAAGTGTTACCATCTGGAAATCTCAGAAATGAAGATGAAATTTAGAATATCCACAGGAAACCATTTAAAACTCCAGACTGTTGCAGGCTAGCAGGGAAGAAATGGGGCCAGGGGCACAGAGACCTCAATTCTGATTCACTGCAGCTGCCACTACTTCACTGAGCATTCCCGATCGATGTGCACAGGGTTATCGATTATAGTTTTCTTATCTTCTGACTAGAAGGATCTGAAATTCAGTGGTGGAAACTAGGGGAGGAATACACGCAAGTGGCAGGGTCGAGTAAGTTTGCAAAGCAGTTGATTGGCAATAAGAGACATGGACCAGACACCATTGCTTGTTTGGAAGTTTTTAGCCTTTAACCATCAGGACGGTTCGTAGCCTGCATTTTTGTAGCTATTCAGGTGGAGTGCCATGAGGGCATTAAAGCAGGGGAAAGTAATAAAAACACATTGGGGAGTTCAGTGAAAAGTCCTTCCCCAAAATAGGTCAGGATCTACAACTCAGAAACACAGTGCAGATCTGGCATGCTCAGTGCGTCCTCTAGAAGCTCCAAACAGGGCACCACTTGGGCAAAGGATCAGGGAACCCGGCCAAAGTCTCCTCATCATTAGAGGTGCAAATGTCTATTGGAAAACGAGATGGCTGCCAAGAAATTGTTGCTTTTCTGTAGAAATTGGTGCCATAACTATAGAGGATAAGTGCTGATGGCTTATGGATATTCTGAACTTAACTTGTTATTTGGTCCAAACAAATGTTTCAGTACCAAGCCTCTCCTGGAAGTCCTGGTAGCTGAATCCCTTCAGTGGTAGCCCCGGGGAAGTGGGGGGCGGTGGCAGAGAGGGGTGTTCAGTAACCCTTCCAGAGACAGAGTTGCCCAGAGCTGCCCTAGATCCTTCCTATCCAAGATTTGGGGCACTATGATACTCCAGTATTCTACAGTTTTATAAAAGCTAGCTAAGTTACTGTGACCTGGAAACAAATGAAACTTAATTGATTAATTGGACTCCAACTAGTAAATACCAAAATCATCAATAAAGTGGGTATGTGGTATTGAATCCTAAAAATAAAACATTCTAACAATTAGAAGTCCAAGTTTATATTGCAATTTCCTTCCAACAACTTACAAATTGAATAATCTCAATTCTAAACCTAGAAATCTCTCTTAGACTTTTTTGAAATAAGTAAACAAACCAGTAAAAAAAAAGTAATAACTATTAAATATTTGAAATAATCAAGTCACACTTTTTGACACATGAATATTGCACTTACAACTCATTTACTATCTCATTTAATTATCATTTCCTACGTAAAAATCTTGCTTACACAGCTAGCTCACATAAGTCATTTGGGGCAGGCCTGGCATTTTCGATTCCCCATAGCATCAAGCATGAATGATAGTCATCTCTAAGGTATAATTAGATCAAAGTGAAATTGTTCTAAGTAAATTTAAATTTTTTGTTATTTTTATGAAAAGAATCTAATGGTTACCAGAATATATTCAAAATAATTCCATACTAATTGTCATTTAGGATCACAAAATTGATATAGTTATATATTTTCAAATGAAACATATGGAATATCCCCTCACGTTTGTAATGAAGGAAGGATTCCCTCTTATTTCCTTCTTTTCCCTCTGTGCCTCCCCTCCCCATCACTGTGTCCCTGAGGCCTCCCTCCTAGGTGCAGGGCTGTCACTGGTGCACACGTGTGTACCGCTGAGAACGGTGGCAGCTTTTCAGACTGTGAGGGAGTGCGACCAGGGTAGGGGAGAGGACAGCATGGCCAGCACAGCCCTTAGGCATCCCTGGTCCTTCCTCTTCACAGCCCAGAGAGGACCCTGTTGGCCCATAATAACTAAGAAGCAAAACAACACTCCTGGTGTTGACAACCTCAGCGGGAGAGGAACAACTCTCCTTGTAACCCAAGAGACCAGGAAAAATACAAGTGGAAACTCTCCATTTTCTTATTGTTAGACTCCTTCGAGGATAACAGAGTGAATTGAGTATAATTTATAGCCATGACCCCAACACATTAAATTTTGGACAATATAAAGTTACTGAAAGAAAGGCTAATTGATGAGGATCTCTTAAGAGTACAATATACCACCTTCCCTCCCATGAGAGATAGTAGAGAGGCAGAGGGAGAAAGAGATGGGAGAAAGAAAAGGACGAGCAAGGCAGAAATAAAGGGTCCATCCACAGGGAGCTGGGCTCTGCGTTAGGCACTTAAAAGAGTAGTCTTATTGCCATGAGGTGACTTGTTAGGCTCCACACCCCCGCGGCTGAGCTCTCAATTCCCACCTTCACTGCCGTCCTCTTAGAGCCTGCACATTCCACACTGTCCAAATCCTGAACCTACCCGTAGACACACTAGAACCTGAATCCCCGTTGGTACATGCCATATTTGAGTGTACTGTCAGAGAAAACTTCTGCCCCTCTCCAACATTCCACGCTGAATAAAGAAGCCTAAACACATGGGGATTACCTCTCCCCAGTGCTGTTTTATTTCCCAATTGTTCATTAGTGTGTGGGCCACAGGCACTAACAAAGGTTTGACAGATGAAGAGATTTGCCTTTTATTTATAAGCATCTGTTTATATATTAACTACAACAGAAATATCATATTTTGGTCAGCCTAAGAGAAAAAAGGCAACAACCTTCAGAATCCCAACACTATCATTATTCAATATTGCATTACAATTGCCGTTCAGAAGAGGCTCTGAGTGGACTAAATATGTAAAGTGAATTACTGCACTCCACTAAAAGAGAGAGTCCTACCAAATAATAACTGCACTAATTGGTTAAACTATTTATAAATGCTTAGAGTATGGCTGCTTTGGCAGTAGCTCATTAGATGACAACAACAACAAAAGACATACTTTTCAAATTCAATGGTAACTTTTCTTAGAGATGATAAGGAATAAAATAGAACCTAATGCCACAAAAATATCAAATTGTATCTTTGGAAAAGGATATCACATTTCACACTGTTGCCCCAAAGTGCAAATTTGGACTTTTTTCCAGACTTAATCTTGGCCTGGTGTGCCTCATTTTTATAGGACTTCTGAAACTAGAAATCGCCAGCATGGGGAGAGACCATTAAAGGCAGAGGTGTCTCCTAGAAGCACGACATGTGACTGGGTAATATTGTCTGGATTAGCAGCTTTACAACCTAACTAAGCCCTGAAGCTACAATTATCTGGCTACATTAAACTGAAATCACCTGAAAAACTTCCCACTGAACAAGCCCTTGGAAACATCTAATCTTCCAGTTTACACTGAGAAGAGAAAGTGGGGTTCAGTGGTTAAAGACAAGAAAACAAAGTTTTCTGGAAGGAAAAGTCTCATCTTAGAGTCAGTGTATGGTTCTAAATGACTAAAGACATTTCTGCAATTTATTTTGTGCCATTTTTAAACTTGTATTTAAAAAGGCAATTTAACCTGACCATTGCCTTTCAAGCAAATGTCCAAAGTATATATGTTTGATGAGGGTATAGAAGATGTAAAGAATAAAACTGCATTTCCACAGAGGGGAATACGCAGCTTCTGATATGAGGTCTTATGCTAATTTTAGCAAAATGTATGTATCTTTTTATATACGTAAAGTTATGGCACTATATAAAGAGATCCTTAAATGTGACATACTGAAATCCTATTTACTGCCTGACTACCCATTTTTAAAAATAAAAATTCCACATAGCAAGTGGTTGTATTCATATTAAACTGTCTCAAAAATTCATTTTAGTTTATCTAAAGGTTTTCTTTTTTTTTAACTTGTAAGAATAGTCAAATCATAATCCCAATCTTAAAATTCTGATTTCCGTTCAGTTTATTTAATGGCAAATCAAAGAAGCTGATGGCAGGCTCCAAATTGGGGGCCTTACTACTATGTCTGCTGTAAGACCGCACTTGCCGCTGATGCTTCCTGTTCTTCATTTGTGAATTTTGACACTGAAAGTTCATTTTACCAGCTTGTAACATATTCTATAAAACCACATTTTCCAAAAGAACAAAAGTTTTCTGCACAAAGATGCAATGTACGTTTATCTGACTATGCTGTATCTGGAAGTCCAAAGCCAAGATTTCCAGATGATAAGATTAAATCCTTAAGTGTGCAAATATTCAAATCCCATCTCTTACACTTTACTGTTTTATTGGCCAAATTCTTGTTTAGGCAATAAGTCCTCTGCCCTGTCTTCCCTCCAACAAAATTAGTAGGATAAAAATTTAACTTTTATCCCAAACTGATACATAACTATGAATCGCAAGATTGTCAGGACCGGCAGCTGAACTTCACTCCAGAAAACCCTGCCCTGGGCGGGCAAGTAGAGGAAATTTATACGTGAAATGAGATGACTGCACCAAGTGGTTTTTGCTATTAAACAACGTCTATGGTGACGATACTGTGTTTCATTCAGTTATTCTATTTTTCCATTAAAATTAATTGTAATATAAATTTTCAAGTTGAGATACTTATCACTACACAGATTTTTCTTAGTGACATGATTTTTAAAAATGTGTAACTCAAGTATTCAATGAGAATAGGTTGCCAAATCTCTTTTCTATGGCTAGAGTTTTGCTTAAGTGTAATGGTTTATATGTGGAGCTGTGAAAGAGAAAGATTGATTAGATGTGCTCTGAATTCCCTCCCTTGGTTTTTAAAATCTATTAACAGTAGAGAATACCTGGACATTGTTGGAAGGTTCATGGTCAAAATTTCCCTTATTTATGACTAAGCCATACTATTTTACCATTAAAGTATAATAAAAAGATATATCAATACATCTAAAACAACAAGATATTTCCTCCTAAAGGAATGTAGATCTGAGAACAACTTAAAATAATTTCACTATATAGACAGATTTTAAATACACGAGCGGCTTTCCCTGCTTTGATTCCAAAAGCTTCTTTTTTCCTATCTTATGATTTAAAATTTCTTTCAAAGAAAATTTAAAACTCAGAATACTTTTTCAAAACAGGAAAAAAAAATCAGGACAATTAAAACCAATCTATCTCTCAGTTACTGGTCACGACTATGGCAAGATGATCTCTTAGAACTAAGGAGCACATCGAGAGATGATCTAAAAGACATTCAATGAAAAAGAAAAGCCAGCCTCTGTCTTCATGGTTTCTGCACAAGTGGTGCTCTCCAGATCAAAGCTTCATCGCTAGTTTGCAGCAGGGAGGTGTCCACAGGTACCTCTGGAGAAGACAATGAGAAGTACTCACTGCTCTTGCGGTCTCCACGGAACAGCCCAGCTCATTAGGCTGCCAGTCGGAAACGGTGCCGCCAATCTACAGCACGCAGGTCTGGCAAACGGCAAAGTTACTATTTGTGGAATATCAGTATTCTGGATTTCTCTTCAATTTATGTTTCTAAGATGTAGTAAGTTTTGGATGATTCATAAAAATTAATCAGCTACTAAATTTTCTAACTGTTTTCAAAGCTATTGGAAACAAGGTAAGTTTTCTTGCTGTATATAGTTTTACTTTTTCAGTGAATTCAGGCAATGGGAAACAGAAAAAAATTAATATTAAGTAGACCAGAAGAGTTCATTAAAATCATTTGTCACTATTCACTCTATGAACCAAAATAATTCAACATTGTCAATGGCAGTTTTTTCTTTGGGTGAGGTCAGCTGGCCATGAAAAGTTGCTTTGTCTATTTTTGTCAAGTTATGTGAAGAACTTCAGAGATTTGCACAGAAAAACAAGTGTCCTCAAGATGGGAGGAATATTAATACAAGTTGAAAACCTTAAACTGAACTAATTGATTTGGAGCTATAGACTGGTTAGAAGCTATTTTCTGATACGGGAGTGGAGAAAAATGTTTAACCTGGTTATGGCTATGAATACTGCACCTCTTCCAAATTAAATCAATTCTCTTGATGAAACTAATTTCTTGCCTGAAAGGTATTAAAATAATTTTGTGATAAATAAGGTTTTGCTACAGTTCTGCTCATTCCTCCACTGAAGTGAACGGTTCAGTGTATGTGTCACGACATGCAAACTGTTTTTACAAAAATGAGGGCATTCTGAAAACACTGGAAGATATGAAAAAGGCCCATGTGCAAGATCCATTCTCAACTTTCTGTGCCAAACTGATCTTTATTGTCACTGAGCTATACAGAGGCGGTTTGTGTCTTCTTCTTACGTGATATATTTTCCAAACACAAATATACAGTAATAATCAAAGTCATGCAAATTAAAGGTGCAATGAGATATCATACCGCCATCCAACTGAAACAGTTTCAAAAGATCATTCCCAGTGCTTATATCTGGGAGACAACAGATCCTCAAATACAGGATTCCAATAAATATTAGTGAGTAAGTTCATGTATTAGTTAATGAATACAGAAAACAGGAAATGAGAAGCAACTTTTTTAAAGAAAGAAACCCAGGCAGCACACTTAAGAAAATGGAAACAAAACAATGTACCTGAGATTGAGCTGGAAAAGCTAATTTGATCTGCCCACAACTTGAGCTTAGATTTTGCGCTATATCCTGGACACCTTAACACAAGTGGCAGTTAGGGTAGCTCATTCGATTCATTACAATTTGAGTTGGGGCCTTAACTAGGTGGGGTTTGGAGGAAGGACTGGGTGTGTTTGCACACGTGTGTATGTTATTTTGGCCCACATCTAGTATTGGTTGATGTGAAACTTGGCTAATTTTTAACAAGAATTAAAATCCAAACAATAACAACAACAACAAGATTTGACTAAGTGGTTACATAAGTGAAAGCTACAACACAGATATAATATGGAGAGCCTAAAAAAAAGATATATGGGAATACACACTTCAAATTTAATAAATGAGGAGCTAAAGAAAAAACTCCTTAGTGAAAGAGAGAAGAAAGTATCCATTTTACATATTTTTGTCTTAACCTGTGGAAAATTCTACATTCTACTTATCCGAAAGAAAAAATGGCTTCAGTGTAGAACTGAATAAGCACCAACCACTTTGTGTTTATTATCTCACCTGTTAAGTGCTAATACCAATGGCTCACATCAAGTGACCATATCAGATTTCAGCCAAGTTCAGTCTTTGGCCATGAAATAAATCAATGCCTTCAACATTATACAACTGGTGTGTATGCATTTAAAGTTTTAGTTTTAGCCTTGAACCTTGTATTTTAACATTTTTTCATAAATTGTCTACATAGGTGCCACAACACATCAACTATTTTAAAAATTGCTTATTTCAATTCTTTGATATTATTTTTCCTGTTGATTTTCTCAAGTCACTTAGTTTTATACAAATAATATATTTATATAATTTATCAAACTGAGTTTTAAAGGGTGTTTGAAATAAAATCTTTTATGACAGTCATATCAGTCATTGTCAGTCATATAAAACTCAATGCTTAAAAAAAAGTTCAGAATAATAATTCCACAGCAATGACTACCATAACTACCCACCTAGCATTACACCACCTGAGTGAAATGGCAGGGACTAAGAGCCAGGAATACATTCTCATGTTATCAACTTTCTTTTTTTTAATTCTGAAATTTTGGCTCTTTTTGCCTCAGTTCCTCCATACTATAAACACTGACATGTTGGCAGCTAATCAAGTAATGATTGGAAAGTGCTTCAAGCTTAAATATTCTTGGAAGAGAAGTAGTGTACAGGTGCAAAGTAAGAGAAATTTTTTAAATGTTCCCCCAAATTGAGGGAAAAAAATCACTAAATCCTTCTTTAGCCATGTTTATACAAGGATAAATTATTCCAACATTGTTATAATGGAAATGGGCTCAGCTGGGGTTGACTTATCTCATTTATTACTGTATATCCTCCCCAATACTTCCAAAAAGCTCTGAAACAGCTTATAATAAAATACAAAGTAAAAAGACCATAGTTAGATGTTAAAGAAAATAGGATTCATACAATAGTCATATAGAGAACTAAGAGAAGCTCTAGCTGGGGTGTATATATACATACATGCACACACATACATATATATAATATTTATATAAATAAATATATATATTATATATAACATATATTTACAATTCCCATATATAAATGTATAAATATATCTATTTATAAGTATATGGTCTGTCCAGAAGGTATCCAGCCATATAGTATGAAAAATAGAGACATTTATTAAAGAAGATACAAAATACAAGAAATATTGTACATAGGACAATGACACCTCAGTCCCCTTCAGAGTAGGCACCTTGAGACCTCGCACAGTTCTCCCAATCGCCATCAGCCACCCTGTCATATTTTCCTGAGTCTCATTGATGGTCTGAAATCTCTTCCTTTTCAAAGGTAATTTCAGTTTGGGGAAAAGCCTGAAGTCACAGAGAACCAAATCTGGGCTGCAGGGGTACTGAGTCACCTGGATGATTTAATGTTTTGTCAAAAAACACTGCATGAGATGTGATGCATGAGCAGGCATGTTGCCATAATGAAATTGTCAATCAGCAGTTGCCCGTAGCTGTGGCTACTGAATCATCCAAATTGTTTCTGTGGAGGAGTGTTCAAGCTTAATTCAAAATTTGATACATATTCAAATTTTGCTCTACTCAGTCATTTGAATGTGACAGCCACACAGTACACATGCTCACTCAATGGTGTCTACTGTCCCCACTGACCAGTACAGTGAAGTTGTCATTGTTCACGCATGCACATTCCAGTCCATGCTCCTTGGCTACCAAGTTACATCAATGTCGCTCAAACTGTTCTCATTATATTAACAATGGTTGGACTTTTTCCAGACAAATCATATATGTGTTTTTTAAAAAAACACTGTCAAAGGAAAAATATGATGGCCTACAAAGATTACATTAAAAACTAATAAACAAAAGCATACCTGTTCTTCAAGAAAAGAGAAATGAGAGAAATGTACCAGCCCTCAACTACATGAGTAATTTATTTTTGGAGATGTCACAAAGGGGCATTCATTCATACATATATACAGGGTCTGGCAGAAGTAAGGCCTGCCTGAGTGTGACTGGTAAAGTAATAAAATTGATGTAATAATTTATGGTTTTAATTTGAACATTTCACCTAAAATGCCATATGGTATGCTTGAGTGTGATATTGTTATGTTACAGAATCCCAAGCTTATGATTTTTGTAATAAAAGATTTTATAATACAAAGGGGTGTTATTTGTGCCAGACCCTGTATATATACTGTCTCTTAGGTGCTAGATACAGTGCTGGGAGGTAAGGACACCCAGGGGAGATAAAAAGGCTGGTGTCTGCTTGGAGCTCATAGTTTAGAAAGGGAGATGGGCATTAATCAACCAATCACACAAAAAATGAGTACATAATTTCTGGCAGAGATAGTTATGGTGGGAAGGAATATAATAAAAGGGTGGACATCTGGACGACAGACTGAGGGAAGATTCCAGGAAGAAGTTAGGCTGCAAATGAAATCTACTCAATGATTAAGAGTTCAATCAGAAAAGGATGAGGTTAGTTAGGAAACCTTCTAGAGAGAGAGAGAAGAGTTGGTGCCAAAGCCCAAAGGCAGAAGAGAACGGGGTGCTTTTGAGGACTGGAAGGGAAGACCAGAGTGGTTGAAGCATCGAGCACGGTAAGATAAGGCTGAGGAAGTTCCACAGAGGCCAGAGGAGCAGAGCCTTGTGGGCATATTAAGTCTTTACCCTAAAGCGATGTAGAGCTGTTGATGGCAATTCAAGAAACTAACAAAAAAGCCAGAGATATTTTTTTAGAGATTTTTAAAAATATTTGATTTATTTATTTTTAGAGAGAGGGGAAGGGCAGGAGAAAGAGCGGGAGAGAAACATCAAGGCAAAGGAGAAACATCCACTGGTTGCCTCTCAAACACACTCAACTAGAGACAGAACCTGCAACCCAGGCATGTGCCCTCACTGAGAATCGAACCAGCAACTTTTCACTTTGTTGGACCACACCCAACCAACTGAGCCACACGGGTCACAGTGAGACATTTTCTATAAGATCATTTCTCATACGGACTCTTAGAGAATCTAGGAGAATCTCTCTGGGGCTTATTCAAGATGAAGTTTTACTGAACTTGTCAGCAAATACATAATAAAGAAAGAATTGTGTTGAGCCTCCCTTTTCAGAGCAGGAGAAACAGTGAAAACAATTTCCTGGAAGCACATTTTGAAGGACTTGAATGGGAGGCATGTAAAAGAGGGTTTGAATTTGGCATGTGGTGATTTGCTTTTGGAGTGGATTTTTTAAACCCCATGCTCAGAGAGCCAATATTTCTGAGGTAGATTGTAGCCTTCAGGGAGGTTTGATGCAAAAAGTTGGACCCCAGTGTTTGTTCAGTAAGAAGGAAGAAATGGGAAGTTCCTTTTGTTTCTTCTATTTTCTTTTGTTTAGCCTTCTTAGGCCCATTTTCAGTCTCTCCCCTTCATGGTCTCCCTTTGACTGCACTCTCTTTGTTGCATGCTCTTTCTCTGCACAGTGCCTTTCTTTCCAACTTGGTTTAGGTTACTCATGTTTTTCAGAATGCTTCATTCTAGGTGGATGCAGGACAGTAACAAAGGAAATGATGAAGAGGATCTTTTCATTAAAAACGATCAAAGAAATGTGGTGCCCAGAAACAGGCTTAGAAATCACACAGTAATGATCATTCTCGGAACTGGTGGTTAAACACATGGCCTGTCAGTGGAAAAGATGCCAAAGAATGACTGCTTGGTCATATCGATCTATCATGCCTATACCATTGATCAGCTCTCTGCATTGACAACAGTATTTATCCTAAAGGAATAATTTGACGGTTACCCATCATATTACCCTGCATAGAATAGCACTTAGTAAATGCTTAGTCTTAAATGAAATGTTTTCTGTGTACTGAGGAGGAGGAGAGAGTGCATATAAAAAGGTCTTTCACAGGCTTGTTCTTGCCCTCCAAAACAAATTCCCTCCCATTTGAACTTCCCTCTGTGCAATCACAGGCTCTAGCCTTTGTTTTGTATAGTTGAAAAGACTTTTCCCATTCTACTGGGTCAGTATTGATGAATCAGGGTACATTTTATATATCTACAGAGAAATGGGGTCAAGGCAGAAATATGGGTACATAAATGATACATAACACAAGACCCTTTTCAAAAGCATCATACCTGTTTTAGACCTTTCAGGGACAGGTTTCAGTGCATTTTCTTTTTACTAATCTTACATCTAATCAGACAGCAGCCTGTGACTTTACTCATCATTACATATGGCCTATTGACAGTTGACAACAACTTTACTCATCATTACATATGGCCATTTACAGTTGACAGCTGTCAACCAGGCAAGTTCACATACGTTGCTTCACAATCACATGGCATCGCAAACGCTGGGGTGAGATATGAGGCCAACATGCCCTTGATCAGCCTGGAAGGAACCACTGCAGCTGGAAACCACCTCACTGAAATAAAAGAGATCCCACACTCATGCATTTAACCTCAGCATCTCGCCATTAAAAAGCTACTACCACATTCTAATTAAATGGTCTTTTATTTCACTCAGTACTCTGAGAGCACTTTTGTTCTGGTACTTACTTCTGATACTCATGCTTTTCTTCCTTTTCTATTCAAGTTGATTCCCTGTACATGAAAAGGAAATGGTGTTGTGATATCTAGACCATAAGGAAACCCTGCTCCTTAAGACAGAGAAGTAGGCATATCTCCACATTGAGCATAACCAAACACTGCTTTTAAACACAGTGAATGAAATATCCTAGGAGTTAAGAAACAAAGTTAAATCACAAAGATATAAGACTTCAGAGATCTAGCTGAACTATTTGACTCTATTGGAAAATAGGCATTATTTCCAAAACTCTAGTTTGAAATATGGCAGAATAAACCTGCTACCAGTACCATGAATGGAAAAGGAAAAGTCTGTGATGCCGTTTGTTATACAGACAGTATATTGCATACACATATAGTAAACAGGAAAAAAGTTATGAGAGGCACCTTCCTCAGTACAATTTGTTCACCTAGCACATTTTACATCGCCACCGCAGTATTTATGCATAACAACTCCAAGCAGGTCTTATGGGAAGGATTTTAGCCAATACGCCAACCAACTGCAGCCAGTGGTTTCTAACCTTTCCCACCCCAGCAAGAGACAGAGAACTCGTGAAACACACCTAAACAGGTCAGAAGGTTGGTTTTCCGTCAATACTAGCAAGAGTCGTAAATGAAACAGCAGTTGTCCTTGGAACAGAGAAGCTGGCAGATTTGCTGAAAGGTTCAGCCATCGTAGGATTTTGTTAAAAAAACTAAAGGCTGCAACGTGTCTCTGTAAAGTTATGAAAGTTCTAAAGTTCTGAAGTCCTTGGAATTCAAAAAGCTCAACAAAGAATAATGTGGATAATTGGGTTTTTCAAAACTCCATTTTAGTTTAGCTTTTAAAATATTATGTCAAGATATTTGGGGTATTGACTCACTGAAAAGTACAAAGTAAGATCATTAAAAGTTGGGATTAAGAACTACAAACTGGTAGTCACAAAACAGTCATGGGGATGTGAAGTACAGAGCAGGGAATATAGTCAATGATACTGTAATAACTATGTGTGGTACCAGGCAGGTACTGGAAATGTCAGGGGGAACACTGTGTAAAGTATATGATTGTCTAAGCACTATGCTATACACCTGAAACTAATATAAAACAACATTGAATATAAACTTTCACTGAAAAATAAAATTAAAAAGAAAAATGAAAGAGAAAATAAAAATATTTTTTAAAGAATTTTCACTAAAACTACACAAAGAGATTTCCTGTTCAGAGGACATATGCCAGGGTATAATAAGTTTAATTTAAACATCCTACCTTACCCCTGGGCGTTCCCAATAATTTAAGTTGAAAGGCACATAACAGACACAGGTCCACAATTCTGAGTATTATATACTGGCTCCTATACTGAAGATCTTTTCCATTCAGAATATGAAAAATCAGATCCTTAATCACTTGTCCTTTATAATTCCTACAGTTCTTTTTTCTAGTTAAACTTACCCACTAAGCATTAAAGTAAAGACCAATGCCCAAGACTAAATTTCCTGCAGTTGGCAGCTATATTATTCGGCAGTGAAATACTCAAGAGAGAACTGTACAGTGTTTGGTAGCAGCAACAGGCTGAGTGAGTCAGCTGAGACTAACCAAAAACTTCTGCTAAGGTTTATACAATTAAAACATACTGTGTGTGTTTCTTCAAGATAAAAAGCAGGTCTTAGCTACTATTCTCATAAACCTGATCTTTAGGAAATTAACTTGGTTCATTCTTACCCTAATTTTTAATAGAATTGATGAAATTTTAATGTTTATCTAATTAATTAACTGCCAAAAGCATGCTGATGTTGAACAGCTGTCTTAATATATGTGTCAGGAGCTTAGCATGGCAGCGAGTTCTAGCCCCTTGCTTAGCAGTTAAATGACATTCTTGAATTCAAAAATACAAATACTTTCTATATTGAATAAAATGCGGTAAAATAACTACCACTTATTTCCTTGTCTCTTCTGGTGTATGTTATGCCATAAATCTACATTTGATTGAAAGTTCCAGTCTTCCTTCAGGAACATCCCAGTCCTTACAGAACTACGATATTCTATCATAGCCCAAAAGACTTCAACACTGCAAACCCAGTTATTAAAAGAAATACTGCTAAAAAAAAAAAAGAAGCACAGAATTTGTTTTATTTTTCAGCTTAGGTTTAATATGTGTTTTTTGTTCTACAGATCTCAATCATTTTTGCACTACCAACCTTACAAAATGAACAAATGTTGGCCCAGCCGTGAGGAAAGGGAGAAAGAAAAGACAATCTCTATGTACTCTTACAAAAATGAACACATTCCCTAGAAAATACTCTCATTTCTCGCATTCCATAGAAGAAAAAAAATGGCCTTGACAAACATTCCAATTGTATCACCTCTATGGAAAATTAGGAAGAAAATAAAACAAGTTAATGTCCTAAATACTAGTCTTATAAGAATAATAGCAAAGACCTATGAAAATTTACCTCTGGTATCTAAGCCCCACTCAGTTGCTGTTAAAATTTGCTACACTTGCCTTAGTTTTTACATAGAGAATGTGTTTGGTTTCACAGGTAATTGGTAGCCTTGAGCACATGTAACTTACAATCACTGAATGAAAAGATTTGCTTTGGTGAATTAAAATGGAACAATTTCTCCAAAATAAAGGGGAAAGGGCAAAAAAAGTTAAGGGGATTAATAGGCAAGCGTTTCATCTACTTTTTTTTTGCATTTAATTTGATGTTATAAAAGCTTTAGGCATCTAAAAATATATCTCTTTTATTCTTCTAACTCTGCAAGATTTGGCTTTTGGAATAGAAAGAGTTTAGATGGGGAGGGAATTGTTGAATTCTGTATCTATGTTTAAAAAAAATAAAAGGGGTTGACCATAACCTGAGGCCCTAGCTCCTGCAGAGTGCCTGTTGTTATGAAAGCAAGGTGCTCCACACGATCTAATCATAGCACTAAACCTTGTTACAAGCCCTTTTACAGCTCCAATATCTGGGTTACATGGAAACACGCTGGAGAGCCTCCTTGTACTATGAAATAAATGTCATTCTGACTGTCATCCTCTCTTCCAGCAAGTAATTTCCCTCTGCTGATAAATCGATACAGCAAAAACAAATGAGAGCACACAATGGGCACAGTGAGGATTGCATTTTTATTCATTTCAGAGCCCCTGCAGCCAAGTTTTTTAAGCACAATAGCAGAAAATGATGCACTTGAGCTAGGAAACAAGAGAGACACAGAGAGACTTTAAGATAAGAAAAGACAGACAAAAAGGAAAAAAGGAAGGGAATGGGAACAAAGAGAGAGCCAAGAGACAGGAGGCAAGAGTGTCCCCACCACGCAGTTCAGTCACCAACTTTTGTTTGAGGGTTAGATGATTATTTGAATTCCTGTCCAGCTCCTCACAGGTATGAGAGGAGAGACACATGTACATCCTTGTTTACTTCTTTACTCTGTAAGGTTGCAGATAATTTGAAAAGGATCTCAGATCTTACTTTTCTTTGATTGATTATTTATATCAACATAGGTCCACACATGAAAATGCATCCAGGAAAAAAAAAAACCCAGAACTAGAAATGGTTGAAGAGACACAGTCTATCTTCATTCATCTCCTGAAGTCCCCTCAAGTCATTTACATTTTTTGTTGCCTTTCAGGCAAAGATGGAAAGGGCAAAACAAAGGGAAAGCAAGAACACAGCGACTACATATAAGAGGAATGGGAAATTCCCATGCAAGTATTATTTAAGGTTGATTTTATAAGTCCCAAAATAAATGAATAGGTTATCATATCAAAGGAATGTGACACATGTTTTCGAGTGAAAATTTCAAGACATTTTGTCTTTTGAAGGGAAAAGAGAAAAGACTACTTCATGAAACCTTAAGACCCCAAATTTCCTTTGGAGGGACAGTAGTACACTTTCTGTTGTTTGCCATGGCAGTTAACTCCTCTTAAGGCAATGGAAATAAAAACGAAAGAATTGTAAAGTCTTAATAAGGCTTTATAGATTGTATGCTATTGTAATCCTTACCCTCGGAATAAATTCTTGGGCAAGTTACTTAACTATCTATGCCTTAATTTCCTAATCTATAAAAATAGGGATGATGGTAATAGTAACTAACTCAGGGTTTTTGATACAATTAAATTTGTATAAGTAAAGTGCTTAGAGCAGTTTCTAACCCAGAGTTGGTGTCACATAAGTGTAATCATTGTCATCATCATCATCATCATCATCACCACTAGCATCATCATCCATTGCTTCTCAACATACATTTACTTGTTTGGGTGTTGTTAACATATTTTAATTGGCCTACAAAGTAACAGTGTATTCATAATAATACATTCATAGCAACATGAGGTAACAATGTATTCATAACACATTCATAACATCATATTCCAGTCACTGCATAGTACCAGGCAAAATTTTTAAATATTCTTAACTGTTTTGTGACATCCCAAATTCAGTATACTCGTCAGTATACTCTCTTAGTAAAGCAAGTTGGAAAATGCATCACTCTATCCAACCCATTCGAATTTTTTAATTTTTTTATTTAACTACTAAAGTGTAGAAGACAGTATGTGCCCTTTTCCTCTATAAATATATATTAAACAAATATTCCCTACTATCTCTCCGATGATAATTCTAAGTCATTGTTTAATATAGTCTTAATGTTATTTACGATCTTTCTCTTTAGGCTTTAATTTGATTACTCTTCATTCTTTTAAGTGCTTGGATTAATGGATATTTATAACTCCTCAGTCATTCACTATGGCATTCCATTGGTCCATCCATTTTACTTCTAAAGAGTGGGTGAGAAATAGAGCAGATCATGCTGGCTCTTCATCTGGACCACAGACATTGATAACACATGAAGACAGACAAGAAAAGGAAGCAAGGCAAAAAGAATGGTGTTGAGTCCTCCTGAACTCTGCCATTGTTTCTTTCTTGAACCATCAATAAATAAGGGTGGACATAAGCCTGAATCAGTCTCTCGATATTTTCTTCACTATCATCATCCCCAATGAACCTCTTTATAAAACCTTGCCTAATATCCCCCCATGAAATTTTAACACAACAGATATACTGTACGCAGTGTATTTGTATCTGTGCATTTTGCATAAAAAGGGTAAACCCTTTCTTGCCTAAGAACCCATTTTTGCCCCTTTAGTAGCAAGCTCACCTTTTGAGGATGCATGAACTAATTCTTGTTAGGAAAACAGCTTTCTGCTTGGCACAGTGGATCCACTGTATCTCCAAAAGGTGAGTGGAAATTCTAAATAGTTGTGTGTGTGTGTGTTTTGTTTTGAGTAAATCTTTAAGTATTAATTCATGGCTGTATAATTTATCTTACCCCAAATCCAAAACAGTATGTTTGTGGATGGGAGATATATGGTAGCTTGTGAAACATGCCTAAGAAGCTACAAGGCAGTTTATGGATGAGAAAAGGGGGATGGACAGTAAAATGGAATTGTTTCCAATTAAAGCGGCTAGGGAATTAGGTAGGTGGAATGTAATTATCTGCACTGGAGTTTGGCCAGGCTTCTGGGCTCTTTTGGAAAAAAAAAAATGCTCTGTGATCTTTAATGAATAGAGAGGTAGGTCCAAGTTTAACATCTCATCAAAAAAAAAAAAAAAAAAAAAAAAGGAATAAGATTTCTAAGTTCTTCTTTCCTGGAACCTAAGTGGCATTCTTCTTTAACGAATTAGAAATTGCTTATAAGTCTCATACTTTGATTTGAAATAATTATTTCATAAAGCAATGACCTTGGAAATGGGAGTGTTGGAGAAGAGACAGTAAAATAGTTCCAGCAATCAATGAAAGAAGAGGCACAATTTATAGCAAATAAAAGTCAAATCCGCAGCATTTTGAAATATAAGCTCTTGTTAAGTCGTATCAACTTTTATCTAAAATTGAACAAGTCTGTTTATGGTTTTCTTCTTGTTTGTTTTTTCTTTTTCTTGGTTACCTGAAGAAGTAATTCTTAAAACAGGTTGGTTCTGCTCAAAGTGTACAAACCCTTCCCCAATGATGGGGCTGCCAAGGCAGTGTAATGAAAACGGACATCTTTGCAAACTGGGGAAGCCGGAGATGTGCACCCAATAAATGTAAGCAGACATTATATCCTTCATAATCAGGCAGAATGAAGATGTGAACTGAATAAATGCTTGAGAAATATCATAACTTCTATTAGATGTAAAGATTGAAGTGTTAGACACTTTTTAGCTCAACTTTCATTTAATTTACAGCTTCCCTCCCTGTAGCTTAAAAGGAGTGAAAAATTCTTCTCTCTAATTTCCCCCCCTTTCATGACTAGACCACGAAGATGAAATCAGGGTACTTTAATTACCATTCAGAGCCAAAGGCTTGCCCTTTGATATGGAAATCCCACTTCTGCGACCGCCTTTTCCCGGCCCCTTCTTCCAGTTGCCCAACAGGAATTTTAAGTAGCTTTGTCACCAGCTGATAGTGAAAGCTAAGTGTAGCTCTTTCCTGTTAAGTTTTGTTTTAAGTTACACTATGTTTCTTTCACCAAATTGGAACTGTGAAAAGCAAGGAGTGAGGGGGAACAGAAGAGAGAGGGAGAAAAAGCCAAAAGACAGAGAGAGAATATGAAAAAGAACATGACTGACTCTACCCAGTAAAGTTGCTGCATTACAGCTTCTACCCCACCGGTAGGACGTGAGGCCGTCAGCACAAAGCCTCTCACTTTAAGCAGACACACAGAGCGCAAACCGACGAAAGCTGCCGTGGACAGCTACCCCCTTATTGTCATCTGCCTGCCGCGTGACTCCCGGCTTTGCTATCATTATTAATTGCACTTGTCAACTGCCATTAATTCCTCTTTAGCATCCCTGTCTTTGAGTAATTAGACAGAACAGCCTCACTGAGCTCATTGTTTAGAGTCCCTTGAAAGCGCCCACTGGGCTTTCTGCGGAGAAAACCGTCAGAACACAATAGAGCACGTCTCGGTTAACCCTTTGGAAGTGTGGATAAAAAAGAAAGTGCTTTCACAGGTCTGTGTGGCCTACTTTGCTTGGTGGGCACTTAAAGTCATGGTCAGCTACCTTACACATGGAACCGTATTTCCTGCAGAGAAGGGCTGTTTAAATTAATTGAAAAGTCAGAGAAAGTCCTTAAGAAAAACAAAATTTCCAAATTAGCATCGGTGATTGTTTTTTACCATTTTTTTCCATGTGACCTTCTGTTCTGTGTATTGGAGAAGCCACATTTTGCAGAAATAATATTTCCACACACTTATATGCATGGACACATATGTGTGTATATATTAATTACGCACAAAGTTTTTCCAGGAGACTACTGACTTCTCTAAATCACAGTTTACAATCTAAATTTTAGATTGACAGATTGAAGCTCTAGTTTTTACTTAGTCCTTCTACCAGACTCCCACGTAAGGAGTCAGTTGACAATGCTTTGAATTGTAGAACTGGTGGCTCTGAATACACTTTTGAATTTTAATTTAAAACTCCTACACTGAAAACTAAGACATAATTGGCATTTGGCCCATGCACTCTTAAAAGTTCCCTGAACTTAGCCAGTCTCAGCTGGTAAAAGGAAAAATGGGCTACGTGATCTCCATATCAGCAGTAACTCTAAATGAGAGTTACTATGTTATCATGTAAAGTAACATGATACATAAGAAAGCACTTTAAAACTCCGAAGTGTTATACTATGTCACATTATTATTTTATCATTATTGGCACATAAAACTAACTCCTTTGATACTGTTATATTTATTTGCAGATTTAAATACTTCAGCAATTAAAAATACATTAGTAGAGTTGAGCCCATTAGCAACAATGCACATTATAACTTCAGATTTTCATTTTTATGTTTAACTATGTAACTATTATCTGATGTTTGGAGCTTGGGTATACAGAATACAAGTACAGTTCTTGTATTTGTACTATTTCTGGTTCATCTGCAGTACAGCCTTAGACATGCAATGGAGACGTTTTCTGTCTGTGGTGACCTCACATCACAGAACTATTAGCAAACGAGGTCAAATAATAAAGGTACAATCAGTGCAAAAAAAGAAAAAAAGAATGAGAAGAATTTAGCCATTTTCTAATAATAACACTTAATAATAATATCACCATAGCTGTCTATGATTTGTTTAAAGCAGTCATACAGTAAAGCTTCTCAAAGGAGCTGTTCCACTAAGAAGAAAAATCATAGGAATTTGTCTTGAAAACAAGGTCTATGAAGTCTTGGAAAATAAACTGAAGCAAATTTGGTCACTAGAGATCATTAGAGCTATTTCCAACTTTTTCTTAGCTACAAAATTTTTTCAGATATGAGATGAGTGCTTTTTAGCAATAATAACATTTATTGAAATCTTCATATGTGCTTTATGTATTTTATATCCATCAATTCATTTAATGCTCAAGTCTATAAAATAAGTACTATTATCTCAATGTTAGAGATGGAAAAACTGGCAACCAGTAGTTAAGAAAGTTGTCCAGTGTTGTACAGCTAGTCAATGGCAGCCAAGGCCTGGTGAGCCCCAAATTTCTGCTCTTAACCACTCTTCTAGACCACCTCTCCAGGGACTAAGATACTATCCTAATTAAGTTTCCATTCAATAGGCAATGGATCTAGATTTCTAGGAGTGTTTCCAAAAGAGCAAAATAGATTAGCATAACTGAAATACTTATCATATGTGCTGGACATCTTTGGAACTTGGCATTTAATACGTTTAATCCATACATTTAAAATGAAACTGTGTGTGTGTGTGTGTGTGCGGAGAGAGAAAACGTGTCACAAATGTCGAAGATTACTCCAGCTATCCTTGAGAGGCATGAATTGTAATTCCCAACTAAAAGGGCTTTTCAGACTTACTGAAGAGACAGAATTTTGAGAAACATACAATTAACACACTACAAAGTGCTAAATGGAATACAATCAATGAAATGTATTGTAGATTAAACGAAAGTGCTAAGATCAATGACAAGCCATTACAGGGAGGGAAAATGTGACTTATTAAAAGAAAAAACATTCTAAGTATCAGAGGTAACTAAGAATGAATTCGGCTGGTTTGAGAAGTAATAAATACCCATCACTAAAGTCATTCAAGTTGGGTGATGACCTGTAAAGAATGATATACAGGAATTTCTGCAGTGCCTCTAAGGTGGAGCCAGCCTACACACTGTCGAGTGTCATCTTGCATCCTAGATTCCACAATTCCATAAAATGCACTATTATGAAGGGAGGGAACTTATATTTTGCTTGTTCTTTACAGAGAAATCATCTTGAAGAAATTTTATATTAAATTTGACTTTGAAAGATTAATTGGAGATTAAAAAGTGGTGAGTAAAAAAAAAAAATCCAGATAGAATTACAAACTCAAAAATAAAGAGGTAGAAATAATAAACTCTTATGAGAAAGATACGTTAAAAAGACCTGACACAAAGACTAACTTGAACTTGGGGGAGCAGGACCGGTGAGGAGGGTGTGAGGGGTAGTAGATTGAAAGGAACAATTTAAAAAGCTGTCTCAGCAAAAAGGAGGCAAACTCCCCGCCCAAAGCAGGATCAGGAGGTTTTCTCATGACTCAGTTGGAAGAGATGGGGTTGATGGAGGACAAAGACCATAACGGAGGAGAGGTGGATTTGGCACTCAGTTCTGTGGGGCTACAAATCTGAGTTTTCACTGCTAACTGTGACCTTAGGCAACGTACTTGACCTCCCTCTACCTCAGTATCCATCCCATTGGATTGTGAATGAGGGTAAAAGAGTTAATCCATGCAAAGCATCCAGATAAAGTGCCAGCACATAGTGAGCACTCAATACATGTTAGCTATTATTAATGTTACAATATTGTTGCTAACCAATGCATTAGAATGTATGTCTAGTTGGTATGAAATTTACGGTAAATGTGAGAAGAGATGATTTAGGTGCTCCAGAGTGGAATGGACTACCGTGGGAAGAAGTAAGTTTTTATTGTTATTAAAGTATTTATGACAAGAAGGGAATATTATCTATCATAATGTTGTGAAGAAGTTTTCTGCAATAAATTGGAACTTGGAACACACGTCTCTTTGCTCCTTATTCTAAAATGCTGGAGTTCTAACTGATGAACAGTAAATTTAGCAAGTTATTAAGAAATTCATATTTTTTAGTCTTTGGAGAAAAATAAAATGGAGGGAAGTATTTTCCTCAACTTTGGACTGTGAGGTACTCCACTATCAAGGGTGTAAGCTCTAGAGCAAGGCTACAGAACAAACCCAAGCAGTCATTCAATTCGCCCGTGTCAGCTTGGGCACTGCTTTTCAATTTTCCCACGCTCCACATTTCCCCAAATGTAGAACCGAGATAATTGAACCAATCGTAGGATTGTTCTGAGGGCTGACTGAGTTTTAAAATGTAAAGTGCTTATGAAGTATGTATTTATGAGCATTCAATATATGTTACTTATATCCTTGTCACTGAGATTTAAAATGCGGAATGTGAAAAAACAGGAAATTCTAAATTTTAGGCAAAAAATTAGCTGTTGTATATTGAGGCGAGCATACATTTTTCAACTTTCTTTTTATACTTTTCTATTCACACTTTTTAATCCTTAAATCAATGTGACTAAAATTTATAGCAGGAAAGTGAGCTGCTGGGCTCAGCTTAAGAGTAGCTAAGCCATAAAGGACTCTAGTGAAGTATCGATTAACTGAGTTTGTATCACTTGGATTTACCATGGCTACCAACACCCACTCTATTAAATGACTTTTTATAGTTTCTATGGGGAAAATTATATTACATTTTACTTTGTGTCTCCTGAATTTCAATATCAGACCCACTCTCCGCCCCCCTCCCCACACAAACTACATACCACGCGGCAAACCAGAGAAATCTTTGTGGCAGTGGATGAGGCATGCTAAATACCGACATTCTCCCTATGGAAAAAAATAAAATACCTATACCATCTAACTATCAAATTAGACAAGACTGTGCATAGGCTTCTTAGGTTGAATTTCAGGACCAGAAATTGACAGACTGACATGCCCCTACTTGGACCTTACCATTTCTGAGCCAAATGGAACTACCCAGTTTTTCAATCGTGCACCTTTGCCCGTGCAACCTTTTCTCAACACTCTCCTCCTTTCCACGTTCAAGGCCTGCCTGTGTATGTTGTCTTAGCTACGCCTTTTTGATTTCCCACTTCCACACGAGACTCCCCTACTTCCATCCCCTGCCTGTGAAATTTCCTCCTTCTCTGATACAAGAACTGTAACAGAGAACATCCACCATTAAAAGTATATGAGATAGTGGAAATAAAAGCAAAAGGAGGGCTATAATTATGGTAAATATACTCCATAAATGTTATACCTTTGGTTGCAAAGATTAAATGTGGCCCTAAGCTTTTCCATAGTGAATGACAAAGGGGCAATGGTCAGTTATACAACTGGCAGGCAGGCATCAGTAGACCCACTCATCAGAAACAGCACACAAAAGGGGTCAGAAATGTCTCCAAGTAGTGTCATTGAGTGCAAACTGTGGGTTGCAATGCATTGGGTCTGGAACACAAGTCTTGGTAGGCAAAATTTGTTTTATGGGGCTTTTCTTTACAGCAATCCTGAGTCAGGGCCAACGACACCACACTAAAGCACAGATCACAAAAGCCACTTACTTGGGGTAATTAGTAGAAGCACCTACTGTGTTCACAGACAGGAAGAATTAACATCATTAAAATGTCCATGCTACCCAAAACAATCTATAGATTCAATGCAATTCCTATCAAGGCTCCAATGACATATTTAACAGAACTAGAACCAATATTTCAAAACTTTTTATGGAACCAGCAAAGGAAGCCATCAACAAAATAAAAAGACAACCCATGGAATGGGAGAACATATTCACAGATACATCTGATAAGAGGTTAATATCCAACATTTATAAAGAACTTATAAAACTCAACACCAAAAACAAACATACAAACCACAATCCAATTAAAAAATGGGCAAGGGACCTGAATAAACACTTCTCCAAAGAGGACACACAGATGGCCAATAGACATATGTAAAGATATTCAACATCACTAATCATCAGAGAGATGCAAATTAAAACCACAGTGAAACATCATCTCACACTGGTCAGAATGTCTATCAATAAATCAACAAATAACAGTGCTAGTAAGGATGTAGAGAAAGGGGAACCCTTGTGCACTGTTGGTGGGATGCAAATTGGTGCACCCATTGTGGAAAGCAATATGGACAAACCTCAAAAATTAAAAATGGAACTGCTTTTGGACCCATCAATCCCACTTCTGGGACTATATCTGAAGGAACCCAAAACACTAATTTGAAAGAACATAGGTACCCCTGTGTTCATTGCAGTGTTATTTATATCGCCAAGACATGGAGGCAGCCCAAGTGTCCATCAGTAGATGAGTGGATAAAACAATTATGAGACATTTACACAATGGAATACTACTCAGCCGTAATAAAAAAGAAAAATTTACCCTTTGTGACAGCATGGATGGAACTGGAAAACATTATGCTAAGTGAAATAAGCCAGTCAGAGAAAGACAAATACCATATGATCTCACTCATATGTGGCATCTAATGAACAAACTGAACTAACAAGCAAAACAGAGACAAATTCATAGATAGAGAGCAAGATGACAGCTACGGGGTGGGGGGCAGGTTAGGGGATAGAGGGGTAGAGCAAAAAAGAAAAAAGACTTACGGACATGGACAACAGTTCAGTGATTGCAGAGGGAGGGGAGTATAGGGGGGATAAATGGCAATGGAAAAATACAATTTAAAAACAAAGAAGGCTGTCAGGGACACACCTCTAGGCATCTCTGGATTAGTTCCGAAATGGGTTTCAGACCATCTCAAAAGAACTGTGTATGCCCCAAACCATGTTCCCTTCATATTGTTTGTCCTCATTGGGTATCTCCCAGAAGTTGTGTGGCAACAAATAGGAGGTTTTTGTCTCTACAAGAAGTGGAGTTCATGTATTCTATATAGTTCAACATTACATAAAATGCATATGATTAAACTAGTAGCAAACTAACCCATCTTGAGCAAACTGGCATGCCTAGGCAATTGGGCTGCTGGATGCAAAGGACCCAGACATGAGCTATTAACATTTGCATTCTGCCTTTCACCAGAGGGACTGGTGTACTTTTGCCACCCTTGTCCCCACTTCCACCCCAGAACTTTCTAACAATTTTGAGGCCAAGGATCCCATTTTACTTATTGTTGTTTCCTCTGCAACAACCAGCATTACGCTTGGCATGTCAACAGTATAATTCTGTTATGCAGAGATGCCTCCCGCTTCCTTCTTTTCCATCAAACTCAATACGACTCTGACTAAATACTGGAGCTGATAGGTGGTGGGCACACCCAAAATGGGGATGCCATCGAAGACTGGGTGTGCATCAGACATGGCTTCCAAAATATCTCATGAAGAAATTGCTACAAAGAAGACAAATATAGAAACTGTTGAACCTTGGGGTTTTTTTTTTTTTCTGTTTTGAGTTATTTTGTTCAAGGAGTACTGAAGCAAAAGGTTAAAATCAAGAAAACAGATTAAAATCCTACTTAATGAATGTCTTAGAGGTTGCCATGCAAGTACTTAGTATCTGCTGAACTAAGACGAGCTTGCTGAGAAATATTACCTAAGTAGTATTTCTGCTTGCTCAGGAGTACTGTTTCAAACTAGAGCTTTCAGAAGGAAATCTTTAATCAGATTTCACTGCTAGTCATATTCTTGCACACTTGTGCTTTTAGGAGTTAGGCAGCCTTAATCCTCTTGAAATTTTAGATCATAATTCCAAGAGTTATTAGGTTGGAAAACAGCTTCTGGGGAAAGGATGTTATTCAAAAAAACTTTTTATAGCAAAAATAATTGTTGGATTATTTCTGCCTCACAGATAATATTGAGGTCTAGTTTCTAATGTAACATGGGTATTCTGACATGAGTAGCTTTGTCTTCTAAATAACAATAGTCTCAAAACAAAAGGGAGAGAGAAGAGAGGATACATAAAGATAATAAATGCAATAGTTTGTTAATAAATACAAAGGCTAAAGTTTCCTTGACCTTCCTTCTCTCTTCAATTCACCCTACTCTTGTGTATTTCAATGGCATTAGAGACTTTGACATTTGCTATTTTAAGGGTCTATCAACATCTTGAGTTCTGTCAGGTCTCTGTGTCACTCCTTTCTAAAATCTCTAGTCTTAATGTATACATTTCCTTTTAAAAACATATTACTTACTGTTGAAAAATCATTCCTATTCCTAAAATTAAAATATTTGTTTATGCTTTCTAATACGGCCACAGATAAAGTTTAAAAATAGATTAAATGATCATGCACCAAAATTCACTCATTTAAGTATCCATATAAAATATCCTAGGCAATAAAAGAATATACCATTCATTTTGTAAGAGTTTCTTTAAATCTAAAAAGATAAATTCACTTGAACAAATCTATGAAACATATTTAACTTTACTTCAATAAAGAGCTTCATCCCCTGGATCATTTTATTGGCATAGTCCCTATTTATTGAGGTGTTTTGTTATTATAAAAAGGATAAAAAAGGAGGAAATGCAGTAGAACTTTTTAAAAACCCCACCATACATACATCTGTGAATTCATGGATGTGAGATAATGCTTACAATAGGGAGATAATTTTACCTTCTTAAAAATGACTAAAGAAACACTAGAATAGAAGAATTTAATGATGGTTTTCAAAAGGTGAGTATATTAATGGAATAAGTATCTATTGCCCATTAGACAGGATCCAGAATTTATTTTCAAAGTATTCTAAAAACCCTATTTCTGGAGCATTTTGCTCATTGACGGTGGGACTGGCTGGAACTCAAATGAAGGCAAAGTCAGCACTACATGTGGATTACCTGAGAGCGATCAACTCCGAAGCAGTATGGCCCCAACTCTACCACAGGAATTTTCTGCATATACACTGGATAAAGTTTTTGGCAGTGTTACAACATATTATCTAGCCATGTAGGCTTCAGTTTAATATGTTGAAAATGCCCCCAAATATTTTGTTTTTCTTAAATTTTTTCTAATTAAAAAAATCAGAACCAAGAATTTAGTTATGCTTACATAGCAATCTATGTATATAGAAAATGCTATCATTAGAAAAACAATGTATGGATTACTGGTGCAATCTTTACTAAAATTCCAATGGCATTTCTTACAGAAAAAGAAAAAAATGATTCTAAAATTTGTATGGAACCACAAAAGATTCCAGATACCAAGGCAATCCTGAGGGAAAAAGAATAAAGTAGAAGACATCATACTTCCTGATTTCAAAAAATGCTACAAAGCTATAATAATTAAAACAGTAAGGTTCTGGTCTAAAAACAGACACATAGACCAATGGAACAGAATTGAGAATCCAGAAAAATATTTACATAGTATGGTCAATTAAAACTTGACAAGGGAGCAAACTATACTCAACGCCTAAAGTTGGATCTCTTCAACAAACAGTGCTGCGAAAAGTGAATACCTACATGCGGAAGAGTTAAACTGGACCCTTATTTTACACCACCTACACAAATTAACTCAAAGTAACTTAGAGATGAGCATAAGAGCTGAAACTATATAATCTCTAGAAAAAAAGATAGAGGGAAAGCTCTTAGATGTATGAATTACTACATGGTTAGAGTTAAAAATTAATGTGCATTTTTTCTTAAAATGAAAGTATCATATTTTGCTGTGTATAATGCACACCCACATTTTTGGCCCAAACTTTAGGAAAAAATCTTTTGTTTTAATTCAATTTTTAAAATTTATTTATATTTAGATACTTGTTTTTTGTATTCTAAAGGGTATCATTTTGCATATGAATATCGTTATTGCTTTCTAGAGTTACACTTTTAACACCTAAGCATAAATAACAAAATTAAAAACATTTATATAGATATGGAATTAGTATTACCCATGTATAATGCACATCCTTATTTTTCCCTGAAAAGCATTGGGGCAAAAAAAAGTGTATATTATACATGTCAAAATATGGTAATATATGTTCATTAAGAAAAGTAGCTAATACATATATCAAAAAGGCAACAAGAAATTTTAATCAGCCATAATCCTGCAGTCTAGGTATAGTCTTTTAGCATTTTTATGTATTTTCCCAGTACTTTTGTTCTGTGCACGATACACACTTGTGTGCCCATGTGTGTGCTTGCAAATGCATGTGTATTCCTCATATGTTTATGATGACCCCGGTCCTGCTTTCCCTGTCATTCAAACATCATTTTAAATGAAATTAATAATCCATAATACATAGAAGTAACAATGTTTTAACTCAGAGCCCATTTTTTTAGTATATAGGTTGTTTTCAATTTTGTGTTACTATGAACACATATGTAAAAGATTAGGTAATTTCCAGAAGGTCGACGTTAACAGTACTAATGTGCATTGTGTGAAATAAAGTTTGCTCTGGTGCAGTAACACAGCTGAGAGCACTGGCCACAGTGAGTGGGAGGCCTCATCCCAGCACGATCTCATCAGCATTGGTTCCCGTGGCATTTGAAATCTTCGTCAATTTGCTAAGTGAACTAAGATCTCATGATTAAATTCCATTTCTTGAATTCTTATAAAAATCAAATGTTTTGTTTATTCCTCATTTGATTTCTCCTTATTAGTTGAATATTCAAATTATGTCTCTACTTTTCTGTTATTTTGTAAGCGGTTTAAATTGTATTTCAGTTACAGAAGTTGAACATAGGAAATAGCTAATAGTCTGGCATTTTCACCAAAGTGGAAATTTATATAGTTAAATCTAATATATTATAAATGTATGTCTCTATTCCTCATTTGTTTGCCCATCATTTAAGATGCAAAGACATTTTTACATTTATGTGATCAAATCTAGCAAAATTTTTCTTTTGTGATTTGCTTAAGATATAATGCTTAAAAATAACTTCCAACCCTCCCCCAACTTACATAAATATTCACCAACATTATATCTTAATATCTTTATGGATTCTTTTAGTAAGAAGTTAAATCTTTACTCCTCCTAGAATTTATATTGGCAATAGTATAGAAATGTAACTTGTTTCCAAACACTTTGAAAATTGTCCTACAGCCACTTCTTTCACACAGATTTGATGTTCCTGGAATCACACTTGTATAAAAAAGATTTCTCACAATAAGAGGAAATCAAATTCCCTAATTACAGGTCTAACATCATGTTCATAGCATGTCACATACAAGATTTTTGAAAAATTCTCTACAAAAAGATGCATACATATATATATCATCTAAGAAAATAGTTCACAGTAACTTTAAAACAGTGATTTTCAATGTTTTTTATCTCAAAGCTATTGTTGTCTTGGTGTTGTCATTTATTTTTTTATTTGACAGTCTAAGAGAAAAGAGGTCAGTGCCCTCTTTTCTCTTAGTGAATAGTCGAGCACTGCATGTTTTAAAAATTCTTGCGGCACACCAGTTGAAAATCACTGCTTTAAAAATTAGTAAATATTTACTACACTTTATAAATGTAATTTTTATAATGAATCTCAGAAGCTCAACTTCACTAATTTATGCAAAATGTATTTTCATTTACAGAACGTGACCATGGGCAAGACTTATTCCACTGAGAATATGTATAACCTAATTATGCAAAAAGTTTTATGGAGACACTTTGCATTCAAGGTTTTTTCTCAAATTAAATTATTATTGTTAGAACTGTTTTTTGTTGCTTAGTATTCTAAATAAAGATGCAAAATTAAACAATTGCTTGCTCACATACATTATTCTAAAGACTTCTGGTCAGCAGCTCACGCATAATTTTATTTAGAAGAAAAAATCCTCTTAATTATAATTGATGAGTAAGAAAAACAATACTCGAGCAGTTGTTATTAAATTATTAAGACACATGATTATCTGACTTTTATAAAGTAATACAATTCTAATTTTCCTATAGCTTTTGAATGATTCTCACTCATTATTCCTTATCAATCAAGAAGCTGAAAGTCAAAGGAATTCTGCCTAGACCATTATTTTCTGCCAGGCTTGTGTTTTAGGGCTGCTTCAAGTGGATTAAAATTGGCTACTCAAGTAAGAAAATCTCGTTCCAAGACCAGTACAATGAAGCATCTCTACTTAATTGCATTATATTACTTAAGTTACATTTTGAAATGAACTCTACAATTCAAATCACGCTAATAAAATTCCCTCAGTGCATATGTATACACATTGAAACACCCGGAAAAATAAGCTGCTCACTTTGTGCTAAACTATTCAGATGGATATTTGATATTTGTAGGTAGAGCCTGAAAGCAAGCATGATGAGGAATGTAAATAAATAATTTTGAGTTAAGAAAAAAAGTAAGAGTATAATGCTATTAAACACTCCTTTAGCATGCTTTTCACAGTGCTTTTTTGCCTATAATGTTTCATTAACTTGAGGAAACTAAGCTGAAAGTATATCCAAAAAAAGGTGTTTATTTAAAAGATTGAGTGTAGCAATTAGAGATGATCTCCAATGGTTTATAAGGAAACATATCATCGCATAATGTGTTATGAATGAAGAAACAAGGTATTCAAATCAAAGACCGCACTTTTAGGTATCAGTTCTACCATATGTTTCTAAAGAACTGTGGATTAAGGGATAGAGCATGCATGGTTAGCTCCCAGGTGTAAAGCATCACAATCCCTATATCTATATATATATCTGTATAACTGCATAAATTGGTACCTTTTTTTTCTGTTTTTGTTCATTTGTTTTGTATTTTTTTTAATAACCAAGGTTTTGTTTTCAGAGGGCCACTGGATTTTGCATGGCCCTTTATCCACAGGTGGCAGACCTTTTTAAAATCAGCTTCAATCACAGTCAGCATTTTGTTTTGGTGGTATTTCCCCCCCTGCAACTGCCACCCACATTAAAATGTAAGTGTGTGCTGCTCAGAGTTCTCATTAATGTTGCACAATTTAGATGACAGATTTGTCAACAAAGTGGCTCATTCTCTAAGGCCAGTGAACCCTGTCGAGATAAATGCCTTAAAAATTGTATATTGCAGAGTAATCTTTAATTATAAAGAATTCACTCAACAATTTTCAGCACATTGGGATTATTTTTCTTTTTCAAGCAATAAAGAGTTTTGCTTTCTAGGTTTAAGGTGATAGAGAAAAAAAGTGATTTGGTTTGATAAACAATTAAAGCAAAGAGCTTGCTTTTTACAAGTAAAAGATAAAGGTGACCAAAAGGTATGTATTTAAAAAAAACCACTTAGGATCACAAATTATTAACTGGCTAAGTGGTTATAAATGCAGTGACATTTTAAAAGAATGTTATCACAGAAAGAGATAAGCAAAACAAAAATAACTGCCACCAATGTTATAAGTAACCAATATCCTCAATTTACCTCTGCAAAATCTTAGATTTATAACACCTATGTAAAGTACTATTTTTGTTGTGTTATTTTTGTTCAAGGCAGTATAAAATCTGATATTCAACCAACTCTTTTTGTAGCATCTTGTTGGTATATGCAAAGGATGTTTTAACATGGTGATCTACTTCACTATGTACACAAACAAAATATTCATAATTTTATAGTTCTGAAAACATGGTGGCAATGCTTGATAGCCTGTATTAGACTTCTTAGAAAAAGAAGAGTGGGAAAAAAATTAATGTTTATTTTAATATCCTACTACTCTTACTTTCTAGTGTGGGAAACTCTTTACAAACATCTTAAATTATTTTACCTAATTATGAAAGATGTATCAATTTAATGCATACTATTTATAACCATGTTTCTCCCTCATAAAACATAACACATTACTGAAGAAATAAAATTTGTCATAACTACTTGCTGTTTTATTGTAACACTTACCTATTATGAACTATATATTTATATTACATACAATTTAACCAGTGGTAGGAAAGCATGCGCTGCACCCACGTAGCCACCACACAGGGCGCCATGGGCACTCGCCCGCGAGTGCAAAAGGCTCTGACCCAAATCTCCCCCCTCAGCTCCGCCTCTGTCTTCATTCCTGGGATCAGCACTCCCTGGCTCTTTCAGTAGTATTTTCTTGTGTTATTTTTTAATAGTTTTACTGTCTACAATGCATCTCTGAATGATATAATTGTTTGCTTGAAATCATCCTTTGTATATTCTTATGTCTTCGCTTTTTTCCACTTACTTTTAATTAGATCAGTATGATGTGTACATTTTCATCACTTCATATTTTATTGAATGGCTATTCTACATTTTCCATCTGGCGGATGGCAACTGCATTGTGTCCAAATTTGGACAGGTACAAATATTTCTCCTGCGAACATTCTCCCACGTCTCCTGATTCACATAGGCACATATTTCTATCGGAGTATTATCTGGCATTGACATGCTTGAGCAGGGCCATGAATTCTAGCTTTACTAGATACTGTGTCAGAACATGGTTGTTCTGATTGGTATCCCGACCAGCACTCTGAATGTTACTGCTGCTCTGCCTGCTTGTCAATGCTTTCACCTGCTCGCCGTTTCTGTTTTCCCATTCTGAAGCAGTCGCGGTGGGCTTTCATTAAGAGTTAGCTTGTGTCTCCTTGACTAATACTGAGACTAAGCCCTTTTTCAATATATTGTATCTGGGCATTTGGGTATAATGGACATTTTGACTTCTTATTTTTCTATTGGATTGTGTGAATTTTTACATTGATTTGTCGTTTTAAAAAATCTATTCTTGATATTGATACCCCTTGTGTTGATGATGTTTTGCAAATTTTTTCTATTACTCCATGTCTTGTCTTTTCTCTCTTGTTATGGTGTTTCTTATAAACAAAGTAAAATAAATTTATGTGGCCCCTCATGTAAATGATGAACTCTGGTCGATAAGGATGCATCAATCCTGAATTGAAAAAGTGCATCACTAGGGTGGGGAGGTGATAATGGGGGAGTGTGTGTGTGTGTGTGTGTGTGTGTATCAGGCAGGTAGTATACAGGAAATCTCTGTACCTTTTGCTAATGGTGCTGTGAACCAAAAGTGGATCTCAATATTGGTCTACTAAAAATATAATGTAGAATATGTACTTTTTTGTTTAAAGAAATCCTTCTCTAGTCCCAAGTCATAAAATTTGCTTAGATTCTCTTATATGAGAATATGGATGACCCTCTGATAGGAGATTTTCTTATCGTTTTGCCTCTTACACTTAATTTTTGACCAGCTGAAGTTGATATTTTTGTGTGGTGTCAGGTTGATACCCAATTCGTTTTTTTCAATTCAATTAAAAATCAAATTTCCTAGTACCGTGTATTTAAAAAACTTATTTCTATACTTCTTTTAAGTACCATTCTTATTATAAATAAAATGTCCACATATCCAAGAGGTTACTGAGCTCTGTGTTCCCTCTTATTTGTCTACTTGCCCACACCTGCAGTAATGCCACACTCTCTGAGAGCTTTGTAATGTCAGTAGGGCAAGTACTCCTACCCAGACTTTCTTTTTTTTTTTTCAGGAGCGGCTTGACTATTCTTTGTTTTTTGCATTTCAGAATAAATTTGTCACATCACACACACACACACACACACACTCACACAACTAGCTAAACAAGTAACAAAGAAACAAACACGAAACAGCCAGTAGGCATTTTGACTGTGATTACATTATACTTATTAATCAACTTGGGTATAAGTATTGGGTCTTTCAGTCATAAACATGGTTTAGCTCATCATTTATTTCGGCCTTGAAACTATTTCTGAACAGTTTCACAATTTTGTGCACAGAAGCACTGCACACCTATGGTCACTGTATACTAGATGAAAATAGATACCGATATACTGAAATACACTTGATTTCAGTACATTGCATTGTATGCACCAACCTTACTAAATGCTCTTATTGGCTCATATCATCTGCTAATAATGATAATGGTTTCTTTTGCAATCCTAATAACTTTATTTCTTTATCTTGCTTTACTCCACTGGCTGTTGTAATGTCACCTGTCCTTCCTGATAATAATTATTTGACCCTTTGTCACTTGCTCTCTTGCTCAGTCTCATCACAGGTGTGGAAAACTCATTCATTATTTGCAACAATCAGTCTTTCCCTTTCTTTGTCTCCTTTTTCACTTCATTAATTTTGCTTTTACTTTAATTTCTTCCTTCTATTATATGTTTATTTTGTTGGTCTTTTTGAAATTACCTCTTGGCCTATTAATTTTCCTTTCATTTTCCTAATACATTTATTTAAGACATAATTTTCCCAGTAAATACACAGGCATTATAACTTATATGTAAAATGTTCACTTTTGTTTAGTCTAACATATTTACAATTTCTATGATGATTTCTTTTAACTTTAAAACTTTTCTAGCTATATTTGTTATTCATTTGCAGCTTAGTTTCATTACGATTCCAAACCTTTGAAATGGTTGAGAACTAATTTATGACTTAGTGCACTACTAATTTTTGTAACCATTCCATGTATTCTTCCAAATAATGTGACTTTTGTAAAAGTGCGCAAGGTTCTGTATAAGTCTATCAGGTCGTTTCTTAATCTTGTCTTTCAACTCTACTGACTTACCAATGTTTTCTGTCTATTTTACTCTCCCCATCGCTGAGAGAGATGAGATAATGTCCACTGCTATTGTGGAGTTGTTTATTTTTTCCTTGCTATTATATCAATGTTTCCTTAATAATTTTTAAATTTTGTTAGTAGGGGCATTTAGATCTAAAATTATTCAATCTTCCCACTGAATTGACATTTTAATCATTTAAAAAGTAAGTATCTTCAGTAAATGATTTGGGCTTTAAAGCCAATTTTGTTTAACATTAGTGTAGCTATACCAGTGTTCCCACGGTAAGTATTGGCATGAGGTATGATTGGCATAGTAGTGTATTCTATTATTATTTAGGTTTTCCACATGAGGAACCAGTGGTCAAGGAATGAACCCAACAAGAGAAAGGCATACGGGGCACAGTTAAGAGCTGAAACAGTGTCTCCAACACCTATGCTCCTCAACATTACGCTTCCCTTACAAGTTCCAAAGACGGAGTCAGCTTAGGTTCGGGGTGGGGTGGGGGGATGCTCTCACTATAATATCTGCAAAGAATTTCTCACAGGTTGCTACCTACTTGTGGTATTCTAAAGTAATAGAATACTATAAAAAATACTTTTATAAAATTCTTAATCCAGAAGTATATACTATTATATCACATGAAAGTACTCAAATTTATCTACCCACTACTCTATTGTTGGACAATTTAGTCAACCTCAAATTCTTCCCATTATAAATACATGGAAATTAACATATTTCCATAGTAAATTTTTATGTCCTTTAATTATTTCATTAAGTTGGTTTCTTGGAAGTAAAATTGCCAGATGTTGTTAGTTAGGCCTTAATATCTGTTCTCTTGTTATTCCACTGTAATAATTCCCCCACATTTGTATTCCAAAATAAAAACTACATGTTCCAGCCTCTTTTGCCGTGTGGCATGCTCACGTGATTATGTTCCAGCCAAGGGAATGTACATGAAAGGAGTATGGACACCTTTCAGAAGATGTCCTTAAAGGGAAGAAAGGTGATCTTCTAGGAATATTTCCTTTCTAGAGTTATTGGGCTATGAATGTGGTTGCTGGCATGCCGATACTGGCCATTCCAAGCTAAAAGTCATGTGTTCAGAGCAACACAGTGAAAGATGAAGGATCCGAGTCCCTGATGACCGTGCAACCAACCAACCGGCTCTGAACGGCCAGTACAGACTTCACAGCAAAGAAACAAAGTGCAATCTTCTAAAACTATTTGGGTTACTTGCAATCAAATGTTTGCCAAACGGACAGAGTAGAAATGTTGCAGAGAATGCTTTGGAAACATTGAAGGCTCTTAACACAGATAGCCAAATCACTTCCTGGAAAGCTGAGCAAATAGAACATTATTCTTTTTCCAACATTATTGAAAGCCCATCTCCCCACATTCTGGTTACTATCCTGTCATTCCAAAGTGCCTTCTACCAGTTATACAGTGAGTGATAGTAACTTTTCACTAGATAGATAGTAACTTTGCATTTTATTTGCTTTTTGTATCAGAATTCCATTCCTCATTAATAATCTGTCCTTGTCTTATGTTTTAAATTAAATGTGAGTGTCTTTCTTATAATAACAACTCTTTATATGTAATGTTTGTCACATTTATTAGAAGTAGCCCAGTTTGTTCTTTGCGTTTTACTTACACTGGTAGTTTTATTTGTAAAATTATAGAAGTTTCGTATTTGCAATATTTATTTGTGACTTAATTCCACTCCTATTAGCATAAATTCCATTATTCACATTGCCTTCCTGCATATTATATTTCATTTGTCTGTGACTACATGAAGTCTTATTTACAAATAAGACATTTTAACATTATTTAGATTTATAACAATTTAGTTTTTCAAGGTTAAAAAACCACTGTTGTTTCTAAAGGTTTTCACAAATACATGTGTATCTTGAGGTTCTAGAAACAGTCATAAGACTTTAGGAGTGGATCAGTGAACAGACAAGTTTTAGTTCACTTTGCAAAAAGACCACTGTTCTATTATTCTCTTCAGGCATCGAAAGGGAGTGCCTTTTCCATGTCCCTGGGGACAGACTGCTCTGAACAACAGGATCCCTCACCTCCAGACATTCCTGTTGCCCCCGCATGACCATTAGTCAGCCACGGGATTGTAAAAGGATTTCCAACTCGAGTCTGTGGTTGAACTTTCAGTTCCTGTTCCCAAGAGTATAACTTGTTTGAAAAAACAAACAAGCGTTTCATAAATGCATACAGATAGATGCCCATAAATTCTTCTGTTGAGAGAGTCGGAATATACCTGGCCTCCGCAAAACTGCGCTTTTGTGTGTGTTTATAAAAGCAAACCCTGGAATATTTAATAGCCTATGGAAATTGTTGTAAAATGACTGACCTACCTGTTGTGACCCAAAATATTTCTTTTGCAGCAACAACAAAACAGCAGCAACAACTATTTTAAAACGTATGTTTCAACAGAAATAAAAAGCTTTTGCAACTTCAGGAAACAGTATCTCTCATTAAGAAAATGAAAAGAATGTTGCTATCATCTGTTGGCTCACAGATGTTACCTTTATAAGGAGATTCAGAATTATATTTACGTATCCAGTTGTCATCGGAATATAAAAAACTATGTACAATAGTTTTATATGCATAAGTCATAAATTTTACTTATAAGTTTAATAAGAGAAGGCATATAAACTTCCATTTGGGGAAGGAGCAAATGTAGTAATCAATTTTTCAAAGGTGTGTATTATGTTTTTATGAATATACCTTTTTCCTGTCCAGTGCAGTACCAAAATTCTCCGTTTAGCTTTCAGAATCTTGTAAACAGATGCAAACAGGAATCGTGTCATCAGCAAAAGGAAGGCTGGAAAAAATAAAATTAGACCATTAATGGTGCATATTTCTTTTTTAGTAAATATATCAGCATACAACTTTTGGAAGCAGGAGATATCTACACTTTTCAAAATAAATTTATACATTACTATATATAATAAAGTCATTATTTATGGAAAAAGAGGCATTAATTTGACATTATAATGCCACCAGAGTTAATCTAAAAATGCATAGGCATATAAGTGAGTTTTATGAATATACAACAGATATATTAATCCCCTTAGAAGTTGTTCATTTTGTCTAATTTCCATGTAAACATCCCACAGATACTTTAGGACAGGAACATTTTCATTTCTGGAAATGATTTATGAGAGATCTTCAGGTGTCCTCATAGGTCCCTTCCTTGATTCCATTCAAATATATGACAGCACTGGTCAACTCATAACTATATAGTGGGAGCCACCTAGCTAACTCCCTCCACACTCTCATTCCTTCCTCTAGATATTTCTGTGATTGCCTGGCTCAGCCTCAGAAACACTGCTTTTGCCACTTTCACAGGTAAATAAAACTCTGGCTTTGTTACCAGTTTCCCCAGGTGGACAGAAATGGCATCCACTCATCAGCTGAAACTCCCAAGCATCAGACTTCGGAAAGCAGAAAACGCGATCTGGTGGTGGCCGCAGCACCGATGCCAACTCGGTCTCCTTGCTATCAGCTCAGTCCAAGGAGAACTGAGCAATGCTTCAGTGCTCGTGCTATTATGCCACTGACTGTTCGGTTTTGATCACCAGGTTTATGGTATTTGAGATGCTTGATTACCATAGAGCTGCGATCTTTTATCTTTTTCATCTCGTGGCACCAACAAACTGATTACTAAAATTATGTGGCACACCAAGAAATACATTCTTGCCGATCTGACAAAAAGTAGGTGTAATAATTTTGACTCATGCACACCAGACAGCTATTATTGGCTATTAATGGCTACTGTCATTTTTGAATTTGACAATCTCAGGGAACAGAGGTCAGTATCCCTGACTGAACAGTCAGGTATTGCAAGTTTTAAAAATTCTTGAGGCACACCATTTGAAAACCACTGCCACAGAGTGTCTCTCTAGAGAACGATGGGTAGGGAGGAATTTTACTTCATTCCAATATCAGAACTCTTGACAATATACACAGAAATCCAAAAGTCCCTACATAGACAAAGCCAAGACAGCACATTATTTCATTAGTTCACTAATTACTCCATTAGAGCATATTCACGATGACAACAGTTATTAAAAATGTTGAGCATCAGAAATTATGCTGCTGCAATAAAAGTTGCCTGCCAATTTAAAAAAGTATTTATTTTCATCAAAAATTTTGCTTAAAAATGTATCCCAGACTTTACTTTTTTTCAGGTAAGTGGAGTGTCACATCTGACTACCACAGCTGAATTTACTCAAAAGTGAAACAGATACTGTGCCATCCCCTATATGTGGGCAACAGAAATGACAAAGGTGGTAATTTTACCCACAAGAGGGAGCCTGGATTTTTATATTTTTGTCATGGAACTCAAAAGACTTGAGTTAAAATATAAAATTCTAAAAAAAAAATGTTTAACACCATAATCTTTATGTCAGGTCAAGTTTTCAGATAATCAGATTTCAATTGGCATATTTTCCCTCAACTCTAACATTTCAGCACATCAGAAGATGAAATACATAATTAGAGTTTTTAAAAATTTCCTACCTATATTATAATTAGTTTTCTTTTCAGATATAAGAAGAAAGACATAACCGCCAAAGCAGCCTAAGAGAAAATTCATTGTAGGTGGCAGCAACATTAATTGGGTGAAATTAACTAGAATTATGACGAGTTCTCTGAACCTGAGTTTAATGACACAGAAGTAAAATGATATTCCCATCATCCTCTTAGCACAGAAGAGGCTAAAGCAATGATTTTTATGTGTTTATGGAACAGGAAACACCCTATTTTAAAAATTATGGTGCTGGCCATTCTCACAATATCACAGAAAACTTGCCTCAGAAAGGACAGGCCTGTCATGACACCATGACGAGCTTTCTGACAGTTGGAGAAAGATCTTTGTTCCTTAAAAAAAATCTAAACCTGAGTCATTCACATTAAATAATCTCCATAAACAATACCTTAAATTAAGAAAACTCTCTAAATAAATACACTCTGGTTTTCTAAAAATAAAATGTATTGACTAACTTAAAAACCACCTTTAAAAATCATTTTGGCAACTCTTATCAACCCCGAAGAACCTGTTCTATCACATTCAGAGACGCTAATAATCCAGTTGAAATTTGTTTTGTGCTCCCTTGTCAAGTGCCGGGAAAACAGACGATAAACTGTCCCTTTCGCCTGGAGTCCTCTTCTCAGCAACTTGAAGATATTACATCCCAGAGGCAGGGAGTTGAGGAAGAAGGGGTTAATCGCTGCTGCTCTTCCTCTGGAATTCCAGCCTACTCTTTAAATCATTGTTTGTTTTCTCCCACTAGGGACTGTGAATCTACTAGATCTAAAACCCATACCTTATAAATGACATTAAAAATATATTCATTCGATGGACTAATGTATCCTAGTGTCTGAACCCTATTTACACCCTCTTCTTTGGAAAGGGACAACAGACTCCTTTCTGCCAGTAAGAGGTCATTCCGTCACTCCGGTGACATGCTGCAGAATGCACTGCGGCACTCAAGGGCAGTGCCAGGGAGAGAACTCCACCACAGAGAGTTTAAGCCTGGTGCCTTGCACTGTGTTAGAAGACATGGTCAGGGGAAGCACGCAGGGCTTCAGACAGCTTTGCCACGTTCTAAGATGGGTTTACATCTGCTTCCTTATCTTTTTTTTCACAACTTACTTAAAATTTTGAGTGCTTCAAACATTGCCTGATAACATTGAATGAAAAGACACACACATGACTTCCATTTAACAGTGAATTCTATAATGAATGAAAAAACAACATAAAAATCCTTAAAGGTAGAAATGTTCTCTAACATACCAAAGAGGTGTTAGTCACAGAAGCGTAAGGTGAGATCACACATTAAACCACAGACACAGGTGAACTCTGGGGAGACTGAGGGCATTTCACCTACCAGAGCCATGAGCAAAACAACCCAGAAAGATACAATGATGATCTGTTAGTTTTTCACATATTAATTTACAGGTTTTTAATTTACAGAATATTCTTTAATCCACAGGACACAAATACGTACTTCAAAAGCCACTTTTATCACTTAGAAAGTATTATTCTTAGTCCAACAACATCACCACCACCAACAACCACCTCAGTTTACAATCTATTGGGAATGTTATTTTATAGATTATCTCTTCTTCTACCTTTAATATTTTTAAGATATCAAATATAGAGCCAACCTGTAAAATGCAAAATATTTGCAATGCAAAGAAAAAAAGTATGGGCCCTGGCTACTGTGGCTCAGTTTGTTGGAGTGTCATCCCATACACTGAAAGGTTGTGGGTTTGATTCCTCATCAGGTCCCATGCCCAGGTTGCAGGTTCGATCCCCGGTTATGGTGCACACGAGAAGGCAACCCATCAAAGCTTCTCAGTCACATTGAAAAACCATCTCTCCCTCTCTCTCTCCCCTCCCCCCTTCCTCTCTCTCTAAAAGGAATAAAAAAATGTCCTTGGGTGAGGATCAAAAAAGAAAAAGAAAAAGCATGGTTAAAAAAATCCAAAGAAAGCTACACATTAAAAGAAGACCTATTTCCCTGGAAAAAATATCATTTGACTTACTTTGTTTCAACAGGTACAAATCGAAATAGTCAGAGAATAGTGAATAGAAAAGGCAACTTTAAAATATACTCTTTGAGAGAATTTTAGCAACAGGTCAGCATGAGATTTCCTGTTCAGTTTTACTGGCTGAAAATTCATAGAGTTGTCCATTTTCAAAAGAAAAAAGAAAAAAAACTGTTATTCTTCATTCCATTTGCCAACCCGAGTCATTTATCCCATATTAGATAAAGTATAATAGACTCTACCGAAAGGGTCACTGGCCTTCCATTTAATGATATTGCCATCCCCGATCTGCATTTTCCCGGCAATGTCCCTCAACACAGAATAAATGGCTGATCTCTTCACAATAACAGCTGATTTCTATTTATTAAGCTAAAAAGGTCATCATTTTCTATGGCTGGGCTGCCCTGCACTATTGATAATTTTATGCATAAACAAATGGCAAATTTGTGCCACATAAATATGCATTAGCAATTACTTTTTCCTCGGGCAACGCTTACCGCATGCAAATGTATACCTCGAAGGGCCTGGTAGCTTTTGTTTTAGCTCTTCAACAGGGAAACAAAAGAGCACAATAAACAATTTTAAAATTGCCGATCAATAAGCAATGCAAATGCAAAGGTAAATGGCAAGAAACTTGCTTAGAAACAGCAAAGAAAAAAGTGAGGTTGGGGAGGATAGTGGAAGTATTTTTTTTTAATATTGTTTCACTGCTTTCTCTTTCATAATGAAAAGGCTAAAGTACTCTTGACATAGAACAGCTAGTGAGGCTGATGCTCAAGCAGATGCCAGATGGGGAAAGTGGAAAATATACACATGTTGAGCAAACACACACACACACAAAGAGGGTATGGGAAAAATGGTGTTTCTTCGCAATTTCAATTGTATCACCTCCCAAACTAGAGATCTTGCAATTTCAGAGATTCAAATAATTTTGAAACTGGGAGGAGCGACAGAGATACACAACCAAATCTTAATTCCACCGAAATTTGCTTTATTGCTTTCCAATATCATATTCCTCAGACAAAGGGAATATACATGATATTTTAAGCAGGGTATTTTTAGGAATGTGAGGGAAAGGAGTAAATAAGGAATATACAGTAAGGAATAAGGAGCATCTCACAAAACATCTACATGCCCAGATGTTTGGGATCAAAAACCCGTTATCTCAGAGCAATTCCGGAATGGTAACAGGGCAGAAGCACAGAGAGGTAAGAGGCTAATAAGGTAAGAGGCAAGGCGGTTAAGAAAGCCTAGGGAAAAACGTGTTGCCTAATTTGAACATGAAAACGAATAATAACTCAAGGAAAGTTGCTCTTTTTTAATCAAAAGTAAACTTTAATGAGAGGGGTTTTTTTTAGTGCCATCTACAATATTCCTTTCTAAAGGCTTTACACTTAGACCTGTTACACTTGATTCTCACAGATGATGTGTCAGCACACACAGGCACAGGACGGTCGGGGAACTTGATCAATTCCTTACGGCAGTGCTGGATCTGGGCCTCGACCCAGCGTGACGCCTCAGCTGCAGGCTGTGCAGTAGCCGAACACTGCCGTCCAGTCCTTACGACCCAACCATTTCGAACCAAATGAAAAAATCTCTTTGCCTTTGTATAAAGAAGTCACACTGTATTTAAAAAATTTAAATCATCAGGCCTAATGCAAGTTTCTTTAACCAAATTTTTACAATACCTTAGCTTCTGTAAAAATATAACAATATGAATTTGCATATCAGTGCATTAGTACATGTACAGTGAGAACATGCATTGTCTTAATATAACCATTTGAGATCAAAAAACGCATTTTGTGATCCCCATCTTGATCTTACTATAATTAAAGGTTTTACTATTACACAAAGGATTAACGAGAAAGTACTAAGGATAAATAAAGTATTCTTGGCTTTAAATGTGAGTAGGCAAACCTGAAAATTTAAAACCTGAGTGTAGCTCAAAGCCCTTCCCAGAGCCAAGATGGTCTGCAAGGGGACCTCTGAGAAGCCTGATGTGGATACAAAAGGTCAGACTTCTTTCTAGAAAGCCAAGAAACTTCTCTTGGCAATATTTCCCCAATAATATCAGTGTTGGGAAATCAGGGCTGTCGCCAGCACAAAAAGCAGCTTTGTGTGAATAAGAGAAAGGAGCCCGTAAGTGGATCTTTCAGAAAATGGGTTACCTGCACCACCACGCAAGATGACGCGGAAGAAACTTTATTGTTTTTTTAGTTAGGAGAGTGTTATTTCTAGTATTGAGCTCCACCTTCTTTAGAACTAAAGATTTTTGAGGACCAAGTGCCCACTTATTAGTATAAAATTAGTATAGATGATTCTAAATATGATAGTAATATCTTATATGTTAATTCAAATAATTACATAGCTAGCATACTCCCATTTTACTATGTTTTGTTTTAATGTTCACTACTCATGGCTGAATGTATAAAAACTTAAGTATAGGGTTTTCTTATTATCAACTAAATGAAATAAATGTATGCCAAACACCAATACTATGTGAGAGGCCAAAGTTTTAATTATCATCATTCCTTGCTCAACTCCTCACTGTCTATGCAAAGTAAGAGTTTCAAACTGAAACTATGAATATTCCAACTGATCTGGAGTTTGTCCAGAATGTATAAGTACTTGTATAGTCTACTATGTAGCATGCATGTAATAATCAAGTGATCACATTGTGCATGCTTAATCCTTCTTTCATAGCAATAAAACTAGGTTTCGATACAGGGTACAACTGAGGGGCTCAGAAAGTTACAGAGAGCAACAGAAATGTCTGGCTAGGACTTCGTGTGTATAGATGGCAGGAGAGGAGCCACTGCCTCATCTGTCCTGGCAGAGGGTAGGCCAGCCTCCCTGGCCCCTGTGGGTCAAGTTTCCCAGGCTTCTCTGACATTTGGCTTGCAGGTGATTTCAACAGGGTGCAGGGGCAAGGATGACCCTTGGTGCACTTGTGTGTGTGCATGGGTGTACGTGTGCCTGCCTGAGAGTGTGCTCACGTGCCCAGGCTCTCTCTCTCTTTCATATACTTTTTGAAACAAAAGAGACACCAGGAAAAACAAACCCCATCAAGACTCTCCAAAAGCATCAATATCTGTCAACCATCTGCTTCTCTTTCTCTACTTTTCCAGGTGTCTTTGGTAGCAGCTCCATCTCTACCTGTCTCCCCCTCATGCTAGACAGATCCCCATTGTTCTAGCTTCCACCCAGTGACCCTAAAAACCTCGCCTCCTCCCTTTGGCTCCCAGCATATGGGTGGTAGTAACTTGTTGTTGTTCCAGACTTCTAGGTTGCTGTTTTAAAATTCATTATTGCCAATGTCTAAAAATTTTACAACAGTACATGCCCCCTTTTCAAATAATCACAAATGGCTCCTCTCTTCCTGCTTGGTCCCTGAATATAAGTAAATGAGCACCATATAAGTGCATATTTTATTTTACTTTTTATCAACTATTACAGAACCATTATTTATCCTCTAGTCATAGCCTCCTTGAGGCAAGCCAGGGTAAACTAAGGACAGGACCCTTTCATTACCACGAAGTCAGCATGCTGCTCTAATACTTGCCATGTCTGAAGTATGTCCCTTTATATATAACATTCATAACACATCATGGACCAGGTGATCTATTCTTATCCCATATCTCATGTTGATTGGTTATTGATGCCCTGTTATTTTATTTACTTTTCTTAATCTATGGGCCGTTGAAGGAGCAACAGAGACCTACCTACCACTTCTCCTAGAAATTATACCCCAGTGCCTAGTATCACGGGAACCTGCCAGTCTGCTTTAAGGAGCTCAATCTGTAATGAAAATGTGTTTTCCCAGTGCTAAATGACAGGGACTAGTTAACCAAGTTTATGTCTTAGAGAAGACATGTTTAACATGTAAGCATTTGTTTTTCATTAAAAAAACATGACCTTCTGATGTCAGAAATGAACACACACAAACACACACAAACATGCCATAAAAATGACTGATGTTCGATGGCTCTTACAAAATTACATTTTGAAAAATTATGGGACTATGAATCAGACATATAGATTAAATTTCCCGAAAGAGACATGTGCTTAATAATTAATGGGAAGGGATACAAATAATATTTATGATTTTATCTTATCCAAAACACTTGAATAATTATGCAGTAATCATAATGCTAAATGAATATAGACTTATCAAATTTGAACTGTAATCACTGAGGAATTTTAAAATAGGAAAAGATCTTAAAATTGAAATGATAGAGTTAAATATACAAGCTGAAACTAACTTACTTAAAATGAAGTCTTTTTGTAAAAATATCAAAATGAAAAGATTTGCTTTAAGGGAAGTTCACAAGATTTTGCAGTCTTTAATGTTGACAATCATAGTGCAAGAAAAGAAACCAGAGGGAGGTGGGGATGGGTGGAGTAGGGGGGAGTGGTGGGAGGTAAATGTAGACAACTGTACTTGAACAACAATAAAATAATTTTTAAAAAAAGAAAAGAAAAGAACCAGAGTCCTGGACAACCTGGCTCAGTTGGTTGAGCATTGCCTCGTAAGGCAAAGGGTTGCTGGTTCAATTCCCAGTCAGGGCACATGCCTGAATTGTGGGCCTGGTCCATGGTTGGGGCACATGCAAGAGGCAACCGATTGGTATTTCTCTCTCACATTGATGTTTCTCTCCCTCTCATTCTCCCTCCTTTCCCCTCTCTCTAATTAATTAATTAATCAAGTAATTAATTAGTTAAATCTATATATATATATTTTTTTTTTTTAAAGAACCAGAGGTGGCAGTGATAAAAGAGAATATACTTCATAATTGTAGAGTGTTCAAGTCAAAGCCAGGTAAAACCAATGCCCAATGTTATAACAACATTTCAAACACTGGTTCCTGAACTGGTTTCTTATAGGTGGGATATTGGGTAAGTATCAACACCCAGAAAAGGTCAAGCAGAAACAGAGTGGGTATGACAACTGTGCTAAATCAAGTCCAGTGAAGAGGCCAAGATACGTTCGTCTGATAAAGGTCAAACTTGAGAGTAGGGGAGGGGGGCAATCGTTAAGCAGACTCAGATACTTTAAGAGTTGCAATTTACAAAAGTATAGACTAGATATATTGTCTCTTACTCCATATGAAAGAACAAGGTGTTCTTTTATTTTTGCTTGTGTTGTGATGGCAGGTTTATCAAGAGGTGGATTTCAGTGTGTTATGAAAAGAACTTTATTTTCTTTTGTTTTATTGTTGTTCAATTACAGTTGTCCCCATTGCCCCCCCATTACTCTCCCCCTTCCTACCCACTGCCCACCTTCCACCTTCAACACTCCCAACATTGTCATTGTCAATGGGTCCTTCATACATGGGTTATCCATAACAGGATTGGTTGGAGCAAAACCAAATGATTTACACTTTAAGCAAGGGCTCTGGGTCCAGACATAATGGGCCATTTTCTGTCTTCGCTACTTGCTACCAAGGGACCTTGCATACAGTCACATAACCAATCTATGCCTCAGTTTTCTCATCTGCAAGATCTTCCAAACACAATCTGTATGGAGGAAATGGAGGCGATAAAACAGAAACTGCAGGGCCACCTGTCAGAGGTCTGAGAGCAGGATTTCTGAACCGAATGGTATATTGGATCATCTAGCGGTTAAGATCCATTCTAATCTGAGACTAAATTATTCTATTTCGTAAAGTTCAGGCATATATTTTCATACAATTTAAGGCAAGGAGGGCTAGCACTAAATATTTAAAAAGGAGAAAAATTTGCAGCGGTTCTGCATTATTAAAATGGTTTTAGCATCACATAGAGAAAGGATATTTATTTTTTAGACCAAAGCTATTAAGTAAAACACAAAGTGTTTTTTGTTAATAAACGATACATAACATCATAAGTCAGATATGTAATTCCTTAAATCAGCAATATCCATTGTTTTCAATTGACTTTAGAGAAAGAAAGGAGAGAGACAGAAAGAGAGAAACACTGATCTGAGGTTCCACTTATTTATGCATTCATTGGTTGATTCTTGTATATCTAATCAGGGATTGAACCCGCAACCTTTCCATATCAGGACAACGCTCTAACCAACTAAGCTACCTGGCCATAGTGAGCAATTTTTTTAAATTTACAATGTCAACTTTATTTTTTGTCCTTTTTAAAGTCTCTAGTTACACAATGAATAGATGCCCTCGGATACCGAGGAAACAGGAACAAAGTACTTCTGCTTTTTGAACACTGAGTGCTGCTCCCTTGTGCGGTGAGCCAAGCCCTCCCACCACCCCTCCAACCGCGCCTCTGCCCCAGCCACGCAGCACAGGGCAACGGGCGCCCCAGCCACGCAGCACAGGGCAACGGGCACGGAAGAGTGCACTAAGCAGGGCTAAAGGGCGTCTTCTAAAGAAGTGATTCTCAAGTCCTTCTTTTGTGATGCTCTGGAGGTTCCCCTAGTTATTTCGAGAAATACTCTAAAATGTTCAAGGACTTCTTAAAACAAAATCATTTTACTTTTTCTCATATTAACAATTATAAAGCTCATTAGACTTTTCAAGGTATTTTCACTTAAACTCTCTGATTTGATCTACACAGCAGTTCTCAAAGGCAGGTATGACGAGGAATGAGCCCTTTCTTGCAAATTAAAAAAAAAAAAAAAAACCTCTGGAAAATTATGACTTGACCCCAAATGACAAGACCACAAAGCAGTAGAAAAAAGGCAAGAACCCAAGTCCAGTCTTCCCTCCTGCCCAGGATGCTCTGACGCAGATCGCACATACTACACTACGACCTGATAGCAAGGTCACTTTCAAATCCCTCAAACTGTAGAAGCATTAATTCACTGAGGGAATTACGCATGTTTGTCAGGATTATGCTGCACTCTATTTACTTCCTCATTCACGGATAGAATGTCCCACATGTTCCCACTT